>NC_072412.2:117375740-118069140 GCF_028858775.2 Pan troglodytes | reverse complement strand
ACTCGCGACCCAACTCCTTTGTCCCCACTGACTCCTTTGTCCCCACCTTTACAGACTATCCCTGTCCCTCTGGCGACCCTGCTTGTGCCTGCTGCTTCCTGCTGTTATCCCTCCCGGTACCACATTCTAATCACTTGCGATTAGATCGGCACTCAGGCCTCTCTGGACACCCGAGCATGACTTCTGGGACAAGCTGTGTCTTCTCCCCCAACCTTTAAAAATGTGAACCATGATTCAGGTGGTGAATAAAAGCTGGCACGGAATTAAGCGGTGGATGGATGCGACATCTTTATCGCTGTGTCCTGATTGTGGTGCAGGACGGTCCTCGCGGTGCCGTGGCTGTTTCTGTGGCGGTCGTCGGCACACTGTGGTGGTGACTGTGGCTCACATGCACCCTTGGAGACCCTCGGAGGTGGCACCACATCTGAGGACACAGCAGCCCCGGCGGCCTCACCCTCTCATTGAGGATTCCCGCCATCACCTGGCGACATCCCCTGAAGATTCTTTTTAAGAAGTCTGTGCCCTACACGGCAACAATAGGCTGTAGGCGTCACGCTCCTGTGATTGTGAAGTCAAGCGACCGCGGCGTCAGGCGGGGCTCCGTGCTGTGAGTGTGGCCAGGCTTGCAGCTGTCAGTGCTGGGGAGAAGTTCAGGGGTCCGGGCGTCTAGGCGGTCCTTCTCTGATGCCACATCCTGGGAATGGAACTCCCTGAACGGAGGGGCTTCTCTCCGTTTTCTCAGGGCAGTTTTGTGATTGGCGTTGGCCTTGTGTTCCTTCCTTCCCTCACTGATGTGCACCCGACGCCTGCATGTGGACTGACAGCCTGGGGTCAGGACGCTGCTGGGGGTCAGGGGTATGTGGTGGGCTGCGGTGGGGTGTGGTGAAGCCTGCCTGGCCTCGAGCCCGGTGGAGGCTCTGGGAAGCCCCCTGCTTCCTAGTCCTGACGGGGGCCGGTCTCCACCTTCCTTTGGTGTTCCAGAGACCTGAAGCGGAGGGGCCAGTGTGGCTCCAAGGTGGCCGGGGCTGTGCGGTGGGCTCCGGAGCCCCCGAAGCACTCTCTTTCTGCAGAACCGCATCTGGTTCTGCAGAACCGCATCTGGGCCTCTGGAAGGAAGCTGCAAATGAGCCGGCAGCAGCTTCCCCGATGGCCCTGTCTTGGCAGCCCTCATCCGGGCAAGGACTCTGGGAGAGCAGGGCCACTCTGTGATGCCACCGCCGGGATGGCTGAGCTCCAGCGTGGTGCCCGTCCTGGGTCTGAGGGCCCGGAAGCCGCCCTTCCGTCTGCTGCCAGGAGTGTGTGTGCCCAGCACTGGAGAGCAGTGAGAGGCACTGGTTTCCCAGCACACAGTGTGCGCCTGCCCGCTCACTCTCCCGGCTCTGTGTGTGGGCCCTTCACCGGCCAGTGTGTAGCTGCATGGTGTTTCTGGGGGGCTGCTGGCCTGCCAGGCATGGCCTCTCAGTGGCCAGCATGGGGTCTGGGGGTGGTCTGGGATGGCCAGGCGAGGGGCTGGGGGCTCGGGGGCAGCTGTCAGCCCTCGGGTGTCACCCTGCACTTCCTGCCCCGTGGCCACATCCTCCCACCCTCTTCTCTGTACATCACGCTCAAGAACAAACAAAAAATCTCACCAAACGCGCGTTGGAGGTGGCCAGGCTGGCTCCATTCTGGGGGCCCTGGTGATAGGTTTCAGGATGGCAGCAGCAGGGCCGTGGGATGGGGAGAGTGGACTCAGCTCCTCCTGCCGTGAGGATGGGGAGGGAGGGGACAGGACGTGTAACTGTGGACGAGGAAGGGCCGGGGATGGAACACCGTGAACAAGAAGCATCAGGGTGAGGGGCTCCGACAGATTTGACAGGACGACGGCTGACGGCCGGCAGGGCTCCCATGACGCTGATGTGCCGGTATTTTCACCCAGTGGAGCGGCTCCCCCTCACAAGGACAGAGCGGGAAGCCCCAGATCAGGCCTCATTAGAAAGGGCTCAGGAGCCAACTGAGTGTGGGCCAAGGAGAGCCTCTGCGGGCCGACGTGCCCACCTCCATCGTCAGCCAGGGCCCGTCCATGGCACCAGTCCCCTGCCAGCCTCCTGATGCTGTCCAGGCGGGCAGGGGCCTTTCGGGCCAGGGGAAGAAAGTGACACCTGCCCTTCTGTGCCTGGCTTTGGGTCACCTGTCCCCGTCCCAGGGCGGCATGGCACAGGTCTGAGGGCTCTGCTGGTCACTCAGCCCCTGAGGCAGCCCCGCCAGCCCAGGCCCGAGCACCTCTTCCCTCCAGGCTGGGCACAGCCAGTCCCCACCTCCCACCTTCCGCCTCCACCAGTCCCGGGACATGGAGTCACACCTTGGACGAGATTCATACTGTGTCATCAGCTGGCGCACAGGTGACTCCGGAGCGCGGATCGTGCCGATCGGCCCAGGGAGGCTCCGCGCCGTCACCATCTCTCCCCACGCCCTCTGCCCATCCCTGTCCACCCCCTGACCCACACACCCTTGGCTCTAACCCGGGATTTCGGGTTTTGCTGCCATTTAGAAATGACGTTCTTACTTGTTGAATTCTAAAATGGAAGCAACACAGCTGTCTAGTAAATCAAATTTAGTGAATAAACGAGCCGTTCTTGTTTAGTATTGTCTTTAGGTCTTATTTCTCATGTCTCCTTTCATTAGAGGTTTTCATTGTAATCTCTTCGGCTCAACAAAGACAACCAAATCTGCCCTGTTAATTTTGTAATTGAGGTCTATGCAAACATATTGCCATAGCCATGGAAAATGTTTACTCTTTTTCAGCTGAACACACAGTACATTTTTAGTTGAATAAGATCCAACTGAAAGGCATAAATCAAGTGTTTAAAAATAGAAAGAGGATCGCAAAGCCTAGTATGTCAATATGCTCGTCAAGTGTTAATGCAGCGAGGCAGAGTTAGGCGGCCCCGGGCGCTGGAAACTGCCTTTGACCTCCTCCCTGCCCCTCTGCGTCTACAGTTCAGTTCTCACAGAGGCCTCTGGCGGGAGGAGCCAGCATTTAGAATACAGATGGCCAAAGGAAACACCATTTTTAAATAGTTACTTTAGAAAAATCCTTTCAGATGAAAAAATCTGCTATGGTTGATCTTTCTGGTGTTGGTGAAAGGAAAGAGAAATCTCCGTGTGGGGAGGCCCTGGGCCGCGTTCAGGGACCGAGCCCTGTGGAGCGGAAAGGCTCGAGACTGGACCTATCTTGCAAAAACAAGGCTCCTGTTAGCAGAATTGAAGTCAATTGAGGAGCTGGAAGAAGACAGGTCCCTTCTCTAAAGCACTGTGATTAGCTCAAGCTCGTTGGATTTGCACTTTTGGAGACGATGTGTTCAGTGAGGGCTGTGGAAGGCTAGGCAGGCTGGACGCCCGGCTAGAGGCCAAGCCTGCAGACGGCAGAAAGGCGAATGCGCCTTCCAGATGGCCGCCTTTCCTGAAGAACTGCCTGGGGTTGCATTTGTGGAAGCCAGCCATCCTTCATCAACAAAGCAACAAATATCGATTGTTTAATTTACACATTTTCATTTTCATAATTTTATTTGTACACATTTGAACACCCTGAGGTTTGTAAACATTTAGTAACTTATCCAAAGGTCACAGGACTATCCACGCTTCAAATCCGGGCCCCTGTCCTGGACTTGCAGGGGTGCAGGATGAAGAATCCCCAGCCTGCTGTGAGGGACCTGAGGCTGCTGGGAGAGCTGGGAGGTGTGTTTGGTTGTGATGATGAAGCGTGCACGGTCACTGGGAGAGCTGGGAGGTGTGTGCGGTTGTGATGATGAAGTGTGCACGGTGGTTGGGAGAGCTGGGAGGTGTGTGTGGTTGTGATGATGAAGTGTGCACGGTGGCTGGGAGAGCTGGGAGGTGTGTGTGGTTGTGATGATGAAGTGTGCACGGTGGCTGGGAGAGCTGAGAAGTGTGTGCGGTTGCAATGACGAAGTGTGCACGGTGGCTGGGAGAGCTGGGAGGTGTGTGTGGTTGTGATGAAGCATGCGCGGTCGCTGGGAGAGCTGGGAGGTGTGTGTGGTTGTGATGATGAAGTGTGCACGGTGGCTGGGAGAGCTGGGAGGTGTGTGCAGTTGCGATGACAAAGTGTGCACAGTGACGGCACCGCAAAATGTGACGGAGGCTCCGAGCAGGGGTTCCCAGGGGCCGGAGGCTGGGTCTACCCTGGTTGGGGCTGGCCCGGTGGAAGAAGCGAGAAAGGCAGTCTCGGGAACAGTGACGTGTGGAGATGGGAGGATGAGACACGCCCCCAGTACTGAAGGAGACCCTGGTGGTGGCAAAGGCGGGTTGGGACAGAATGTGGGAGGCTTTGAACATCAAGACACGAGTCTGGACTCATTTATAGTCAGTATTTTTTTATGAGTTAAACAAAAAGACGTGTGGCATTTTGGGGTCTGGACACTTTTAAATCAATGACTCCTAAGTGTTTACAAAGCAGGAAACAAGGTTTGAACCATGAGCTTCAGGAGCAGGACAGGCTCCTGGAGCCTGAAAGGAGCCCAGTCTCCCTCTCTGTGGGCGGCCGGATGCTCCTGACTTGGGTCAAGAGGGAGAGTCGTTCTCCTAGTCTCCATGCTGGTCTGTGACCACTGCCTCTCATTCAAGATGACCCTTTCGGGGTGTTGAGGACTGAGGCAGCTCTGGAATGTCACCCTACCTGTAACCTAACCTGCCCAGCTTCATGGGTGCTGGGAGGAGATATGGGGCTCTGAGGTCAGGGAGGGAGGACAGCTTGTTACAGCAGTGACAGTGGCTGGGAACCCGCAGGACCCCATGTCTACTCAGCCCCGTGAAGGGACCAGTGCTGCCGCACACACCATGAGTCAGGGTTATAGGAGAGCACCCCTGAGTCTTCTGCCACAGAGGAAGGCACTGCCTTTGCCTTCCAAGGCTGTATTTGCTTTCAGGTGTCCTTGAACAGGTAGCCCTGAACAAAGGGGAGGCCAGTGTCTCGCTACATGGGGTGTATGGAAAATGTGCCACCCGCGGAGAATTGCCTTCCAGTGTTGAATCGGTGGCAGCTGGCAGACCCAGCTGAGCTGTGCTGTGGCTAAGCCAGTGGTGGGAGAGGCCTTGCCCCTGGAAGCATGGTGCCCATGTGTTGCTGCCACGTCCCTGGGGTCTCTGGGCTGGAGTTCCAAAGTCGTCTTCATCATGAAGAAGCACATCCAGGCTATGGGCAGAACTGTCTTGAAGCCGTCCAGCGGTTTAAATTCTACATTCTGTGGGGCATGCACGGGGTTGGCTTATTCAACCTTCCTTCCATTCTCCCTGTGGTTGGAGAAGACAGAGAACAAAACAACTCATTTCCGAGATGCTTGGCAGCCGGGCAGAGTCCACCAACGAGAGGCACCCAAAGGCAATCCAAAAGACAGGCGGAAGAGGAGCGCATCTTGTTGCCATTGTGCCGTGTTTGCTGGAAAGCACCATTGTTAAGATGTGAGTATTTCTGCGTGATGTCCGTTCTTCAAACCCCAGACGCGGTTGGATGGCAGCAGATGGCAGCCGCGACCCCGCGGGCTCCCGGCTTCTGCTCCTGGTCCCCAGCTGGCTCAGGTGAATCCATGGTCAATGGCAGCCCCAGGAATGGCGGCCCCCATGATGGGTGGGCTCTACATTGTCCTGCAAGTAGTTTCTGGGAGCCACAGCCAAGTGAGAACCTACTTCAACTTTCCAGTCGCTTTCAGAGACACCAGCATTACCTCCTTTCCTGCTGAAGACACCTGGAGTGGCTTCCCTTCTCTGCCTCAAACCCTGACTGGTTCATGTTCTTAGTTCATACCTTACTGTTGTTTACAAGTCACCTGCAAACTCTTGGCCGCAGTGCAGCGGGGGCGGGGCTGAGCACTCTGCTCCCAGGGGGCGGTCAGGCAGCCGTCCCGGATGGAGAGAGGGCGGCCCCATTAGGGGCGATGAGATGCTCTCGAATCTGATTTGATCATCCCCACTCCTGCTCCTCAGCCCCCTGGAGCCGCATGTCTCCTTCAAGGCTGCTGTGATGTGGATTTTCACCTGGCGTCCATGGATAGCCACGCCCAGTGGGGAGGGGTGTGGGAGCAGGAGAGCCCCTCGGGGGTCCCACCCTCCTGCGCACATTGCTGCTGCTGGAATGGCAGGACACAAGCTGCTCCAGACTCAGTGAGCCCTCATTAGTGAGCTTTCTTCATGGGCTCAGGAAGATCTACGGCCCTTTGTCTACTTTTGAATAACAAGTTATCCCAAATGCAATGGCTTAAAGCACACATTATGGCACAGTTTGTGGGGTCGGGAATCCAGGGCCTGTAGCTGGGCACCTCCCGCCCAGGGCTTCTCCTGAGGACAGCAAGTTGTGGCCAGGCCCAGGTCTCCTCAGAAGGCTCAGCAGGAGAAGGATCCACTTCCACACTGGGCTCCCACTGACTGTGGCCAGGTTCCTTGTCACCTAGGCTTTCCAGAGGGAAGCCACGGCCTGACAGCTGCCTGCCTTGGAGTACATAAGAGAGAGAGGGAAAGCATGAGAGGCCCTGAAATGGAAGCCACAGTTGTTTTGTAGCCTGAGGTTGGAAGCAATATTCCATCATGTTTCCATATTCCACGAGTTCAGTCCGTGCTCAAGGGGAGAGGATTACCGGGGAAGTAGATCCCAGGGGAAGGGATGGCTGGGCTCATTTACGGCTGCCGACCACCCTGGACTTTGGGAAACAACGCAGCCCGTGTCTGGGTTTGCGGCATGGAGACTGCTGCGCGGTCACCAGGGCGGTTTGGATGGGTGGAGGCGGCAGACGGGACTGACCTGCCCCTGGAGGCTGTGGTGGAGTTACTGGCTGGAGTGGGGGCCCAGTGTGTCTGTGGGGAGGGAAGGCAGGGTGGCTGGGGAGTGCTGGAGTAGGGGCCCAGGGACTGTGTGTCTGCGGGGAGGGGAGGCTGGGTGGCTGGGGAGTGCTGGCCATGGGCCTTGGGGGTGTCCAGGGAGTGCTGGTCATCGGGGAGTGCTGGACATGGGCCTTGGGTGTGGCCTTGAGCCTGGCCCCTGCAGAGGCGGTGCTCCCTGTGCTGGGCACTGCATGGGGCTGAAATGTCTTCCTGTGGCCACTGGATTCCTTGGACCAGCAGAACAAGCCTGGCCCTCGTGGCAGCTGCGGTTGCTTGTGCACACACACCCTGTGGGTCCTTTGCTGTCTCAGTGCATGAGAAACACCCTGGACTCCCCCGTTTCTCGTTGGACGTAACTCTCAGTCCCAGCTGACTGCTGTTCTCCTTAACTCACAGCAGCCCCTCCTGGGACCAGCTCAGAGGTGCCTGGGAGAGGCAGTGCGGCTTCTAGACACCCTTCTTTGTAATCCAGCCACGTGAGTTGTATTGGCCACGGAAGCCCCATCCACCGCTGAGGACTGGGCTTCCTGGGCTCGCTGCGGAGCCTCCCCCATCTGCCCCAGACACACCTGCCTCCTGCATGGTGGCCACTGTTCTCGGACTCTGTGCCTGTCCCCACATTTATTCTGTTAAACTTTTCTTTGCAGTGCTCAGCCTGTTGTGCTGGGTCACTGTTCAGCTGATTAAAAATGGCAGCTTCCCTCAAAAGCAAATGGTATTGTAGCCCTTGGGTGTCAGAAAAGAGCAGGCAAACCCAACCTAAAGGCTCCTGGGCTTTCTGCAATTGTCCCCGTCCGCGTTCAGTAGGAACACGCATGGAGTGTGGGAGAACTGGATCGTGCAGGTGGGAGTTAAAGGCAAGAGGGGATCCAGGAACGCTGGGAAGCTGCTGCCTGGAGGGGGTGGGATGCTGGCAGGGGCTGAGCCTCCCCAGGACACAGCACCTTCGTCACTCTGACCACTGGGCCCCCTGCCCCACCTCTGACCACTGGACCTGAGTGGGGTGTGTCTCCATTCTGTGCTCATTGGCTCCTCCCTACTCCTCGCCAAGGGAGAGACCAGCCCTTCCCATCACAGGCTCCTTGGAGGGCTGGAATCCAGCTCAGCTTAGTTCAGCAAAAGACCATGAACCCTACTGTGTCCAGGTACAGGATCGAGGTGAGTCTAAGCAGAACAGACCCCAGCGCTGAGACAGTGACAGTGAGCCTCTGTGAACACCTGCGGGTCCCCAGCCCAGCTTCTCACTGTGAAATCTTGAGGGGCAGCGGGAAAGTAGGGGCCGACCTTGCTCCAAGTCCCTAACAGGGAGCCCGCTTCCCTGAGGGTGAAGGCAGAGGGGCTCAGCTTGTGCAGGACCGGGGCGGGGAGAGCCCGGGGAGGGTGGGCGTGGCGGGCAGGGCACGGGGAGCGGACCTTGAGCGGCCGCCTGCCGCCCTCTCCGTGGGGGGTGCAAGGGGTGGAAGCTGTGAGTGTGGACACGAGTGAAGCGGATGCAGGCAGGGCAGCCTCAGGCTCCTCGAAGGGGGCTTTCTGGTCAGAGTGGGAGGGGTCTGACATCTGTGGTTCTGTGGTCGCACAGCCTTTACCCAGTATTGAAAAGTGATGTTGCCTCGTGGGGAAACGGAAATGGCCAACAAGGGTGCGTTCACCTCAGTCCTCCTCACCCGTTCACCTCAGTCTCCGCACCCCCATCCTGCTCTGTTCACCTCAGTCTCCTCACCCCCACCCTGCTCTGTTGTTCACCTCGGTCTTTGAGACAGGACCAAACGCAGAGGCGGCGCTGGTGCAGCAGGGTCAAGGGGCAGCCTGGGCACCAGCCTCTCAGCCTCCCGGCCAGTCAGCCCCCAGCCGGTCTCAATCTGTCGGTGCTTCCTTGGGTCCTTCTCCAACCGGCGTCCTTTTCAGCAGCAACAGGGAGGCTGCAGAGGCTTCCGGGCTGTGGAAGGCTTGACCAACAGAGCCAGGGGCCAGAGTTGTGAGCGATCATAGCCACTGTCACTGAGAGGGCTTTCTGGGTCGCAGCCGCTGTCGCTGAGCGGGCTTTCTAGATGACAGCTGCTGTTGCCGAGGGAGCTTTCTAGATCATAGACACTGTTGCTGAGCGGGCTGTCTGGGTTGTAGCCACTGTCGCCAAATGGGCTGTCTAGATCGTAGCGTCTGTCGCCGAGCAGGCTTTCTGGGTGGTAGCCTCTGTCGCTCAGCGAGCTTTCTAGATTGTAGCCTCTGTCACTGAGGGGGCTTTCTAGATTGTAGCCTCTGTCACCGAGGGGGCTTTCTAGATTGTAGCCTCTGTCACCGAGGGGGCTGTCTAGATTGCAGCCTCTGTTGCTGAGCAGACTTTCTAGATGACAGCTGCTGTTGCCGAGGGAGCTTTCTAGTTCATAGACACTGTTGCTGAGCGGGCTGTCTGGGTTGTAGCCACTGTCGCCAAATGGGCTGTCTAGATCGTAGCGTCTGTCGCCGAGCAGGCTTTCTGGGTGGTAGCCTCTGTCGCCGAGCGAGCTTTCTAGATTGTAGCCTCTGTCACCGAGGGGGCTTTCTAGATTGTAGCCTCTGTCACCGAGGGGGCTTTCTAGATTGTAGCCTCTGTCACCGAGGGGGCTGTCTAGATTGCAGCCTCTGTTGCCGAGCAGACTTTCTAGATGACAGCTGCTGTTGCCGAGGGAGCTTTCTAGTTCATAGACACTGTTGCTGAGCGGGCTGTCTGGGTTGTAGCCACTGTCGCCAAATGGGCTGTCTAGATCGTAGCGTCTGTCGCCGAGCAGGCTTTCTGGGTGGTAGCCTCTGTCGCTGAGCGAGCTTTCTAGATTGTAGCCTCTGTCACCGAGGGGGCTTTCTGGATTACAGCCTCTGTTGCCGAGTGGACTTTCTAGGCTCAGTCACAGGCCACATGCTCTGCGTTCGCTGCCTCCTCTGCTTCTGCCCGCTTCTCCAGGGCTCACCCATCCTGCAGATGAGGGGCCGAGGGCTCAGAGGGAAGGGCCCGCGTACACTGAGTGCATCGCTGTGTACACAGATCCCGTGGTGAGGCGCAGTCCCAGACCCCCGCTTGACCCCAAACCCCAGTCTTTACCCCCACCCAAAACCCCCAAGCCCCATGTCTCCCAAGCCCTTTCACAGTCTGCTCTGCCCACTGCCCCCACTCTCATGGCCTCTGGTGCAGCCACAGGGCCTTGGTAATGGGGGACTGTTCGGGGGCTATCTTTTCGGGGTCTCCTCTGTGGCCCCATCTGCCGGGGAGGAGAGGTCACGGGGGCCTGTGTGGGGCAAGGCAGCATGAAGGGCTTTGCTGTGGGGTCATGGGTCTGGGATGGGCTCTCGGCCACCCTGCGGCCTCCTGTCAGGTGTGCACAGCTGAGCCTGCTTCCCGGACGCAGGAGGCTGCTATTCCCGGACCCGCCATAGAGAGGCAGTGCAGGACAGGGCTTGAGGTCCCGGCCCAGGCGCTGCAGCTTCTGGGCTCAGCCTCGGCTCTGTCCACTGACAGATCCTGGCTTCTCCGCCAATCCCGCTGTGTTTAGCGGGGTGAGGATGGGAGGGTGAGGTGATGGTCAATCCTCATGTCAACCTGGCTGGGCCATGGCACCCAGATATCTGGACAGACAGCCCTGGGACGCGGCTGTGAACTACTTTTTCTATGAAATTAATGTTAATTCAGTGGACTTTGAGAAAAGTCGTCTGGCTGTGGTGTGGGTGGGCCTCATCCACTCTGCGGAACGTCTTAAGAAAAAGACTGGGGTCCCCACAGAAGAGGGAATCCTGCCTGCAGAGAGCTCTGCACTTGAACGGCAGCATCGACTCTCTCAGGTTCCCGACCAGTTCCTGAAAATCTCCCCCTCTGTGTGATGTGTGTGTGCGTGTGTGGGTGGTCCCACAGCTTCTGTCTCCTGGAGCCCCTCACCACTCCAGGCGTGGGGCTGCCCTTGGGGCTGGAGGGTGCGTGATGACCACAGGGTGGCGGTCGTGTGTCCTCCCTGCCTGGTGCCGTCGCCTTCGGGTGGATGAGACGTGTGGCTCCGCGTCAGCCCCCAGCACTGGCGGAGGGGTCGGTTGTTCTTATTATTAACCATCTCCGTCACTTCCTCAGACCTAGTGTTTTCGACGTCTAAGTCAGTCCTCACCACCACCCCACGAGCTGAAAGATCTTGCCCCTGACTTTGAGACGTGAACCCTGGAACTCCCTTCCTGGAGCCTGCGTTGCCCGGGTCAGGGGTGGCCAGGGTGAAATTGGGAGCACCTGGTTGCTCACTCCCGGCCAGCCCTGCCTGCTCCACCCAGCCCCGGGGACGGATTCCTGGTGTTTCGGGGCTGTCTGCCGGCCATCTGCTTGGTAGGGCCGTCGGAATCACCTTTTACAAAGCTCTTCTATCAGTGATTCAGGATCAAGGAGTAAGAGTGCTTTCTGGGTTGAAAAACATCGTGTGGGATCTTTAGCTGGAAAACATTTTATTAGAAATATTTTTCAAGTCTATGTGGCCTCTTAAAAAGTCCCATCTTTTTAACACAGTGTTTCCCGGGCCAGCCACGTTTAGCCTTCTAAAGCTTCGTATGCAGCCTCTTACCTAGGAAACGATGCAGCTGTTCAGTCTTTTGCAAGGAGCAAGCCTTTGGTCTAAGAAGCAGCTTCGGGGGTGGAAGAGGTGGTGCTGCTGGGAGACCCGCCCCAGGCACACGTGGAGGTGGGGCTCATGGGAGAGGTGGGGCCTGCAGAGACCCGTCTTGAGGTTTGTGCTCCCAGAGCTGCACGGGGCAGCGTGGGAGTCACCAGTCACACAGATCGTTTACATTTAAACTCATCCAGATAAAATGAAGAGTTCAGTTCTGCAGTCGCACCTACTGGAAGTGCTCAGGAGCCCACCGTGGTCCCCGTGCAGGGAGGGACTGCAGGGCGGGCTTCTCCTCCTGCCGAGAAAGCTCCCGTGGGCGCAGCTCCCACCTGGGTTTGTAAATGAAGCTTCCCGGGACACAGCCAAGCCCGTGGTTCGTGGGTCCCCTCTGCTGGCTTTTTTTTTTTTTTTTTTTTGAGATAGAGTCTTCCTCTGTCACCCAGGCTGGAGTGCAGTGGTGTGATCTCAGCTCATTGCAACCTCGGCCTCCCAGGCTCCAGTGGTTCTCCTGCCTCAGCCTCCCGAGTAGCTGGGATTACAGGTTCCCGCCACCACGCCTGGCTAATTTTTTTAAAAAAATATTTTTAATAGAGACAGGGTTTCACCATGTTGGCCAGGCTGGTCTTGAACTCCTGGCCTCAAGTGAACCACCGCACCCGGCCTCTAGTGCTTTTGTGCTATAATCCGGAGGTTGAGTTGCCACAGGGACCAGAGAGCCTGCGAAGCCTCAAATGCTTTTCATCTGGCCCTTGATGGAGAGCCTTTGCCGACCCCTGCCCTCGAGCACAGCTGTGAAATCCAGCTGGGTCTGCCTGCAAGGCAGTGTGGCCGCAGCACACCTGAGGCCCACTGTAGGTGGTCATGTGGGGCGCTGGGGTGCTGGCCTTGCCATGTTGTGAGTGGCAGGTCTGGGCTGTGCTACGGCAGTGCACATGGTAGGGCTTCTGTGCACAGCAGCAAAGGCGCCAGTCGTGGAGAGCACGACGGGTGGGGGGGTGCGGGCAGGGAGCGGCCTCGGCACAGATGACCTCAAGTGTGCCTGAACGTGCGTGTTTCCCATGGGGTGTGTCCAGCCAGCGTGTGAGCAGCGTCTCCTTGGGCAGAGGTGCGTCAGGCCATGGGACTGCCTGGGACCATTTCCTTTGGCTGGGGCACAAGGAGACGGAGGACCACGACAGAGCAGAAACCACCCCAATGCCCAAGGAAAAGGACCACAGGCTGTTTTCAGAGAGACCAGGAATAGCAGAGGCCTCCTGGCCCACGGTCCCCAGGGGAAAGAGGCCATGCTTTCCAATGGAAATCAGGTTCATCTCTGGAGAGCTGTGTCTAGAAAGTGCAGTTCACCAAACAGCATAAACTCCAGAAAAGGGAAACTCACACTTGGAATAAAGGTGAGGAGGGCGCCAAGCATCGATAGCAGAAGTCCTTGGAGCCAAAGCCACGCAAGGACGCTGGCACTGGGGCGTGGGGCTTGGGCCTGCGTGGTTCTGGAAGGGTCTGTTCCAGCCGCCGAGGACTTGGGCTCAGCTGATTCAGCAGTGAAGACACAGGCAAGTTGGGGACGGGGGGGTCGTGGCAGTCCATCCCTCTTCTCTGTAGGAAAGCCACAGACAGTGGCTGGGTCCTCTATGGCTCTTGCTGTGTAGACACTACTCAAAAGTAGCATCTTCTGAAAGGTGGTGAAACTCCTGGAGTTGGTTTAACAGCAGACGGGTGTGTGCTTTTGTGAATAAACGAATGGGGGCCGGGCGCGGCGGCTCACACCTGTAACCCCAGCACTTTGGGAGGCCGAGGTGGGTGGATCACCTGAGGTCAGGAGTTTGAGACCAGCCTGGCCAACATGGGGAAACCTGGTCTCTACTAAAAATACAAAAATTAGCTGGGCGTGGTGATGCGTGCCTGTAATCCCAGCTACCTGGGAGGCTGAGGCAGGAGAATCGCTCTAACCTGGGAGGCGAAGGTTGCAGTGAGCCGAGATCGTGCCCCTGCACTCCAGCCTGGGTGACAGAGCAAGACTCCATCTCAAAAAAAAAAAAAAAAAAAAAAAAAAAAAGAGAATGGTGGAATGGTGTCCTGACACGTATTCAGTTAAAATCTCAGGGAGGGCAAGCGGATGCCCTGTCCGTAGTCATTTGTCTCTGAGCACGGCATCTCGACGCTCCCTGTAAGTGACTGTCTCAACTATGCACTGTTCCAAGTTCTCCTGCTGCTTATCTGTGGTCACTGCAGGGCTGGGGGAAGCTTTGGGTCCCTTGGCCTCTGAACTGTGGTTCTCAGAGGACCCAGGGTTGGAATCTGTTCATCTGGACACAGCTGTTGGCACATAGGGACAGAAGCAACGTCCTCTGGAATCAGAGTGAGGAACTGGGAGGATCTTGGGCAAAAGGCCAGCTGTGCCGCTGTGCGTCAGCACTTCGTCATGCTTTATGTTTTGGAAATCTAAGAGTCTGGGGTGTGGCTCTCAATCTTGTTCAGGCACCAGTTTACCTCAGAGCACCAGAGGTGACCAGGCCCTGATGCAAGATGGGGAGAGAGGGTTTGTGCATTTAACAACAGACCAGCTGGTTGAGAAACTCAAACTGCAGAAGGAACTATACTTAGTTCACTAATAGGTGACTTACGCTATAAACGTGCAAGAGATGTTCCAGATAACATACAAGTGTAACTTGATTCTAGTGTGAAGTTCCAATTCCTCCTCATTGATAGAGCCCTTAGTCAGCAAATCTCTCTCTCTCTCTCTCTCTCTCTCTGTCTCTCTCTCTCTCACACACACACACAAACACACACTCACCGTGGATGTATCGAGCAGTGTCTTTCTGCAAAGCACTTTGTCAAGGTGGTTTGGGGACCAGCCTTGCCCTGGTCCTGACTCTGCTACCTGTGTTCTTCCATTACCCTGGTCTTGTTGTTCCTGGTGCACGTGCTCTTAGCCATTGATGATATTGGTGATAGAATGCAATTCTCAGAGCCCTCTCAGTCTGTCTGCAACAAATTAACATTCAATCCTAAAACTGTACAGAGTTTGGGAAGTGGCTGGGTGTTGCCGTTGGTGTTAGGCTCTTGGTTGGTCCTGCCCTGACTCACAGGAGGTGGCACGGCTGCCACCTCTAGTTTCTGGAGCCATCTCTGAGCTCCCTAATGTTGCAGTGCTCCCCACTGCTCACACACACCCCTTCCTCTGAGGTGGTTTTGATCTGTTCCCTCCCTGACCCCAAGTACAGAAGCTCTGTTTTTTCCTCTTTGTGGCAAAATCCTGTCTTCCTTGTAGATGTCAGGATGTAGCTGATTAACTCTGTTTCTAGATTAAAGATTCTAAAATGTGGTTCTGGGATAAGTAGCAGCCGCATCCTCACTGAAAACAATAGGAGAACCTCGATAAAATGCAGATGTGTATACTGAAAAACTCCCAAGACGGGCAGAACTTGAGTGGTCAAGATTAAGAGAGAAGGAAATTTGCGGATGTGAGTTTTATATTCTGAGCTCATCACCCCCTTGAGGCATTTGCTAATTCTTATGCATCACAGACAGGTTGCGCAGCACAGCAGAAAGCAGTTGCTAGGAGGCTTTCAGTAATCTCCCAGGGCTGGGAAGAAAAAATGTGAGTTAAGGGCTTCTTACACAGCCAGGGCTTCAGGTGCTAAGATCCCAGAAAGAAGGCTTGTTCAGTGTAGTGAGTCCAACTAGCCAATCTGCTTGTCCCCCCTAAAGCATTCCCTAAGTCCTCAGCTGTGCTGCTGGGGAGAAGGTCAGCAGAAAGTGGTAGCAGAGAGGCTGAGGAGCTGAAGAGTTTTCAAGCAGTCTCCTAGTGTAAAAAATAAAAGTTGCATTTGAAGGGCCCTGGTAAATTCTCAGAGCTCTAAATTGGAATTCCCATAGGAACAAGGAAAACTAGAAATAGACCAGGTGTTACAAAGACAAATCTAGTATTAAAACAACTTAATTAAGATGATCTGTCCTCACTCTAACTGGCTACCAGAGCTAGATGTCTTTCAGAGTTTCTAGTTTTTCATCACACGATGTCCAGCATTCCATCAAAAAGTACCAATCATATCAATAATCCAGGCAATAGAAACAGACTTCTGGATAATACAGATATTGGAGTATCAAATACAGATTAGGCATAACTATGATTAATATATCCATAAAACAGATGAGACAATGGTGAACGTCACAGATAAGTGGAATCCATAGAACCAAATGGAAATTCCAGGATTAAAAGATGTAGTAATTAAAATTTAATTAATTATTTTAATTTTTAATTAATTAAAATACAATATTAATTTAATATGATGATTAAATGATTATCCAAAGCTAAAGAGAGATTTAGTGGTCTGGATGTAGGTCAGGAGAAAATATTCAGATTGAAATAAAAGAGAACAAAAAATGAAAAAAAGAGTATAAGAAAAGTGTGGGACAGAGCACAAACATCAAACATGCATAATTGGAGGAGAGAAGAGAGAGAGAAAAAAGGCACAGAATATTTGAAAAGACAGAATTTTTCAGAACTTACTAAAGAAATAAGCCATGGGTTCAAATATCACCATAAACCCCAGACAGGATAAATGCAATGAAAACACAGCTAGGAATATCATTGTAAAAATGCTGAAATGAAAAGGCAAAGAGAAATGATTAACATTAGCCAGAGGTAGAAAGACACATTACTGTCCAAGGAGCAGTAATAACACAGAGAGCGACAGTAGATTCCCCAGGAGAAATGATGGAGGTCAAAAGACAATGGAAAAGAAAGTACCTGGTAATCTAGAGCCTACATCTAGTGAAAACATTCTTCAAAACATGAAGGTAAAGATATTTTCAGACGAATAAAAACTGAGGATTTTCCCAGTAGGGCTACACTAAAATACTAAAAGGAGTTAGTTGGCAGGAATGTACTGCTAGCCAGAAGCATTAAAAATGCATAACAGAATGAAGAACAAATAAAGGAGTAAATATGTGGATAAATCCGAAACAAATATTAACTGCATAGAACTAAGTATAATATTTTGAAGCATTTAAAATATATGTAGAATTAAAATCTGTGACAAAAATAATGCAAAAAATGGTAAGTGGAGTTAAGTATTCTTCTATTCTTGCATTATTAGGAAATGGTAAAAGTGCTAATTTTAGGTTATAGGAAGTCCAAGATGCATACTGTAGTAGTCTGTAATATAACCTTTAAAATAATATTAAAAATACATAATCCATGATCTAATAGAGGGGGAAATTGAATGAAAAAAAAGCTTGCTCAATCTAAATAAAGTGAAAGAAGAGAAAAGGAAGTGGTAAAAGTATTAATTTTAGGTGATAGTAAGTCAAGGATATATATTGTTGTCTCTAATATAACCTTTAAAACAATATTAAAATACATAATGATCTAATAGAGGGGAAAATGGAATTAAAAAAACTTGCTTAATCCAAATAAAGTGAAAGAAGAAAAAAATGAGGCATGTGAGACAAATAGAAAATAAATAGTTGCTTCATAGATACAAACCCAGCTCTAGCACTGCTTATATTTCATGGAAAAGGATGAAATATTCCAATTAAAAGACAAAAGGACTGGATTTCTAAAAATGTACTCCTATATATTACTATATATATTACTATATATATTACTATATATATTACTATATATATATTACTATATATATATTACTATATATATTACTATATATATTACTATATATATTACTATATATATATATTACTATATATATATTACTATATATATATATAATACAACATTATAGGATGGAAAATGATATACCATGCAAACATTTACCAAGAGAAAGTTAGCGTGGCTATGTTAATATCAGACAAAATGAATATAAGGCAAGAAGAAATATTACAGATAAAGAGGAATATTTCATAACAATAGAGGCTTAAATCCACCAGAAAGACAATTTAGTCTGTAGGACCCTAGCAATATAGCTTTGAAACATACAAAACAAAATAGAACCAAAGAAATAAATCCCTTGCATTCACAGTGGGGATCTTTTACACCTCTTTTGATACTGGATGACCAAAGAGGAATGAGTAAG
This sequence comes from Pan troglodytes, assembly GCF_028858775.2. NCBI lineage: Eukaryota > Metazoa > Chordata > Mammalia > Primates > Hominidae > Pan > Pan troglodytes. Next base: position 118,051,634 of record NC_072412.2, on the reverse strand, counting down.
GAGATATTTTAACCACACAATTAACAAACTTGGTCCGATTGACTCTGTGGGATCCCACCCCCAAAACTTCAGAATACACCATCCTCCCAAGTTCCAAATGGAATTTTTACCAAAATTGGCTGTATGTTTGGCCCTAAATCAAGTCTCAAAAAATTTCAAAAAACTGAAATCATACAGCATACATTAATATGTTTCACCATTTTCTCCCACCCATAACATATAATAGGGGACCACTCTGGCCACAATTCCCACCCTGGGTGGCAGAGCCCCCCCAACACTCACCCACCCCTGCCCTGGCACCTTTGGGACACTTTCTTCCTGGAATGCCCATCCTAGTACATGTGGGGGTCACTTCCACCTCACAGGGACATCTTTAACACCCCTGTAAGCCAGTTCATCACTTGCCTTGGGGTAGCCAATATTAACATTGATGATTTTCCTCATCAGCTTAGTTCCCGACTCTGTCTTAAGCCTCCTGGGAACAGCAAGCGTGTGTCCCATATAGCAAGCGGGGCGTGCTTGAGCCCTGCACAGCAATCATCAATCTGGAGACCCAACGTGTTCCCGTGGCTGTTTTCAGTGCCATCCCTGAGAGAGGGAATATTTTGATGTGATCAAACTAATACATCAAACTTCTAGCTTTTGAAGACTGTGTAATCAGGGATCTCATGTGGTCAGGACAGAGGAGAGAGAGTGGTCAAATCAATGACACTTTATGTGTTTTGTCTTCTCTGGGTCAGCATTGCTCTGCCAAGGTTTCCTGGGGGACAAACCCTGCAAGACCCTGCTTGGAAAACGATGATGCCATTGACGATTAAAACATCCAGCAGCAAAGGCCTGGCCTGGGGCACGGTGTCAGGGCTGCAACAGGCCAGGTGACGGTGTGGCAGTGAGTGAGCCACTGAATAACTCTGAGCCCCAGGCCCACTCGTGTGGAGTGGAGGCGACGCCTGCCTCCTGGCCTTGCTGTGAGGACTCGGTGGCCCACTGTGCATGGAAACAACTTATAAACCACAGAGTTCACTAAAAATGCTTTGTGAGATCCATGCACAAGACAGAAAAATAAAAACTACAAGTGTACAAAGAAAGGAGAACTACACGGAGCTGTCCCTGTATTAATAGAGAGGCTGCAGCGTGGTTTAGTAGACACAGGTTAGCACTGGGCATCAGAAATAACTGCATCCTGCCTTGCCACTGACTTACTGAGTAACTAGTGAGTCATATGTCCTCGCTGCCTCGGTTTCCTCATCTGGAATTGAGGGATTGCATGAAAGGCCTCAAAGGGTCATTCCAATACAAGCATTCTCTGATTCCAAACCCTCAGTCTTCTGCAGTTGCTTTGGAGACACCATAGAAAGAGGGCACAGGACGTTTGCATCTCTTAGGAAGAGAGCACAGCCAGCAGCTACAAGTACAATGGCATTGTCTGCTTCCGTTTCCAGCTGCCTTTGAAAATGGTGTTATTAATGGAAAGGACACCAATCCACTGCTCAACTGTGCAAAGGGCATGGAAGTCGTCTGTCCAGGATTGTTCTCAAACGCAATCCATGAGCTTCTCCAAGCCTGGCTGCCTTTCTAGAGAAATGGGAAAATCGTATTTTGTGCTACATCTTTCCAGACGGGTCACTTCAATGAATCCAGCAGAGGTTGCAGCCCCTCCACAGTCAGAATCAGTTTGGATAAGAAAAGTTGCCCAAGATGTGTCCTGGTCACCCCCAGCCCCTACCCCCAGGTAATGCTGTAGGTCACACACACCACCTGGAGCAAACCTTCACCTTCCATAACACACAGTCCCAGCCAGCATTCCCAAGCTTGGCAAACATTCCGATGCAATGAGGCTTCGTGTGTGCCCATGTGTTGTGTGTGTGTGCGTGTTGCATGTGTGTTGCATGTATGCGTGTATTGTATGCACGTGGATTGTATGTGTGCACATGTTGCATGCATATGTGTTGGATGTGCATGTACGCTGCATGTGTGTGCATGTTGCATGTGTGTTGTATGCATACACATGTATGTGCTTGCATGTTGTATGTGTGCACGTGTTGTACGTGCATGCGTGTTGTGTATGCATGTGTTGTGTTTGTATGCATGCGTTATGTGTGTGCATGTGTCGTATGTGTGCGTGTGTGTTTTGCAAGGCATGGCAGTAGGGAAGAGACTCTCAGGCCTTTGTAGTCTCTGTTCCTCATGGACGAATTCTTTATGAGCTCTGAGATTATGTTAGTTGTAGACAGAATATTCTGATGCTCTTATTTCCAGGTTTGATATGTTTTTTTGTTTCTTGTTTTCTTCTTTTTTTAAAAAAAAACCCAAATCCCACATACCCTTTGGCTTAACACTTAAATAAACCAACTCCAATTGGGATCGTGTGAATAAACTATTTTCCTTTATGCGGAATGGTTCAGAGAACGTGGGCGTGTGCACACAAGTGCCCTGTTCCGGAGGCTGGTGGGTGGGGGTTCTAGCAGGCTCCTCTCCTGCGCAGGGGCTCTGGGGCTGCGGCCTCACTGACTGCCTTGGCTCCTCCTCTGTGCGCTGGTCCTCTGCTGCTCTTTACGGAAAATGTTTCCTGTGTGGAAAGAGGAGATTTTGAGCCTGGCAGTGTGTGGTATGAGAGAGATGGGGGCACTGGCAGGATCGAGGGACACCAGGGGACAGGAGGAACCAAGCCCTCAGTTGTGGAGGGAGGGGAGAGCCCTGCGGTTGTGTCTGGGGCAGGAGGACCGGGTGGGGGCGCTGGCTGCGTCAGGCTGCCTTTGGCTCTCCCCGCGGGGCCACCCTGTCCAGTGTCATTTCCCCCACGTTCTCCCTCAAAACCCATCGACAACGCCAAGCCTGGCGGAGCTGGACTGGTCCTCCTCCTCCTCCCCTCATGGCGGCCGGCTGTGGATCTCATTCCTGGGATGTCAGTACCAGGAGGTTGGGGACTCCTGGTTCTTCACTGTCCAACATTGCCAGGGCTCTGGAAGTCCCCACTGTCACCTCCGGGGCTTCTGTTGCCGACGGCCACACCTAGAGGTGCTGGTGATGTACAGGAGCTTCATCAGTGCAGAGGCCCCTGTCTTTTGCTGTCTGTGTTATAGGAGAATTTGTGGTTCTCCCTGCAGAACAGTCAGGTCCCAGGGAACTGGAATCTTGACAAGGTCAATCATGAAATTGTATCTAAAGCAGCAGAGGTTGTCCTGGACAGTGGCACAGTCTGGGATATTGGCCGTAGCTTGAACGACCGCTCACTGCCCTTTCTACACCGCGTGTGTTGGCCTGGTCCCTGCTGCTGGGGGCACGAGCAGACCTTGTGGCCTGGGGTTTTGTGGTCCCGGGACTGACACTGGCCTGGCAAAGTCTGAACATGGGGGGCTGGGGGCCCCACTTCAGAGAAGCTCCTGGCCTGTGCTCGATGACAACTCATGCAGCAGGGAGGTCTCCAGCGACGTTTCCCAGGACCGTCCTCTTTGGCATTTTAACAAAGGACGAGCTGGCTGGCTTCCCACGCTTGTGGACAGTGAGGGGCTGGGAGCAGCAGCCGACAGGCTGGATGGAAAAGTCAGAACCCCAATGCCTTAAGAGGGGACGGGGAGGTCCACCTAACCGTCCTCTAGTGGGTGAGCTCCCAGGCAGGGCTCTCTGTTTTATGTGAGAAACCCCAGAGCCTAGGACAGTGCCTGGCACGTAGTGGGTGCTTGGGAAGCACCAGTGGAGGTGAGTGAAGGCGACAGGGTCTCAACGTCTGGCTCTGTGCTCGGGCTATGAAAAGCCAGCCATGTGGCTCAGCAATGGCTCGTTTGCCAAAGTCTTTGGCATTCACAGACAGCAGCTTGGCATTCATGGTGTGATGTGCTCCAGATGGAGGGTCTCAGGCTGCGTGGACGGGCAAGTGCTGCAGGGTATGGGAGGAGGGTCTGGGCACACTGGGCTGCCATGTGAGTCAGGGATACCGGGAGGACAAGAGGGCTGTCAGCCTCACCCAGGACTGGCTCCCAGGTGTTCTGGAAAGCTCCTAGGAGAAGCCTGGGGCCAGGGACAGAAGCCACAGGATCTGCATGGCCAACTCTTAGCAGGCGGACAGTGGTGGAGCTGTGTGAACAGGGAGTGGAGAAGGGCTGGACTGGGAGTCCCCACCCCACGAGAGGGTGGGGGGCCTCCTGAAGGGGGTGTGGGGGCCCTTCCTGGGCCTGTCATGGGGGAGAAGGCTCCCGTCATCACGTGGTTGAGACCCTTGAGTAGGTGGGTGGTGGCAGCCTTGTGAGTCCTGATTATTCTTGGGAAAAGGGGGACTAGTCCCCTCCTCCATTCAGCTGAAAAGGGAGAGCACTCCCTCATTGACACGGGCCTCGACTCCTTGAATTGGACTTGTCCGGTCAGGTGTCCACACATCAACGGTCGGACAGGGGCTCCTGTGGAGCTCAGGTGGGTCCACCTGGGGGCTGGGCTCACCTGCTCTCCCTGGAGCTGCTCGGAGACACACCTGTCCCTTGAGCAGGAAAAGAATCCCAAAATGAGAAGACACTTATCTATTATTTCCAATCTACCTGGAGATCTTCCAATATTTTGAAGGATTTGGTCCAGAATGGATAGATTTTCATACTGAGTGTTCTTTGAATTCTTTTCTGTGGGGAAAACAATAAGTACAATGATCACGCTTTGTAAATAATTAAGCCATGATTCCACTTTTCCTTTAACTTCAGGGAGCCGTAAGCACTGAGCAAAGCAGCACCCACGCACAGAGCAAGCGGGGTGAGGTGCCGCGGCTTCTCGAGACACAGCCTCAGGCGAGGCCATCAAAAACATTTCCTCCAGCAAGCCCCAGAAAGTGTGGCTTGGTGCCCAAGCAATGAGTGGAGTCCTACATCTTTATGCTTTCTCTGTGTTTTCTCTTTACACTCTTAGGAGACACTAGCATAGAAGTATTCTGTCCACTCTGTGTCCTAAGGGCTCCCCACTGCTGGTGGTGAGCAGGGCTCCCTTCTGTGGATCTGACACTCATGGTCACTTGAGCCGTGGTCCTTGGACCCGGACACAGGTTTTACAGACACTGAATTTCCCCCACCTTTCTTCCTGGCCAGCCCTTTCTACCAATGACTATGCTGTGTGGTCCCCGCTGCTCAGGAAGAGGTGCAGGCAGTGTGAGTGGCTAATCAGTTCAGGAGTGGCTCCAAGTCCCCTCAAACCGGCCCTGGCTTCTGCAGCTGTTGGGTGGGAGGCTCCCTTTGGAACAGCCACCAGCCTGGGAGGCACATTTCCTAGTGGGGGGCACCCTACAGAGAACCCTAATCCTCTTCCTTTATTTACTTTTCTTACTCTCAAAGCACGCCAGGAGGACCCACCTCTCTTTAGTTCTCCCAAAACTCCGTGCAGGTGCAACCTGGAATCCTTAAAAATACGGTTTGGTACATCTGCATTTTGTGAACACATGAATAATGACTACTGTTGACTGGCCTGACCCCTCAGTCTCATTTCTTGGAAATAAGAATCCCCCATATATCTGCCGAGCACCTGGCAGGCTCAGCAGGTATTGCTGAGTAAATGAGTCTCTTGTTGACATTAATGTTACAGGAAATGAATAATTATGACATGAATTTATATATGTCCTATGGGATACTTAGATTTTACCAGGTCCCAAAGTCTTAAACTGAAGTTTAGGCACAGTCAGTATGTCAGGAATGATATTATGAACCACGAAACTTTTCTTACTCCCAGAAGTTACAGACTACATGGGGAAGTTGGGTTTTCTGGCAACAAGGAAGAGAGGATAGTTGCAGATCTATTTTCCTCTTAATCCGTTTTACATTAAGAGGAACGTGGATCTGCAAACATTCATTAAAGGCTGCAGGCATCCTTAAAGGCTGCTTCAGGCTTTAAAAACATTTATCTAAATTATTCTTAGGTGCTCAGTTTATATGTTTAATAAGGACACAAGCCCATGGAACAATTTTTAAGTTTTAGGAAAGACGTTCAGTGAAACATCAGGCTGTTTCTGGTGGTTGGTCCTCACTACCAGTTTCCTCCTGGAGGCCACAACTGTGACCCAGTTTCCTGTGTATTTTTCCAGGGATAACCTACACCAGAGAGATTACTGCCAATTTCATACTCAAAATGAATTCACACAGAGTTTTTTTAGAGAAGATTCCTTAGAAAATTTTGGCAGATAATTCAGGTTAGCTATTTGTGGAAACATATGTAATTCATCATTGAATACAAAACATTTTATCTTTAGTTTGCTTATTTGTAATCTCTAGCCCTTGGGAGTCCCAGGGAAGAGTATATAATGCTAACATTTCCCCGTTCCCTATGTATGTGTGGTTTCATTCGACTATAGGGCACCTGGTGAAACCCGTGGGTAATACTTAGTCTTCATGCGTAGATGAGGCCCCAGTGAGGCAAAGCACCTTCCTAAGGGCACTGAGGCTGTATGTGGCTGAGCTGGGAGAACCCAGGGGCCATCACCCCAGTCCTTGCTTTTCCTTCCAGAGTTGAAATGCAGAGTTTTTCATAGTTCCAGGATTCTCAATGGAACCACATGGGTAAAAATCTAGTATTTGAATTTTTAATGTCTGGAAAGGATGGAGTAACAAGGATTAGATTTATCCTCCCAATTTAATTAAAAAACAAGAAAAAATACATGAAACAGTGATTTCCCATATATCGGAGAATAATCAGCAAAGAGCACTGATCCCCTGAGAGATGGAAAGCAGCTGAATGCAGCCCTATGCTTGCTTCAGGCACTGCCTGGAGAGTTTCCAGGGCAGCATTAGGAGTGAGAACTTACGCAGAGCCCAGCGATCTCAATATACTGAGGGGTTTGGAGAGGTCAAAGTAGCTAGAGTTCAAAGGACAGAGTGAGACACACACACACACACACACACACACACACACACACACAGAGAGAGAGAGAGATGCAAGGGATGCCTCGAGCCTTCAGCTGATTACTGGCCAATGAATGGCTGTAAGAAAACTACTCAAGGATGGAAAAAGGACCACACAACTGAACAGGCAGAACAATTTCCAGAGCTCACACAGGCCAGAAATAAGTGGGGTTCCTGTCAGAAAACTTTTTAAAAAACCCTCATAATACACAGGACATTGAGTACACAGAATTACATTGCTTCAGTAGTGGGGAATAGTAGACTTAGAATAAATGCTGCTTGGTCCCATTTAATATAGCATAAAAGCAAGCCTCAAAAGGACCAAACTGCTTTAAAGTAACTTAACTGGGTAAAAGAACAGGCTCAATAATAGTTTTAAAAATACAAGACTATCTAACACATAATGAAGTAAGATTCACAATGTCTGGCATTCAAACAAAAATGACCAGGTATGTGAATAAGCAATAAAATATCATCTACAATGAGAAGAAAAATTAATCAAAATTGACCCAGAAATGACATGAGAGTAGAATTAGAAAGCAAAAGTATTAAAAATGTTTTTATAAAACTATATACCATATGTTCAAGAAGCATAGAATGTCAGATTAGATAAAAAAGCAAGAGCCAACCATACGCTGTCTATAAGAAACCCCCCTAAAGACACAAATGGGTTAAAAGGAAAATGATAGACAAAGATATGACATGCTAATACCAATCAAATGAAAGGTAAAATAGTTGCTTAAATCTCAAAGTATATTTAGGGGCAAATAATATTACTAGGAATAAAAGAGTCATTTCTTTCTTTCTTTCTTTTTTTTTTTGAGATGGGGTCTTACTTTGTTACCCAGGCTGGAGTGCAGTGGCACCATCTTGGCTCACTGCAGTCATGACCTCCTGGGCTAAAGCCATCCTCCTGCCTCAGCCTCCTGAGTAGCTGAAACTACAAGCGTGTGTCACAACACCAAGCTAATATTTTATTTTTTGTAGAGGTGAGGTCTTGCTATGTTGTCCAGGCTGGTCTTGAACTCCTGGGCTCAAGTGATCCTGTTGCCTTAGACTCCCAAAGTGTTAGGATTACAGGCATGAGCCACTGCACCTGGCCAAGAGTCATGTTGCAGGGATAACTCACCAAGAAAACATAACAATCCTACAGGTTTATACACCAAATAAGAGAGCTTCAAAGTACATGAAGGAAACACTGCTAGAACTAAAAGGAGTAATGAACACAGCCACAATTATGGTTTGAGATTTCAACAGTGCTTTCTCAATAATCAACTGAACAAGTAGATTGAAATTTAATAAGGATATAGAAGAGTTGAACAAGTCTACTTAGCATACTTGATCTAATTGACATTTATAGAACAGTCCACCTCTTAACAGTATAATACACATACTTTTCAGGAACACTTGGAATATTTGCTAAAGCACACTATATTCTGGGCTATATTTAAAGTTTTAAAATTCATTTAACAATAATCATGCCATATAACATATGTTTTCTCACCAAAATAAAATTAAATTATAAATCAATAAAATTATGGTATCTGGAAAAAACCTCCAAATATCTGAAACTAAATAGCACACTTCTTTTTTTTGTTTTTGTTTTTTTTTATTTTTTGAGATAGAGTCTCGCTTTGTCACCCAGACTGGAGTGCAGTGGCATGATCTCGGCTCACTGTGATTTCTGCTGCCTGGGGTCAAGTGACTCTCCTGCCTCAGCCTCCCATGTAGCTGGGATTACTGGTGCCCACCACCAAGCCCAGCTAATTTTTGTATTTTTAGAAGAGATGGGGTTTCATCATTTTGGCCAGGCTGGTCTAAAACTCCTGACCTCAAGTAATCCATCTGCCTCGGCCTCCCAAAGTGCTGGGATTACAGGTGTGAGCCACCATGCCCAGCCTAAATAGTGCACTTCTAAACAACCTATGGATCAAAGAAGAAATTTAAAAGGTGAATGATAAAGTATTTTGAACTGGATGAAAATAAAAACACAACATATTGGAATTTATGGGATGAGATAAAAGTGATACTTAGAGGAAATCACTAAACCTTTCTATTAGAAAACATGAGAAGTCTCAAACCCATGATCTAAGTATTCACATCAAAAAGTTAGGAAAAAGGGGAAATAAAATTTACAATAAGCAGAGGAAAGAAAATAATGTTAAGAGGAGAAATCACTATAATTAAAAACAAAATAGAGGAAAATGAAACAAAAAACCTGGTTCTCTGAGCAGATCAATAAAATGGATGAACCTCAAATCAGACTGATTGATAGGATTTTTAGAAAGATACAAATTACTAGAGAATTGCTATCACTACCGTTCCTGCAGACACTGAAAATGAATAAAAAAAAACTATTGTGAAAAACTTTTGCCAATAACTTTGCCAACTTAGGTGAAATGAGAAAGTTCCCATAAGGGCCCAAATTATCAAAGCTTCTTAAAGAAGAAATAAATACACAAAATAGCTATCTATTAAATAAATTAAGATTGTAGTTAAAACCCTTCCATAAATAAAATATAGGCCCAGATGTCTTCACTGATAAATGCTATCAAACATTTTGGGTGGAAATAATATTCATTTCATATGAATGTATCTAGAAAATTCAAGAAGAGAGACTACTTCCCAACCCATTTCTATGAAACCATTATTACCTTAAAACCAAAGCTAGAGAAAAGCTTTAAAAACCCAACAAACCATAGACCAATGTCCCCCAGGGATACAGATGCAAAAATTCTGAACTAAATTTCAGCAAATTAAATCCAACAATATAATGACCAAGTGGGTCAAAAATCAATCACATGTGATTCTCCTCATCAACAGAATAAAGTAAAACCAAGTGACCATCCCAACAGATGCAGGGCTGCAAGCTGCGGCTGATGGTCAACTGTGGACGCACCTGCTTTAGTGAATAAAGCTGCCTTCGACACAGCCATGCTCATTCTTTCATACACTGTTCACGTTGCTTTTGTGCTCCCATGGCAGGCTCGAGGAACAGAGCCCACATTGCCCTCAAAGACTGAAAGATTTACTGTCTGACTTTGTACAAAAAATATTTGCTATGCTCAGAATAGATTCAGAAAAAGCTTTTCTCAGAATTCAAACTCCATTCATGAACAAAACTCTCAGCAAACTAGGAATGGAAGGCAACTTCTTCAACCCAACAAAAGGAATGTATAAAAAATCCCTGCAGCTAACATCATCCTTCCTAGCAAATGACCAAATGCTTTCACTCTCATGAAAGAATGTCTGTGCTTATGACTCCTATTCAACATTCAACATTGCACTGGAGATCCTAACTAGTGATACATGGCAAGAAAAAGAAACAAAAGACATATATGTTGGAAAGGAAGAACAAACGATTCCCAGGTGATATGATCCTCTACGTAGAAAATCCAAAAGAATCTACAAAAATGCTACTGGAACTAAAGAGTGAGTTTAGTAAGGTTATGGGTTATAAAGTCAATATACAAAAGCAATAATATTTCTATATATACTAAAAATGAATAACTGGATATTGAATTTTAAAAAGTGCCATTTATAATAATATCAGTAACTACTAAACACTTATGTATAAACCTAATAAAATATATGCAAGATCTTTATGCTAAAAACTATAAAACGTGAAAGAAAGCAAAGATCTAAATAAGTGGCGTTGCTCATAGGTAGGAAGACTGGAAATTGTTAAGATGGCAGATCTTACCAAATTGATCTATAGATTTGTAGCAATCCAAATTAAAATCCTAGCAGAATTTTTTATAGACATTAATAAGCTGTTTCTTAAATTTATACAGAAAGATAAAGGCACTAGAATAGCCAGATTGATTTTGAAAATCAAGAACAAAGTTGGAAAATTCAAACCTGTGATCAACATACAGTAACCAAGACAATGAAATGGGCAATGAGGAAGAACAGGTCTTACATCAACAAAACAAAATAAAAAGTCCAGAAACAGACTTGCACATATATGATGAACTGATTTTCGACAAATATGCTAAGGCAACTCAAGAGAGAAAGTTGAATTTTTTAGCAAATGATGTTGGAACAATTGGACATGAATATGCAAAAATCCAAACCAAAACAAATCAAACCAAAACAACAATAACCTCACACCATATATGCAAGTTAACTCAATACAAGCATTTAATGCTATACATTTCCATTTAAGTACTTTGTATGGCAGCCCTAGGGAACCAGTAGTGACTAAACATAGTGACTGAACATAGTGACCTGTGCCTGCATGGGGCTACTGTTTGTTAAGGATACAATGCTGAAATCAAATCAGTTCCCTGGGGATCCCAGACCTGGCAGATGGAACTCTGGTGCTGTCCACCCTAGGACCCGTGATGTGGGCCCAGCCTCCAGTGCCATGGGGGGTGGGGAGGCAGAGGGTGCTTTGCAGCTCCCAGACCTCAGAGACTTGCAGAGACAATGTGTCCCCCAGAGCTGCACCATCCTGTTCTTTAGCTCTCAACCAGGGCACAAAAAAATCATGTTACGCTCTGAGAGCTTCTCTCTCTCTCTCACACATCTTCTTTGTCTCCCTGTCTCTCTCTCTCTGTCTCTCTCTCTGTCTCTCTCTGTCTTCTCTCTCTCTGCCTCCACTCTTGGTGAAAACAAAACAGTTTCATACTTACACTCTGTCTTTATTCTGTTCTTCTTTTTCAAATGTTGGTGCCAATCGATAAATGGACTTTATGGCCCATCCTGGGTGGCCTTGCGCTGCCTGAAAACCGGGAGCAGAGTCAGGGCACTCCCAACCTTGGCTCCAGCGGCCGGGCCGAGCTGAGGGGAAGCCATCCCATTTCCTAACCACCAGGGAGAAGGCATGTTTCCTTCCAGTTGTATCGGCTTCATCGTCCATCTTTTCTGTTTCAGACAATTTATCCTTGTCATATGCCATCAGTAAACATGGAGAAATGGTTTTCCCCATCTTTTCTTCAACTTTTTTTTTCAACTCATGCCCTCTGACTCGCATCTGTTTCTATTGCAATGTTCTCCTGGCCTATGTCACCCTGCAGGGGAGCCTGTGCGCACCCTTGGATCCGGGCGCCCACGCCATCGTGGCACATGGCTGCCCTGTCAGGTTGCATCTGAGTTGCTGGTAAGGTCATTAGGACTTTGTGGGATTTACCTTTCCTCCATGTTAATGAATCCAAGGGGTTTTTCCTTTACATTCTCACAGAAGCATCTTCTCCAGTCCTCTGCTCAAATAAGGGTGAAGCTTTCACATTCTCCTCAGTGTCTATGCATTCATTCATTCATTCAACAAACACCTACTCAAGGCAAGGTGCTAGGGTCGGCATGGAGGGTGCACTCTCTCATTCAGGAAGCCTTGTTCCCATGGGGGGATATGGACGTACCGAGAAATACCTGCAGCCCAGAGCAGCAGGTACTGAGACAGCATGAACAGACAGCTCCCAGCCCAGGAGACCACGCCACTGGCCCTGCCTCTTGTGTTCCTGTCATCTTAGGAGCTGAGCTAAATCAGGAGCTGCCTGGACACTTCCATTTGGCTTTTGGTAAAAATTAAAAGGCATGACTCAGGCTGGAGGAGGAGGTGAGAGGAAGCAAAGCAATAATTGGCAGTAGAGGGTCCCAGAGGAGGCACTTTGTAAGATTCAGACTCCATTTCTTTAACTCTGTGCCATGGAAGCAGGGTTAGAATTTCAGGATGGATTTTTCTTTTAATGAAAAGGACCAAGCCCCCCAACACAATGCCATTGTCTATATGTGAACTTCTGTCATTCTGTTCTCATCAGAGAAACAGCTCATTCGAGTAGATCATCCAGATCCTCCCTGGCCCGGGCCAGCTCTCATTCCTGACGCATCGTGAAGTCCACAGACTGCTGCAGGGAAGCCGTAACTGGGTAAGAAGCAGAAGCTCCGCTTCAGTGTGATGAGAAGGCTAAACGCAGAATTGAAATGACGGCGGTGACAGGGGAATCTTCACGCTCCCAACGCAGCATCACCACGGATGCACCTAGGTTCTTTGGAGTGCAGCAGAGACGCTGGTGGAGACAGGGAAGAGCAGTGCTGGTCACGTGCAGTGCCTTCGGGTGGGTAGGGGCTGCTCTGCCTCACCCAGGGGGATCCTTGTTCGGATTCACCCTGTATTTATCAGGCTTTTGTTCACCCCTGCCTCCTGCATCTTGCTTCTCCTGCCTCAAATGCTTCATGACGTTTTCTTTAAAACGAAGTTCTCTCAATGTGAAATGCTTGGCCTTTTCCAGCAAAGTCTATTTTGCTCTCACTGGCAGATACTTCAGCTGGGTATGGAATTCTACATTGATAGCCATGCTTTTAAAAAAATCTTTTGAAGATATGATTTGCTGTCTTTTGACTTCTATTGTTTTCTGTGGAAATAACCGTTTACAGTCTAATCGTTCTGTTTTAGAAATCTTAACTTGTTTCAGGTTGATTGCCAGATCGTCTCTTGGATTTTGGAGTTCTGCAGCTCTACAAGTGATATGTCTAATTTCATTTCTATTTCTCTTCCTTTAGAACATACTGTGATTCCTGAATCTGAGGATTATGTTCTTCACTGATATGGGGATAACCTTGATAATCATTCCTTCAAACACTGCCCCTTGCTCACTCTCCATTCCCTCCTGTGGGATGTTGGTTCTTACCTTTTATGTTTCCTGGTCTCTGGTTTTATAGCTCTTTATGCTAAACTTGTGTAATGTCTCAGGTTCACCTTCCAATTTACTTTTTTTTCAATTATGACAGATCTGCTGTTCCACTCATCACTTCATCTTGAATTTTAATGACTTTTTTGTTTCCGTTTCTCCTAGTTCTTTTTTGGTATTGGACAACTTTGCCTGTTTTTCACAGTGTCTTGATATTTTCTGTTCTCAATTCCATTTCTATGCCATGAATAATTTTAAGCATGTTTATTTTAGCATAAGCATTTAATGCTATAAATTTCCATTTGAGCACTGCTTCAGTTGCATCCCACAACTTCTGACATGTTGTGTTTTCCTTTTCATTTAATTAACCCTTTCCCATTTGCCCCGAGAATACTTGCCAATGGTACGTGTGGCAGCAGCATTTACCCCAAGATACCTTTACCATGAAATATCTCACTTTTAATTTTTGAATCGCTTGAGTATATCGACTTTGGAAACAAAAGCCATCATTCTATTTATAGCATTCTGTTTTTAGTAGAGGTATTTGTATTTACAAAATATAGTAATTCTCAGTTGCTGAAAATGTAAAATCCTAGAAAATGTAGCATTCCTATGTGTAATGTTAACATTGTTCTCAAACAGTTGCTGGCCAAAGATTTGTTCAATGAATCTGATTTTTCTGAAATAGACAATTCTGATGATTCAGAAAATTCTGATGTTAGTTCTGCTTAACTCCAAGAACACTTTTTCTATTTTATTTTCACACTGAAAATCAGTCAGATTTGCTTCTGCCTTAAAGAGCATGTTTATGTAAAAAGCAAATGAGCACTGGCAGTGAGACGCACTTCATTTTTCTAAATGGGAAAAGGGTTAAACATTTTTGAATTTCCCTTGTGACTTCTTTGTGCATTGGGTTATTGAGAAGTGTGTTGCATAATTTGCAAATATTTGGAGGATTTCCCCACATCATTTTCTATTATTGATTTCTGGTTTATTTCTGTTGTGTGCAGATAACATACTTTGCATGATTTTAATTATTTTAGACTTGTTGAAGTTTGTTTTGTGGTCAAAAAGATGGTGGATGTTGGTGAATGTTCCAAGAGCATTTGTAAAGATATGCATTCTTCTGTTGCTGGGTGGATTGTGTTCTATAAAAGGTCAATTTGAGTAATTTGGCTAAAAATGTTGTTTTGGCCTTTTATGTCCTTATTCTGTCTATTTCTTTTATCAATTACTGAAAAAGAGTGCTAAAGTTTCCAAATATAACTATAGATTTGTCTGCTTTTACTTTCATTTCTATCAAGGTTGGCTTCATACTTGTTTTGAAGCTCTGTGGTGGATAGTGCATAGATATTTGAGTTTATTGTGTGTTTTCCTAAGAAACTGACCCTTCTAAAATGATCTAGTTTTCCTTTTATCTTTGATAATGTTGTTTTGAAGTCAACTTTGTCTGATAGTAACATAGCCACTTCAATTTTCTTCTTTCTTCTTTTTTTTCTAAAGTTTTCTAGAAAAACATTTATTTTCTCCAAGTTTTAAAGTGTGTCACCAGGTTTGTTGTACAGATTATTTCATCATCCAGCAATTAAGCCTAGTCCCTATTAGTTATTTTTCCTCATCCTCTCCCTCCTCCCATTCTCCACTCTCAAGTAGGCCCCAGTGACTTTTGTTCCCCTCTATGTGTCCATGTGTTCTCATCATTTAGCTTCCACTTATAAGTCAGAACATGCGGTATTTGGTTTTCTGTTCCAGTGTTAGTTTGCTAAAAATTATAGCCTCCAGCTCCATCCATGTCCCTGCAAAGGACATAATTTCATTCTTTTTAATGGCTGTATAGTATTCCATGGTGTATATGCACCACATTTTCTTTATCCAGTCTCTCAATGATTGGCATTTAGGGTGATTTCATGTCTTTATTATTGTGAGTAGTGCTGCAATGAACAGACACACGCATGTGTCTTTATAATAGAATGATTTATATTCCTATATTTATATTTGGCCCTTGGCCTATAGTTTGACAACCCCTGGTGTAAAACATTTAGACTTAAGGTAATTATTGATGTTTTTGGATTAAAAACTGCCAACTTGCTAGCTGTTTTCTATTTGCCTTATCTGTTCTTTATTTCTTTTTCCCCTTGTCTTCTTTGAATTAATTGGGTATTTTTAAATATTCATTTTACTTCCTCTATTGATTTGTTATTCACACCTTAAATATTTTTAGTGTTGGATCTAGGCTTTACAAATATGTATCTTTAACGTATTGCAGTCTAACTTTAAATAGTAATTTATCACCTCATGTAAAGTGTGAGAACCTTTAAATGGCATACCTCCAGTTGCCCTCCTTTTTGCTTTGTTGACATACATTTTTTTTTTTTGCATGTTTCTTTCTTTCTTTTCCCGTTGGAGATTCAATTGTATTTCAAGTGATCTCAACTAACAGTACCAAAATGTCTTTCATATTTACTTCATTTTTACTATTTCTGGTACTTTTTATTTCTTTGTACAATCCACATTTTGGCCTGGAGAATGCCATTTAACATTTCTAACTTTGCAGATCTGCTAATGATGTGTTATCTTTGTCTGAAATAATCCTTATTTTTGTCTTCATATGTAAAAGATATTTTCTCTGAGAATAGAATTCTGGGATGGCAATTTTTTCTTTCAGTCATTTAAAGATGTTATTCCACTGTCCTCTAGATTATATAGTTTCTGATATGAAGTTTGCTGTAATTCCTATCTTGGTTTTTTTCTATGTAAAGTGTTTCTTTTCTCCCTTCTAGCTGCCTTCAATATACTCTCTTTTTAAAATTTCAACTTAAATATGATATGCCTACAGTGTGTGTGTGTCTCTGTGTTTAAACGTATCCTGCTTGGTGTTCTCTGAGATACTTGGATCTGTAGTTTGATAACTTTTATTACTTTTGGGCATTTTCAGCCATGATTTCTCCCTCTATATTGCTCTCTCTCGTCTCTTTATCTTTCTGTGATTTCAATGATATGTATGTGAGGAAATGAGGTATTTACCCATAACTCTTTGGTAATATGGTGTTTTTTCATTCTTTTTTTCCCTTTATGTTTCAGTTTTTATTTCTATTGACCTATTTTCAAGATAGCTAACTTTTTTTCCTAGCTGTGCACTGTCTACTGATGAGCTCTTGGAAGAAATTCTTAATTTAAGAAATTATGTATTTTATTTCTAGTATTTCCATTTGACTCTTCTTATAATTTCCATATCTCTGCTGAAATTCCTCATCTTTTAATACATATTTTCCACTAGATTATTTAACATAGTAATCATAGTTATCATTGTCTGATAGTTCCAACATCTGGGACATCTCTGTGTCTGGTTCTGTTGTTTATTACTTTATAATGGGTATTTTTCTTGCTTCCTTTTGTGTATTGTAATTTTTTATTGAATGTCAGACATCATGTATGAAGCACAGTAGAGATTGACGTAAACCGTATTATGCCTTAAAATGGGCACACCTCTTCTGTCGTCATGCCATTAGCATGGGGGTTGAGCCAGTTTTGTCAGAGGTAGGTCTGGCTTGGAATCAGTTGTGGCTATTGACATCTTCAATGCACCGAAGAATCAAAGTCCTCCAGAAGTGTGCTGCTGTTGCCTTGTGTTCACAGTAGGAGCTAGGGGGCCAGAGACTTTCGTAGTGTGTCTATTTCCCTTTAGCCTTCAGCCTTCCCTGAGCACCTGCACGGCAGAGCGGGTTTCTTTCTCAGTTCTTCCCTTCCCTCAGGGGATATACTCCCTTCACTGGTTACTCCCTGCTAGGCCTGTGACGGGCAGGGGATTTCTCACTTGTCCTTATCCAGCCTCACTCTCAGGCAATCTGTGTTGTTTGATCAGCACCCATGTCACTTCTTTCAGTAGCCAAACTTTGCCTTTTACAGTGGTTGGTCTTGGGTGGTATTTCTTGTCTCTTCCTGTGGTAACAGCTCTCTGTTAGTAATGGTGAAGGATCCTGGCCCCAAGGTAGTTTAACATCTTTCTTCTAGAGGCAGAAAAGTTTTGCTTTTACTCCTATCCCCAGAAGTCATAGATCTTTGCTTGTGCTTTGGGAATAAGAGGCTTTGCTGTCCCTCCGCAAGAGGCTTTTATAGCTTCAGAGCTACTGAGAAAGTGGGAGGGGTCACCTGTCTGTCCCCAGCTGTGGGTGATCATTCCCTACATGCCTCTGTGGCCCTGCTGTGCCCCAGTCCTTCCTGTGAGCATCTTACAGAGACCTATGGAGAAGACCTTGTGAGTGCAAGCCCACTTGTGCCTGGGGCCTCTGGATTTTTCAAATGCATATTATATCCCACACTTGGCTATTAAAAAATTCAGTGGTTACTTCTTACCCACTTGTATGGTGGTGACCTGTTTTTCTCCTGCTTGGCTAAAAATGAGAAAGCTCATGTGTTCCAGCTCTGTTTGGTAGGCTTGCCTCTTTTTTGAATTCTGCCTACTTTACCCTGCTACTGGAATGTTCTTATGGGCTCAAGGAAAGCCATGGTTTTGTAGATGATCCCACTTTTTATTATTAGGGTGAGAGTAGCGTAGCATTGTTTTTTTTTTTTTTTTTTTTTTTTAAATGGAGTCTCACTCTTGTCTCCCAGGCTGGAGTGCAGTGCATGATCTCAGTTCACTGCAACCTCTGCCTCCTGGGTTCAAGTGATTCTCCTGCCTCAGCCTCCCAAGTAGCTGGAATTACAGGCACCCACCACTGCACCTGGCTAGACAGTAACATTTTTTTTACAGCATTCTAAGTGGAGGTAGAGAACCTGAAATGTACTTATGTCAAATGCTCTATCAGATTGTTCAATTATCTGAAATTCTTGAAGTCTAGTAATGCTATTATTTTGCCTGCTGCTTATTATCCATGGCATATTGCTTCCCATAAGTTTGTGTTTTGAATTATAAGCTCACCTTTGGCAGAGCTATTGTCTGTGAAAATCCTGTGTAGCCCAAGTTAAGGGAATCATTCTTTACATCAAGTTTGTATTTGCTTCTGCCAAGTGCCCTCTGACCCAAAGTGTCACCAGATGAGACTTCCTATCATGCTGGTTTCACAGATTAGCTATTCCAGAATACACAGAACTTGAAGTCCCCATGTGGTACAGGCTTACACAGACATATTTCCATTTCCCTGTGATGGTAGATGGTTTTTTATCTACACTATCCTTTTACTGAGGGTGTAGTCTTGTTAGCAGTCGTAGCATTATTCAGGGATTTCATTTGCAACACTTTTCTTCCCTAGGCCTCATCTTCTGCAAATAAACTCTAACAGCCAAATTTCTATGTTTCATAAGGGAAAATTACAGTTGAGGATTGTTCTGCAATTAGATCTGTAACTTACTGCTCTGGATTTTAATTCTCTCTTGGTTTTCTAGCCCTGAAGATTTCCTTTACTTTGCTGTCAGATCATAATAGACATTTAAAAATGTTTATTATGTTTTATCTAGAATTTCTAAAGATTTTCAACTTATATAGTTTTCAACATTGGCAAACACAAATAAGTAAATTGAATCTTCTAAGTCCTTTGATTTGATTTCCATGTGACTAAGGACTATGGCAGCTGCCTAGGCCTGTGTCTCCCAATATTTCCTCAAAAAATGACACAGAAAAACAGGAAAGAAAAATAAGATTACACAAAACTATACACTCAGGCATAACCTAACTATAAAATACTCAAATATCAAAATAACAGTAAGTAAAAAATAAAGAATAAAAATTTAAAAGTTATAGTGAAGAATCTCTGTTCCTGCCCTACATTCACTCCATGCAACATTTATTGATGAGCAATGGCAGGTTGAGATAAAACAGTGAGAAAAGCGAGCTAGAAAAAGCCTAATATTGATCTGAAAACACTATCAGAATAAGCAACTCCACTGTAAGACTGAAAATACTAAATATGGGTCCTGGGTAGATCAGAGAAAGGGCTACAGAGAAAGAACTTAAAAAGCACATGTGAATTTTATGTGTCAGTCTTCAAAATATATAACACCTGGGAAAGAGAAAAGACAAAAAATAAGGAGTAGGCTCCTTTTAGAAATTGAATGACAAAGGACAAAAGTAGCAAAAGGGGAACATGTATGGTCCTGTAAGATTAAAAAGAACCAAAAATATCAGAGGATACACTTATTTTTCTTATATCAAAGCAATCAAAATATTCACTAAAGGATCAGTATTTTTCAATACTGATATAACTTAAATGGAAACGTAATAAAAGGTAGAAAAGTAAGTCAGAAAAACAAGAAAATGTAATGAGATAAAGAAATAAGTAAAAAACATCAATGAGGAAATAATAGGAAAATATAATACAGGCAGGCAAAGAAGAAATAACATCTGTATAATTGGTGTAATTGAAGAAAACAACAGCAGCATTAACTATGGAATAGAATGAATATTTGAAGTTATAATTAAGATAACTTTATAGAAAAATAATAGGTGAGTCTAATTTTGAAAGGATCCATTTTGTATCTGGGAAAATTAATACCAAGATGTATCCCAGTAAAAACATTAGATTTCAAAGATAAAACAACCAAAAAAGCAAGGCAACAATGAAGCAGCATTCTCTATCTACTTAATGAAAAAAAAGTATAAACCAAGGATTTTATATCCATCTAAGTGTCCATCAAACATCAACTTAAACATACAAGAGTCTAAAGATTTGTGTGTCCATAGCACATTCTTCAGTAATCTGCTACAGGATGAGCTTCATCAAACCAAAAGATAACTGGACAACTTCAACAAGAACGGTGATGGTGAAGGTGGATACACACACACACACACACACACACAACTCATAATCATATATGTAAATGACTGAAACATAGGTGAGATTGGAAAACTAATATGCAAATGCTATATGTATTGACAAAATAGAGGTGATAAAACTAAACTATGGGAGGTGATAAGGGAGATGAAGAGGAAAATAGAAACTCATTGATGTTGATGCCTAATTGAATCAATTAGGCAATGATTGATAGTTCAAGTACACCATTAAAAACTGACAAAGCAGGGGCTGGGCATGGTGGCTCACGCCTGTAATCCCAGCACTTTGAGAGGCCAAGGTGGGTGGATCCCTTGATGTCAGGAGTTTGAGACCAGCCTGGCCAACATGGTGAAACCCATTCTCTACTAAAAACACAAAAATTAGCCAGGCATGGTGGCAGGTGCCTATAATCCCAGCTACTTGGGAGGCTGAGGCAGGGGAATCTCCTGAACCCAGGAGGTATAGGTTGCAGTGAGCTGAGATCATGCCACTGCACTCCAGCCCAGGTGACAGTGACAGTCTGTAACAACAACAACAACAACAACAACAACAACAACAACAACTGACAATCCAGAAAGTGGAGCAAGATAGCTAAATATTACCCTCCAGTGATTGACCCCTGTAGGAACATAAAATCGAACAACTATGCATTCAAGAAGTCACCTTCACAAGAACTGGAAAATCAGATGAGTGATCATAGTACCTAGTTTTAGCATAATAACAGGAAAAGACACATTGAAGAAGGTAGGAAGGACAGTGTAGTATTGCCTACACCACCCTGCCCCAACACCAAGCAGCACAGTGCAGAGAGAGAATCTGTGTGCTTCAGAGAGGGAGGGAAGTGAGTGTGGGACCTTGCATTGGAGCTCAATGCTGGCCTCACCACAGTGGAACACAGCACCTGGCAGAATTCCGTGGTCCTTGATTCCAGGCCAGTGCCCACAGAGGGAGCATTTAGACCCACCCCAGGCCAGAGGAGAATCGCTGCCCTGCAGGATGAACCTGAGTCCTGCCCTGCTTCACTGCTGATTACCTAAAGTGGCCATAGGTCCCAAATAAATTTCAGTGTCAGCAGGGCTATAGTGACCACAGTCCTTGGGGGAACCCTGTGGTGCTGCACTGGTCTGGGAGGCAGAAGGCTTGGGATGCAACCCAATTTAACACCAGATGCGGGGGCCATAGAAGTGCCCACATCACAACTCTCTCAACTCCAGGCACTGTAGCTTAGAGTGAGACTCCTTCTGGGGAGAAGGAGAGAAAAGAGTACAGGGGCCTTTGCATTGGAACCTAGCACAAACCCTGCCACAGCAAAACCACACTGGGAAGAACCCTGAAGCTCCTGATTCCAGGCTATTACTTCCAGACAAGATTTCTAGGCCGACCCCAGGCTGGAAGACCATAATACCAGCTTGGTATGATGGTCCTGAGTCCTGGCTGGCTTCACCACTGGCTGACGAAAGTGACCTTGAGCCTGGAATAAACATCAATGGCAGTTAGGCAGTAGCAGCTGCAGACCTTGGATGAGCTCTGGTACTGTGCTTGTCTGGGCAGCTGTGGGACTTTGGGTGAGACCCGGCATTGGTGCCAGCTGTGGCAGCCATGAGAGTGCCTGTATCACTCCTCTTCCAACTCCAGGCAGCTCAGTGTGGAGAGAGATTCCGTCTGCTATGGGGAAACGGAGGGAAGTGAGTGAGGGACTTTGGGAGCCCAGAGGATTCTCCCTGATTTTCCCCAACTGCATCAGAGCTGGGTATCTAGGAGGTTGCAAGGGATTTGCAGTGTAACTGGACTTCGGATGCTCTGTAGTGCAAAAGTGGCTGCAGTGACCACAGGCTTAGGGACTCAACAGGCAGTCAGTCTCCTTTGAATCAATGAAAGGTCCTCTGAAGGATGGGTAGAAACAAAGCCCATGTGATGACTGGAATAAATATCTAACTTTCAATGCCCAGGCACCAGTGAACATTCAGAAGCATTAAGAACATTCAGAAAAATATGACTCCGTGAAATAGATGAAATAAGGCACCATTAGCCAACCCTAGAGATATGAAGATGTGTGACTTTAAGACTGAGAATTCTACAAAAATATAGCTATTTTGAGGAAAACTTCAATAAGACACAGAAAAGGTTGGGCATGGTGGCTCACACCTGTAATCCCAGCACTTTGGGAAGCCAAGAACGGGCAGATCACTTGACGTCAGGAGTTCGAGACCAGCCTGGCCAACATGGTGAAACCCCATTTCCACTAAAAATACAAAAATTATCTGGGCATGGTGGCATGTGCCTGTAATCCCAGATAATTGGGAGGCTGAGGCAGGAGAACTGCTTGAATCTGGGAGGCAGAGGTTGCAGTGAGCTGAGATCATGCCATTGCACTACAGCCTGAGTGACAGAATGAGACCACATCTCAAAAAAAAAAAAAAAAAAAAAAAAAAAAGACACAGAAAAGCCATTCAGAAACTTATCAGATTAATTTAATGAAAGATTGAAATAATAACAATAATAAACAAACAGAAATCCTGGGGCTGAAAAACATAATTAAAAACTGAAAAATTAATCAGAGTGTCTCAACAGCAGAATTGATCAGGCAGGAGAATCAGGCTTGAATACAGGCTGATATAGTTTGAATGTTTGTCCCTTCCAAATCTCATGTTGAAATGTGATCCCCAGTGTTGGACGTGGGGCCTACTGGGAGGTGTTTGGGTCATGAGGGTGGATCCCTCATAAACAGCTTGGTGCCTTCCCCTCAGTAATGAGTTCTTGATCTTTTGGTTCACACAGGAGCTGGTTGTTCAAGAGCATGGAACTCCTCCCATCACTCCCTCTTGCTCCCTCTCTGATCACACAACACACTGGTTCCCCTTGCCTTCTGCCATGAGGAAAAGTTCCCTGAGGCCCCAACCAGAGGCAGATGCTGGCACCATGCTTCCTGTACAGCCTGCATAACTGTGAGCCAAATAAACCTCTTTTCTTTATAAATTACCCAGCCTCAGGTATCCCATTATGGCAACACAAAAGGGACTAATACTTAGGCCATTTAAAAATATACAGTCAGAGGGGAAAATAAAAAGCAATGCAGAACACTTATGAAATCAAGAAAGGGCAAATCTATGGAGTCATGGCCTTAAGGAGTAGAGAAAAAGATAGGTGTATAAAGTTTATTCAAAGAAGTAATTACAGAGACCTTTCCAAACCTAGAGAAATATAGGAATACTGAAGTACAAGAAGATCAAAGATCACCAGAAATATTCAACCCAAGTAAAACTACCCCAATTTATCGAATAATCAAGCTCTCAAATGTAAAGGACAAAGAAAGGATTATAAAAGAAGCAAGATAAAATAAACA
The DNA here is from genome assembly GCF_028858775.2 of Pan troglodytes. Classification (NCBI taxonomy): domain Eukaryota; kingdom Metazoa; phylum Chordata; class Mammalia; order Primates; family Hominidae; genus Pan; species Pan troglodytes. Next base: position 118,028,026 of record NC_072412.2, on the reverse strand, counting down.
AATAACATCTAAAGAAGCTCTGATACATCTGGCAGCAGACTTCTCAGTGGAAACTTTATAGGCCAGGAGGGAGTTGGATGACATATTTAAAGTGCTAAAGGAAAAAAAAAAACAACTCTTCCAACCAAGAATGCTCTACTCAGCAAAGCTATCCTTCAAACCTGAAAAAGAAATACTTTCCCAGACAAACAAAAGCCGAGAGAATTCACGTCCACCAGACCTGTCTTACAAGAAAGGCTGAAAAGAAGTCTTCAATCTGAAAGAAAAGGGTGCTAATGTGCAACAAGCAATTATCTGAAGGTATGAAACTCAATGGTAAAAATCAGCAGACAGGAAAATTCAGAGCACTCTAACACTGCAATTGTGGTGTGCAAACCACTCATATCTTTAGTATAAAGATGAAAAGGCAAATCTATTAAAAAAAATTTTTAAAGAGATAGGCAATATAAAAAGACAAATTGAGACAACAAAACGTGAAAATGCAGGAGGAAATGAGTTAAAGTGTAGGGATTTTTAGTTTGTTCTTTGCTTGTTTATTTTCTTTTCTTTGTGATCAAAGTTAATTTGTTATCAGTTTAAAATAACTTGTTATAGGATGTGTTTTTTAGGTTTCCTAGTAACCACAAAGCAAAAATCTGTAATAAATACACTAAAAACAAACACATAGACCAAGGAGACAGAATAGGGAATCTAGAAATAAATCTATGCATTTACAGCCAATTCATTTTCAACAAAGGCACTAAGAACATACATTTGAAAAAGGATAGTCTCCTTTATAAATGGTTCTGGGAAAACTGGACATTCATATGCAGAAGAATGAAACTTGACCCCTATCTCTCACCCATATACAAAAATCAACTCAAAATGGGTTAAAGACTTCAATGTAAGACCTGAAACTATGAAAACATTAGAAGTAAACATTAGAAAACCACTTTAGAACATCTGTCTGGGCAAATATTTTTTGAGTAAGACCTTAAAAGCACAGGCAACAAAAGCAAAAATAGACAATTAGGATTATATCAAGCTAAAAAGCTCCTACACAACTAATGAAACAATCAATAAGGTGAAGAGACAAAGAATGGGAGAAAATATTTGCAAACTATCCATCTGACAAGAAATCAATTACCAGAATATCAGAATATATAAGGAACTCAAACAACTCTGTAGCAAAAACAAAAAACAAAAAACAAAAAAACTAATTTAAAAATGGGCAAAAGATCTGAACTGACATTCTCAAAAGAAGCCATACAAGTGGCCAACAGGTATGTGAAAAGCATTAATCACCAGGGAAATGCAAATCAAAACCACAATGAGATACCATCTCATCCCAGTTAAAATAACTTTTCAAAAACACAGGAAATGTCAGATGCTGGCAAGGATGGGGAACAAGGGGGAATCCTTGTACATTGTTGGTGGGAGTGTAAACTAGTTCAGCCACTATGGAAAACAGTGTAGAGGTTCCTCAAACAACAACTAAAAACAGAACTACCATATGATCTAGGAAGCCCACTGATGTGATGGGTATATGTCTAAAAGAAAGCAAATCAGTACATCAAAGAAATCTCTACACTCCCATGGCCATTGCAGTTCTGTTTACAATAGACCAAACATGGTATCAACGTAAGTGTCCATCAGTGGATAAACGAATAAAGAAAATATGGCACACATACACATGGAATACTAATGGAATACTATTCAGTCATAAAAAAACAAAATCCTGTCAATTGCAGCAACACAGGTGGAACTGAAGGACATTAGGTCAAGTGAAAGGCACACAGAGCCTAATATCATATGCTCTCACTCATATGTTGGAGCTAAAAAAATTGATCTCATGGAGGTAGAGAGTGCAATGGTGGTTACCAGAGGCTGGGAAGGTAAAAAGGGAGAAGGAAATAGAGAGAGATTGGTTAATGGGAACAAAAATACAGTTAGATAGAAGGAATAAGTTCTAGCATTTGGCAGCACGGTAGGGTGATTACAGTTAACAATATGTTATTGTATATTTCAAAAGTACTAGAAGAGAAGATGTGGAATGTTCTCAACCCAAAGAAATGATAAATGATTGAGGTGGTGGACATCTCAGTTACCCAGATTTGATCATTACACATTGTATGCATATAGCACAATGTTAAATGTGCCCTGTAAATATGTGCAACTATTATATATGAATTAAAAACTGAAAAACCAGATAGTACGTGGTGTAATAAGAAAAAAGGGAATTAGGGACATTTAAAAAGTTGTAAGTACAAAGGTGTTTAGTAGAACAAAAATATAAACTTTCTTAAATACCCAAAATTTTTTTTTATAATTTAAAGAACAGGAATATTTACTTCCTAAAAAGAAAACATAGCAAATGTAACACAATCTACATAATTTTATGATATTTTGACAGGGTCGTGATGAATTATCAGTCACACTGATAATGTAAATGAGCTTAACTCATCCATTAATTATTTTTTTTAGTTTTCCTGAGAAAGTAAGATCCAAGTATATGCTGTATACTTAAGTGATGTTGAGTGGTTAAAAATAAAGAAATGGACGGACAACATTTTGCTTATCCATGTATTCGTCAGTGGACACTGGATTGCTTCTATGTTTTTGCTATTGTGAATAATGCTATGAACACAGGGGTATAAATGCCTCTTCAAAACCCTGCTTTCAGTTATTTTGGGTGTATACCCAGAAGTGTAATTGCTGGGTCATACAGTAATTCTATTTTTTATTTTTTTGAGGCACCACCATACTGTCTTCTGCAGTGGCTGCACCATTTTACATTCCCACCAACAGTGCACAAGAATTCCAATTTCTCTGCATCCTCCCCAGTACTCACTATTTTTTTAATAGTCTGAATTGGACTACTCAGGTGCGTCATATAAGTGGAATCACACAGTATTTGTCCTTCTGTGATTGGTTTATTTCACTTAGCATAATATCTGCAAGGGTCATCACTGTTTTACTATGTGTCAGAATTTTATTTCTTTTTAAGGCCAAGTAATTTGCAAATTATATATCTGATTAGAGATTAATATTCAGAATATATAAAAACTCCTAAAACCCAACAACAAACAACTTTTATAATTTAAACAACAAGAAATATATATATATATTTTTAATTGTACTTTAAGTTCTAGGGTACATGTGCACAATATGCAGGTTTGTTACATATGTACACATGCGTCATGTTGGTGTGCTGCACCCATTAATTCGTCATTTACATTAGGTATATCTCCTAATGCTATCCCTCCCCCATCCCTGCACCCCATCACAGGCCCCGGCATGTGATATTCCCCTTCCTGTGTCCAAGTGTTCTCATTGTTCAATTCCCACCTATGAGTGAGAACATGTGGTGTTTGGTTTTTTGTCCTTGTGATAGTTTGATGAGAATGATGGTTTCCAGTTTCATCCATGTCCCTAAAAAGGACATGAACTCATCCTTTTTATGGCTGCATAGTATTCCATGGTGTATATGTGCCACATTTTCTTAATCCAGTCTATCATTGATGGACATTTGGGTTGGTTCCAAGTCTTTGCTATTGTGAATAGTGCCACAATAAACATACGTGTGCATGCATCTTTATAGCAGCATGATTTACAATCCTTTGGGTGTATACCCACTAATGGGATGGCTGAGTCAAATGGTATTTCTAGTTCTACATCCTTGAGGAATCGCCACACTGACTTCCACAATGGTTGAACTAGTTTACAGTCCCAACAACAGTGTAAAAGTGTTCCTATTTCTCCACATCCTCTTCAGCACCTGTTGTTTCCTTACTTTTTAATGATCACTATTCTAACTGGTGTGAGATGGTATCTCATTGTGGTTTTGATTTGCATTTCTCTGATGGCCAGTGATGATGAGAATTTTTTCATGTTTCTGTTGGCTGCATAAATGTCTTCTTTTGAGAAGTGTCTGTTCATATCCTTTGCCCACTTTTTGATGGGGTTGTTTGTTTTTTTCTTGTAAATTTGTTTGAGTTCATTGTAGATTCTGGATATTAGCCCTTTTTCAGATGAGTAGATTGCAAAAATTTTCTCCCATTCTGCAGGTTGCCTGTTCATTCTGATGGTAGTTTCTTTTGCTGTGCAGAAGCTCTTTAGTTTAATTAGATCCCATTTGTCAATTTTGGCTTTTGTTGCTATAGCTTTTGGTGTTTTAGACCTGAAGTCCTTGCCCATGCCTATGTCCTGAATGGTATTGCCTAGGTTTTCTTCTAGGGTTTTTATGATTTTAGGTCTAACATTTAAGTCTTTAATCCATCTTGAATTAATTTTTGTATAAGGTATAAGGAGGGGATCCAGTTTCAGCTTTCTACATATGGCTAGTCAGTTTTCCCAGCACCATTTATTAAATAGGGAATCCTTTCCCCATTCCTTGTTTTTGTCAGGTTTGTCAAAGATCAGATGGTTGTAGATGTGTGGTATTATTTCTGAGGGCTCTGTTCTGTTCCATTGGTCTATATCTTTGTTTTGGTACCAGTATCATGCTGTTTTGGTTACTGTAGCCTTGTAGTATAGTTTGAAGTCAGGTAGCGTGATGCCTCCAGCTTTGTTTTTTTGGCTTAGGATTGTCTTGGCAATGTAGGCCCTTTTTTGGTTCCATATGAACTTTAAAGTAGTTTTTTCCAATTCTGTGAAAAAAGTCATTGGTAGCTTGATGGGGGTGGCATTGAATCTATAAATTACCTTGGGCAGTATGGCCATTTTCATGATATCTATTCTTCCTATCCATGGGCATGGAATGCTCTTCCATTTGTTTGTGTCCTATTTTGTTGAGCAGTGGTTTGTTGTTCTCCTTGAAAAGGTCCTTCACATCCCTTGTAAGTTGGATTCCTAGGTATTTTATTCTCTTTGAAGCAATTGTGAATGGGAGTTCACTCATGATTTGGCTCTCTGTTTGTCTGTTACTGGTGTATAAGAATGCTTGTGATTTTCGCACATTGATTTTGTGTCCTGAGATTTTGCTGAAGTTGCTTATCAGCTTAAGGAGATTTTGGGCTGAGACGATAGGGTTTTCTAAATATACAATCATGTCATCTGCAAACAGGGACAATTTGACTTCCTCTTTTCCTAATCAAATACACCTTATTTCTTTCTCCTGCCTGATTGCCCTGGCTGGAATTTCCAACACTATGTTGAATAGGAGTGGTGAGACAGGGTATCCCTGTCTTGTGCCAGTTTTCAAAGGGAATGCTTCCAGTTTTTGCCCATTCAGCATGATATTGGCTGTGGGTTTGTCATAAATAGTTCTTATTATTTTGAGATACGTCCCATCAGTACCTAATTTATTGGGAGTTTTTAGCATGAAAGGCTGTTGAATTTTGTTGAAGGCCTTTTCTGCATCTATTGAGATAATCATGTGGTTTTTTCTTTGGTTCTGTTTATATGCTCGATTACGTTTATTTATTTGCGTACATTGAACCATCCTTGCATCCCAGGGATAAAGCCCAGTTGATCATGGTGGATAAGCTTTTTGATGTGCTGCTGGATTCGGTTTGCCAGTATGTTATTGAGGATTTTTGCATCAATGTTCATCAGGGATATTGGTCTAAAATTCCCTTTTTTTGTTGTGTCTCTGTCAGGCTTTGGTATCAGGATGATGCTGGCCTCATAAAAATGAGTTAGGGAGGATTCCCTCTTTTTCTATTGATTGGAATAGTTTCAGAAGGAATGGTACCAGCTCCTCCTTGTACCTCTGGTAGAATTCAGCTGTGAATCCATCTGGTCCTGGACTTTTTTTGTTTGGTAGGCTATTAATTATTGCCTCAATTTCAGAGCCTGTTATTGGTGTATTCAGGGATTCAACTTCTTCCTGGTTTAGTCTTGGGAGGGTGTACGCGTCCAGGAATTTATCCATTTCTTCTAGATTTTCTAGTTTATTTGCGTAGAGGTGTTTAGAGTATTCTCTGATGGTAGTTTGTATTTCTGTGGGATGGGTGGTGATATCCCCTTTACCATTTTTTGTTGCGTCTGTTTGATTCTTCTCTCTTTTCTTCTTTATCAGTCTTGCTAGAGGTCTATCAATTCTGTTGATCTTTTCAAAAAACCAGCTCCTGGATTCACTGATTTTTTGAAGTGTTTTTTGTGTCTCCATCTCTTTCAGTTCTGCTCTGATCTTAGTTATTTCTTGCCTTCTGCTAGCTTTTGAATGTGTTTGCTCTTGCTTCTCTAGTTCTTTTAATTGTGATGTTAGGGTGTCAATTTTAGATATTTCCTGCTTTCTCTTGTGGGCATTTAGTGCTATAAATTTCCCTCTACATACTGCTTTAAATGTGTCCCAGAAATTCTGGTATGTTTTGTCTTTGTTCTCATTGGTTTCAAAGAATATCTTTATTTCTGCCTTCATTTTGTTATGTACCCAGTAGTCATTCAGGAGCAGGCTATTCAGTTTCCATGTAGTTGAGTGGTTTTGAGTGAGTTTCTTAATCCTGAGTTCTAGTTTGATTGCACTGTGGTCTGAGAGACAGTTTGTTATAATTTCTGTTCTTTTACATTTGCTGAGGAGTGCTTTACTTCCAACTATGTGGTCAATTTTGGAATAAGTGTGATGTGGTGCTGAGAAGAATGTATATTCTGTTGATTTGGGGTGGAGAGTTCTGTAGATGTCTATTAGGTCCTCTTAGTGCAGAGCTGAGTTCAATTCCTGGATATCCTAAGAACAAGGAATATTTATCTCCTGAAGAAACATAGCAAATGTAACACAATCCACATAATTTTATAATATTTTGATAGAGTTGTGATGAATTATCTGTCACATCCATAATGTAAATGGGCTTAACTCATCCATTAATGTTACCCATCCTAATGATTGTGAGGTAATATCTCATTGTAGTGTTGATTTATATTTCCCTAATGATTGGTGATAATGAACATCTTTTCATGGACTTATTGGCCATGTATATCTTCTTGGAAAAAAGTCTCTATTCAAGTCCCTTGCTAATTTTTAGATAGAGTTATTTGTTGTTGGGTTTTAGGAGTTTTTAAAATATATTCTCAATATTAATCTCTATCAGATATGTAATTTCCAAATTACTTGGCCTTAAAAAGAGAGAAAATTCTGACACATGCTAAGACAGGGATGAACCTTGAAGACATTATGCTAAGTGAAATAAACCAATCACAGAAGGACAAATACCATGTGATTCCACTTATGTGAGGCACCTGACTAGTCAAATTCATAGAAACAGAAAGTAGAATGGTGGCTGCCAGAGCCTGGAGGGAGGCAGAAAGGGGAGTTATTCCTTAATGGTACAGAGTTTCAATTTGGGGTGATAGAAATAATTCTGGAGACAGATGGTGGTGATGGTTAGACAGCATTATGAATATGTTTAACATCATGGAACTGTACAGTTAAAAATGGTTACCATGGCAAATTATGTTGTGGGTATTTTAGCACAATTTAAAAAATTGAAGAAAAAAGCAAATGAATAAAAATAAAAGTTTAAATGGTAAACTAAAAAGTAAAGAATGGACAAAATATATCTTATTATTTAATATGAAAGCAGAGAGATAGTGGTCCTTATGGCAGAGAAAGAAATATCCAATCCTCAAAACATTAACATGACAAAGAAAGTATCTTTTCGATGCTAAAAGTTGGAATTCACAATGAAGATATAATATTCATAAAAATCTATGCACCAAGTAACACAGGAATCATACTCATAAAGCAAAAACTACAGAAAATGCAAGGAGACACAGACAGAAAAATATTTATAATAGAGAATTTTTACACTATTCTTAACAAAAGACAGGTTGAATAGGTGTAAAATGTAAGAGGAGACTTAAACAACATAATCAAAAGGTTGTTGTTATTAACACACACCAGATTCCAGTTAAATCTTGACACTGGAGAATACACCTGTTTCTCAAGTGCTTATGGAACATTCACAAAAATTGAGTATGTTTATGTAACCATGAACAAATTTTGTAAAGTAAAACTATTACAAACAGTACTTTCTGATCACAGGGCAATAAAACTAGAAATTATGATGAAAAACAAAGACAAAATGCCCTGCTACCTGGGAATTGGAAAACTTTTGGTTAAAAGGGAAATACAAGCTAAAATGATAAATTTCTGGAAAATAATAATGAAAACACTATACACGAGAATCTGTGAAATACATTTAAAGAAACACAGCACTAAACACTTATTGGTAAAAGGAAAAAAATAAAAGAATTACTCAGGTCTAAAACTAGAAAAAGAGCAAGAAAGTGAACTATAAGAGAAAATAAAGAAGGTAATATTAGTGACAAAGGCAGAAATTAATGAGGTAAAGAAGAAAATACATCCTGGCTAACATAGTGAAACCCCGTCTCTACTAAAAATACAAAAAATTAGCCGGGCATGTTGGCGGATGCCTGTAGTTCCAGCTGCTCTGGAGGCTGAGGCGGGAGAATGGCATGAACCCGGGAGGCGGAGCTTGCAGTGAGCCAAGATCGCGCCACTGCACTCCTGCCTGGGTGACACAGCGAGACTCTGTCTTAAAAAAAAAAAAAAAAAAAAAGAAGAGAATACAATGGAGCTAATTAGTATATCAAAACACTGGATTTTGTCTTAAAATTTATATGGAATGAAAAAAGAGCTTGCATAGCCAAAGCAAGACTAAGCAAAAAGAACAAATCTGGAGGCATCACATTATCTGACTTTAAACTATACTATAAGGCTATAGTCACCCAAACAGAATGGTACTAGTATAAAAATAGGCACATAGACCAAAAGAACAGAATAGAGAACCCAGAAATAAAGCCAAGTCCTTACAGCCAACTGATCTTCAACAAAGCAAACAAAAACATAAAGTGGAGAAAGGACACCCTATTCAACAAATGGTGCTGGTATAATTGACAAGCCACATGTAGAAGAATGAAACTGGATCCTTGTCTCTCAGCTTATACAAAAATCAACTCAAGATGGATAAAGGACTTAAATTTAAGACCTGAAACCATACAATTCTAGAAGATAACATTGGAAAAAACCCTTCTAGACATTTGCTTAGGCAAAGACTTCATGAGCAAGAACCCAAATGCAAATACAACAAAAACAAAGATAGATGGGACTTAATGAAATGAAAAAGCTTCTGCACAGCAAGAGAAATAATCAGTAGAGTTAACAGACAATCCACAGAGTGGGAGAAAATCTTCACAATCTATACATTTGATAAAGGACTAATATCCAGAATCTACAATGAAAAAATCAGCAAGAAAAAACAAACAATCCCATCAAAAAGTGGGCTGAGGACATGAATAGACAATTCTCAAAAGAATATATACAAATGGCCAACGAACAGTTGAAAAAATGCTGAACATCACTAACGATCAGGGAAATACAAATCAAAACCACAATGCTATACCACCTCACTCCTGCAAGAGTGGCCATAATCAAAAAATCAAAAAATAATAGATGGTGATGTGGATGTGGTGAAAAGGGAACGCTTCTCCACTGCTGGTGGGAATGTAAAGTGGTACAACCACTGTGGAAAACAGTGTGCAGATTCCTTAAAGAACTAAGAGAAGAACTACCATTTGATCCAGCAATCCTACTACTGCATATCTACCCAGAGGAAAGGAAGTTATTATATGAAAAAGACACTTGCACATACATGCTTATCACAGCACAATTTGCAATTGCAAAAATATGGAATCAGCCCAAATGCCCATAAATGAATGAGTGGATAAAGAAATTGTGGTATATATATGCTATGGAATACTACTCAGGTATAAAAAGAAATGAAATAATGGCATTCATAGCAACCTGGATGGAACTGGAGACCATTATTCTAAGTGCAGTAACTCAGTAATGGAAAACCAAACATCGTATGTTCTCACTCATAAGTGGGAGCTAAGCTATCAGGATGCAAAGGCATAAGAATGACACAACGGACTTTGGGAACTTGGGGGAAAGTGTGGGAGGGGAGTTAGGGATAAAAGACTACAAATTGGGTACAGTGTGTACTGTTCGGATGATGGGTGCACCAAAATCTAAGAAATCACCCCTAAAGAACTTATTCATGTAACCAAACACCACCTGTTTCCCAAAAACCAATGGAAATTAAAAAAATCCCTGGATTTCAGAAAAAACGATAAACCAGACAGATCACTGGCTTACTTGATCAAGAAGAAAATGATTAAGCATAAATTTACAAAACAAGAAATCATAAAGGGGAAATAACAATGGAAACAAGTAAGTTTTTTTAAAGTCAGGAGATGATTTAAAGATCTCTATTCAAATACATTTGAAAACCAAGAAGAAGTAGATAACTTCCTAGGGAAATATAGATGGCTAAATTGACCCCATTGATTAAGAAACCTGAAGAATCACTTTTCCTAGAAGAAATAAAGTTATTAAGGAACTACCCCAGAAAAAGCACCAGGAAGAGGTGGTTTCACAGGGATTTCTCATAAATTTTAAAAGACAAAATGCTTCTGATGCTCTAAAGAACCAAAAAGGAAAGAAAAATTTCTAATTTTTATTATAAATTTTTTATTGTAACATCAGTATTTCAACCTGATAAAGATAGGTTTAAAAAAAAACCCAACCATAGACTAGAGTCATTTGTATATTTGGATGCAGAAATATGAAATAAAATATTGGCAAGTTGAATCTAATACCATTCTAAGAATATAATCAACATGACCAAATGGAACTTATTTTAGAAATGCAAGGTTGGTTCAGTATTAGGAAACTCATTAATATCATTCACTATATTTAATAGATCTAAAGAAAAAAACTATTGGCTCCAAAAATGATAAAAAAGACTTTGACAAAACGTAAAATGGTTGATGGATGCTTTCCTTACATGTTCAAATGTGTGTGCCTCAGTTCCAAAGCCAGAATCCTACTTACTGGATAAACATTATAGGCATTTCTACGAAGGCCATGAACAAGGCAAGAATGCCCACTCACTCCACTACTATTAAACATTATCCTAGATATATCAGTCAATGCAATTAGGCAAGAGACATCAATGAGATGCATAAAAATTGGTAAAGAAGAAGAAAACCGTTTCTATTTAACAGATGTTAATACAGCAGATCTGGAAAACCCTAGATAATTAATGATAAAGCTAACTCAAACAAGAAAATAATTCAGTAAGATAGCAGGATAAAATTAACCTATAGAAATCAAGGCATTCATATAAAAGACCAGTTAAAGTACACAATGATAGATAAAATCTTGCTTGTAATAGCAAGAAAGTAGACCGAATACTTAGGAATAAGCTTATCATGACAGTATAACACCTATACAAGGAAGACTTAAAAATATTCCTGAAAGATAGGAAATGACATTGAACAAACAGAAGGACATTACTTATTCTTAGATAGATCCACTCAACATTGTAAAACTGCCAGTTATTTTCTAAATTACTTTACAAATGTAAAGCAATCCCAATAAAAACATAAACTCAAGGAAAGGAAATTAGACATGTTACCAAAAATATAATCAGGGAAACATGGAAAAAGAGAAGCTAAAAAAACTAAACGAGGGAAGTGTGTCCCAGAGGTTAAAATACACTGAATAACACACTGTGGTGCTGGCCCCTTAGCAGAGGAATGTGCTTCATGGCCCAGACAGGACAGTCACACACAGAAAAACTTCGTGTGTAATACGTGTGGCTTTGCAAATCATGGGACAAAGATGGACTTTTAAAAAAATGGTTCAGGGATAACTGTGTAGCCATTCGTAAAAATATAAAATTAGGAACACCTCACACCATGCTCAGAGATAAACTCCAAATGGATCCAAGAGCTAACGTAGCAGATGAAGTCCTATAAATACTGGAGGAAAACAAATTCTTCTTTAGCCTCAGTGTGGAGACAGACTTTCTAACTCAGAAAGTCAAAAGCTAAAGGCAGTCAGAGATTGATAATTTTGGCTACACAAAAATTGACGTTTTTTTGCATGAAAAATTATAAACGTAGTCAAAAGTCAACTAACAAACCCCAACAATTATCCATCTATCATCTATCTGTCTATCATCTTTCTCTCTCTCTCTCTAAATGTTTGTTCTTAAAATATAAAGAGCTTTGAGAAATGAGGCTAAAAGACCAAAAACCTAAAGGAAAATGGGAAATTGTAATGAATGCAACATTTACAAAAGTGGTATAAAAATGGCCCTTAAACATATGAGATGTTTAAACTCACTCATAATGAGACAATTGCAAACAAAAGCAGTACTGAAATACCACTTCTCACCATGATGTTGGTGGAAACCTAATGGCATAACAAGGCATACTGGCGAGGCTGGAGGGAGACAGTCACCTCACACACTCATGCCTCCGTTTCTCCCACAGAGCTCTCAGTGTGGGCAGGGCACATTTACCTTTACTGGAAACACTCTTCTCACTGCCAGGAGACACCTGTGGCCCATGATAATTCTCAGAAGGATCGTCATGGAGATTTGCATTAGCATTGGCTTCTTTAATGACAAATATGGAAAAAATGGGGAAAATGTCCTTGATTACACACTTATAAGCACTTTGGTCATTTATTTATTTAAACATGCTAAGTTGAGATGCTAATATCATTTTCAAGTTTTATTTGAAAATATGTTTTGGAAACTCAATATGTGAATACAGAGCCAGGCCTCATCTGACTATTAAAACTAGATATTCACTCCTCCACATGTCCTTTGACCCAACATCCCAATGCTAAGAATTGACCCTGGAGATAATTCCCGACAATATGAAAATACCTGTGCTGCAGGCTGCTCACTGCAGCTGTGTTTGAGATGGCAAAATATTGCAAACAATGGAAAGATACATACAAAAGATAGTGACTGCAGAACTGGGGTAGGAAGAAAGGAGTGTGGCCAGGAAAGGAGGATTTGCACAGATCTGTGATTTGCACAGAAGTGTTTCCTAGCTCTTTCTGTGGAGAGGGCCTGGAAGCAATGCTGTGCCATTGAACTTAGCAAGCATCCAGTTATTGGCTCACAATCAGTAACGGTGTTAGTGTTTTATAACCCACAGACTATAGTAAATCCCTAGTAGCCCATGTAGACAGTAATAAGCAACCGAATACATAAACAGGGGAGGAGGGGCAGCTCTTTCTTAAAGCAGAATCCCAATTAATAAATGGAGAAGCAATGGCAGAAAGAGAAACTCGCCAGTTGGCAAACACCACACTGACCACCAGGCAGACAAATTCGGAGGTATTCATATTAATTTTAAATAAAATCTTATTCCTGTTTAAGTCCTGAAAAAATTGAGTTCAATCTTTCCCAACTCCAGACTCTGTCTTACTGGGGGGACTGTTCAGGGTAATGGATTGGGATGCAGATTCCTGGGCTCCTGCAGAAATGCTTGGCTCCTGGCACACCATCAGATACTGGAGCTGTGACCTGGTCCTGTGTGTGGGGAACACCACAGATGTCCTACATGTGTGTCCTGGTGATATGGTTTGGCTCTGTGTCCCCAACCAAATCTCATGTCTAAATGTAATCCCCGGTGTTAGGGGAGGGACCTGGTGGGAGATGATTGGATCATGGGGGCAGAGTTGCTCCTTGCTGTTCTCATGATAGTGAGTTCTCATGATAGTGAGTTCTCATGAGGTCTGGTTATAAGTGTGTGGCACCTCCCCCTTCACTCTCTCTCTCCTGTCTCCATGTGAAGATGTACTTGCTTCCTCTAGGGTCTTCTGCCATGATTGTAAGTTTCCTGAGGGCTCCCAGCCATGCCTCATGCACAGCCTGCAGAACCATGAACAAATTAAGCCTCTTTTCTTTATAAATTACTCAGCCTCAGGTAGTTCGTTATAGCAGTGTGAGAATGGACTCATATACCTGGGTATATACATGTGCCCTTTCTGGTTTTGAATCTCCAGGGTAAAGAGGAGGTATTTTGCCCCTCCATGGGGTCCAAGTATCTTATCCTCTGAGCCTTTGCACACTGATTTTTTTCCCAGCAGACTCATCTGTTGGAGGGAGGCTTTTCCCTACTTCTGGGGGACCCCCCTGGGGGCACTCTGGCTCTCTCTGCACCTGCCCTGTGAAGGAGAAGTGACTTAGCTGAAGCTTTGGGAGAGGGGGCTAGGCATTGTGGCAGCACCTGCCTCCCTGTCTTGGCATCTGCCTGCCCATGAGACATTTCTGCTGTGCTTCCCTGGGCTGTGTTTTTTCCAGGGTCGGCCCCACAGCAGGGGGTGAGGAAGCTGGGGGTCCCTCAGCCCCGACAGAGACTGGGAGATCTGCCCAACCAGGGGAAGTGGGCACATTCTCCCACCAAGGGTTTATCCTCCGGGAAGGAGATGTTTCCGCCTGCGTCTGCCTGCCTCCTACCTCTCCCGTTACAGCTGGACTTGGGAAGGGGTAATTACTGGGTTGCATTTACCATCATTGGAAATTTTGTCCTCAATGCCAGGAGACAATTGTAAATTCTCTAATAATTCATGATAATTCTCAGAATCACCAGCTTGATAATTCTCATCAATACCAGCATCTTCAATGAAGAACATGGAAAAAAATGGGGAAAAGTTTTCTTGATTACACAGGTATAAACATTTTTGGCCCATGCTTTATTTTACAATATATGGTTGGGATGTTAGTACAGTTTGCAAGCTCTATTTGGAAATGTGCGTTGGTAAGTGAAGGTATAAACAGAGTCAGGTGCCCTCTGACTCCCTTGAACCAACAGTGTGGACCTTGGCAGATGGCAGGTGAACCAATCCTAGGAACTGGAATTTACATTCTGGGTGCAAGATTTCAAGAGAGTGCTGAACTTTCCTGCTGCCGAATACATTTTCATGCACGCGTGGGGATTTCTGATTCCCAGTTCTCTCCTTGGCAACTGTTGATTTAGTACTCTGTCTTGGTTCTACATGTGCTGTTCTATTTCCTTGCATATGTCTTTGACCATGTGAAGCTGCACTTGGGGAAGGCCATTCTTTGTGTTGGTTCATGACTCACTGTGTGGCTTGGGCAAGTCATTTGCTAGACCTTGGTTTTACCTTCTGTCAAATGGGGTGATGATAACTGCCCTGCTCTCTCAGAAGCCTTGGGTGAGCGTGAAGTGAGAGCATGGGCGTGTGTGGGAGGAACTGTAAAGTGTTGGTTAGTGCAGGGTTCTCAGGTTCTTGTGCCCTGTGTTCCTGCAGTGGCTCCCGAGGGCGAGAACGTGCCTGAACACACACTCCAGAGATCCCAGAGTAAAGGGAATTGTCCCTGCCAGTCTAGGGTTGACTTCCTCTGTCTCGGGAAGCTGTAGAAATGGTTTTAGATGCCATATTGTTCACATCTCCATGTGCCTTTGCCCCAGAAGTAGCTGGTCTTAATGCTCAAATTATAGGGTCACGTATTCCATACCACAGACCTCCAGGAATAAAGGCAATTAGAGGGTTAGAAAGGGGTGTGCTTGCTTTTTTCCTTACGTATCAGTGTTGATAATGTTGATGCTGTACTTGGCATTTCGCTCGGTGTTGTTTTATTCAGATCCAAAATCTCCTGGACCAGAATTTCATCTTGGGAGAAGCACACAAGATCACATTAGAGTCAGCCCCACAGGGCTGGCCCTTGGCTCCTGTCCCCTAAGGCCATCTGTACACACAGTGAATGGGAAACAGGAACTCCGGGAACCCAGGGGATGTGGGACTTGACTTTCGAAAGAACCTTCTCTGGGTGGGCAGGCCGCTGCCTCCCTCAATAATTTCAGAAAAACTGAGACCATTTGGACGTTTTGGACACTGAACATTGCCCCCCAAAGGTACAAGGCTGGACGCTTGGCCTACACGTGGTCCTAAGTCTCCTTCCTTTCCTGGGTCCCTCTGTCCCATCTCTGAGGCTCTCCCAAAGCTGCCCTCTGTGTGTGAGTGAGCGTCGCTCCTGATCTCTGTGTCAACACAGCCGCATTTTCTTCTTTTACGTCCCTATGGGTTCTCCTAGGGAGATTTTACCATGAGAGCCCTGAGCTTTGTGTCTGACAGACCCGGAAAAAACACACGAGCTCTGCTCCCACCAGAATGTGATCTTGGACAAGCGTCCTCACAGCTCTGGGCTTTGGTTTCCTGTCTGTAAAATGGGGGTATGTATTTGCCTGTGGGCTTTTCTGAGGGTCCAATAAAGCAGTGTATGCAGAAGGCGCTCAGCATGGAGCCTGGGCCATGGCCAGGTGTTGTGGCAACTGAGAGTCACCGCTGTCTCTGCAGCACAGTCACCAGGCCAGGCTGCAGTGCTGGGCTGGGCAGTGGGTCCTGGTTTGCTGGGGCCCTCTGGGTTTAGCCCAGAAAGTCCCTCAACAAGAAGCTCCTCAGCCCCAGGCAAAGCAGGCGTCTGGTCACCCCAGGACCAGCTCATGCAGAATTCGAGGGTAAAGGGGAAGAGGCTGAAAATGCCACTGGAAACGAAGATGTCACCAATACGACCGATAAAAAAGCTTTGTCCTGGGCTCTTGGTTTCTCACCCAGCAGCCGCGCTGTCCCTCTTTCTCGCTCACAGAGCTGGGTTTTGGCAATGTGTGCCCCCAGTGAGGCCCCCTGCAGCCGGGTGGGCTACAGCCCTGTAAGGTAGGAGGAGTCTACCAGCTCTGCGAGGAATTTGCTCCTCCTGATAAAAGGGGAACCAGTGTCCAGGCCTGCACCCCCGCCTCCTGCCCTGGGAGTGGACGAGGTGTCTGGCACTGTGGACACCATCCTTGATCATGAGGCACGAGCTTGAGGAGAGGCCAGGACAACCTCAGGGACATGGCCTCGTGTTGTGAAACTGCCAGACCAGAGCTGTGTGCCACCTGCCTCTTAGCCGCGGGTGCCCCAGAATCCCAGCCAAGGGGCTGGGCGCTGCCACTCAGGCTCTGTCCGCTGGGGTCAGTGATTGGACGGAAGCACCAATCTTAGGAATTCCAAGTTCCTAAACAGTCGTGGTGTCCAGTGAGATGGGGTCTTGGAGAAGAGTGGGTATGCATTTGAATGGCAAGCATTTACTGGGCACTCTTCTGAACCAGACACTGCACAGGCACTGGGGGGCCAAGGATGGCCCAGCCTCAGTCCCTGGTCTCTACCCCACTCCAGCCAGCCATGTCCAGGAGGCAGCATTCTACAGCCGTGACCAGGCACAGCAGGTCAGCAGTAACAGAGCTTCCACCAAGGGCAGATGGGCTCCCAGGGCAAATGGGGGCAGGCAGAGGATAGGATTCAGCTGACCAGCCCTAAGAAGTGAGCCCTCCTGGGGCACTGTCTGAACTTCCTGGCCAACTCTGGCTTCAGTTACCCCACTGTTACTGGGAGTCACTCCTGTCCATGGCAGATGGGCTGTCTCTGCAACTCTCCATCTCTAACAACTGCACCCACAGTCCCTGACCTGTCCCAGTGTGACCCAGTCCACTCCATGCCTGAAGCTGGGAGTGGCCTCCTGGGGACCCAAACTCCTCGAGTTGCAGACACCCTGGGATTCCCTGAGGGGGATGGATGGTGGCCCAGCTGTGGGGAGGCGCACTTCTGCTTGGAGAGCAGTCATGGCTGTGGGGGCCAAAGAGAGGCGGGGGGCCGAGCCACCCCAGGGTGAGCTAGGGCGAAAGGCTGCCTTGACCCTTCCACGGGCCTCCCTACCCTCGGGGAGATTGGTCAGGGCTAGAAAAACGCTTTAGGTAGAGATGAAGCCAGCAGGTGGAACAAGGTTAGGAAGCTCTTTGTTTTAAAACCAAGTCTAACTGCTGATGGTTGAATTTTTTGAGATAGGAGAAGCTGAAATACAATGACCAGACCATCCATCAAAACAGCTGGCCAGGCTGGGCGCAGTGGCTCACTCCTGTAATCCCAGCGCACTGGGAGGCCGAGGTGGGCAGATCACCTGAGGTTAGGAGTTTGAGACCAGCCTGGCCAATATGGTGAAACCCTGCCCTACTAAAAATGCAAAAATTAGCTGGGTGAGGTGGTGCACATCTGTAATCCCAGCTACTCGGGAGGCTGAGGCAGGAGAATCGCTTGAACCCAGAAGGTGGAGGTTGCAGTGAGTTGAGATCTCGCCACTGCACTTCACCCTGGGTGGCAAGAGTGTGAGACTCCATCTCAAAAAAAACAAAAAACAGAAACAGAGCCAACCACACCTGCAGCAGCCAGTCCGGGGGGCTGGCCTGCTCTGCAGTAAGACTTGCAGGAAGTCAGACCTCCTCTAGCAACGACTCAGGCAGCCGAAGTGCAACCTCTGGACCGGCCGGCCCCAGAGGGCCAGGAATGCATCCATCACCGACAGCTCCTCTGGCTTTTGTCCTCGCTTCCAACTCAGAGCCGACCAGAGAAAGCCACACATGCTCCCTCACCAACCCCTCACCGCCCGTCTGATGAGCCACCCCCAGCACACCCAGCTGCAGCCTGCACGGGACCTGGGCTTCCTTTGCCTTAGTGAGGCCCCATCCCCTGCCTGACTCAGAGGCTCTGAAATTGCACGTGATGGTGACTCGGAGGCTTTGAAATTGCACGTGATGGTGGTGACTGCCCTCCCACAGCAAGCTCTGGACAGAGAGTCTCGGCCTGGCCTGCCTGGGTGGGCTTCGCTGACCTCCACAGGGATTTGAATTCTCACTGTCAATGCTTTCAGCTTTCTACCTAGAAGAAATCTGGGGGTGTGGATGGGGGTAAGAGCTGCTGCCTCCTTCTAGGTTTAGTTGGTCAGGACCCAGGAAAAATATCAGAAACGCCAGCCACTCTTTCCTCTTCCAGAATCCTTTCCTGAGGCCACTGTTTCTCCAGGGGTGGCTGAGACACTGGCTGGAGCAGGTGCTGGTCTCAGGACTAAAACTCTCAGAATCTGGCAACCGCCAGATTCACCAGGAAAGTGAGTCCAGTCACAGCCATTCCTTGACCTTGGGGAGTCTAACTCCTGCCTGGGGCAGTTCGCTTGAGTACCCAGAAAGTGGACGGGGCGGCAGGAGCAAGAATGGGAACATCCATTCATTCACTGCA
The DNA here is from genome assembly GCF_028858775.2 of Pan troglodytes. NCBI lineage: Eukaryota > Metazoa > Chordata > Mammalia > Primates > Hominidae > Pan > Pan troglodytes. The sequence continues at coordinate 118,009,146 of NC_072412.2, read as the reverse complement.
GCGCTCACTCATCCATCCATGTAACCCATCAAACACGCAGGCAGGCAGAGCTTTTCCCAGGCCTCTCCCACCCAGATGTGGAAAGGGAGCAAAGCCTGACTTCTGACAGCAACAGCTCCTAGAAAGGGCCCAGCACCTGGGGGCCCTGCATTCCCACGGGAGCCCCTGTTCAAGGCCGTGCAGCCTTCACAGCCGCAGTCCCAGGCCCTGCCGGATGGAAGGTGGCCCCATCCTCTACCCCGACCCCACTCCAGAGGCAATGCTGGCAGAGAAGTCCTGGGAGGTGACTGTTTCCCAAGGGCATCAATGTGAGCAGGGGTCAGGACTGCATGCTCTGAGTCCCAGCATTCTAGGCCTCAGTTTCCCCACATGTAAAACAAGAGGTCAGAGCAGAACTGCGGGCACTGGCTAAAGGTTCACACACTGGAGCGTGGCTGTCCACGTGGAAATGGCCGTGAAGGCAAAGGACACATGGAACTGTGGAGAGCCAGCGTGATGGAAAGACTGAAACATCTCATTAGTAATTTGACACTGATCACATGTTGAAATCATTACGTGAAATAAAATGTTATTGCAATGAGTTTCATCTGTGTCTTTTTTTTTTTGAGACAGAGTCTCGCTCTGTTGCCAGGCAGGAGGGCAATGCTGCAATCTCAGCTTACTGCAACCTCTGCCTCCAGGGTTCAAGGGATTCTCCTGTCTCAGCCTCTCAAGTGGTTGGAACTACAGGCACACATCACCACGCCCAGCTAATTTTTGTATTTTTAGTAGAGGCGGGGTTTCACCATGTTGGCCAGGATGGTCTCTGTCTCTTGACCTCGTGATCTGCCCACTTTGGCCTCATCTGTGTCTTTTTAATGTGGCCACTAGACAATGAAAAGCACATCTTCGGCTCATGCTGTGTTTCTATTGGACAGCCCTGGCCCAGGGCAGCCGTTCTCAGCCGGCTGTACTTTAGCATCACCTGCAGAGCCCTAGAGAAGCACAGAGGCACCAGGCTCAGCCAAACCAGCACGGCCTGCATCCCCAGGGTGAGGCCAGGGGGTCTGTAGTTTCCACCATCTTTCCAGGGGGCTGGCAGGGCTGAGGCGGTGGAGGAGGGGACGGCTCAGCCATGGGCCTCTCAGGTGCACAGGAATCGGTGGCATCAGGTTGAATGCGGTGCTGGTGCTGGAGGGCTGGGCCCAGCTTGCCGCTGGGCGCTTCTAACAAGCTCCCCAAACCAGGTGATGCAGATGCTGAGGGTCCTTGGACCTCACTTTGAGAAGCAAGGCTCCCAGGCACCTTTTAGGCGTAATGGTCTAAAATTCTGTCTTCCTTAATTTCTTGAGAGTTTGACTCTTAAATGTCAGCAGTAAAGCTATGGGCCATTGGAATATGATTCTAGCCCCAAACCAATCAGTTCCCTCCGCTGTCTGCAGCTCGTACCAGGTTATCTGGGAAACAGCCACAGACAACCATCCAGCCCCCTTCACGTACAGGCCAGAGGTTGATAGGAGGGGCTTCCTTACCTAATAATTCAGACATATCCTCCTGTTTTGAACTGAATGGTATTTCAGTAGGTGAACCTAGAAGGAAATAAAAACCCTATAGTTTAACAATGTTCATTGAATTTGCATATTTTTCTCTTTAAATGGATATGGTTTTGTGGGTGCCCACCAGCCCCCTCTAGAGGAAGGAGCCCTGCCCAAGTTCCAGTCTCTCCTGTGGGTGATGAGAGATGGCCCCAGGAAAGTTCTCTGGGACTTGGCTTTCTTGTCTGGAAAATGTGGAGAAACAGCCACCTCCGGGGTGGCTGTGAGGATGGACGACAATTGTCCAGGAGCTCTGAGCTGAGCCTGCCCTCCTGGTCCCTGGAATCACCCCTTGAGAGGTCAAGACAACATCCCGGTCGCAAGGATGACTGGGCTCACCCAGCTGCTTTGGGGTGAGCAGAGTAAGAGGGCACGTTCCTCTTGTGAAAGCAGCACTTGGACCTCCTTCGTGAAAGGCGCCCACAGTGCATGCACCTGGAGGCTTAGAAACATGTTCTGGGGAAATGGGAAACATTGTGCAATGCTGTGGCTGCATCATGAAGACCTGGCTTCATGGCTCTGTTTTAGGAGGGGCAGGACTCAGAGAGATGGGCCACCCCCCTTTCTCCTCCTTCATAAGCAAAGTGATTTCAGGGTGGTCCCATCTGCAGGTAAGAGGTGGGGTCATGTGGGTGAAATGCTGAGGTCTGGAATATGGGTTGTCCACAGGCCCCATGACCTCGTGACCTGTGGCCTCGGCTGCCTGACTGATGGGAGCTGACTGTGCTGAGTGACCCTGAGAGTGGGTGGAGTTCTGAGCACTGCTTTCTCCTTGTTAGCCCCCACCCAGTAGTTCCCCGCTTCTGCCATTCACAGTTTTTCTTTATTGGGGGTGTGGCGTCTCAGCGTCCTGGGGCATTGCTTTGGCTCAAGGTCAAGGTCAGCTTCTTCCTCCAGCCCCGAGGTTGGGCTCAGCAGGGCCACACACCTTCCCTTTCCGAGTGCACAGAGCTTTCCAGTGGTGGCTTCTAGGATCTGAAGTTCCAACACTAAACCAGTGACAAAGCTGATTTCCAAATGGCTTTAATGACAGACAATCTGCATACCAATCGACTCGTCTGCGCACATGCAGGCTCAGAACAATGCGGGAAAATATGCAAAAAGGTCTGAGATGTGATGGCAATTGCTTCCCAGTATGCTGACCTTCGGTAAACGAAACAAACAAAGTACAGTTCTCTTTGGATGAGACATTAATGATCATTAAGAATGGGTACAGCTGCATCGTGCAAGTGCTTTGTTAAAAATATTCTTTTCATTTTGTGTCTGTCCCGTAATTATAATGGAAGTGTTGTGCAAGTCAGCCAGTAAGCATGTGGAGTAAAATATTTGGGTTTTATAACATCCGTGCGGTTTTTAAAGTGCATTGTCAAGTGGAGTGGCTTTGCCATATCCTTCATGTGTCACCTGTGACTTCAGCCTCACGGTTTTAAGGTGCCGCACGCCATGTAATTGTAAGAATCCACTGCTCTTTCTCGATATTTACATCGTGCACATGCTGGCCTCCGTGAAAGGTTTCCCTGTGGAGTTCTGAGACTTCATTCTGGTTAATTTGGGGAAAATAGCACTGCACCCTTCTCAATCACTAGGACCACGTTAACCGCTCTCCTCTCTCCCTCAAGGTCCAACATCTCAAGAAAGCCATGAAACATGGTCAACTCAATTTCTGAGGCAAATGCCTGAAGTGCCCACTGAGTCATTAAGGACCAAGGAGAGTAAGGAAACCCAATGTTCCTCGTGAGAAAGTGATTTAGAAATGATCCCTTAATTGGTCTTCAAGCTGGGGAAGACCTTGGTCACCTGTTTCAACTGTCTGGATGAGGAAATCAGATCTTGGGAGGTAAGGACTAAACTCTGACCTTTTTTCTCTCTTACCCATTCCTTACACAACTGTGACCTGAAAGCTTTCCTAAGGAGTAGGAAGAAGCCAGCTCTGGAAAACAAGAAACGAAAGACCCATTCCTTTGTCTCCTTGAGCCAATCATCCAAGTCTGTGACCAGACTCTCCTCCCTTTTGTGGTTTAAACAGTGCAGCGCCCCCAGCACTCCTTCCTGGTGAGAGACCACTGACCATGGAGTGGCTCTGGCCAGTCCATGTAGGACACGCAGTGAGGGTTTCCTGTCCTCTGCTTCACCTTTGGATGTCAGAGGCTGATATGGTTTGGATTTATGTCCCCACTCAAATCTGAGGTTGAATTGTAATTCCCAGTGTTGGAGGAGGAGCCTGGTGGGAGGTGACTGAATCACGGGGGCTGACATCCCCCTTGCTGTTCTCGTAATAGTGAGTTTTCCCGAGATTTGGTTGTTTACAAGTGCGTAGCACCTGCCCACTCTCTCTGTTCCTCCTGCTGGCCATGTAAGATGTACTTGCTTCTCCTTTGCCTTCTGCCATGATTGTAAGTTTCCTGAGGCCTCCCCAGAAGCAGAAGCCTATACAGTTCACAGAACAGTGAACCAATTAAACCTCTTTTCTTCATAAATTACCCAGTCTCAGGTATGTCTTTATAGCAGTGCAACAACTGACTAATACAGAGGGCCAAAAATGCTGCTCTCGGATTGTGCTAAAACTGCCATGCTAACACGGCCATTTTTTGAACACGTACCCATGAAAAGGCATGGAGCTCAACTGCACATGGGCAAGGTTCTTCTGTTTACTGAAACCCCTTCTAAAACCCTCCTGACCCTCCCCACTGCGGCACTGGCTGTGCTCCTTTCCATTTTGCCGTGACTTTGCAAACCATACAGAGTGGCCATGGCCCAGATCTCCCCAAACTGGCTCCCAGAGTTCTCTCCTAGATGTAGTCTCTGCACCCGAGTTCTCTTCTCACCGTCTAATCTCCGTTAGCCTCCTTGCACCACTGGATGTGTCCCCCTGGGCCTCCACTCCTCCCCCCACCCCCATTACACCCTTCTCTTCCCGCTCAGCCCCTTGACTCCCAACAGTCCCTGGAGCTTTATGGACCCAGACAACCCCAGATCAACTACCTGATCTGAGGCTGAAAAGGAAAAAGACCAACTGGAAACAGGTGGGGCATTTTATCTACTCAGTGAAGGCTTTGACATATCCAGATGGCTGCTTCAGTCACAGCCTCTGTAAGATTAAATAATATCAGGGGAAAAGAAAGGCTTGAAACTCCCCTTCACAAATGCTGGTTAAGAAAGAAAAATCTTTAGCCCTTATTGAGTGGGTAACCTCAACATATCCCGTTTTTATCAGAAACATAATTCAGATAAAAATATAGAGTGGAGATAAACCAGTGAGTTTTGTGTTACTGTGTTGCCGGACTCATGGCTAAAATTTAAGAATGAAGCCATACAATCACTGTTTTCATGTGTCTGTCTGTATGTGTACGTACCTATGTTACATATATGTGATATTTTTCTACCTCTGGATGGTATTGCTGAAGTAATTATAAAATTCCTTAAAGGAGTTCTATTCAAATTGGCTTAGAGAAAAAAGATGTGCTTGATTAAATATTCCCAGGACTCCCAGAAACAGAGGAGTTAACCCAAGTGTTTTTTAAGTTTACATTACTAGGATGGTTGATATATAAAGCTAGTTTGAGACTGTTTGTTAAATAAAGACAGTTTGTCTTTGGAATTGTCAGCTATAGATATAATGCAGACATAATTTTATTCTACTTGGGTTACTAGCCAAATAAACTTAAAAATAGTTAACAGGGAAATAACTGGAGATGATGGTAGCTTTATTTGGTGTCATAGTGAAGCCACCTTTGTAAAATTATGACTGAGACAGTGAAATAGATTTAACAGGCCCCATTGTGCTTTTAACCTCCAAGCTGTCCTTGCTTATTCCTGAGCACAGGCCGAACTAACTATGGGAGAAGGTTCATAGTTTATAGTATAAACAAAGACGGTAACAGCCCTTTCCCAAAGCAAACTTCTTCTTGCTTAGGGACTAGACTGCCTTTGTAAGACTAACATTAGCCATAAGATTAGAAATTATGGTTTAGGAGTCATGCAGTTGGAGGCTACAAGATTCTGACCCTCCCTAAACTGCTCCTAAGATCAGTGCTTGAGATATTTTGCAGACCCTGCCCTTGATGGATCAGCTGGCACCACACAGATGGATAAAGTGGCTCATCTGATCTTGTGGCCCCCACCCAGGAACTGACTTAGTGCAAAAAGACAGCTTTGACTCCCTATGATTTCATCTCTGACCAATCAGCACTCCTGGCTCACTGGCTTCCCCCCACCCACCAAGTTATCTTTAAAAACTCTGTTTCCCGAATGCTTGGGGAGACTGATTTGAGTAATAAAAAAACTCTGGTCTCCTGCACAGCTGGCTCTGGGTGAATTACTCTTTCTCTATTGCAGTTCCCCTGTTGTGATGAATTGGCTCTGCCTAGGCAGGGGGCAAGGTGAACCCCTTGGGTGGTTACAAATTCGGGGGCTTGTACAGTACTGCCTTTTTGGATATCCACCCATGGTTCAGTGGCCCCCCTTCAACAATGGATCCAGAAGCCAGCCAGCCCAAGCAGCTTCCTAGTTCTCTTGGACTAGGGGCTGACTCTGGTACTCTCTCTACTGGCGGGGCACTGCCAACCCAATTTGCATGGATTTAATTGCAATGGAGAAGTAGGTCTGGGGAAACGTCCCTTAACTGTAGCCTTATCAGAGTGTCTGTCTGTAGCCCCATGGTAGGGTATCTGTCTGTAGCCCCACTGTAGGGTGTCTGTTTGGCTCCTCGGGGGTCTCGGCTGGCTCTTTCTAACTAGTAGGAAGATTCCTGGTTTGGGAGACTTCTCCTCACTCAGGAAGATTTTGAGGAGGTTTCCCAGATGGAGAATAGGAGGATAGTTTGAAAGGGATACTCTTGGAGTTCTTAGTTGGGGATCTGATTTGGAAGGCCTTGTGTCCATCTCATCTTAATGTGTGTTTGTGTATGTGGAAGGGATCTCTGAAGGGGTTGCTGATGGAAGTCCAGCAGGCCTAACTCAGAACCCTCCTTATTTGTCTGGTCACATTTGATGAGCCCTAGAGAAGGCTCAATAGGCCTGTCTTCGCCTTGCCCAGATATCTCATTGTGAATTACCGTTCAGAGGTTGTCCATCACCACCTGGAGTGGATCAAAGAAAACAGGGACCAATGGGAAAATGTTTGAGCTTTGCCAGGTTGACATTGGGTGCTGAACGAGGTGACCAATGTTTGTTTTCTTATGTGTGTTTTGCTGGCATAGAAAATGTTAATTCCGTTCTCCTTGCAGCCCACTGGGCAGCATCTTGCAAATTAAGAATCTTGCCTATGGTTCCATAAAACAGGAAATGGTGATTTTCTCTTGTAAAGTGGCTTGAACCCCACAGCTATGGTGCAGTGAGCAGGGTCATCAGAAACCACTCCGTTCTTCTGAAATCTGCATAGAAAGGGAGCCCGCAAGCCTGGTATGCCGATAAAAAGGATAAGAAATTCTTACCAGCCAAATTTCTGGTCTCTCTCTTTCTCTGAGTAAATGGTAAACTATTTGTCTCTCTGCAAGGGTTTAATTAATGGAAAAAGGATGTGTGAAACTAGTCTTAGGTGGTAGCAAATCTGGTGTACTTTGTGCTAAGAATTTGTCTTTCTGTGTTCTGTAATGGAGAAAGAAGTATCACAGGATAGAATGTGGGTTTAGGACCCACTTTCAAGCCTGCTTTTCAAGCCAGACTGGCAGGCTGGTCAGTTACAAACTTTGCTGTGGGTCCCTGAAACCAATACCGGATGAAATTTTTCTGTTTTGTTTTGTGTCCTTAAGAGCTTAACCTTGTGATCATGTGCAGTTACTTTCCCTTGGTTTCACCATCTAGAAGACAGGAATTTGGGGATTCATGTCCTAGTTAGCCCTAAACATTTTCTTAAGCAGTTAAAAGCCTTTGCGAGCTTGAAACTGGTTCTCTAGGCTCCTTCTGGAAAGAGCAATAGAAACTGCTCAATGCTGTAACTCAGTAGCTAAGACTTTGCTTTTTGACAATGGTGGCCTGGGTTCTAGTCTTGGTTTCTGTAATGATTCCTTTCTGATTTCTTATTTATGTAATTTTGCCATTTATTGAGGTTTTTTTCCCTCATAGATAGCTTCTGATTTCCTCTCTTGAATTTTCTTTTCTCTGAACTTGTGGAGATTCTAAATCTTGTAAAGAAAGAAACTTCTTACCATGTTTTTGAAACACCTAGGAGGTTACCTTTGGTAAAGTTCAGAAGCTAAAAATATTAGCCACTTGGCCTGGCTAAAGTCAGGTAATAAGAGATTTGAAGGGATTTCTTTTTTAAAGAGCACCATGGTTAAAAGTCAGGTTAATTAAAAGTGGATAAACAAGGTATAGATGTATTTAAAAGGCCTTTATGTTTTTCTCTTCTTGGATCTTGTTTTTCTGGAAAAAGTTTATTTTTCTTCTCAGTCAACTGTACTATTTGTCTCCATTTTTTTTGTCTCGTCACCCTTAAGGCACACATGAGAGGCCCTAAGATAACTTCTGGTAGCCAAGGACTCCTTGGGAAAAACAGAGGAGGCACCACAGACTCTGTTTTGCAAACAAACAAACACCAAAAAACAAACAAAAAACGACTCTGTTTTCCTCGTGAAACCCCAGGAATTAAAAGTGGATAAATCCCTCTCAAAATAAAAGGCTATGTTCTGTTTTGCATTGTGTCATCTGACAGTTTTGAGTTTTGGGGGTATCAGAAACTACTTCACAGTATAAAAAAGCTTTGGTGTATAATAACTAGGTAGGAAATCTACTTTAAGGGGTGGCTAATAGTAGTTAAGGAGGAATACTTGACTCTTTGCCTACTTGGATCAGAGATGCATGCTCTTGGGCATCTGGAAGATAGGGAAACATCCCCACCCTCACTGAGAGATGGGACTCCCATGGGGGATGGTCTAATTACAACATGGGCTGACTGGCTTTGGGTTGCCTTGCAATAAAATGCGCGGTAGAAGCATTGCACTGTCTTCTCCCGTAGTACTTTTCTCCTTTTGGGGATCCAGTGTTCAGTATAAAATGGCACCCTTAATTTTAGGGATCTGTCTTTGCCTTCCAGCTCTGCCTGCTTATTAGGCCCTAGAAGTTTCATGCTTTCCCAGCCCCATTCCTCCAAGGGCTCCACCCTGAAGCCAGTCATCCAATTAAAAAACTGGCCAATGAAAAATCTTACAAGTGCTGAATCTTTTGTCTGTCTATTTATATGTGTTGTATGCTTGTTTATATATAAAAGCACTCTGATTAATTGACTTAAAAAATAAGCACTTAAATCAAATGTTTTGTCAGAAAAGTAGAAACTTTAATGCATTTTTGTTCACATGACCAGTAATCTTTTAGAAATAAAAGCAGTTTTAAAAATTATTAGTAAAATAAAATATTTTTAAAATGTAGACATTTGGTCTAAATTAAGGTCAAATATCAGATTTGCTAAATGTTTTAAGGTCAAACTGTTTCCTTGACTTTTAAAAATTGTTCAGTTTACCTACTTTGAAGCATTAGATTATAGATAAGGCCTGGAGACATGTGGAGAGGCATGCCGCTAGCTATGCTGAAAAGACTCAGACCTTATCTTCATTTGTATCTCATGTCCTAGGCTGCAACCCTAGTACATAATTAAAATAGCTTACTTACCAGGTTTTTCACTAAAAATAAAAGTTGCTAAGAATTAACATTATAACATAAAATTAAGATTACTGGAGAAACAGTTTTATATACAAGATGTGTAGGGAACGTGTTTTTGGTAGAAGATTATAAGAAGGCATAGGAATATGGCTTTTGTTAAAGGGAATGCAATTTTGTCTAGTTCAGAGAGTTTTAAAGATTGTCTTAACCTAAAAGAGTAATGGGACAAAACTAAAGGTTTAAGCAAAGTGAAAAGGGTTTGTAAAGGGTTGATCTTATACAAAATTCTGTGGGTTTAAACAAGTTGGCTGAGATTTAATTAGCTTTTTTCTGTAGGCTAAAATATTAAAATCATACTGATGTGGGGCCAGAATTTGGGCCCATGTGTCCGAATAATAGGGTTTTCTTAGAAAATTCATCTACTCTTTGATGGAAAATTGTAAAGGTTTCTAAAAGTTTATAAAAATCTTACCTTATGGTCAAACTAATTAAAACCTGATAGAGATATAAAATTTTATTTGATAAACTAGCTTCAACATTAAAAATGCACCAATACATACATGAAATTTGGTTTTCTCTTTTGAAGACAAATTTTATGTAATGTTAAAATATAATGAAAGAGTTTTGTTTTCTCCTTTGGGTAAATGACAGGGAAAAAAGGGAGGAGAGAGAAGAGACAAGGTCAGTTAGCCTCATGCTGTCTTTATTGGGTCTTGTTTGGAAAGCTAAGTGTCCTCTATCAGAGTAAAGGTTTTTCTTTTAAGATTTTGAAGTTATCATTTTGGCTAAATAAATGACTTATTATAATGACGTGGGATTCTATTTTGTGATATCCAGTGTTTTAAACCTTTGCTATTTGACAAACGTTCCAAAATCAAATTATAAATTTTGTCTATTTCTAACCTAATATTTAAATATTAGGTCTTTTAAAGTCCAAAAATGACATGTGGCTTATTTGGTATAAAAACCATACAGGAAACATTGTCAAATACAAAATGGTGTTTGGCTTTCTTTGGGCTATATTTGTGTAAATGTGTTATTAATATATGTTCCAAAATTATGTAAAACTCCTATAATTCTAATATAACTCAGTATATGTTATCAGTAATAATTTTAATTATTATGTTAAATGACTGTGTGATACAGAGGTAACAAATTTCCTTGTCAATTGTGTCTTTAATAGTGGCTATACTAATTGTTTTGTCATCTGCAAACATTTTGTCTTGCTTTAGTCCTTTTCAAAAGGCAGTTTATAATCAAATATAAAACTCTAAGTATAGGTCTCAGATAACTTTAAAAATTATGTTATTGGAATAAAGAAAAAACCCAAACTTTAGAACTCTTATGGAAAACTAACGTATTAAACATTGCTAAACCTTTTGTTTTCCAAGTCAAGAGAACTTATTTCTTTAAAGCTATTTGCAACTTTTAACAAGTGAGTAAAATATACTCCTGTGAACAAAATTTACAACATATTTGTTTCTCTCTACCTGATTTCTCCAAAATTTGAAAACGATTTCTAAGTATTCTCAATTTATGGTAGTATAGTTAATTGCATAAGTGCAATAAAAATCTGTTTTCTTTTGTAACAGGACACAATTGGAGAAATTGGTCATTTTACCAAGGCTTTAACTGGACTGGCATGCTTCTTTAAAGAATCAAAGTTAACTTATAAAGCCAATTAAAGCCCGTTGGGAAATCTGGCCTCATACCTTGTCCACACAGAGTCCCTGTACAAGGTTCCTGACCTGTGCTAAATAAAAAATGTCACTTTCTAACAGGCCCAGGAACTGCAAGATATCTTGGGACCTCAAGAAAAGAGGAATTTGCTCAACTCATAGGTATTTAAGGTTACAAATCCATGGCTGGGCTCGGCTTTTAAAAAGTCTTATCTAAAATTCTTCATGGAACAAAGTTCCATCAAAGCCTATTAAAACCTAAGTGAAAAATAATTATTCTAGTTGTACTTCATGCAAATAATCAAGCCAAGTACTATAAGACTAAAGTTTATTTTGTAAATTGTAAATCATTTCTATCATGATTTGTTTTTCTTTAAAAAATAGGGACTGGAGAGAGAAAAATCATGCTTCCAAAAAACCTATAGTACATTGCTGTTAGTGCTTCTTAAGGTTTTTTTGGGCAGTTTAGACTAAATTATAAATTCTTTATGAGTTAGAATCCCCAAACTAATGCTTTTAAATATTTTTCAGTCTCTCTTTCTTTCTTTCTCTTTCTTTCTTTCTTTCTTTCTTTCTTTCTTTCTTTCTTTCTTTCTTTCTTTCTTTCTCTCTCTCTTTCTTTCCTTCTGTCTTTCTTTCTTTCTCTCTCTCTCTCTTTCTTTCTTTCCTTCTGTCTTTCTCTCTCTCTCTCTCTCTTTTTAGACGGAGTTTCACTCTTGTTGCCCAGGCTGGAGTGCAATAGCTCAATCTCAGCTTACTGCAACTGCTGCCTCCCAGGTTCAAGTGATTCTCCTGCCTCAGCCTCCCTAGTAGCTGGGATTACAGGCACCTGCCACCATGCCTGGCTAATTTTTTGTATTTTTAGTAGAGACAGGGTATCACCATGTTGGCCAGGCTGGTCTCGAACTCCTGACCTCAGGTGATCCACCTGCCTCAGTCTCCAAAAGTGCTGGGATTACAGGTGTAAGCCACCGCACCTGGCCTCAAATCTTTGCTTTTAAAATTAAAAATTGTACTCCTTATCCTAGGACTCATTATTTACCTTATAGTATGCTGTTTACTTAAATACTGTACTAAAACTATAGATAAAGGTAATAATGTTTTTACCACACAAGCCTTGGAAGCCCAGCCAGGCCTGCATGTGTCGCCCAGACAGTTGCAAAACGGTTCCACTCTTCTCACCTTGGGGTTCATTCCCATTCCCACTACGTCCCCTGTCAGTGGGAAGAAGCCAGAGCAATGACAGCCTTTTCCCATCTTCACAGCCTGCACCTGAAGATTAAGGTGTTATTGGCCAGGCATGCTGGCTCATGCCTGTAGTCGCAGCACTTTGGGAGGCCGAGGCGGGCGGACCATGAGGTCAAGAAATCGAGACGCGCCTCTGCACTCCAGTCTGGCAACAGAGTGAGACTCTGTCAAAAACAAAACAAAACAAAAACAAAAACAAAAACAAAAAAGATTAAGGTGCTATAAAACCCAAAGGGAGAGATTGAAACCACGTTTGCAAGATTATGACTGAGACAGTGAAAGAGCTCCAGCTTAACTGACTCCCTCTTGCTTCTAACATCCAATCTGTCCTTGTTTACTCCTGGGCATAGGCTGAACTAACCTTGGGAGAAACCTAGTTGATAGTTTAAACAAAGACGGTAACAGCCCTTTCCCAAAGCAGTCCTCCTTCTTGCCTGGGGTCTAGATTGCTTTTGTAGGGCTAACATTAGCCCCAAGATTAGAAATTATATGGTTTAGAGTTATGCAGCTGGAGGCCACAAGATTCTGACCTTCTCTAAACTGCTCCTAAGATCACTGCTTGAGATATTTTGCAGACCCTGCCCTTGATGGATCAGCAGGCACCACACAGATGGATAAAGTGGCTCATCTGATCTTGTGGCCCCCACCCGGGAACTGACTCAGTGCAAAAAGACAGCTTTGACTCCCTATGATTTCATCCCTGACCAGTCAGCACTCTTGCCTCACTGGCTTCCCTCCACTCACAAAGTTATCCTTAAAAACTCTGTTTCCCGAATGCCTGGGGAGACTGATTTGAGTAATAAAAAAACTCTGGTCTCCTGCACAGCTGGCTCTGCGTGAATTACTCTTTCTCTATTGCAGTTCCCCTGTCTTGATGAATTGGCTCTGCCTGGGCAGGGGGCAAGTGAACCCCTTGGGCAGTTACAATAGCGTGTCTGCATTTTTTTTTTTTTTTTTTGGGACAGGGTCTCATTCTGTCAGCCAGGCTGGAGTGCAGGGGTGTGACCATGACTCACTGCAGCCTCGACCTCCCGGGCTCAGGTGATCCTCCCATCTGAGCCTCCCAAGCAGCCAGAACTATAGACACGTGCCACCACACCCTGCTAATTTCTGCATTTTTTTTGGTAGAGATGGGGTTTCACCATATTTCCCAGGCTGGTTTTAAATTCCTGGGCTCAAGTGATCCACCAGCTTTAACCTCCCAAAGTGCTGGGATTAGAGGTGTGAGCCACTGCACCCAACCTGTGTTTGCCTTTTAAAAACAGTTTCTAAACATCTTTCTGGTGACTCATAACCCTGGTGTCATGATCAGTTAAGTAAAACAAGAGTTTCATTAATAATTTTTAAATAAGATAAGCTATTGAAACACTCAGTACTAAGCACAAGTTTTCTTATTTTATATGATACAGAGAGACTAAATGTATTTGAGTCTGTTAACAAAAGTTGTTTTTGCCACCTTGAAAAATTATGCTGTAGATAAATATATCTCTAAAAATTGTAAGATGGTATAGTCATACAATTTGCTACTTTGTTACAGAATGCTATATGTGACACAATTCACAACTGTCTACTCCTAGTTTTCTCTATTGAACATTGTAATCAACATAATCAACATGTGTAATTAAAACTACTGGAAATAATGAGGGTGAAGAAAAACAACTTCCTGTGCAAAGTATAAAGGAAAGTAAGATCTGTTTTTGATAAGAAAGCTTATGTGATATGAAGAATGTGTTTTTGTTGACGAAAAAGGTGAGTAATTTTGTCCTAAAGTGGTTTAAAATTTGTTTTTTCAGGAAGAGAAAAAACCGGACAAAATGCGTAAATTAGTATGGAAAGATGTAACGAGTCTCTGAGAAAAAAAGAGAGAGAGAAAAATCTTATGTGGTGAAGATACACTAGCAGTAAATGAATTTTATTATAAGATTTTATAGATGAGCTTTAGTATCAATAGTGTAGCAATGCGGTACTGGAGTTTGATTTTCTCTGCCTGCTAAAAGGCCAAAGTTTTGTTGAATTATTGGTCTTTTTTTTTTTTTTTTTTTTTTTGAGACTGAGTTTTGCTCTTGTTGCCTAGGCTGGAGTGCAATGGCGTGATCTTGGCTCACTGCAACCTCCACTTCCTGGGTCCAAGTGATTCTCCTGCCTCAGCCTCCCAAGTAGCTGGGATTACAGGCATGCACCACCATGTCTGGCTAATTTTGTAGAGATGGGGTTTCACCATGTTGGTCAGACTTATCTTGAAATACTGACATCAGATTATCCGCCCATATTGGCCTCCCAAAGTGCTGGGATTACAGGCATGAGCCACCACGCCAGGCCTGGTCTGTTCTTAATAAGAGATTGTAAGAGGTACTTGTTTCTTACCTGTTGAGTAGTCTTACTAGGAAACAAAGATTCTGTGTCTTATCAAATATTTCCTGTGTTTCATGTTTTCTTTATCATGTTTTTGATTACTTAAGAAAACTGAGTCTCCTCAATATTAAAAGAGCTAAATTGTTTTAAAAACCATGCTACTTCCTATATTTTCTTTAAAAATTCTTTACTGTCATTTAACTTAAATGGATAGCTACCATTTCATAGTAACTTATGATCCTATTTAACCAAATATTCAAACCTTTTATAATTTTTGACAACTTCATCCAAGTAAAATTCTAAATGAAGAATTTTGACCTCAAACTAATTTTGAGATTTCCCAAAGGGCCACCAGAAAATCTCAAAGGATTTGTTCTCTCACTTGGTGAAAAGAAAGATGTTAAACTAATTAGCTTTATTTGATACATTAAATTCGTAAAAAGCATTGTCAAATAAGGGATGTTTAACCTTCTTTATATTTGTATGCATATATGTTATAAGTGTTTCAGAAATTGTTTAAAATTCCTAGAAATTTTCACTGTCCTTACTGTCCATGATATGTCCTGGTATAAAGTTATGAGTCCTAATTTCCATTATTGTCTTGTAATGTTGTATGTCACAGAAACAACCAAATTTCCTTGTCAATTGCAGCATAATGAACTCTCATCAGATTTTTAACCATGGCCATTTTATGCATTTTATGTCTTTTGTCATTCAACACAATTATTGTTTTACTCTGATGCTTTTTTGAAAGCTTTTGCAATCGGCTACAGTCCAAAAATTCTTTGTCTTCAAGGAGATTTTTAGGTAAGCCTCTGCCAAGTACTCTGGAGTAAGGTTTCTGACGCCTCTAAGATTGCACTATTAGGCTGGACTTTTCCAGAGCTCAGGGAGACATTGACGGATTTGTAAACCTGCTAACCCAAGATCAAGTAGATCAAGAATTAATGATGTGGGACTCAATGTGGGGATGATTATAATTTTTCTGAATTTTCTTGGAAATGTTTCTGGTTTTTTAATGTTTTGTTTTCCAGATTTAAAGAACTCTCTGCTTCCGGTTTCTCTTAGGCTATGCATAACGGACAACAATTTGGTAATTACACTTTCATAAACAAAAATGAAGCATTTATATTTTTTGTCCCACCTGATTACTCTAGAATTTGGATATTATGATTTTCAGGACCATACAATTGTTTGCATAAGTTTAATAAAAATTGATTCTCCTTGCAACAGGACACGATTGGAAACATTGGTCATATTACCAAGGCTTTGACTGGAATGTCATATTTGAGATTGATACATAGAATCAGATGTGACCAGACAGTTTTTAAAAACTGAGGTTGATTTGATGGAGCTGGAGAAACTGACCTGCTACCTGGCTCACTGGGTCCCCATCCCACAGGTGAGTGAAGAAGGTCATTTGCTGGCAGATCCAGGAACTTTGGGAACCTCGAGACCTTCGGAAGAGAGAAATTCACCCAAGTCTTTAGGTACCACACGTGAAGTCTGATGCTGAGTTTTTGGCTGGGCTTCCTAGCCTCAAAAAGCCTTTAAAAAATCTAATCTGAGATTCCTTGTAAAAAGCTCCAGCAAAGAAAACTCAATTTATGTGGTCCATTACCATTCTTGCTGCACTTATGTAAAGAATCAGACCAAATCTTGTAAGATGTGATATATTTTTGAGACAAGAATAGCATTACTTCGGTTATCTTGATCAAAAAAAGGGGGTGACTATAGAGCCATATTTTATGTTTTAATGAAAAATGGTAGCACACCCTTGTGAGTTATAACTCTGTGTATTCTACTTTTTTAAATCTTTTGATAAACTCCACCTTACTTTCTACTTTGTTATCTACCTGTAAACTGGACTGGATCCTGAAGCCTTTTAGAGTCCTTCAATGTTCCCAGGCTAACATTTCCAGTCTTTCTTCTGCCCTCCTGACTGGGTGTTAGTGAGAACTAAAGCCTGACAACTCAGGCCTTCCGTGGGACCATCTGGAAACGCTGAAGCTGGACACATCCATGCTCTGCCCCCAGCATAACCATGACTGTGGCTCTGATGGTCATGATGTCACCAAGGACACACCCCCTGCAAACTAGGAAATCCATCCTTGCCCCATTGGCTGAAGATGCCTCGAGCCCAAAATCCAGAAATCTTCTCAACAGACTGCCCTCTGGATTCAGAAACTGCGTTTCCAACTATAAACCTTTGTTTTTCTTCTCTTTTTCGTAGACATTCCCCTCATTAAATTCCCGACTACTTGTACCATCCAGCACACATCCTCCACCAGATGAAAAATGGACTTATCTTGTTCAAAGGGCAAAGGAATGTCTCTTCTTTCTTGAACAAGAGGAGGGAATGAGAAAGCCTCGCTCCTTGACTTACCTCATGCCAGGCTCCTCTGAGTCTTCTCTTTGACTAGGCCTTGACCCTAGCTTCTGCTTTTGTCTGCTTTTCCCCATGTTTAGTAGGAATCCTGTGAAGTCTTTTAGTGGAAATCCCCCAGTCTTGGCCTGGTCACCCTTGATATCTGATCAAATTCCTCACCCTCCATCTTTGATTATTTTATCGCCTTGGCTTCCTTTCAGGTCTGGCCTCCTGTTTGGCCAAACACAATATACACAATAACTGAACTTGAGGGTGAATACATGGAGGTTCATGATATTCTTCCAAGTTAGAAATTTTCCATAATAAAAAGTTAAAGTAAGTAACATATGCAACTCTCTCATGGACGTCTAGATTTTAAAAGGTCTTCAAAGATAGCAGACCTTTGTGTCCTGCTGCAAGGATAATCCATTTTTATTAAACTTATGCAAACAATTATATGGTCCTGAAAATCATAATATCCAAATTCTAGAGTAATCAGGTGGGACAAAAAATATAAATGCTTCATTTTTGTTTATAAAAGCCCTCTTGGCCTTTGCTGAATCAGTTTAGCAAAGAATTCTCCTACCTTTTAGCAATGTGCATCCACTGACCCACCCTGATCCTTGGCTACAAATCTCCACTGTCCCTGTGTTTGGAGTTGAGCCCACTCTCCACTATTATGAGACACCATGGTAGTAGCCCCCTTTGAATAAAGGCTGCCTGCCCATCTTTAGCAAGCATCACAAATATTTTTTAACGGTATGAGCTGAGATAAAGGCTTTTGGTAATTATGTTAGTCTGATTATGACATTGTAGATAATGCTTTTATCTCTTCGCAAGAAAATGTTTTACATGAGGTGGTAAGGCATCTGGGACGGTGCTAAAATACTCCCCAAACAAGAAAAGTGTGTGTATGTGGTGTGGAGTGTGTATGTGTGTGTGTGTAGAAAAAAACAAAATATGCACAATAATTGAACCTGAGGGTGAATACGCGAAGGTTCATGATATTCTTCCCAGTTAGAAATTTTCCATAATAAAAAGTTAAAATAAGTAACATTTGCAACTTTCCTATGGACATCTAGATTTTAAAAAGTCTTCAAAGATAGAAAGACTTTTCAGCTACGTTCATTCCCCAAGGAATAAATGGTAAATTCATGTAGGCTGAGAATAAGAGGAACCCATGGGAGAAGAGGCCGCCGCTCCCCACCTGGTTCAGTTCTCTTTCTGCTGAGCCATCCCTGCGGGGCCCTACCTGGAACCACGGTTCTTGGCCGGAGCTCAGTTTCTTGCCAACAGCACAGCAGGAGGACAAAGCAGAGGGTCCCGTCTCCTTGGCTCACTGCCATGCTCCCTCCAGCTGAAGGAGAAGGACGTTCTGAAGGTTGACAGTTTCCCATCCTTGGTCTCCAGGACACTGTGGAATGTCAGGACCTGTGACATCACAACCAGGAAGGGAGCTGGGGTCCTGCCCTGGTGGGGAGGTCATGTCCAGGGACCTGTGACATCAGCACCAGGAAGGGAGCTGGCATCTTGCCTGGGGCGGGGGGCAGGGTTTCTGTCCAGAGTCTGTGACTGGGAAGCAGGGAGGAGGCTCACTGGGGTCTTAAGATAATAGAGATCCTCTCCACTCTTTCTTATTGCCTGTTATGGTGACTTCCTCTGTCCTGAGCACCCTGAGGACTCAAGGGGTAGATACTAATCAGGACTTAAGGGCCAGTGGCCAAAAGACAACAAAATCTGCTCCCATGGAAAGAGGCATATTTGAAGGATGCTGGAGAGGTTGTTGAATTACAGAGCAAGTGCCAGAACCGACAGATCCAGAGGGTCTAAGCACCTCTTAAAGGCCCCTTGAAGAAGAGAGCCTTGAAGAACAGAGGGCCATGGCCCCATGTCGCCTCCCACCCTCCCCCACACTCAAAGTTCCAGGATCATGAAGAACAGGAGACAGATGACCCAGGTTTCAGCCTCCTTTCCCCCACACCTTCTTTCTCAGCATCAGCCCCAATCTCTCCCTGGCAGTGAGACTTTAATCACAAGAGGAGAACATGGCTGCATTTCCATGTTATCATCCTCCCAGCTCTATCTCCTAGGCTTTCTAGAGCTTTCTCCATCTGTGCAGTGACAAAACCCCAAAGCAGTCACTCTTGTTGACTCCCCTGGATCCTATCTCACCCCTGGACTGACTCCTACATCCAGGGCTCAGAGTGGGGCAGCTGTTCTAGACTTGGCCGGTGGTGGGGTCCCAGGTGAACAGCCCTCAGATCCCAGCTCCATGGTGGAGAGGGCTGGTGTGTTTGTCTGTTCCCACACTGCTATATAGAACTTCCTTGAGACTGGGTAATTTATAAAGAAAAGAGATTTAATTGAATCACAGTTCTGCATGGCTGGGGAGGCCTCAGGAAACTTACAATCATGACGGAAGGGGAAGCAGGCACCTTCTTCACAAGGTGGCAGGAGAGAGACAGAGTACATGAAGGAGGAGCTGTCAAACACTTATAAAACCATCAGCTCTAGTGAGAACTCACTTCTTATCATGAGAACAGCATGCAGGAATCCACTCCCATGATCAGATCGCCTCCCACCAAGTCCCTCCCTCAACACGTGGGATTATGAGGATTATAATTCAAGATGATGCTTGGGTGAGGACACAGAGCCAAACCATATCACTGGGGCCCTGGACACACAAGACTAACAATGCCCCCGAGGTCTGGTCAGGACCCCAAGGATGGCTGACCCACCATGGGTCTCTGGCTCTTTAATTTTTATTGCTGGTATGGGAACCCACAGCACATTTTTGCTCAGGTTTTCCTCTTGATAGATGCAGTGGTAGCCAATCTACCTCAAGGTGTGGGGAGTATATTTCAGATTTTCAGCGTGTCCATAAAGGCACACTAAGCATGGTTGACATTTGCAGAAACCCAGTGGGTTCCAAGTCCCACTCTGAGTTAATGAATGGTCCAAGTGAGATGCTCGCTTCTATAACCCAGGCTCTTGCTACTCAGAGTGTCATTTTGGGGCCAGCAGCATGGGCCTAAGAGTCTGAATGTACAAACGGACAGCAGCCAGAGCTCCCATGACAGCAGAACCCTGCACTGATGCCTGTCAAACGGCACCCATTGCACCAAGGAGGGATGTCTGGCTAAGGCAGGCCAGGAACTTCCACCTCAGGGCGGAGGATGAGGAATTTGATCAGGGCTGGGGGCGAGGCCTCGTTGAGAAGAGGGGTCAGAGGAGCCTGGCTGATTTGGTTGAGGAATGAGTCATTCTCAAGGCTACCCGAAGCTCGGTAACTTAATACAGCCCACGTGTGATTGCTCACAGCTTTGTGGGTTGGCTCTGGGGGCTGCTGGCCTAGTGTGGCCTCATGGACATGTCTGAGGCCTCAGCTAGGATGCTGGGGCTTGGGATGGCTGAGGCTTCCCTCCATGTGGTCTCTCGGCCTCTAGCAGGCAGCCTGGGCTTGGTCACAGCAGAAAGGAGAGTAAGCCTCGATGCAAACAAGCCTTTTCTTGCACCACATTTGCTAATGTCTCATCGGCCAAATGAGTCAAACTAATCCCAGATGCAAGAGTGGAGGAACAGATTTGAGCCCTAAAATATGGTAGTCAGAGGCAGGGTGCGGTAGCTCACGCCTGTAATCCCAGCACTTTGGGAGGCTGAGGTGGGCGGATCACGAGATCAGGCGATCAAGACCATCCTGGCTAACACGGTGAAACCCCGTCTCTACTAAAAATACAAAAAAATTAACCGGGTGTGGTGGTGGGCACCTGTAGTCCCAGCTACTCGGGAGGCTGAGGCAGGAGAATGGCATGAACCCGGGAGGCGGAGCTTGCAGTGAGCGGAGAGCGCACCACTGCACTCCAGCCTGGGTGACAGAGCAAGACTCCATCTAAAAAATATATATGGCAGTCAGACTGGCTTAGTTCACAGAGCTCTGCCCCCCGCGTTTCATAGATTTGCTTAGCTAATTGGAAAGAAGAGGCTAGAGTGTCTGGTATGTGTTTTTAATCAGTTGCTTTATGAGATTCTAGTTTGAAGAATCTCTCACCAACCCTTGGGAGGTTGACGGCAAATTTATTTTTCTTATTCTTTGCTGTCTTTTAGCAACAATTTTACACATAATTCCCTTTGCATTTGTATTTGCATGCAACATTAAAACCAGAAGGGAATTTAACAAATTAATC
Organism: Pan troglodytes; assembly: GCF_028858775.2. Classification (NCBI taxonomy): domain Eukaryota; kingdom Metazoa; phylum Chordata; class Mammalia; order Primates; family Hominidae; genus Pan; species Pan troglodytes. The sequence goes on along the minus strand of NC_072412.2, from coordinate 117,988,146 downwards.
TATTTATACCAGTTTCTTTGAATGGGGACTTTAATTCATTTGCATAACTGTCATAGCAGCAGCATATGACTCCTAGAAGTTTTTTTCTCCATGGTTGCATTTCAGTTAAGAGATTGTCTCTGTCATATGCCAATAAAGATTTGTTTCCTGCATCTTCCAGGGGAAAGAGGAAAGAACTCTTTATGGCTCTTTTAAAATAAACAGGCTTTCCTTATTTTTTTAATTTTTGGAAACGTAAAAATTTTAAAAATTAAAAGAAAAATGCAAGGCTAGTTCCAGTGGCTCACACCTGTTATCCCAGCACTTTGTGAGGCTGAGGTGGGTGGATCTCTTGAGACTAGGAGTTTGAGACCAGCCTGGGCAACAGAGCAAAACGTCATCTCTACAAAGAATACAAAAATTAGCCAGGCATGGTGGTAAATGTCTGCAGTCCCAGCTACTTGGAAGGCTAAGGTAGGAGGATCACCTGACCTTGGGGAGGCAGAGGCTGTAGTGAGCCGTGATTGTGTCACTGCATTCTAGACTGGGTAGCAGATTGAGACTCCATCTCAAAAAAAAAAAAAAAAAAAAGCTGGGTGCGGTGGCTCACACCTGTAATCCCAGCACTTTAGGAGGCCGAGGCGGGTGGATCACCTGAGGTCAGGAGTTCAAGACCAGCCTGACCAATAAGGTGAAACCCTGTGTCTACTAAAAATACGAAAATTAGCTGGGTGTGGTGGCATGCACCTGTAGTCTCAGCTACTTAGAAGGCTGAGGTAGGAGGATCACCTGACCTTGGGGAGACAGAGACTGTAGTGAGCTGTGATTGTGCCACTGCACTCTAGCCCGGGCAACAGAGCGAGACCCCATCTCACAAAAACAAAACAAGAAAAATGCAAACATACTTAGTTCCATTGTACAAAATTAACACTGTTAGCATCTTAGAATATTTGCCTTTGATGTTTTCAATTTTTGAAAAATCATGGTTTTGTTTTTATAAATACGCTAATAATACATACTCACTATAGAGAACTTAAGCAATGAAACGACAAAAACGTGAAAATTAAAAAATGACCCTAGTTGTCCCGCAGCCGTGACCACCACGAATATCAGGTTAACATCGTGGCAGACACCTCTTCATCTATGTTTACGTGCACAGGCTGGTGGGCGCGTGGAGAGATAGACGTGGTGTGAGGAGCTCTTCTGTGGATGCAAACACCTGTGGGGTAATAACATAAGGTAATAAAGGTGGGAACACACCACCTCACTCCTGCAACAAAAGTAATTCTTCAAATTTACTCAGATTTAATGGAGGGAAAAAAACCTGAAGCACAACTGAAAGAATTGATGAACGTCCAGTATTTCCTCTCTCTCAGTCATTGCTCAGAGCTCTTTCACAGGAGAGGAGGGGAGACTCTGGGGAAAAACTTAGGTATTTGGAGTCAACGCATTTTTTTTAAACATGTGCAAGTTTCACTTTTCCACAGGAACAGCCAACTTCCTGATCTGAAATACGAGGACGGCTTCACTCTCCCTTCCTCTCACTTCCTTTCTTTTGATTCAATGTTAATTGGCCATGAACTTCTTATTTCCCCTAAGAAGAGCTCAGAGATGTTCTATCCCAGGACATCTTCAGACCTGAGAACTTAGGTTGTCGGCTTTAGACTCTAACAGTGACTTGTGGGGGAACAAGATCCACGGGCCAGCCCTCTTTCCCTAAGAGTTGTTACAGTTTCCCCGCTGCAGATCCTGAGTGCTGTGTGGAGCGCTCTGTGGACCACCTGAGATGGACCCCCTCTTGCAGATGATCTGCTCTGGCTGTGTGAAGACCCGAGTTATTCTTTCTTTATCTTGAAATTAAGCAGCTGAATTAGGATTTGCCTTGGCGTTTCTGTTCTCTGTTAAACTTCCCAGGAAGAAGATATGTCCTTTTGATCTGCAGACCCAATCTTTATTCACTTCAGGCACTTTTTAATCTCGTGTCTTTGAATATGTCATCAATCCATCTCTCTGGTTCTCTACCCCCAGGCACCTGTTTCCTTACGCTGGACCTTCTCCATCTGTCTTCCTTAACCATTAGCTTTTCCTTAATTGCTGTAACCCTCTTGTCTTCAAAAAAATCTGTATTCGCTGTGTTTTTATCTGTGGTAATAATTTCTAGAGGTATTTATTTTGTTTCTTACTGTTTCTGTCATTATATCATTGCTGTTTATAACATTTTAGGTCCTCAATGTGTTTCAATAACTTCATTTTCATCCAATTGTATTTTGTGTGTGTAAAATCTCACCTTTGAGCTTTTCTGTAGTTTGCCGGTTATTCCATAGCTTGCTGCCTTTAGAGTTGGTTTTCTTTTGTGTTGTTATTTTGGTGTGTCTTTTGCTTGGTGTTCTTTTATTTTATAGAGATGTGTTTTAGTATGTTTGCAGAATTGCCATGTATTTCTTCTCCTCTCGCTTGTGTTTGGAAAGTTCTCCCAGAAGTTCTAGTTGCTCTGAAAAGTGGTGAGCAACTACTTGTCTGTCCTCCAACTTTTTAAGGCCCAGTTTCTTTCCTCCTCATTCTCCTGTACACCCTGCTCTAAGCAAGAGTTTGAGGGCTGATTTTGGTGGTGCTGGGATGAGTGGTGGAAGAAGGAACAATTATGTGTGCGGAGCGGGACAATCTCTGCAGGAATAGCTGGGCCTGTCTTTCCTCTGCTGGGATTTTGTTAAATATAGTGAACCAAGGTCCATGCCACGGTCTGAGGGCTACACTCCGTTTCCTTGTTTGGTGGTGGGGTGGGGTGGGGCGGTACGTCAATCTGTGCAACCCTGCAGTCAAACTTCACCAGAATCAGTCCTTTATGGCCCAAAGCGGTTCCAGATTGCAATGCTCATGTTATCAAGTCTAGTTTTTTAAACCTTTATTCTTTCAGAAAGGACCCAAGTTTCAAGTTACAGTTTTGTAGGATTTGGATAACTTTATTCATGCTCTTTTTGTTTTATTCTTAGACAGGGTCTCACTCCATCACCCAGGCTAGAGTGCAGTGGTGCGATCACAGCTCACTGCAGCCTTGATGGATTAAAGAGATCCTCCTGCCTCAGCCTCCTGAGTAGCTGGAACCACAGGCAGGCACCACCACACCTGGTTAATTATTCATACTCTTTTAAGAGCCTTTTAATTATGAAATGATGACAGAGTCACAGGAAGTTGCAAAGAAATGTACAAGAAGGTCCTGCATGCTCTTTGCTCAGTTTACCCCATGTTTACATTCTACATAACTTAGTACAGTAGCAAAACCAGGTAAGTGTAAATGGGCAAAATAGATTAATGCGTCACAGTTCCTTCTGTTTTTTGCTGCACACTAAAAAAATATATATTTATATATTATTTATTTATATATAAGTATATATTTAAATATATAATATATTTAATAAGTACATATAAAATAAGTAATAAGTACATATGCTTAAATAATTACATATGTTTAAATAAATAAGTATATATTTAAATATATATATACATTTCTTGAAATTCCTTGATATATACATATAAAGAAATATCAAGCCAAAGACAGACCAAAATAACATTACAGACATCCCTCAACTTATGATGAGGTTACCTCCTGAAAAACCCATCATAAGTTGAAAATATCACAAGTCAAAAATGCATTTAATACACCAAATCACAGTTGGTAGTTTAGGTGATTAACCTACCAGATTAACCAGAGATTGCTAGCCTGACTTACTCAGAACACTTATATTAGCCCACGGTTGGGTGAATTATCTAACATCAAGCCTATTTTATACTAAAGTGTTGAATACTGTACGCAGGTGGGCATTTTGTAGACATGATGGGATGTGAAAACACAAAACAGAGTATCCAAAAATCTCTAGCAACACACAGAGTGGGCTGTTGACTTTCGTGATTCCCCGGCTGACTAGGGACTGCACCTTGCTGCCCTGCAGGGCAAGGGAGTATCACAGCACGTATCACTAGCCGAGGAAAGGGTCAAAACTCACAGTGCGGTTTCTTATTGAATGTGGATGGCTTTTGTTTCGTCATAAAGTCAAACAGTTGTAAGCTGAACATACATCAGGGACTGCCTCTATTGGTGAAATGCATGTGTGTGGTTCTGTCATTTTATCATGTGTAGATTTGCGTAACCACAGCTGCATTTGAGACACAGGACTGTTCCACATCCATGAGATCTCCATCACACTGCCCCCTACGTCCTCCCATAGCCAGCACTCATCTGTTTTCCTTGTATGTAATTTTGTCGTGTGAGAATATTATCCAGAAGGGCGATTTCTCCGAGATGGGCTTTTCTTTCATTCTGCATAATGCCCTCGACATTGATCCAAGTCACTGGCTGCATCAACAGTTCCTTTTCATGGCTGAGCAGCAGGCACTCCATGGCATAGCTGCACCACGCTTTGCTTATCTGTTCTTGTTTTGAAGAACTCTTTGGTCCTTTCTAGTTTGAGGCTGTTTCAAATAAAGCTAATATAGACAACTGTGTATGGGTTTTGTGTGGACGTAAGTTTTTGCTCCCCTGGCGTGCATGCCTAGCAGTGCAATTGCTGGGTCATGTGGCATGTGTAGGTTCAGTTTTTCAGGAAAGTGCCCAACTATTTCCAGAGTCCCTGTTTCATTTTCCATGGCCACCAGCAACATATGCGAAATCCAGCTTCTCGCTGTCCTTGCCTGTATGTGCTATTGGCTGTATTTGCGTTGTAGCTGTTTAATAGGAGTGTAGTGGCAATCTCTTGTGACCTTAATTTGCATTTCCCCAACAGCTGGTGATGCTCACGTCTTCTTGCGTGCTTGCCACCTGTGCACCCTCTCGGGAACATGTCTGTTCACACCTGAACTAGTTTCTTATTGCTTCTCTAACAAATTCCTGCAAATTTAGTGCCTTAGAACAACACTGATTTATTATCTTACCAGTTCTGAAAGCCAGAAGTCCAAATTGGGCCTCGAGGCTGAAGCCAGGTGCTGTGTGGCTGCATTTCCTCTGGGGGCTCCGGGAAATCTGGCTGCTTGTCTCCTCCACCAACCGGGGGCTGCCGACATTTCTCCAGCAGCAAAGTCTCCCCATCTCCAGTTCTGTCTTCTGCCTTTCTCTTGATTTATAAAGACCTTGTGCTTCCATTGGGCTCTGCGATGATTAAATTTATGTCAGCTTGGCTGGGCCATGGTACCCAGACATTTGGTCAAAACTTATTCTGGACTGGGTGCGGTGGCTCACACCTGGAATCCCAGCACTTTGGGAGGCTGAGACGGGTGGATCACCGGAGGTCAGGAGTTCGAGATCAGCCTGGCCAACATGGTGAAACCTCATCTCTACTGAAAATACAAAAATTTACTGGGTGTGGTGGCACGCACCTGTAATCCCAGCTACTCTGGAGGCTGAGGCACGAGAATCGCTTGAACCTGGGAGGTGGAGGTTGCAGTGAGCCAAGATGAGCCATTGGACTCCAGCCTGGGTGACAAGAACAAAACTGTCTCAAAAAAAAAATTATTCTGGATGTTTCCGTGATAAGACTTACATTTAAATTGGTGCTCTGTTCTTCTTCCATTGACTTGCTTTCGGCTTTTTGTTAAAAACCAGCTGGCCATGCGTGTGTGGGGCTATTTCTGGGCTCTCTCTGCTATTTGGTTAATCCGCGTGTTTATGCCTCTCCAGTGCCACATTGTCCTGACTGCTGAAGCGACATGAAAGTCTGGGAAATGGGAAGGGCAATTGCTTCCACTTTAGTATTATTTTTCAAAACTGTTTACTCCTTTTCCTTTGGCTTTCCATGTTACATATTAGGATAATCTTGTCTATATCTGCAAAAGAAAAGCTGGAATTTGATGAAAGTTGTGTTAAACCTGTGTATCATTTTAGAAAGAATTGTCATTTTTTTCCTGCATGAATATATATGATCATGTAATTCTTTTTTCTTTAGTGTGCTAATATAGTGGATTACATTGAGAAATTTATATTATTTTGTCTTTGCATTGCTGATTATTTTCTGTCTTTTTATGCTGCTATTGATCCCATCTAGTGATTTTTAGAATTTCAGATATTGTATTTTTAGATTTAAAATATCCATTTGGTTCTTTTTTTTTTTATTTTCTACTATTTGCTGAAACCTTTAATTTGTTGAGACTTTCTATTTCTTCATTTGTTTCAAGAGTGTTTGTAAATATTTGTTGAAGCATTTTTATGATCACTGCTTTAACACCCTTGTCAGATAATTCTCATGTCTGTGTTATTTTGGTGTTGGTCTCTGTTAGTTGTCTTTTCTCGTTCCATTTGGGATTTTCCTAGTTCTTGATATGACAAGTGATTTTTGATGGAAACCTGGGCAGTTTGTGTGTCATATTGTAAGACTCTGCATTTTACCTGCATCTTGCCATTTAGCAGGTTTCTCTGACCCTGGGTGAGGGCAGGTGCCATCGTGTCACTGTCATGCTGGGAGTGGAAGTCCAGCTTCCCTCTCTGCCCTCATTGATACTGGCACAGTGGGGCTCCTCTGCACAGCTGGCAGCAGGTGGAGCAGGAGTGCCTTGTTACTGGTTCCACATGGCCCCAGGTGATACTACAGGGGTGGTGGCCTCATGACTGCTGGGGGGGTGATGAGAGTTCCCACTTCCTGCTGCCTCCCTTGTCACCATCCTGGTGGGGAGGAGAATGGGCCTTGTTACCACCAGGTGGGGGTGGAAGTCCAAGCCCCCCTCCATCAGCCTGTTCCCATGCCACCCAAAGAGGGGTTTGGGGCATCTCATGACAGTGTGCTGAGGACAGAAGTCCAGGCTCCCCACTTGACTTCTGCTGGAGGGGTGGGGACAGAGCCGCAGCTCCATAGTGTTTGGCTGGAGGAGAGAAGTTACTGTGTCCTGCAGGGCTGCTACTTCCTTGGTCTTGTGGCTGCAGAGGGTAGGCTTTTCCAGAGTCTTTTTTGGTCTGAATCCATGGCCATCTCTGCGCTGCCAGCTTCTCCAGCACCCACTTGGGAGACATGAGGCAAAAGGAAAACCCAGGGAACTCCCTCCTGGGCAATTCCTCAATCCAAGGTCCCCAATGGGTCTGCCTTCTTCCCTCCACCTCTCTAAGACTTCTTCTATTTGTCTTGTGAACAGCGTCCGGGGCTTTCTTTTGTCCTCAGTGGGAATAGCAGGGAAGCAGAGGCAGCTCCTATTTTCCTCTAGTCCAATCCATGCATCTCTATGAGTGCATGCTTGCAGGACATGTGTCCACGGTGGGTTAGGCTCTGGGAGGCAGTGTGCACTAGGCTAAGTGCTCAGCATGGTCACACCAGCTCAATTTAATTCCTGTTCAGTGGCTTACTAGCTGATGACCTCAGACAAATCAAATACCCCTCTGAGCCTCTGAGCTGATAGCTCCTACAGGTCTAAGCCATTTGTTTTCACCATAATGCTGCATGGCAAACCACCCCAAAACTCAGTCTGTGGCCAGCAGCGTTGGCTAGGCTGAGCTGGGCAGTTCTTCAGGTCTGGGCTGGGCTCACTCAGCTATTCTCATTCACTCACAGCAGTTGGCTCTCAGCTGGTGTTGTAGAGATGCAGACTGTGTGCCTCTCCCCTCAGGCTGGCTTGGGCATGTTCTCATGACCGTGGTGGAAAAGGAGCAGGGGCCATCAGGACTTGGGTGTAAGTACTTCCTAGCTTTTGATGGTGTGTTGTTTGCTTACAAACCACAGTGCATGGGGCTCAGCCAGGGCTAAGGGGTGGAGCTGGGCACCAGCCCCAAGTGGGAGGACACAGGTGTGGGAGCAGTGAGGGTGGAGCTGGGTCCTTCGTGCTGTGCTCTTACCACACCCCTTTATGGTGTTAAGTGAGTGTCTCGGTCATCACAGGCTGTGGGACAAAATACCACAGACTGTGTGTCTTAATCAATAGACATTGATTTCCTATAGTTCTGGAGGCTGGAAGTCCAAGATCAAGGTGCTGGGAGATTCACTTCCTGGTGAGGGCTCTCTCTCTGATGTGCAGACAGCAGCCCCCTTGCTGTGTCCTCACATGGCAGAGAGAGGACTCTGACCTGTTCCTGTTCTTATGGAGACAGGAATCCCATCATGGGGACCCCACCCTCCTGACCTCATCTAAACCTAATTAGCTCCTAAAGTACCAGCTCCAAATGCCATCTCATTGTGGGTTACAGCGCCAACACACGTGTTTGGGGGCACAGAATCCAGTTGATAGCAGTAAGTTAATGCATGGAAGGTGGCTTGCTTGTTTATTGTCTTGGCATTCTTTCTACACCATTAGACTGGGGCTAAGCCCCTCCCTCTGCTGTCATACTTTCCTAGGACATTGGGAAAAATTGTGTTCCTTTCAGCAGGTCTGTGAAGCCCTGGGATCCCTCAGTGCCAACCGTCCCTGACCTCGAACTCGGCTTTCAAAGCACAACCCTTCAACCCTCTTTGGGCCCAGCCCCTCCTCTGTGACTTCCCTGGTAGCAGCATTGCTGGTGTGTGGCCATGGGGCAGGACCCTCCCTAGGTCCATGCCAACTCAACCTGCCCTGCCAGACCTCACTTCTCAGGCTCAGCTTCTCCACTTAGAGCCAAAGCTTAGGCTGCACCTGCCCAGGGTGGCTCCTTGGCTGTGCCTGCCTCTCTGTGTGCTCACTTCCCCTTTACCCACCCTCTGAAGGTATGGTCCAAAATCAACTGATAAAAGGCAGATTGATCAGAGAAAAGGCAGGTGCAGTTCATGACTGGGCCTGGGGGAAATTGCAGTGATTTCCCAAATGTGTTGCACAGTGCAGAGGCTGATGTGTCCTTTTCCACAGGGGAGCGGGGGGTTGGCGAGGGTGGGAAGTTCTTCTGAGGGACAATAAATCATCAAGGAAAAGCGAATGGTCCCGGGAGGTGGAGGCAGGAAGGTGGGGGATGGAGCTGTACGGGAATAAAGGTCGCCTCACTATGCAGATCAAGTCCCCCAAAACCTCCCTTGAAGTTGCTCTTGGAAGAACAGATGAGAAGTACAGGTGTGGGGAACCCCTGTTCCCTCCCTTCCCAGATGGTTGAGCTTTCGTGGCCATTGATGAGATTCCCAGGGAGGGAGATGTAAGACAATTGCATTGAAGCTGCTTTGGTAGACAGACAAGGAATTCCAGAGAGAGCCCCTCTCAGCACCTGGGGGGGCTGGCATCCAGGCCAGGGGGCCCTGATTTGGAGACAGCTCCTTGGGCCTCTCAGCTGGTCCCAGCCAGGCTTTGGGGTGTGGCCTTCCGAGCCCCAACACCGCCCAGGCTCCTCCTGCCTCCACCTGGAGTTTCCTGTTGCTTATCACAAGGAGGCAGTGCCTGGCTTGCTCTGGTCCGAATGGTGGTGCTTTTCGCTGGTTTGGCTTTTGTCTCCAAGGCTCTGTTGCTGTTGCTGATGGCATCTTGGTTTCTGCCATGTTTGGGTCCCAGGGGAGACCCTGTGCAGGCCAGATACTGAGCTGGGTGGGACCAGCAGGGTGCTGGGATTTGGGTAGGGAAGGTGTGTTGGAGGCCTTTGCCACAGAATAGCTGGGGACAAACCAGCATGCAGACCCAGGTGGGTGCAGTGACCTGGGAGGGCTGGGCTCCTGGACGGAGCACACAGGGAGCAAGGAGGGAGCTGGACAGGCCCACACTGTCCGGGTTTCATGTCTGCAAGACAAATCTCTGCTCACAGAAAACTTGAGAAGAAAAAATGGGCTGTTCAACCCACTGGGAAGCGTTGGCATAGTGAGAAGGAATGGCCATGCATCCGTATGTCACCAGACTCCCCAGTTAAAGATCCTTTTCCAGGCACATTGGCAATTGTTTTCTCTTATGAAAATATCCCGTAGACCCATAATTTGGCAATATACACATAACCAATTGTTTTAAAAACAGAAGTGATGCTGGCTATTATAATGTAAACTGTTTTCTAAATGAAAGAATTAAAGGAATGTAATTGGAGAAGTATACAAATAGTGGTTAATATGCTGCTTCTTGCAAAGGCATATTACAACTTATAATCTTCCTTTATGGGTGTATGTTGTTAGTGCTTAATCAGGCATGTGAATGTATTCAGGTGTTAAACCATTCTATTAGCTGGGAAATTGCACTATTATTTGCTGAGCTGTTTATGTTATATTGTTGTTGGCTCTCTGAGTTTCTCTTTCTCTCCAAGCTTATCTTACTCTGGTCTCTGCAATCTGTATAATTGTCTTCTTTACTTTTGTCTTTAGAAAGCTTTAAATAGAGATACTGGGAACGATTAACTGTGTCAGAATCACAAAGTTCTGCTGCTTTACAGATTAATTGTAGAGACATTATGCCGATGCTTTAAAAGGCAGAAAGAACCTGGATGCAGAATGGAGGGTCACAGCAGGATTGTGGCCAATGACACTTCCTGCCCAGGAAGTGTCCACAGGAGGAGTCTTTGAAGACTAGCAAGAAAATGCAGGGCACCTTCCTGGATGCATCAACCTTGACCTCAATGGTCTATAATAGCCCTGCAGTCCAGAGGTCCCGCTACTAGAAATTCTAAGTGTTGGTGACAAAAGTGAAATGCCAAGGGGGAATGCTGTCTCCTCTGGGAAAGCAAAATATTTACCTGAGAAAGAAAATCTCCTAAAAGCTTTCTATACCATCCATCCATCCATCCAACCATCCATCCATCTATCCATCTATCCATCTATCCATCTATCCATCTTCCCTTCCCTTCCCTTCCCTTCCCTTCCCTTCCCTTCCCTTTCCTTTCATTCTTTTTTCTTGTCTTCTTATGGAGTATGTTTGCTGAGAGGATCAGGTTACATGGAATCAGATTAATTGTAGATTTCTACATGTGATAAAATCCAGTATATTGGCCACGATTGGCTGTGAAACCAGTAGCACAAAATGGCAGAGTTTCCCAGGATGGCCAAGACTGGCCTGGAAAATCTGGGCAAGTGTGTTCTCTGAGACCAATTCCATATATTCAGGCTCCATTTTGTATTAGTTTCTTGAATTCAAATAAAGAATCCAATGTTGCTTTAAGAAATAATTTTGGCAAAATCAAATACAAAATACGTTGTATGAGGATGGAGTCACATCACAGTGAAAGAAAAAAAATACTTGATTACATAGAATTATTAATTGGAAAACTAGGAGAAAAGTGTTGATCATGAGTTCTATGTAAAACTGTGCTAGAAATGTTTATCAAGACCTACTATTTGTAAAACACATTGCTATGGAGTTAGGCCTCTGTTAGCAGAGTTTAAATTCAGTTTTTCTTTCAAAGAATATCATTAACTGGCAGGACAAACAGGGAAACAGGGTTAAAGAAACTTTAAAGATGTTTCCTAGCCATGTTCCCATCAATACGTTTGCTCAAGTCTAACAGCTGTTATTCCCAATAGCTACTGAATGCAGATAGCATGGTTAAATGCCTAGACATTCTTTGTGGAGTACAGTCATAAATTCACAGTTGTCGGTGCTCCAACTGTTGGAACTAAGAGTGACTAAGAATTAAAACTGGGAATCCCGGAAGTCCTGACCAGAGAAATCAGGCAAGAGAGAGAAATAAAAGGCATCCTAGCAGGGAAAGGGGGAAGTCAAATTATCTCTTCTCACTAATGCGATTTGATACCTGGAAAACCCCAAAGACTCTGTCAAAAGGCTCCAGAACTCATACATGACCTCAGTAAAAAGTTTCAGGATACAAAGTCAATATACAAAATTCAGTAGCATTTCCAATAACATTTGAACTGAGAGCAAATCAAGAACATAATCCCATTCACAATAGCCACAAGAAATAAAATACCGAGGAATACATCTGACCAAGGAGGTGAAGGATCTCTACAAAGATAACTACAAAACGCTGCTGAAGGAAATCATAGATAACACAAACAAATGGAAAAATATGCTTATGGCTTGGAAGAATCAGCATCATTAAAATGGCCATGATGCCCAAAGCAATGTGCAGATTCAACACCATTCCTATCAAACTAGCAATGTCATTTTTCACAGAATTAGAAAAAAAAAACTATTCTAGAATTCACATGGAACAAAAAAAGAGCCCAAACATCCAAAGCAATCCTAAGCAAAAAGAACAAAGCTGGAAACATCACATTACCTGATTTCAAACTATGCTATAAAGCTACAGTAACCAAAACAGCATGGTACTGGTACAAAAACAGAAGTATGGACCAAAAGAATGAACAGATAACCCAGAAATAAAGCTGCACACCTAGAGCCACCTGATCTTCAACAAAGTTGACAAAAATAAGCAACAGGGGAAGGACACCCCACTCAATAAATGGTCCTAGGATAGCTGGCTATCTATATGCAGAAGAGTGCAACTGGACCCCTACCTTTCACTATATACAAAAGTCAATGCAAGACAGATTAAAGACTTAAATATAAGACCACAAACCATAAGAATCCTAGAAAAAAACCTAGGAAACGCCATTCTGGACATTGGCCTTGGTAAATAATTTATGACTAGGTCCTCAAAAGCAATTGCAACAGAAACAAAAATTGAGAAGTGAGACCTAATTAAACCGAAGAGCTTCTTCATAGAAAGAGAAATTATCAACAGAGTAAATAGCCTACAGAATAGGAGAAAATATTTGCAAACTATGCATCCAACAGAGGTCTAATATCCAGAATCTATAAGAAACTTAATGAATTAAACAAGCAAAAACCAAATAACTCCATTAAAAAAGTGGGCCAAAGACATGAATAGACATTTCTCAAAAGAAGACATGCCAATGGCCCACAAACATGTGAAAAAATGTTCAACATCACTGATCATCAGAGAAATGCAAGTCAAAACCACAATGAGATGCCTTTGCACACCAGTCAGAATGGCCATTATTATTATTATTATTTTTAAAGTCAATAAATTTACTCAAGGAATTCCATGGTGTGATTTCTTCCTCTGTCCATCAAGGTCACTTTATTTAGAGAGCTGGAGTAACAATTTGTCTTCAAAAGATTTATTTTCAAGTTAGCCCTTTTTAATGAAACTGATGCTTATTTTAATCCAGTGGTCCTGTCAGCCTATAATTCTTTTATTTTGGCTTCTGTCATCTCCTTTTAATATGGAGAGACTGATGAAGACTTCAAAATTCACCTAGGAAAAAATCAAGAATCTTTGGGATCTAATTTCTTCAACCGATTTATTTTAGGGCCATTTTTAGTGTAGGTGGACCTGAGAGTGGCCATTATTAAAGTAAAAATCAGCAACAAAAAAAACAAATAAAAAAACCCCACATGTTGGTGAGGATGCAGAGAAAAGGGAATGCTCATGCACTGTTGGTGGAAATGTAAATTGTTCAGCCACTGTGGAAGGCAGTTTGGAGATTTCTTAACTTAGAACAGAACTACCATTTGACCCAGCAATCCCATTACTGGGTATGTACCCAAAGGAAAACAATCATTCTACCAAAGAGACACATGTATGTGTGTGTTCATCGTAGCATTATTCACCATAGCAAAGACATGAAATCAACCTAGATGCCCATCAATGGTGGATTGGATAAAGAAAATGTGGTACATTTACATAATGGAATACTATGCAGCCATAAAAAAACAAAATCACGTCTTTGCAACAACATGGATGCAGCTACGAGTCATCACCCTAAGCAAATTAATGCAGGAACGGAAAACCAAATACTGTGTGTTCTCACTTATGAATGGGAGCTAAACTTTGGGTACTCATACTTGACATAAAGATGGCAACAATAGACACAGGGGAGGAGTAGAAGTGGGAGGGAGAAAGTGGGGCAAGGGCTGCAAAAGTAACTGTTGGTACTATCCTCAGTCCGTGAGCATCACACAACATGCCCATGTGACAATCTTGCACATGTACCCCCAAATCTAAAATAAAATGGAAATTATTAAAAAATGAAAATAAAATAAAAACAAACCTGGGAATCCTAAATGTCTGGGTTACATGGCCATCTTTAAGATTCTAAAATCATGAGTTGAAATAAAATGACTATATTCACACATGGCTCTAACAGTTGTATATATTGAATAGTCTGAAAAAATATATTTTTTCTGGTACTTGACCATTTCAGTTACTCACCACTGTTACCAACAGGCCTGGGTAACAGCCTCTTCTGAGTGGACTTCTAAGACTGTGGTCATGGAAATGCAGCTCAGGGGCCACTGTGTGACAAGCAGAGTGGAAGCGGGAGGTGTGGGCACCATTCGCCCTGGTGGTTTGCTCCACGAAAGGGGGATAGTGCTGGCTCATGACAAAGAAGAGAAAATTGGTGCGACACCCCATGGTTAACGTGACGGCACGTGGCTAATGAGCACTTAATGATCCCTCGCCTGCACGTTTCTGTCACCCATTTGAGAATGTCACTTGTTTTATACTTAGCCCTACAGTGCGGGATTAGCTTCTTGCTAAAGTGAATTAGTCAAGGTTCTTTAGAAATCAGAACAAAAGTGCTAGAAGATGTGTACAGATATGAAGAGACTGAACATGTACACACTGGTTCAGATAATGTATAATTAACTTAAAGGAATTTTTGCCTGGGACGTGGGAACTGGCAGTGAGATGTTATTTCACATTTGCTGAGACCTTCACCTTACTATGGATGTTTTTTAACCTGAAATTATTCTTGGAGAAATATCAGGTTGTGGCAGACCCATCACTCTTCCTGGGGCACAGAAATCCTGATGTCCACAGCAAGAACATCGTTTTCCAAACAGAATTAAGGGGTTCTGTTTCAAAACATAGAGATCCAGTCATTTGGTTATTTGTTATAGACACACACAGACCATACACACATACACACCACAACACATATGCATATACACATCCCATGTACACATACACATGCATATACACACCACACACAACACATAAACGTCCTCCCCTACATACACACTACACACACACACACACATCACACATCACACATACACATGCATATATACTCCCCCAACACACATGCACATCCTACACACATACACACATATACACCCACACATACATTACACATACACATGCATATACACACTACACACACAACACATAAACATCCTCCCCCACATACACACTATACATACATACATCACACATCACACATACACATATGTGTATACTCCCCCAACACACATGCACATTCTACACACACACAACACATATGGATGCATGTACACTCACACACAACACCCACATGCACAGTCTACACACATATACACACATACCCACACATACACACATCACACATGTGCATGCATGTACACTCCCCCACAACACACATGCACATTCCACATACATACACACATTACACACAAGGATCCACACTCACCACACACACAATACACACATGCACATTCTACACCCATACATATATACATTGCACATACATATGCATGTACACTCACTATACACAACACACACACATGCACATCCTACACATACATACATAATCACACATACACATGCATACACACTCACCACACACATACAACATGCATACACATCCCACATACACATACACACACCACAAACAGAAAATATACACACACCACATACATATACACATACACACACTTACATACATAAAACCACGACACACCCACAAGACACACACACACACACTTTTTTCTTTTTGACCCCAAATTCTCCATTTACTTTCTTTCATTCCGCCACATCTCCCAAGCTCTTTTCTAGCCTTCATTTAGACAGGTGCATTCCAGAACTCCGAGGTTCCAGATAAGATGTAGAACGTGTCAGTTTTTTTGTTTGTTTTTGTTGTTGTTTTTTTAACGTTCAAAGATCTCTGTCATTCACATGTTTTACAGATAAGGTCAACTTAGCAAAAAAGCTTCACTCTGACTACTCTTCAATTTTGTGATGGGTGAGTGAAAACTTTTTCTCACTTGCTGACTTTCTGAACAGCCCACCTGTAGCCTTGAAACAATTTCTGAGCTACTGTTTCCTTCAACCCCGAAATTAAGCATCCAGCGCCCACTCACCCAGGCGTCAGCTTTACTGAAGCTGAAGGCAAAACTCGTATTTCCTACAGCAATGCAGAATGAATAAAAGCCTGCAGCTTTGGCACTTTGATTTGTGGATGTTTGGAATAGAATATTAGTTCTGCCATCTTGTATGGGCTCCTGCTGACCACTGGAAATTTGGCAGTGGTCCATAGAACCAACCAGAAGTTGGGAAGGTGCAGCTCCTTACAACCTGAGGCACAAAGAAGCCTCTGATTCGCTCAGGTGGCTGCATTTTTACTGTCAGAATGTTCTTCCTTTGCTTAACATGTTGTGTTACGGGGGCTACCATTGCAACATGAAACACTCCTGGAAGAAACGACGTGCTAATAATTTACCAGGCACTGGTGTCTAAGAGGACATTAAAAACCGGTTTTGTAGCCAAGGTAGTGGGTTGGCAAGTCTGAGGTTTCGCACATGCACAGACTGGCAAAGGTGGCAGGTGGGTCGCTGCCAGAGGTATGAGACCAGAGGAACCTCCAGAGTTTTTGGAGGTACTGTGCCTAGAGGGAGTGGGGAGGTGCTGGCGGCGCCGAGAGCTGCCTTCCACTGGGTTCTATATACGCCTGTGGATCTTTCTTGCATATCCCACTGTTTGAGAATGCAACGCATTCCAAATCTGCATGAAGGACTGGGGTCACCTGCGTCTGGAATGAGGAGGGGCTGAGGAGATGCTTGCCAGCGCAGTATCTCTTGCAGTTTAAAATGGAACACTTATAGTTCCGGATTTTCTAATTTTGCTATCCAGCAGCTCTTGGAGGTGAGTGGGTCAAAATCATAATTCCATTTTGATAGATCTTGTGATTAATCTTTGCTCATCAAAGCTCCTCCATTATATTCATGTACCTGAAGCTGGAAGGCGGAGCTGCTCTGGGGTCGCAGGTGGTCCCGGGTTCAATGCAAACTTGTTTTGCACAAAGAGATCTGCAAAAATAATCCAGCCTTTTAGTTTTTGATTCCCTTTCTATTGATTTACACTTAGGTACATTTAATTCCAAACCTTGGAGATGGCTGACAGGGTCATTCAACTGAGCCTTTGTAGTGAAGAAACCATTAAGAAAGTGGAGAGGCTGGAGCCCCGCAATTTCCACTGGGATGAAGAATCAAAGACTAATTTTATTCCGAGATCGAAGTCGTGCCAAGCGCTTAGCAGGGCACAGGCCAGAGCCATCGTTTCAGCATAAGGAGCCTGGCGTTTGGGGTGTGAGCAGGTAACACACTCTGAGTGTCTCTCCACGCAGCACATGGAGGCACCGTTCTGGAGACCGCGGGAAACAGGCGTCCCAGTGGCTGGGCTGAAAACGCCCTCCTTCTCTAACACGCGCTGAGAAACAGCCAGGGGGCCAAGTGCATGTCCCTACATGCTTTTATTGGAGATAATTTGATGCAATTTAAAAATTAATTTTGACCTTAAAAAAGGTGTCCTTTCCTCAGTTTAGGAGTGGAGGTGAACCCTGATCTGGCCCCCACAGCAGGGACGCTCTGCCCCTGGTCGTCCGTTACCTGGCTCGGAAATGAGATGGCGATGGAGAATGGCCGTTGCTGGAGCAGGAGGGGGTCCCACTGCTCCCTCCTGGGGGTGAGATAGCAGCATAATCATGCAATATCTAAATTAATACAAACCTAAAGTCTCTTCAAGGTACTTTCACTGGAAAGTTTTCCAAATTTGTTTCACTTTGGAGGTGATGTCTCATCCAAGTTTGGTTTTGTTTTCGGATGTATTTCCCTGCTCTGTGAGCTTCACGGAAGGACTTCACATTAGGGGAGGCTCTAAGGTGCCCTGTGTGCTAGGCCCTCATGAACCCTCCCAGGGCTGCCTGCTCTGCAGGACCACGGCGTTGCTGTGCCCAGCTTGGGGTGGGCTCCTGTGCCCCTCTGTGGGTGCCCGCCCCACCTCCACACTGCCAGCTCTTCTCTGCCTGCATGTGCAGCGTAGAGAAAGGGAGAGGAGGCACGAGGGGCTCCAGGAGGGCAAGGGGCATAGACCAAGCTGAGGACGGGAGGAGGAGACCCCCAGGGGGCCGCAGCGGGCGTGGTGGGGGCCACCATGCTCTTAGTTCATGTCCCCCAGGATGCTCAGCCCCACGGTGATGGCGGCGGGAGGTGGGGCCTTTGGGAGGGGATCAGTTCGGATGGTCATGAAGGTGGGTCCCCACGAGTGTGATTTGTGCCCTTGCAAAAGAGGCCCAGAGAGCTCCCTCACCCGTTCCACCATGTGAGGAACCAGTGAGAAGGCCCCGTCCACAAACCAGGAAGCCCTCTCCAGATGCCAAATCCGCCGGTGCCTTTATGTCAGACTTGCAGCCTCCAAAACTGTGAGAAATACATTTTTGTTCCAAGCCATCCAGTTTATAGTATTTTGACAGCAGCCCAAATGGACTGAGATGGAGGCCAAAGGGGTGAGTGGCTGTCTCCAGCAGGCAGAGCCCCCAGTGGGCTCCGCTCACACCTGGTGTTCCAACCGGGGCCACGGGCCTGGTGCCCGCTTCCCTTTCTCACTTCCACCTGGACCTTTCCACAGACGCCCCCTTCCCCCATCGCCGGCTTAGCCTTGAATGACACACCTGATTAAAGTTAATTTAAATATAACATTGATTTGATTTGAATAAAAACACCTGCGGCTCCTGAGGGCACCACCACAGATGACCCCCATGGCCAGACAGGTGGCCCTCCCCTTTCTGTCTCCCTTCCCTCCCCTGAGGCCTTGCTCCGGGCTTGAGCTCCTGCACGGCGGTGCTGGGACAATCACACGCACAGGGTCTGCCTGCGCATGAGAGGCAGGAGAGCGCCGTGCCTTGGGGAGCAGGGGGTGGTCCTGGCGTCCCTGTGCCCTCAGATGCCACCTAAGCTCCAGAGCCTCCGTTTCCTTGTCTGTAAAGCATGGTCCCCAGAAGCAGGGAGGATCAGGTGAGTGGTGCTCTGCGTCGAGTGCTGGGTGTTGGGTCACCTTGTGCCCCTGGACTCTGGCTTCTGCCCTCACAGCTTCACCCCGTGCCAGGCCCGTCTGATGGATCTGAACCCTCCCGGCTAGTGAGGAGCCTGCAATCCCCTCGGGGAGACGGGGGTGAGACAGGGGTGCGGGCACTCAGCACCCCCTGCCCCTCCACAATTCTGCGCTGGCCCCAGGGAGGGAGGCCGGGTCGGAGGAAGCTGAGCTTGGAGAGTCCCTAAAGGTGACACAAGAGGATTGTCCCTGGGTAGCCATGCGCGGGGGCCCTGTTGGCAGGTGGGGTCTGGGGTGGCCACAGAGGGCCAGTGGTGGGCCCAGCGGCTCAGAGGTCACGGTCACATCACCGGACACCTTTTTGGCAGCCCAGAGAGTGAAAGCTGCTTCCCCAAAGCCCCTCTGAGGCTGCGGGCCTGGCACAGTCTCTGGGGCTCTTGGGCCAGGGCCCAGTCTCCATTTGCCACCATCTCCCCTGACGCAATTCCCTGACCTCCAGGCCTCGGGGCCCCACTTTCCAGGACCCCACCTGGATGGGGTGGGGGGCTCCTTTGCTGAGTCCGGCCTTCCCTGGGTGTCCCGGCTGGGTGTTTTCTGGGTGGCTCAGCTCCTGGGTGCACGTCCAGGGAGGTCCCAGGGTCCCGGATCCTCGGTGGGTCCTGGATCCTCAGTTGCTCCCAGCTCACAATGCACCCTCGTGCCGCTTCCAGTGGGCCTGGGAATCATCACCTCCAGGAAGATTTCTAGCAGCTGCTGATGTTTTCTAAGCTCGCCGTCCCATCCACCTGTCACTGAAGGCCTTGTTTCCTTGCCACCCTTGCCATTCTTTCCTGTCCCCCTCATTCTTAATCCTGCTGCCCACTGATTTGACATCTGAAAGCGTTTTAAGATGTTTATCTCCTGAGACTCAGCAGTCTGCCTTGTTTCCCCGTGAGGCTCCGATCGCTGGGCCAGGTCCTCCAGCTCCTCCTGAGTGTCTGGGAGCGACGAAGTCAATGGAAGTTAGGAGGTGAAGTGTGCTCCAGAGATGAGGCTGAAAAAAATTTCTGAAATAACTTTTGTTATCCTTTGGCTGAAAATAATGAATGTTTTGGGGGTTAAGCAACAAGACTGAGGCCTCCTTTCAAAAAGCAAGTCGTCCTCGTGCTGTGATCATGAGCGTCTGGCGGGCCCATAGCCCCAAGGACAAGAGCTGCCGGGGGTGCTGGGCTTCCAGGCCTTCAAGAGCTCCTTGTTCTTCAAATGCTGCAGCTTCGATTAAAAGTCAAAGTTGTCGCTATTCAGTGCCTTTGTGGGGTCAGAATGCGAAAACTTTGATGGCTTTATTAAGCTAGCAGCTTTTCAGTGGCAGAGTGAGAAAGCTGTAGAGAGCCTTCCTGCTTTATCAAAGGGATTATTTATTTATTTATCCCAGAACACACGTGTGTTTTCCACTGCGTGCACAGAGAGCTGCCTCATTGAACACATAGCCATTCGCTATCATCTGAACGTGCGGCAAAGCAGGGCAGTGTCCCCCAGAGCTGTGGTTTCCAACCCCATCGAAAACCAATGCCACCCGCTTTCATGACAAACACGTTGTCACTTTCCTTTACTTGGAATGAAAGTCACAGCTAGTATGACTAATCCACACCCCTGAGAAATAATATTATAGATAGGAAATTAATTAAAATAAACTATCATCCAAGGATGTTAATTTACAACGGCCTGTATTTCGATATGTAAACACCTCGGCATGACGGTGTGAACAAACATAATGAAGTAGACAAACACATGCCTCTCCTTCACATGAGCCAGTCGGGTTTCAGAGAAGTGAAGCAACATTCGGCTGCCTGTTACAAAGACTTTATGTTCAGTATTTTGAAATAAAAGCTATCTAAAGATATTTGGATTTACGCATCCTAATAGAGAGGATTTTCATGAATGCAATGGTTACAAATGCAGACCAATACACCAGCAATTCTCTCTATGCATCATAGACGCCAGTAATGACAGGATTTTCCTGTCTGTGGCATGATTTTCCTTAATGATAAACAACACTCGATAATGTTCTGACAAAATAAAGTACTGACTTCTCTTGATTTTCAAAATAGTTGCATTACTGGAGAATTCAGTATATACTAAAACCATACAACAAATATTATTGTGTTTACAGAAGAAAACAGAGTTGGCCTTGGCAGATAGAAACAGGCTTTTCACCTACAGGATTGTTCTGAATGCAAGTTTGTGGTGGTGAGGTCTTCCCTGTAGCCTGGGGTCCTGACCCCCCTGGTCCTCACCCCCCAGGTGCTGGAAAGGCCCCACCCTTGCACTGTGAGTGTCCCAAATACTCCCTTCTTGAGCAAGACTAAGAGGCCCTGAGTCTCAGCCAGCTTGGCAGGAGCTTCACAAACATTGCTCCCATTCCCAAAATATTTCTCAACATTCACTGGATTTTTTTGCACTATTAAAACATATTTGAAAAATGCCTTGAATCTTGAGAAATTCAAATGCTTCATGGACGTGAGGGTGTAAACTAAGAGGGCCACGACACAGTGGTTCAACTGGCAGCTCTGCAGCCAGGTGCCTTTTTCTCAAATTCCTGCTGGACTGCTTACTGGCTACGCAAACCCATCTATAGAATCACAGCAGTACCCCCCTGACCGCGTTCTTGGGATTAGATGAGAGAACCTGAGTAAAGGGCTTAGCATGGCACCTGCTCCCCGGAGTGCTCAGTGCATGTTAGTTATAACCAAACGTGTTTATTTCCTCTGAGTTGTTGACAGCATGTATCTAATACAGAAAGCATCTCTAGCAGAGCTTTTAGCAAAAGTTCTTGTTTTGTTTCAATTGAACTGGATCCCACAACATCTCTGCAACCTGGCAGACACCTACAGCCTCTGAGACTGAGCTTTCATTAAGTTACAGACCGAGGTATACACGCTTTCTGTCTTTTGTGGAGGGGCAGAAAGAAGAGGGAGAGAGAAAGAGTGAGTGAGAAAAGGAAGAGAGAGAGACAGAGAGTATAAGGTTTATGATGAAGATGTGGCACATATTATGGAGGATGTGAGGAAATACAGTGTTTGTAGGAACTCATAAACCCTGCTCACATGAGAACTGTTAAGACAGTTCACAGCCACACACAACCATGCACAACCATGTACAACCACTCACAGCCATACACAGTCATTCAAAGCTGCATAACCAACCATGCACAACCATTCACAGATATTCATAACCATTCCCATCCATGTGCAGACATGCGCAATTGTGCACTTTCACAACCTTACAGCCATGCACAGCCATGTGCAACCATGCATATTCACAGCCATTCACAGTCATGCACAACCATGCACAATCATGTGCAACCACTCCCAGCTGTGCATAGCCATGCACAGCCATGCACGTTCGCAACCGTTCACAGTCATACAAAACCATGCAAAGCCATGCACAACCAGGCACAGTCATGTGCAACTATGCACATTTGCAACATTCACAGTCACGCACATGGAATGCACAGCCATGTGGAACCATGCACAACTATGTACAATCATTCCCAGCCATGCACAGACATGCACACCCATGCACATTCACAATCATTCACAGTAATACACAACCAAGCACAATCATGTACAACCACTCCCAGCCATGAACAGCTGTGCACAGCCTTTCACAGACATGCACAACCATGCACATTCACAATTGCCAGAAGCCAGGCACAGCCAAATGCAGACATTTACAACCGTTTAGACATGAACGACCACCTACAGCCATGCACAGCTGTGCACAACATCTGACACAGATCTGCAAAGAGAGCTACCAGCAAATGGAACACAAAGGTGCTACTCATGGTGAACAGTACTTGGGAGATGGTTTAAGGTAGTGACAGTTTCTGATCATAGTATTTAAGTGCTGGAAGAAGTTTTTTTTTCTCAGCTCCTCATTTACAGATGAGAAAAACTAGGTTGTTCCTGAGAATCTGTGTATTTGTGGCGGGACAGGAGCTGGCGCTGGCTTGCTCAATGGAGCTGCTGCTGCCTCATCTGCACAGCGGGCCATCATGGGGTCACCAGAGCAGTGGCTCACTGCTGTGCTGGCTGCTTCAGCACATCTCGTGGGCCGGAGCCAGGGCCCAGGGCGCTGCAGAGCCTGCCTGGGAGGTGGCAGGAGGTCAGGCCCTGCTCTCAGGAGTTCTGTGAAGACATGCTGAGTGGATGGTGACACGCATGAGAGACACCCAAGAGGCACTTGAGACAGAGGGGCCGTGACATCCACAGGCTTCCTCCTCCCCCCACCCCAGCACGCATGGCTCCTTGCGGCATGCAGAGGAAGGGAGGAGAGTTGAGTCCCTTCATGGGAGAGGCTGTGGATTCCTGAGGCTGCAGCCAGGAGGTCGGGACCAAGGGAAAGCACAAAGACTTCACTTATCTCAATGAACCAAATCTGCCTGTGGTTTGTTCTCACGTGGGGCCTGAGCAGAAGCTTCTCCCATGTAGTCTTGAATTTGGTGACGTTAGAAAGACAACCAGAGCAAGTGTCAGTGAGAAGGCAAGGCCAGTCCTGCCATCAGGCAGGGTGGCTCCAGGGCCACCTCTTTCATGAAGCCTCCCTTATTCCAGAGCTGGAAGTGAGTACCGTATTCTCCATTCATTTAAAAAACGCACACATGTTTGCATATGTGTGAGGGAGACAAACACCTGCGGGGCCTTCAGAGAAGGGTGCTGACCACATCTGCGGGAGTCTACAGGTGCTCGTACCAAGGGGGATGCCTGTCTCACCACTGCGCTACTGGGCTCGAGTCTTCGGGGCTACAGCCCGGGAACCCGCATCACTAGCAAGCTGGCGGGCTTGGGAGGACCTCAGGGTTCACGGCCTCTTCTTTGTTATTTTCCCACCACAAACAGAAATTTGCAAACACCCTCACTAGACTCTAAGCTCCTTGAGGACAACAGTCACCTTCTATTCCTCTTTGCACTGGAGAGGAATGTAGGAAATGTAGGAAATGGAGTCACCTTCTAGTCCTCTTTGCCCTGGAGCACACCTCCCAGCAGAGCTGTGGGCTTGTGGAAGAGCATCATTAAACACTGCTGAGCTCCGGCTCTTAAAGGTGGCCCCGGGATCTGAGCAGGCCCATTGGCTTGTTTTGTTTGGCTTGTCTGCTACTCAAAAAAGACAAGATTTCACACAAAAATTCAGCTTCCCATCCTTTCTCAAAAAATCTGAAGAGCAATCATGCAGAGCCCACTCACCTGAGAAGGAAGACAAATTCTCACAGTCCTCTTGAAATCTTATCAATAAAACTCACAGGCATCATTCAACTCTGTGGCACAGAGTCTGTCGAAAAAATGGGGTTGCATAATTTGGCCACAATTTTCTTCATGTTACTCCCTGAAGGTCTTAGAATTCTGGGGCGGTGGCTCCCCCCTGCTGATTGGCCCACGTGCGGTTTCTGTTGGTTTCTTGGTTTGTTTCAGGATCGGGTCCAGGTTTTCCACTCTCCAGCACCACCCTCTTGCCAGCCGTTGGCCAGTGCCGACTGTGCACCTGCTCCAAGTCCTGCTGGAGGTGCCTTCGAGGACAGGTTAATGAGCACAGCACCTCCTGGGCATCTTGTGAAATCACAGCTTCACACTCAGCAGGCCCCAGGCAGGCCTGAGACTCTGTATCTCTAACAGGCCCCCAGGTGGGTGTGAGGCTGCTGGTCAAGGACTTCGCCTTAAAGGTCAGAACGATGAAAGTCATGTCTCTTCCTCACTGAAGCTCACTGGGAAACCAGGACTTCAAAACAGACACACAGAAAGAGAATTCCCAGCAGGGGACAGTCACACTCAAGGCCAGCCAGTGGCACCTGCCCCAGGTGTTCTCATCCGGGGCTCATACACTGACATCCTTGTGGGTGGCCCAGGGGTGAGAGGGACAGAGGGGAAGGCTCATGCCAGGCTAGGCGGGGGCTGCACTGGCTGCCAGGCCTGTGGCCAAAGAAGGAATCACAGAGATGGGGCTCCAGGCATTGTTCCCTGGTGAGTGGGCTCTGCACGGTTGTTCTTCAGATTTTTTGAGAATGGATGGGAAGCTGGATTTTTATGTGAAATCTTGTCTTTTCTGAGTAATAAGCAAGCCAAATAAAACAGGCCAATGGGCCTGCTCAGATCCTGGGGCCACCCTTAGGGGCTGAGAATATTTGCAAAGTTTGGAGCATCAGTGGCTGTGTTTGTGTCTGTCACCAGAACCACAGAATGTCTGCCTGAGACCCAGTGCATGCACGGAGCCTCAGGCGACAAATAGCCAAGGAGGCGGACGTGGGGTAGGCTGAGACCAGGAGTGTCCCTGGCATGGGGACAGGGAAAGGGGTCCCGGAAGCAGGGTCACTTTTTCCTACATTTGAAAACCTCCCGTCCCTGTGGCTTCCATTCACACAGGGCCAGCTGAGCTGTGCCTGATGCCTCTGAGAAGGCAAAGTGATTTCCAGTGAATCCCAGAAAGGTGAGATGACGGCTGTGTGCTTGACCTTAACAAAAGAATGCACTCGGCCTCACAAAAGCGGTGGAAGTTTGCTAGTTCAGAATTTATCCATTTCCTGTCTGAGTGGCAAAGGACAAGTACATAGATTGTTTTCCAGATTAGATTTTTTAAGGTGCACTGTTCAGATTCCTTAATGATTGCAGCGCCTGAGTCACTGAAACAGACGATATTCTAACATTGCCCTCCGAAGTCCTGGAAGATCATCAGACTAAAGGTGTAACTCGAATGTGTAAAATAGTTACATTGTTTCATAATTTGCTGTATATTTCTAAGTTATTTCTACCTGCAACTTTTACTAAAATATACAGCAAATGATGAAACAGAATATGTAAAATAGTGACAGTTGTTATTCATTTCCCCGCTACTGTAAATATGACCCTTGGGCTCTGTAGAAATGCTCTGTGAACAAACACCTTGTACTAGAGCCATAGAAAATGATACTGTGGATCCGCTCACATAAAATCTGCAGGGGTTGAATGCCTGGTTGGAATTATGTGCTGTGGGTCTATCTGCAGGGGTTGAATGTCTGGTTGGAATTACGTGCTGTGGGCCTATGAAGAAAGAGATGGCTACGGTTAATACCATGGTGAAAGAAGTAAAGAACATGTTTCCTTTAACATCTGTAGTAAAAGAGGATTGTGTTCTGTAGAAGAGAAAATACACCTAGATAAGGGTAATTTATTTTTAAAATTCTTAGTTTTGTAACACGAGTACCAGTAGCTGTACCTGATATACAATAATTATACCCATTGGTGCTATTTTGTGTTACTTCCTTTTGAATAGGAACTAAAGAATGCTTTTTACTATGTCAACACATTTTAAATAATGACATATTACCTTTAATTTTCCCATTTGAATTTAAGGTTTTCTTTTGATCAACATTGATTTGTCAGTTATTTCTACATGCAACTTTTACTAAAATATACAGCAAATTATGAAACAGCTTCACAGCCTCAGTTTAGCTGTCACTGACGTCGTTCCTCTGTCAGTAATGGCCGCAAATCGCACTGGGTCTGTCTCGGCACCTTATTTTTATTTATAAATTCCACTTCATTATTGCAACAAGACACTGCAGGTAGTGCATTTGTATGGAAAGACCGCCTCTCCTTCTGGTGAAAGTCTCTGAGCCTTTAGCCTGAGAGTGCAGGATACCCCCCGATGTGCTCGGTAATCGCCCAGATTTGCAGGGCACGCTAGGGCTTCTGCCTTCCTAGCATTTAGTGTGATCGTTTTAATGAAAAAAGAACTATAATAAAAATTATGTGCTGGGGAGAAAAACTCAAAAAGGAATGAACTATGAAATAATGTAATTGTCTATAGGGTCTCGAACTTTTGTTTTTGATATGCAGAAAATGTTAAGAAGTTATTTTATCTTGCCGCAGATGCTCTCAAGGGAGATTTTAAAGACAGACTTTGACAGGGCCTTTTGGCTGGGTGCATCCTGGAGGCCTGGGGCTGACTTCTTAAAAGGGTTAAGCTGCTGTGTTCGCATTGAATTACCACTGTCATCCAATTCATTAGGAGAGTTTATGGAGTTACAATCTGTCTGTAATTTATAGCCTGCTTACTGACAAAGCTTAACGCTAACATATGCCTAATTTGCCGAGGTTATCTCAAGTTCTATTCATCTCCCCCACTAACAATGTGCCTCTGATTCCATGCTGCATGGATGAGGTACATGCGGTTTCATATTTAGTGCTATCAATCACAGGCAATTGCCGGCAGCTCCCGCCTCGGGGCTCAGAGTGATTTCCCCACGGCTCCTGATGACTGATGAGAGGGCGGCTCGGCCAGGGGAGGGCGTTGCTTGAAGCCTCCCTGGAGCGGCAACGGTCCAGCAGAGGCTGTTCGAGGCTCGGCAACTGCTCTGAACCTGCCTTGCCGGCATCCTCTCTCTGGGGAGCTGGCAGATATGATCTGGAGAGCCTCAGGGGCATCCGGTGGAGGCAACTCGTAGCCCTGCCTGAATGGCCTGACACCACCACACTGATGTCTGGTGGAGGAAGTGTTCACGGGCTCAGGTAAATGCTGCCCTCATTGCCCTCATCAGACACATCACAGCGCAGGGACATGAGAAAGGCCTGGTGCAGTCGAGTTTCTAAGCTTCAGTGTGTGGGGCTTTGCCCGGCCCACCTCGCAGCTGCACGCCCAGCCCTCTGCTGAACACCTTCCATCTAAGCTTAGTGCCTGGCGCCCGCCCAGAGCACAGCTCTCCTGGGCTCCTCTCCTTCTCCCTTGAGGAGTGACCTTGCCCAAATGTTTGATCACCTTGTGAATTTCTTGATGAAAAGTAGCCACTGCTTGATAGGAGAACTACATAATGAATATGGTTGTTTAGTTCTCGGCATGTGAAAAGAATACAAAACTGTATTGTGTATCTCCGAAGCTGATATTCTAGAAACATCACAGTGTTAGCTACAGAGCATGTGGGACCCTTAGTGTCCCGGATAGGCATTGACTCTGAACCGTGCTCTGAACTCCTGCCCCTCGACTGCAGCCTTGTGGGTCCCAGGCAGGGAACAGAGGTTTGTGTAGCTGCATTATTCAAATGTCAAAACTTAAAAGTCTAGCCTATGAGTGACATGGGATTGACCCCACACACAGAAGCAAATAGTTCTAGCAAGTCCTAAACTTACTGGGGAGACAGCAACTTGATTGAATGAAAACATGAACTTTTGTATGGGAGGCCAGCAGCAGTAGTCATGAAAGAAGAACTCACTGGGAAAAGAGGCTTTCTAGTCAAAGGGAGACGCACCTGCTTCCAGCACAGGGGCCGTGATTTCAGTGTCTTTGTAGAATTTGCTACTAATTTCGCCACAGAGACCCTGGGCAGGCCTGATGTGGCCTACGTACATTCCCTCCAGATGAGGGGCCTCTGTTCATTTTCACAGCCCCCGATTCCTTGGGTCAGAATTTTCTTTCTGCATTCCTTAATTAGATCCTTACTGATAGTTGACAACAACAACAACTGAAGCCAGAGGCTGCGGAGGGCAGGGCGGTGGGGGGGCGGGGGAAGTGAGGAGATGTCCTTTACTGGGTGCAGAGTTTCAATTTTGGGAAATGAAAGAGTTCTAGAGATCTTACACGACAGTGTGCATGTACTTGACACCGTGGCACTGGACCCTGAAAAATGGTAAAAATGGTAAATTTTAATGTATGTGTTTTTTACCATAATTTAAAAAAACCCCAGAAGTCTAGACGACCAACTCACAGGATACTGTTTATGATGTCATTGCAACCATCTCCTGGAAACAAGTGGAACCTGTGGACTCAGGCTGGGGGTTCAAATCTCCTCTCAGGGCTGGGGGTTCAAATCTCCTCACAGTAAAGCAGAGCTCACATGTTGACAGCCTGTCAGGGGAGGTGAGGGGCACACGTCGTGAACAACAGAAAAGACTTTTTACGTAAGTCTCTTTGCTCAGAAGTTGGAGGAATTTAAACATTTTTTTTCTTGCACCATTGGTTCAGAAGGCAGAGGGGCTACTAGGCCAATTTTGCCGAGTTCTTCAGAGCGACAGACAAGGAAGAGGCAGGAGCTGAGACCTCACCGTGGTAACAGCTATTTCCCTTCTGGTTTACTTCCTGGCTGATTATCCAGGGTCGAGTCCCTTTCAGAGCCGGTAACGAGACACATCGCTGGTACTTTCCCAAATCTGTTTACCATCTTTTGGATTCCGTAATGTGAGGACGACCCTCCAGAGCAGCTTGCCCGTACAACATTTTCTCTTGGTTCGCAGCCAGTAGTGGCAGAGTCTGATTGTTCTTCAGATTACGGGATTACCAACTCATCCCTGGAGAGTTAATTCAGTAAGATTTTTGCTTATGTCAGAATCCTAGGTGCACGCAGGGAGCGTCATCTTGTGCTTTATCTAACGTGAGGCTGAGAAATGCTGTCTCGTCTGCACATTGGCGTTTTTGGGATAGCAGAGGGAAAAGGCAGAGAAGAACTCTCTGAGCCTCACTGAGCCCTGATGCAGGGATCTCGTCACTAGAAGCAGAGAGATGAGTGTGCGCGCTTGTTCTAGCCCGTATTTTGGAAGTCTGAGCACCTAAGAGTTAGACAAAGGAAAGGCATGCTTCGCAGGGGCCTCCATGACCATGGAGGTCACATTGTCTCTGAATTGTCAACGAGAGAAATCCCTAGAAAAACGTGCACAAACGAAGGATGAAAACGATGGTCTGGCATGGGGTGAGGAGGTGATTCCTTCGCCAGCCCATGTGCGAATTCCCCCTGCTTTCAGGACAGGGACGTGGTCTCCACAGAGAGAAGCATGGGCGTGGGCTGTGCCATCTGAGAAACTGGCGGAGGCGCTGAAGGGCCGCAGCCCTGGCCGTATGCACCCCTAGGGGACAGCTATTTATTAATAAGCTCCCCCGAGCCCTGGACAGAGAGGCGGGTGACGGCGAGGACACGCCGCGCTGGGGCTGTCTGGTGGGCGGCCTGCATGCGGCAGCCACCACTGACTGAGCACCTTTGGAGATGAGGCCCCGTGTTCGGTGCTTCATCCTGCAGAAGGATCCTGAGATGAGCATGGGTTTGGCTGCGGAGGCGCCTGCCCAGGGCTGGCTCAGAGACCACTGGGATATAAGGTCGACTTCATCCCGTTCCCCGGACCGGTTAGATAGAAAAGTACTCAAATTCTTTTACCAAATGTATTTTTTAATTACCAAAGTAACACAAGCTTCTGAAGTGATGCATCCTTACTTGGAAACACCCTCTGTTAAGAAGAGGGAAAATGAATGATTCCTTTCCACTCCCAAAGCTGCACGTGAAGCGTTTGTCCTGTCTTGTTTTATTCCCACTTTCTGGGCGGCAGAAGGGGCGTCTCCCGTGGGCGCCTGGCTAGCACCTGCCCTGTGCGTGGGGAGTCCCCGCAGGGCGCGCGGTGGGCTCGGGTCCCCTCCCCGTCCCTCCCCGGCCTGGCCCAGCGGGCCCAGGGGCGCTGCTGTCGGCTTCCTCCCCCGCAGAGCCTGGCCTGCCCCGTGGACTCGCCTCGCTCACGCGGACCCCATCCGCCCTGGGCAGGGCCTAGGACGCAGCGTCTTGGAGGCAAAGCCGGGCCACGCCGCGACGTCCCTGGATTCCCGGGAGGCTGGGGCTGCCGCCCCCGAGTAAGGCCCCGACTGAGCGTCCGGGCTGTGGCCGGTGATCCCCGCGTCTCCCCCGCGCAGGCGGCTCTTCCTGCACCAGGTCCCGGGACCTTGGGCTCTCGGGCATCGCTGCCCGCCTGGAAGGGAAGGTGGTCTTCAGGCCCGCCCGGAGGGAGGACGCTGTTTAATCTGCGTTTTCTTTAGTCCCAGCCTAGGCTCGAAGGCTGCTTCTCACACCGAGGGCAGGTGGAGGGGGGGCTTCGGAATAAGTCTCTGAAAGCGTGGCTACTAGGCATCCACAGCCGCTTATGCAGAGACCCCCCCAGACATGAGCCAGTGCCTGGAGCCGCCCGTGGCTGCTGTTGGAGATTGCCCCGGTGCTTGGCTTAAAACTGAAATTCCTTCTCTCAAAGTTCTGGGGTCAGAAGTCAGAAATCCAGGCGTCTCAGGGCCCCACTCCCTCCGGGGGGCCAGGGAGGGTCCTTCCTGCCCCTTCCAGCCTCCTGCGGCGCGGGAGCTCCTTGGCTTGCTCTGCATCGCGCTGGTCTCTGCCTCGTTTTTCTCGCGGCCACACTGTGCTGTGCTTTCACTTCCCGTGTCTCTTAGAAGGACACCTGGCGTGGGATGCGGGGCCCACCCTAATCTAGGACAGTCTCCTTTCCAGGTCCTTAGCTGCATCTGCAGAGAAGCCTTCCCCAGACACGGTCTCCTTCTTAGGGTCTGGGGGTTAGGACCACTGTCCAACCCCCTCCTCTAGTTTAATCCTGATCACACCAGGAAAGGGGGGCACTGTTCCCATTTTGCAGCGAGGAAAGTGAGACCTCATGAGGTCAGGACACTTTCGTGGTAGCGAGAACTGATGAGGACAGGGCTCGGTCTGTAGCAGGGGCCAGCACGGCGCCGCGGGGCTCTGTCCCTTGCTTTCCTTTTGGTTTTCACAGCGACATTTCAAATGGGTTTTGAATTCAGGTGAAGATCTGGCATCACCCTGGAGCAGCATTCTCAATCCCGGCCGCCCCTGGCCGCACACAGGACACAACTGTGACATTAGATTTCACACAGGCTGACTGGGGGGCCTGAGAGCCGGGTCCAGGCTCTGGGCTGGGCTCTGAGCAGCAGGGGTTTCGGCGAATCCCGAATGAGCAGCACCCTGAGCACCGTTGTCCTAGAAATTACAAAATAGACAGAAATCAGTTGATTTCCCAGTTATTTTCCTTCTAATCCCTATGGTTCTTTAACAATCATGAAACCGTTCTCAGATTTTGGTACAAGAAAACATACATAGGCTTTGAGAGTTTCTTACACTTAAGCCATAGTCCTTCTCATCTGCGGTTTTGCTTTCTGTGTTTCATTTACCCAAGGCCAAGTGTGGTCTGAAAACCGGTTACTATAGTGCAATAAGATATCAGGGGGAGAAAGAGAGAGAGAGAGAGGTGGGGGGAGAGGGAGAGGGAAAGAGAGAGAGAGAGGGAGAGAGGGAGGGAGAGAGGGAGAGAGAGGGAGAGAGAGGGAGAGAGAGGGAGAGAGAGGAAGGGAGGGAGAGACAGAGGCAGAGAGAAAGAGGGAGAGAGAGACTGGGAGAGAGGGAGAGAGACAGAGGGAGAGAGATAGAGAGGGAGAGATAGGGAGGGAGAGAGAGGGAGAGAGACGGAGGGAGAGAGATGGAGAGAGACGGAGACAGAGGGAGAGGGACAGAGGGAGAGAGACAGAGGGAGACAGAGAGAGGGAGAGAGAGAGGGAGAGCGAGAGAGGGAGAGAGAGAGGGAGAAAGATGGGGGGAGAGAGAGGGAGAAAGATGGGGGAGAGAGAGAGGGAGAAAGATAGAGGGGGGAGAGAGAGATAGAGGGGGAGAGAGGGGAAGAGTGAGGGAGAGAGTTGGGGAGAGAGAGAGGGGAGAGAGAGAAGGAGAGAGAGGGAGGGAGAGAGAGGGAGAGAGGGAGAGAGAGGGAAAGAGAGAGGGAGAGAGAGAGGGGTAAAGAGAGGGAGAGAGAGAGGGAAAGAGAGGGACAGAGAGAGGGAGCGAGAGAGGGAGAGAGAGAGGGGGAGAGAGAGAAGGAGGGGGAGAGAGAGAGAGAACATGCACATTCACATAACTTTTATTGCAGTAGATTGCTATAACTGTTGTAGTTTGTTATTAGCCATTGTTGTTAATCTCTTACTG
This sequence comes from Pan troglodytes, assembly GCF_028858775.2. NCBI lineage: Eukaryota > Metazoa > Chordata > Mammalia > Primates > Hominidae > Pan > Pan troglodytes. Next base: position 117,955,516 of record NC_072412.2, on the reverse strand, counting down.
TGCCTAATGTATACATTAAACTTTATCGTGAGTATACAGGTATAGGAAAACACAGTACATACAGGCATACCTCAGAGATATTGCAGGTTCAGTTCTAGACCACTGCAATAAAGAGAATATTGCAATAAAGTGACTCACACAAACTTTTTGGTTTCCTGGTGAATATAAAATTTACACTGTACTGTAGCCTATTAAGTGTGCAGTAGCATTCTGTCTAAAAACAATGTGCAATCCTTAATTGAAAAATACTTTACTGCTAAAAAATGCTAACAATCATCTGGACCTTCAGCAAGTTGTAATCTTTGCTGTTGGAGGGTCTTGCCTCAATATGGATGGCTGCTGACTGACCAGGGTGGTGATTGCCGAAGGATGGGGCAGCTGTGACAATTTCTTAAAATAAGACAGTGAAGGTCACCACATTAATGGACTCCTCCCTTCATCAAAGTTTTCTCTGTAGCATGTAATGCTATTTGATAGCATTTTACCCACAGTAGAACTTTCAAAATTAGAGTCAGTCCTCTCAAACCTTGCCAATGCTTTATCAACTAAGTTTATGTAATATTCTAAATTCTTTGTTGTCATTTCAACAATGTTCACAGCATCTTCACCAGTTCATCTCAAGAACCCACTTTCTTTGCTTATCCATGAGGGACAACTCATCTGTTTACGTTTTCTCATGAAGGTGCAGCAGTTCAGCTGCATCTCCAGGCCCCACTTCCAATTCTAGTTCTCTTGCTGTTCCCACCTCATCTGCAGTTCCTTCTTCCAGTAATGTCATTAACCCCTCAAAGTCACCTATGAAGGTTGGAATCAACTTCTTCCAAACTCCTGTTAATGCTGACATTTTGGTTTCAAATTTCACTTCACCAATGTTCTTAGTAGCATCTAGAATGGTGCAACCTTTCCAGAAGGTTTTCAATTTACTTTGTGCAGACCCATCAGAGGAATCACTCTCTCTGGCAGCTATAGCCTTACAAAATGCATTTCCAAAAAAAAAAAAAAAGACCTGAAAGTCAAAATCACTCCTTGATCCATGGGCTGCAGAATGGATGTTTTGTTAGCAGGCATGAAAACAATATTCATCTCCTTGTACATCTCCACTGGCGCTCTTGGGTGGCCAGGTGCACTATCAATGAGCAGTAATATTTTAAAATAAGTCTTTTTTTGTTTGAGCAATGGGTCTCTACAGTGGGCTTAAAATATTCAGTAAACCATGCTGTAAACAGATATGCTGTTATCCAGGCTTTGTTATTCCATTGATAGAGCATAGGTAGAGTAGATTTAGCATAATTTTTAAGGGCCTAAGGATTTTTGGAGTGGTCAATGAGCATTAGCTTCAACTTAAAGTCACCAGTTGCATTAAAGTCACTGGTTGCATTAGCTCCTTACAAGAGAGTCAGCTTGTGTTTTGTAGCTTTGAAGGAAGGCACTGACGTCTCCTCTCTAGCTATGAAAGTCCTAGATGGCATCTTCTTGCAACAGAAGGCTGTTTCTTCTACGTTGAAAATCTGTTGTTATTGTGGCCACCTGCATCAGTGACCTCAGCTGGGTCTTCTGGAGAACTTGCTGCAGCTTCTCCATCAGCACTTGCTGCTTCACCTTGCACTTTTATGTTATGGAGATGGCTTCTTTCTTTCAACCTCATGAACTAAACTCCTGCTAGCTTCCAACTTTTCTTCTGCAGCTTCCTCACCTCTCTCAGTCTCCACAACTCTCTTCACTGAAGAGAGTTGGGGGGTTGCTCTGGATTAGGCTGTGGCTTAAGGGAATATTGTGCTGGTTTGATCTCCTGTCCAGACCACTCATACTTTCTTCACATCAGCAATAAGGCTGTTTCACTTTCTCATCATTTGTGTGCTCACTGGAGTAGCACTTTTAATTCTGTTCAATAATTTTTCCTTTGCATTTACAACTTGGCTATTTGGTGCAAGATGCCTAGGTTTTGGCATCTCAGCATTTGACATGCCTTCCTCCTTCAGCTAATCATTTCTAGCTTTTGATTAAAGTGAGATATGTGGGACTCTTTCTTTTACTGGAACACTTAGAGGTCATTGTAAGGTTCTTAACTGGCCTAATTTCAATATTGTTGTGTCTCAGGGAATAGAGAGGATAGAAGAGAAGGAGGGAGGTGGGGAGACGATTGGTTGATGGAATAGTCAGAACACACAACGTTTCTCCGTGAAGTTCACTGTCTTATATGGGCACTGTTTGTGGCACCTTAAAACAATTACAGTAGTAACATCAAAGATCACTGATCACAGACTGCCATAACAGATGGAATAATGATGAAAAACTTTTAAATATTGTGAAAATACAAAAATGTGCCACAGGGTCGTGAAGTGAGCACCTGCTGTTGGAAAAATCGTGTTGTCACTCTTGTTCACCGCAAGGTTGTCACAAATCTTCAATCTGTAAAAAACAAATAAACAAAACCCCACAGTATCTGGAAAGCACAATAAAGTGAGGTACAATAAAATGAGGTGTGCCTGCACGGGGTTCCGAAGGAGCTTCGTCTTCAGGCATCCACTGGGGTCTTGCAGTGAGTCCCCATGAATAAGGGGGGATGCTGGACACAGACAGGTGCCATGGAGCCACACAGCACTGGGAGAAGATAAGGTGGGTTTCGGGTTTGAATTATCACTCAGTCACTTCCTGGCTTTTGGATGCTGGACTTTGCAAGTCACCAGATCTGTCTTGACCCATAAATTGGAGACAGCACCATTTTCCTTGATGAGTCTCCATGGTGGCAGAGAGATGCCACCAGCACTGCCCTGGCACACTCCCCCAGCCCCCACTGGTGATGCTCATCACACATTCTTCACTCCAGGGACTGAGCACTGCCCTGGCACATGTCCCCAGCCCCCACTGGTGATGCCCATCACACATTCTTCACTCCAGGGACTGATCACTGCCCTGGCACATGCCCCCAGCCCCCACCGGTGATGCCCATCACACATTCTTCATTTCAGGGACTGCGCTTATCCTCAGTGGTTTTCTCTTCTAAAATTGTCTAGTCTTTGAATTATTTTTTTTAATTTTAAACTTTTTATTTTATTTTATTTTAGTGTTGACGTTTTATCAGTTTGAGTGAACTGCAGAAATCTTACATTTCTGTAAGTTCATTATCACCTCCTGCCTTTGTAAAATCATTGTTTTGCAATTTCCTACACATACATTGGGAATCACAACATGATTATTTTTGCTCAAACTTTCAAACAAAGTTTAGAAAGCTCAGGAGGAGGCTGGGGGCAGTGGCTCACGCCTGTAATCTCAGCACTTTGGGAGGCCGAGGTGGTTGGACTGCTTGAGGTCAGGAGTTTGAGACCAACCAGGCCAACATGGCTAAATCCCGTCTCCACTAAAAATACAAAAATTACCCGGGCATGGTGATGGGTGCCTGTAATCCCAGCTACTTGGGAGGCTGAGGCAGGAGAATTGCTTGAATCTGGGAGGCAGAGGTTACGGTGAGCCGAGATCACACCATCGCACTCCAGCCTGGGCAACAAGAGAGAAACTCTATCTCAAAAAACAACAACAACATCAACAACAACAACAACAAAAAACCAAAAAACAAACAAACAAAAAACCCCAAAAACCTCAGGAGGAGGAGGAAGGTCTATTGTCTCCACCAGCATTTCCTTTCTTTCTGTCGCTGTTCCTTCCTTCCTCACCTTTAGAGATTCCCTTTTCCATCGTTTCCCTTCTGTTTAGAGAGCTTCCTCTCTCCATTGTTTTAAGACAGGTCTGATTGTGATAAATTTTCTCCATTTTTCTTCATCAGAGACTGTCATGATTTTCCCTTAAGTCTTGAGGAAATCTTTGCTGCATATAGTATTTTGGGCTGATAGTTCTTTTCTTTCAGCCCTTGAAGAATTTGTGCCCTATTGGGACTAGTCTCTAGGGTTTCTGATGAGAAATTTGCTATCTTTTGTATTTTTTTTTCCCTATGAGTGATGCCTCCTTTCTCTCTGGCTGCTTTTGGGAGTTTTTTATTGCCTGCAGCTTCTGAAGTTTGACTGGGATACGGGCTGTGCCTTGGCTTTGCTCAGGTTCTTGATTCTGAAGTGTATGATTTTTGCCAAATTTGGGAAATTTTCTTTATTTTTTTTAGATGCTTTTCCAGCCTCGTCCTCATTCTCCTCTTCTTCTGGGATTCCAACAACACGAATGTTAGGTTGTTGTTTTACTTCCAAGATACTGGAGGCATTTTATTCTTTTTTTTTTTTTTTTTTTAACCTGTCTTCTCTCTGCTGGTCAGATTGGGTAATTTCTACTGTTCCATCCTCAAGTTCATTGGCTATTTCCTCTGTCTTCTACATTCTTGTGTTGAGCCCATCCAGCAGGTTATTTTATTTGCATTATCATATTTTTCAGTTCTAACATTTCCATTTGGTTCTTTGCTGTATCTTCTGTTTCTTTGCTGATGCTATTTTCACATATGTTTCCAGCAGGTTTGTAATTGTGACAATTGCTTGTTTGATAGTTCCAACATCTGTGCCACGTCAGAGTTGGTGTCTGTTGCTTGTCTTTTCTCATTTAAGTTGAGGTTTTCCAGATTCTTAGTATGATGAGTGGTTTTTATTTTATTTTATTTTTAGTTCTGGGGTACAATGTGCAGGGTGTGCAGGTTTGTTACATAGGTAAATGTGTGCCATGGTGGTTTGTTGCACCTATCAACCCATCATCTAGGTATTAAGCCCAGAATGTGTTAGCTATTTTTCTTGATGCTCTCCCTCCCTCTGCCCCCACCACAGGCCCTGGTGTGTGTTGTTCCTCTCTCTCTGTCCATGTGCTCTCACTGTTCAGCTCCCACTTGTAAGTGAGAATATGTGGTGTTTGGTTTTCTGTTCCTGTGTTAGTTTGCTGAAGATAATGGCTTCCAGCTTCATCCATGTTCCTGCAAAGGACATGAACCCATCCTTTTTATGGCTGTGTAGTATTCCATGGTGTGTATGTACCACATTTTCTTTGTCTAGTCTATCATTGATGGGCACTTGGATTGATTCCCTGTCTTTGCTATTGTGAATAGTGCTGCAATGAACATGCACATGCATATGTCTTTATAATAGACTGATTTATATTCCTTTGAGTATATACCCAGTAATGAGATTGCTGGGTCAAATGGTATTTCTGGCTCTGGGTCTTTGAGGAATCACCAGATGATGATTTTTAATTGTATCTCAACATCTTCAGTATTACACCACGTTCTTATGTTCACCTTCTGCTTTAGCAGGTCTCCTCTGACAGCACACCATCAGGAGAGGAGGCTGTTGCCTCATTACTGTCAATTAGCCGTAGAAGTCTGGGTTCCTCCACAGGTGCCCTGAAACCTGGGGTGTTGGGAGGTGCCTTCTGAGTGCAGGGGTGGAGGTCAGACTCTCCATCAGGTCTCTGCTGATCCACCCATCAGGAGTGTGGGCGGGGCCACAACCTCTCCTCTGGTGCTTGGCTGGAGGAGGCCATTGTTGTTGAAAAGTTTTCCTTCCTGCTAAGTTGCTCCATTCCTTTGACCTAGAGAGAGAACTGGCTTTTCTTTGGCCTTTTGTTGGGTCTGTGTCTGTTAGTGTTTCTGCGTGGCTGGACTCTCCAGGCCTCAGTGAGGATAAAGAAAATGCTACATGTTTCCTCAGGTCCTGCTGTCTGTAGCCCGTCTGCCTTCTGGAATTTTCACAGCTTTTTCTTGAGTGTTTGATGTATAATACATACAGTTCTAGCTGTTCTTAGTGAGGGGAATAGAGAGAAATGGACCTACTTCATGTTGTCTGGAACCGGAAGTTCCTTAATCTGGTTTTGTGGCTGATGTGCAAAATATCATTTATCTCCTTCAGCTGTGTGCAGCTCACCTGCACCACCTTGGAGGCCCCGGTGCCGTTCCCTGCCGTGGTTCTCACCAAGGAGCTGCTCGAGCATCCTTCTGAGAGCCAGGCCAAAGCTTCTGGGCCCACAGGATGGTGGTGTTTCGGTGCTGGGTTGAAACAGGCACACAGAGGAGGCGGTGATCTTGATGGTGGCAGCTTTTCTGGATCTCATTCCAAAGGCTCTCCAGCTTCCAGGGGACGTAATTCTCCAATGCGTGCAGCAGGAGCTGCCTGAATCCTGGCCTGCCTCTGGCGTGGGGTGGCTTCACAGCACGGATGTGGGAGGGTGGAGCCGCTGTTCTCAAGTGGCCTAGTCTCTGGGCAACTTTGCACTCTTAATGTGCTTACAATAATAACTACGAAAACTGAGAAATTTAAAATATTAAATACAGTCTGTGTAAACCTAGCATATTTTTATTAAAAGTGATATTTTCCAAATAAAAAAAATTTAATGAGAAGAGTGGTCTTGGTGTGTGTGCCTTTGCCAATCTCTTTCATGCCTGGTTTAGCAGGAGTCAGTGGATTCTCACATCTCTTTCTGGTGGAAGTGGATGAAGATAATTCCATTCGCTCAGATACACGGTTGGTAAGAGGAGTCTTTTAATGGCCTTTTCAGTTACATGTGGATCTTCTTCGATGATACGCCAATTAGGCAGCTTATTTAAGGTTAGTTATGACATGGGAATCCAAAGATATAGCCATGCATTGCTTAACCGCGGGGCGCTTTCTGAGAAATGTGTTGTTAGGCAATTCCATCACTGTGTGGACATCTGGAGCAAGCTTGTCCAACCCATGGCCCATGGGCCGCATGTGGCCCAGGATGGCTTTGAATGTGGCCCAACACAATTTCATAAACTTTCTTAAAACAGTATGAGATTTTTTTTTTTTTTTTAGCTCATCAGCTATCATTAGTGTTGGTGAATTTTACATGTGGCCCAAGGCAATTCTTGCAATGTGGCCCAAGGAAGCCAAGAGATTGAACACCCCTGATGTAGAGCGTGCTGACTGAAACCTTGATGGTAGCGCCTGCTGCACACCTCGGCTCTATGGTGCAGCCTGTGACTCCTAGACTACAAACCTGCACAGCTTGTGACTCTACTGAACACTGCAGGCAACTCCAACACAATGGTAAGCCTTTGTGTGTCTAAATATATCTAAACATAGAAAAAATACAGTGAAAATACAGTGCAAAAGATAAAAACGGGCACACCTACACAGGGCACCTCCCACGAATGGAGCCTGCGGGACTGGAAGTTGCTCTGGGTGAGTCAGGGAGTGGGTGGGGACTGGCTGTGAAGGCCTCGGACATGACTGCGCTCTACGGGTGACTCACAAACGCTGTACCCTTCGGTGCACTACACTGACCAAAAATAGTTTTCTTCTTTCAATCATACATTAACCTTAGCTTACTATGACTTTTTTTACTTTTATAAACTTTTAATTTTTTGACTCTTATAATAACACTCAGCTTAAAACACACATGGTACAGCTGTACAAAAATATTTTCTTTGTATCTTTATTCTATATGCTTTTCTTCTATTTTTAATTTTTTACTTAAAAAAATTTTTTTTGTTAAAAACAAAAATACAAACACACACATTAGCCTCGGCCGGGTCCTGGGGTCAGGACCGTCAACATCACTGTCTTCCGCCCCCACATGTTGTCCCACTGGAAGGTCTTCAGGGTCAGTGACACACACGGAGCCGTCATCTATGACAATGCCTTCTTCTGGACACCTCCCAAAGGACCTGTCTGAGGCTGTTCTGCAGTTGACTTACACATATGTAGAAAGAGCAGTACTCCAAAATAATGATGAGAAGTACAACATAATAAATACACCAACCTGTGACATGATCGTTTGTTACCATTATCAAATATGACTGCTATAGCTAATTGTGTGTGCTGGGCTTTGTCACATCACAGCCATCCTGGGGTCACACAGTGCATCACTCACGTGGGTGCAGTAATGCTGGTGTGAACAAACCTGCTGCGTGGCTGGCATGTAAGAGTCTAGCACAGACAGCTGTGTACAGTACATAGTACTTGAGAATGATCATCAACGATTATGGTCCTGGTTTATGTATTTACTACACTGAAAACAAAGGTTGTGGTGAAGTCAGGGGTATGGGTCAGAAGCCCAGAAACCTGTTAGGTAGAGGGGAGGAAAACGGGGGGAAGGAGAATAGGCAGAACTATCAAGCTCGGCCTTGGATAAAGGATTAGGAAGAAAATGCAGGATCCCAGGTGCTGGGGCTAGTGCGGAAGCCAGGCAGGGGCTGGGAGGGGCAGGAACACCTTCAGCAAATGCCTACCGACCCCTGCTCAGCCCCACAGGCGGGTCCAGCCCTCAAGTCCAGTCTCCACTCATTCTGGACAAATGTGGGGGTGGCTTTCATCTCAGTTCCCCAGTACAGGGATGGGGAGGCCTCCGTCGGTCTTGGCAGCCCTGTTCTCTGGAGCCTGTGTCTGGCAGTCCCCTCTCTGTGTGGGGGGAGGGTGGAGGTGCCCAGCTGTGGCGTGGGGACAGAGGCCAGGTGGAACGTGGCAGTAGCCTCCAACTTGCCTTTTTCTGGGTTTCCAGAGGGATCACTGGTGCCTTTACATGTTGAATTCCAGAAACCAGCCACTCCAGCCAAGACACACGTGGAGAGTGGACTTTGGCAATGGCCGTGGCTTTGGCAGAACTCTGACCGTGTCAGGCTCCTTCTTCCCTTGTAGAAATAAGGCCAGACTGTGCCGAGGCCTCAATGCCTGCCTGCGGACTGAAGGTCACACCCAGGCTGCAGGGAGTTGGAGGGGGAGGCCAAGAGAGGGTGAGCAGGGAATTGAAACCCATGGGGTAAAACTATTTTATTCACTTTATTTTTTCATAAAGGACCAAAGGCCGCTGTAGGCGGTGATCATCCCCAATCACGGCCCTCGACCGGAGCGCACTTCCCCGCATCTGGAGCCATCTGCATCTGTCTCCTTTGCAGTCTGCCGGTAATTGGGTCTGAAATCACACGCGTCCCACTCAGCTACATTTACATTTCCTTCTTGCGCTGTTTTTATATCCAGAGCTGTTGAAACCACTCCTAGGATGAATTTCTAAACTTAGACCATCTCATCCTCAAACGGCAAGAAAGAAAGTGTGATGTGTCTGTGAATCTGCTGAATGGGCCGAGGGGTGTTTTTAAAAGATCATATTGCGGGGAAGAAGCAGGCACTGCAGAAACCTATGGATTGGGGTGCTAAAACCTACGAGCTTCCCGGGAAGCTGCCTTTTGGGAGCCCGAACTATCCCAGAACCTTTTCCTAGTAGCAGATCACAATCACCGTCTCTTCTGTGAGCCCGCTTCAAGCCAGCAATGAAAGGACACTTCTGCACGCCAGCAGCAGGAGTAGGAAACCCCACTCTCCCTACAACATAAGGGCTACACATTTGAGATCCTCTCAGAGGACTTTTTAAAAAAATAACATCTTTCATTTATGCTTGAGCAGGGAGAAGAGTCATTAAAAAGAAGAGATTTTTAAAATCCCTGTCCAATGCTTTTGGCCAGCCAGCCGCTCAGGACAAAGGGCTGCCTGGTTTGGGGACCTAATTATCTGGAGGCCAAGGCGCGGCTGCGGGTGATGGGGCTGCCGATTCCGCAGCGAGCACAGTCCGCCTCATTGTTGGTGAATTTCCTGCTCTTGGCACTTTCTTTGGCAGCCTCATGGCCAGCACCTGTGCACTCAGACCTGGGGCCTGGGACGTCTACACAGATGTCACGGCGCTTTTGTTGATTTCCTATTAGTGGCACTTAATAGGCAGGCGCTGGGGACAGCTTGGCTCGGCTCCGGGAAGGGGCCGCAAACATCGCTCCCTTGGTGGGCGAAGGGTCAAATGGTTTCTAAAGCTCAGCCAGATAATTGCTGGTGATTAGCAATTTTAATTAGCAGGTGCGAGGGGTCGGGACCCCCTTCCCTGTAATTGGACAGGTTGTTAACATTCGTGGAGTTGTGACCAGGGAGTATATTTTACTAATACTCTCCAGGTCTTTTAAAGTTAATTAAATTAAAGGAGCTAAAACCACCAGAGACGGCCTGAGATCTGATGAGCCAGATAGGAAAAGTTTTCAGTAAAACTTGTCTCACTGGAAAAAAAAAGAAAAAAAAAAAAAAAACTTCAAACACAGCCATGAATCCCTTGTGAACACCGCGTGCCCCTGTGCGTGTTCTTCTGTGGCTGCGGAAGGCTGGGGCCGTGAACGTTTTTTCTCTGCTGGGTGCCTCACGTTGGGACTCAGCCTGTCGGGGTCCGGCTCTTCTGTTCCGCGCACTGACTCTTAGGGGCTTTGTTCGGTCACAGTGAGCAGAAAACCAGTGTCTCCCTGGTGCAGCCTTGGAAGCGGCTGGACACCCACTCATGGCCACAGAGGGCAGCTTCCGGGCGACGCTCCAACTCTGCCCCTCGGACTCCTCGCGGATACAGGCGTGTGTTTGAAACTGATCAATGTCCCCCCGGTTCCTTTCACTGACACCAGAAAGCCCGCGAATACACCTCACAGTCTCTGAGTAAGTGCAAGAAGAGGGCGTGGCAGGGGTTTCCCGGGGTCTCAGGGCGCAGGGGTGGTGCCCGCAGCACTCGCCTCTCCAGGCACGCGGGAGGCTGCGCGCAGCCCGGGCCGACTCAAAGGCAGGCGAAAACCGACGCAGCCACACTGCCACCTCGAGCGTGACGACAGGGACTAGCTCACACACCCAGGAGGTGGGACGCAAGCCGCCAGGAGCACGGGCCTGGTGTCGGAGGAGGGGCGTGGGGAGAAGAGGAGGCACCCACAGGCGGCGAGTTCAGAGTGAGAGCAGAGGCCGTGACGGAGCCTCGTCCTCGGTCCCTGAGGTCCCAGGGCTGCGCCTGGCTCGGCAGGCTCCGTCTAGAGATGCAGAAGGCGGGGGTGTGAGAGCCTCGCCCGTGACCTTCGGTTTCTTGGCCCTGTTGTTAGAAGCTTTAATTAGAAGTCTCTTCTTTCCATGACACGTTTCTAATGCTCTTTGCCCACAACACAGACACTCGCTCTAAGCGCCAATGGGAATAATTCGTTCATGACGGGAGAACCGAGTGCTCCATTCTGAGTTCCCGCAGAGGGTTCTGTGCGTTTCCAGAAAGAGCAGATGGGGGCGCGGGCGTGTGTTTGAAGGAGCTTCGAAGAGGGTGGCCCCGTGGGGTGGGGTGGGGTGGGGGGATGGGGCCTCGTGGCATGTGGACAGTGACCCCAGGAGCTTCCAGCCAAGAGGCGTCACTCACATGGAGCCGAGTGTGACTGAGGGTGAGCGGGTGGTGGGAGGCTACGTCCCGGGGGGCGGCAGGCAGAGGGTGAGGTCGTCGGCCATGGGTGAGACTGAAGAGGGCGCAGGATGCGCTGTCAGAGGCTGCTCCGGTAAGTATGCGAACATGGGGCATGTAACATGCATCCCTGACGGCTTTCCTTTGTGATTTAAAAAGCGTGTTTTGGCCCGGTGCAGTGGCTCATGTCTATAATCTCAGCACTTTGGGAGGCTGAGGTGGGCGGATCACCTGTGGCCAGGAGTTCAAGACCAGCCTGGCCAACATGGCAAAACCCCATCTCTACTAAAAATACAAAAATTAGCCAGGTGTGGTGGTGCACGCCTATAATCCCAGCTACAGGGGAGGCTGAGGCAGGAGAATCACTTGAACCCAGGAGGCAGAGGCTGCAGTGAGCTGAGATTGTGCCACTGCACTCCAGCCTGGGCAACACAGTGAGACTCCATCTCCAAACAACAACAAAACTAAAAAAATTATTGTATACATGTTTACATTAATCCCTTCTCCCCACACCTGATTCACCTGTAGTCATCTTCTGGTGCCCTCATACCTCTGGGGAGCACCAGCCACCATGCCCCAGGTGGCTGTGTACATGCCCTGCCCCTGGCCCTTCATCCCCTGATGGTCTGCTGAGTGGGAGCATGGAGCTGTGGGAGTGCGCCCAGGAGACTCTGAGCCCCGGCAGAACAAAGCGAGCTCTGCCTTCAGCCCTTTGGCCTGAGAGTCTGTGCCTGAGAGCGGGAGCGGGACCCTCTGCACCCAGGGCAGCTGAGGGCAGCTCCTGGGGTTCATCACCTTTGTTGAGTGACTACAGGCAAGTCCATAGAGAACATTCCTTCCTTCTTGTTTTGCTTTCACCCCATAATCTTTAAAACCAGTCTGCAAAAACATCAAAACACCTGGCTCAGAACTCAGGACTCGGGAACTCCTGCCAGGCTGTTTGGTGGAGGCTGCAGGCAGAGGATGGGATCCACTTGGAGGAGGCAGGCAAATCAGATGCGCAGGGTGGTCACTATCATAGTTTTCCAGGAAGGTCATGCTCCTGTGTGGAGCAGGGCGGACAGAAGGACCCAGGGGCTGGTGTAGGGCAAGTCGCTGATGCCCTTAGTTAATGGGGCCCTGAAGCAGAGTAAGTCCCAGCAGGATGGCCTGGCCAGGTCCCTGTGAGGTCCCCGGCGAATGGAGGTGAGGCCAGGGGCTGAGAAAGGACTCCATCTGCAGATGAAACCACAGAAACTCCTGCTTCTCAACTTGGGGGTTTGGCTTGGGCAACGCCCTTGGTTAGACAAATCCAGAGCAAGGATGGTGAAGAACGCCCATTAGTCAGTGGCCTTCCTTTGTCTCTTAGCTTTTCCCTTGCGATATGATTTGGCTCTGTGTCCCCACCCAAATCTCATCTTGACCTGTAATCCCTATGTGTCCAGGGAGGGAGGTGATTGGATCGTACAGGCAGTTCCCCCATGCTGTTCTCATCATAGTGAGTTCTCATGAGAGCTGATGGTTTTATAAGTGTCTGGAAGTTCCTCCTTCACGCTTCTCTCTCCTGCCACCTTGTGAAGAAGGTGCTTTCTTACCCTTTGCCTTCCACTGTGATTGTAAGTTTCCTGAGGCCTCCCCACCCATGAGGAACTGTGAGTCAATTAAACCTCTTTCCTTTATAAAGTACCCAGTCTTGGGTATTTCTTCATAGCAGTGTGAAAACAGACTAATACACCTTGGAAATAATCTCATGCTTACAAAAGAGTTGCAAAAATAGCAAAACTAGTATAAAGTGTCTGCCCTACCCTCCACCCAGCTTCCCTGAAGGCTGCGGTTACGTAATTCATTGTGTTAAACTTACAGTCACATAGCAGATGACACTATTACCAGCCGGTCTACAGGCCTTGTGTGAATGCTACCAATTTCCCTGTGATTGCCTCTTCTGGTCCCAGACCCATTTCGGGGCCCAGGTTGCTTCTAGCTGCTGTGTCATTCGTCGCTGCCCAGCTGGGGGAGTTCCTCCCTGTAGATTCCTCTTCAATGACCATGGCAGCTCTGGAGAGCTGATTTTATAGGATGCCCCTCTGTTTGGGTTCATCTGATGTTTCTTCATGAATAAATTAAAATTATGCATTTTTGGCCAGAATGCCAAATGTCCTTCTGGGGCCTCCCGGCAGGCACGTGACGTCCCCCAGCCTCACTCCTGGTGGTGCAACTTTGACCACACAGGTAGGTGGCATCTGCCGGGCGTCTCCCCTGTCAGCTTGGGATTTTCCCCTTTGCCATGATTCGGTGTCTTATGAAAAGGTATCTGGGGACTACGGAAATAGCCAGTTTCTCATATTTTTGCCTGCCGATCTCAGCTCCCTTGAGAACACTGCCTTCTACACTTCTTCCCGTGCTGCTTGCCAGATGGTGGTGTTCCTGCTTTTCCCGTTTCTTCTTTCCTTCCACATTGAGTAACTGGGAGTCTCCTGTGAGAAAGGGCTGTCTCTCCCCACCCTATGTACTTATTTGATTACCTATTTTTATCAGCTTAAGCTCATGGATATTTATTCTATTCTATGGAATATAATTTATTATTATTACTATTATTGTTCTTAGTTTAAAATTTCCAGCCCTGGCCACTGGGTGCTCCTTCAGTAGAAGAGACCTACTAAAGCCACGTGCTGTGGAAGTGTGCTTTTCTAAACTTTCATTTTTTTTTTCTTTTCTTTGAGACAGAGTCTCACTCTGATCTTGGCTCACTGCAACCTCTGCCTCCTGAGTTCAACTGATTCTCCTGCCTCAGCCTCACCAGTAGCTGGGATTACAGACGCTCATCACCATGCCCGGCTAATTTTGTATTTTTAATAGAGACAGGGTTTTGCTATGTTGGCCAGGCTGGTCTCGAACTCCTGACCTCAAGTGATCCACCTGCCTCGACCTCTGGGATTACAGATGTGAGCCATCGCACCTGTGCGTGAAGGTTTTCTAACCTTCTATCAGATTTTCTAACCTCCCTAAGCCACAGGATGAGAAAAGGTGAGCGACACTCTCAGGGACACAGGGCGGGGTGGAGGGCAGGGGCTGGCTGTGCGGCTGGCTCCTGGGGGAACACACAGCAGTGGGAGGGCCTGGTGCTGTCTATGGCTGCGGCTGCTGTCTGTACAGTGAACTGGTGAGAACCATGCAGATATGGGGGACACGCCCCTGAGCACAGTCAGTGCTCTGCCCAAATCCAGATTTCTTTTCATCAGTGTTCTAAGGAAAGGATGCTGAACGTAGCGATGCTATTCAGGGACCTGTGGTGCCAGGCGAAGCTCAGTGCTGCACGCGAGCTTCCAGTCAGTCCTCAAAGCCACCTCAGAGCCAGGGCCCAGGCTATGGGCACAAAGCTTCATCAAGGAGGGTATCAGGGTGTCCGGCTGCTATGGAATATGACGGGGGTGCTCTTGCATGTGCTTGCACATGCTCTGTATGCATTTCTGTGCCCTCGTATACTCCCGTGTGCCCTTCTGTGCTTGTGTGTGCTCTCCTTTGCACTCATGTGTGTGCTCGTGTGTGCTGGTGGGGTGAGTGTGATGCTCTAGGGAGGCCGTTCCCTCCGGGCGGCTGCCTTATCTATCTGCCCTGCCTCCCCAGGCCCCGCTGACTCCAGGCCTCCAGGAGATGGGGATTGAGCACCTGCCCTCTGTGTGCCCGGCCGTGGGTGTCCTGGGCTGAGCAGGAGGCACTGGCCCCACGTAGCCCTCACAGGGCAGAGCTGCTGCTCCCAGGGCAGAGGACATGTCTTCTCCCTGCCCACTGCCTGGGGCTACTTTGTCCCTCACCTTGCTCAGGCCAAGACCCGACGCCCTGAACTGTGGTCACTGATGGGTGCCAGGTGGATCTCCAGGCACCGTGAGCCGGGCTGAGCTTGTTTTCCACGAGCCCATCGCTGTGGGTGTCGTGCACGTGCTGGGGCTGGCTCTTGTCAGGGAACACTGTGATGACTCACACGCCTAAAAATAGCATCTTGATGTCCTGAAATCATACAACAGAAACATTTCTAACCTCCTCCAAATTCCATGGGTGACTGGGACGTTTGGCTGTGGTCTGCTCCTGAGCACTGTTAGAGGCTGCGATGGGCTACCAGGTCCCTCTTCGGTCCGGCTCGCGGGGAGGTGCCGGTGGGTGGTGCAGGGAACGAGGCTGGGGTCTGCACGCGTGTGCTGTTTCTCGGCCTGAGAGTGAGCTATGCATGCTGAAGACCTGGTGGGTGGGCAGCCAGGAAAATGCTTTGTGTTTTGGGGTCTGCTCTTCACTTATTGTAGGAGACTCTGTGTAGTTTAAGCTCTAGAGAGAGTGATCTCTGGAAGCCAAAATAGACATAAAGTTTACATTCAAATGCCGTGTATCTCAGTGCATTCAGAAATGCGCTTAAATGCTGGAAAGCACTGCTTTCCCCGTGGATGATTGAGGTTTCTTCTATTTCGTTATAACGTTGTTTCTGAAAAAGAGATCATCAAGATGCAGAGGCCGTGGCTGCGACGGAGGAAGGAAGCGGGGGAGCCACGGCAGGAGAGAGGAGAGAGAGAGGGAGCTCGGAGGAGGGGGCTGCCTCGCGGTGTTCAGGACACCTGTGCCCCGGTTACCTGTCTGTGCCCCCGTGAAGAGTTGTTACTGCTCATCGGTTTGCTTCCGCCCTGCAGGAATCATGGTCCTTTCGTGTGGCAAGGTCACCAAGCAGCGTCACCACCCCAGACAACAGCAGGTCACCCTCCCTGGCTGCCGCGTGGCAGGGCGGGTTCAGGGACGGACTCTGCGCTTCACTCTGATTTTCGTCACTTTTGTGGGTTGAAGTTAGACCCCTATTCTGTTGTTTGAACACAGATCGGGGCCACTTTACTGATATTAGTTACCTGCTGTGCCTCTTAGCACCTCCCGACTTCCTTGCTGTACTCTGAAAATGCAGGTTTTGTGCACCTGAATTATAATCTTGCTGTGATAATGCGCCTGTATTGATTCAACAAAATGAGTTGTCTATTTTGTTTTCACTTCGACATCTCTAAGAAGGAAAGACTGACAATCGGGAACATAAATATTTTGGACTTCACATCTTGTGGCATGAAGATGATAAAAAAAAGAAGTGTAATAATTACGAGGTAAAATTTTACCAGGAAATGCAGTTCTGTTTGAACTGGAGGATGAACTCACAGAAAGCACTTATTCTAGAGCAGTGTTAAAATGCTTCAATTGCCCAAGCATCTAAAAGGCAGAAAATTGATAGCATTCCATTAAAGGTGCAACAAACCAAATCTAAATATGTAGAAACTGCTGCCTGGGTCAGGATTGATTTTAGGCTTTATAAAAAATATATAAAGGGTTTTATTTCTACAGTGCTTTATGCTAGACATTGTCTTTGGGCTCTAAGGGGTTTCTCTGATTTACCAAGCACGATTATAAATAATATCTTCGAAGGATTGCAGAGTATTCTAACCCTACTTTTCTTTTTTTACATGAGTTTGATGTTTTCTCGTAGGTTCGGGTTCATTTAAATAGATTGGTTTGAGTTGGATTTCAGTGCTTAATTATAATTATTGTACGTAACTGAACATTTCAATATAATGAACCAATTGATCAAGCTTATATTCATATTTGAAGAAAATTGGTATTTTTGAAAACAAACAGGAAGATAATTTTCTTTAGAATTATGACTAATATGACTAAGTTTCCTGACTGTCCCCATCTCTCTCTATGAGGCCCGTTACTGGTTTGGAAGATGCTTTAGAATCACAGGTTTTTGTTATTCCCTAGACTGACTGGGGCTAGAAAGGGGGTGGGGGTGGGGGCGGCGGGGGACGATGCGGGCTGTTCAGTTTCCACGCATCCCTCCCGGTATAAATGAAGCTTCCTCAGCAGATGGTCCTCGCCCCCCACCTGTGGCTGTCGTAACAAAGTGCCACACGCCAGGTGGCATATGGCAGCACGAGTTTCTTACCTCCAGCTCTGCAGGAGGCTGGAAGCCTGAGACCCTGCTCCTCTGAGCCCCGCAGGGAGGAGCCTTTCGCTGCCTCTTCCAGCTCCTTGCCGTTCCTGGCTCGTAAACCCATCACTCCTGTCTCTGGCCCTGCTGCTGCATGGCTGTCTTCCCTCTGCGCATGTCTGTGTCCATGTTTTCCCATTTAATAAAGACATCGGCCATTGAATTAGGGCCCCCCCCCTACTCAGTGTGACCTCATCTTAACCAGTTATATCTGCAAAGACCCCGTTTCCATATAAAGCCCCAGGTGCCATGGATTACGACTCGAACACATCTTTTTGGGGGACATGATTCAACCCACGACAGCAGCCGTGGGTCTCAGGAAGATGGGTCAAGCAATGAACACACACCCAGCCAGAGCTCCAGTCACTCACTCTGCATCCGTGGAGAGGCCTCTCCATGCTTCGGGGCCTCAATGTCCTCATCTGTACAGTGGGGAGATTGGGTTAGATCAGCCTTCCCAAGGGGTTTTCCACAGAGCTGGAGCTCTGGGAGATCAAACAGGCATCTTTCAAAATAAAGCCTTGGGCACGAGTGAGTTTGGGAACTGTGTTGGGCAAGACCACAGGTTTCATGATCTCAAGACTTCTCAGAGAAGTCACTCCCCAGTGCCTGCAGGAATCTGCAGGGGCAGGAAGCGGAGGGAGGGATGATGGCACACACCGACTCTGAGGCCAGACCACGCCCAGAGAGAATTCTCTGTTCTTCTGCAGAGAGAATCCCACCTCATGGCTGCAGTGCAGAGTCCACGCATGTCCAATTTGTACTTGCTTTTATAAATCTGTGTGTGTGTGTGTGTGTGCATGTGTGTGGCATAGAGAGAGAAAGATTTGTGCCTGCTTTTACTTTTCTTTTTTCCTTCAACTTTTAAGTTCCAGGGTACACGTGCAGGGTGTGCAGATTTGTTGCAAAGGTAAACACCTTTGCTGCACAGACCATCCTGTCACCTAGGTATGAAGCCAGCATCCCTTAGCTATTCTTCCTGATGGTCTCTGTCCCTCCACGCCCCACCCTCCAACAGGCCTCAGTGTGTTGTTCCCCACAGTGTGTCCATGTGTTCTCATCCTTCGGCTCCTACTTATAAGTGAGAACATGCGGTGTTTGGTTTTCTCTTCCTGTGTTAGTTTGCTGAGGATAATGGCTTCCAGCTCCATCCATGTTCCTGAAAAGGACATGATGTCATTCCTTGCTATGGCTGCATAGTAGGCCATGGTGTATATGTACCACATTTTCTTTATCCAGCCTACCATTGATGGGCACATAGGCTGATTCCATGTCTTTGCAATTGTCAATAGTTGTGCCTGCTTTTTCATTGCTATTTACCGACTTGCGCTTTTTGGGTCATTAAGTCAGTTTTGGAACGAGATTTTAAAGGCTTCCTGGCCCCCCACGCGTGGAGTGCCACCATGGGGCTGGCTGTTGGTTTGGGCGCCCTACAGGTTCAGTGCCTGTGGTGGATGCTTCCTGCTGCCCACCCCCAGCACAGGGCATGCCATGGTCACCTTCACAGTGTGCGATGCTCCCGCCTGAGGAAGCCAGCCCAGCCAACGCAGAGCCAAGGACCACTGAAGGCATCGCCACCGCTACACGCTTGGAGCCATCCATGCCTGCAGCCGCGTTGAATGCCTTCTGCTTCTTTCCTATGCCAGCTTGAACTGGGTTACTTTTGCTTACAAATGAAGTCCTCTAACTCAGGAAATTGGGACTCTAGGATGCAGTCATCAGGGACCCAGTCAAGATTGCAAATATGGGGATGGAGGTAAATGAGGAAGTGAATGACTTCAACAGAAATCCCTCTCTATAAACTCCTACTGCCGGTGAGTCCCTGCGGCTGACACATGTCCTACCTAACGTGGAAATCTCAGCCTCCAGCCCAGGGCATGCGAGACATCCAAACCTCACTCACTCAGCATCTGTCTCCTGGACTAGCAGTCACAGTACATCTGTCCCCGTCTACATCCTAACAGGGAAGCCTTCCCCAAAACAAATCCAAGTGTTCTTCTCTCTATGAAGACTTTCAATCAAAACCAGATTCATCTTCTGGATGGATACATGTGCCTAGCCCACCAGCATCTTCTCTGTGTCTACCTGACCCACAGCTAATATCCAGGCGACGCCCCACACCCACTCAGGGTCCTCCTCATCACTGCCCAGTGCTGCCACTCACTGACCGACCTTCTCACAGAGCAGACCTCATGCGGGGGATGCTAACGGCATCTACAGACAGTGGGGTTTGCTTCAGTGACCATCGCTCAAGGAGGCAGGTGCTACCCAGGCACCAGCAGTGTGGCTGTGCCATCAGTGGACAGGGCATCCATGCCATGAACAGGGGGACTCACTGTGCTTTTAGACACTTCCGACTTTTTGACTGCGCAGTTTCTAAATAATTGCCTTTTCCTTTGTGTGAGGTGGCACCCCCCCGTTGCCTGTTTCTCATTCAAAATAAAGGCAAGTATACTTGAGAAGGGTGGAAGGGGAAAAGAGAAAAGAAGACAATGTCTCCAGCTCCAAAATGTAAACTACTATATTTATCTTTTAAAGAAAGTTCAAGTTCCAAGATCTGTAAATGATGTGGGCTTTTATGATGGTAATTGTCTTGTTTTTCCAGCATGAGCAGTCACATGATTCTTAACCCCACAGTTAAGGGGCGGACGGACACTCACGCGCGCATGCATATATGGAGATGGTATGGATTTTCTGAAAATGAAGAAAAAATGCTAAAAGTCATGAAAGAAAGGGCTTCCACTGGCTCTGCATCCTTAAGTGACGATTGATTGAGAAGTCAGCCTCTTGTTTTCTATGCCCACATCCCTGCAAGCTGAAAGTCAGAAAAACTCTGCAGAGAATCCCATTGAATAAGCTTCTTCCTGGCCATTGCTGGCCTTGCTTGGGGGCTGAGCCATGGCTGCCTCTGGATGTACCATCAGCCTGGGTGATAAAAGGGCCAGGCACCTGGGGACGCCGCTCATCCTGGGCAATGGAGAGCTGCAAACATGGTTCATTCTGGAAACATTCTTTGTCCTGAGCAGCAGGGCTTCTCTGCATTCACCTGCTGAAAACTGGATTCTTCTCCTGCAGCCAAACACACTGTGTGCTCCACGTGCTCATGTGTGCATGCCTGTCCATCATCACCTTGTCTTGATTGTGAATCCTGCCTTTTGGTTTGTAAGAAAACCAAATTAATTCTCAGGCACAGATCATATCTAACTCCCCTCCCCTCACCTCTCCTCTCCTCCCCTCTCCTCCCCTCTCCTATCCTTCCCTTTCCATTTCTTTCCCCTTTCCTGTTCTTTCCTCTCCTTTCCTTCAGTGTCTTGCTCTGTCACCCAGACTGGAGTGCAGTGGCACGATCTTGGCTCACTGCAACCTCTGCCTCCTGGGTTCAAGTGATTATTGTGGCTCAGCCTCCTGAGTAGCTGGGACTACAGAAGTTCACTACCATGCCTGGCCTAGCTCAGTGTTTTTGATGAATTAAGATCTAAAACATAAATCAGTGGTGTTTCTTTTTTTTTAATTTTTTTGGAGGGGCTCAGGTTACTTGGGACAAGAACACATTTGCTGGTCCAATGTGTAGAAAGAACAGCCATGTGAGGATTTTGACACAAGTACTGATTGTGTGTGTGAGTGTGCATGTGTATGTGACAGTGTGCCAGCATGTGCATGTATTGTGCATGTGACTGCATGCACATGTATGTGTGTGTGAATGTGTGTATGTGTATGCATGTGTGCAAATGTGTGTGCATGTGCATGAGTGTGTGTATACGGTGTGTGTGTGTCCGTGTGTATGGGAATTGTGTGCGTGTGTGCATTTGTGTGTGTGTATGTGCATTGCATTTGTGTATATGTGCGTGTGTGTGTGTGCATGTGTGTACATGTGCGTGTGTGTGTGTGCATGTGTGTGTGTTGCCTGAGCCTTCGATTGAATGAAAGCAGGCGGGTGGGTGAGTTGAGGCTGGAGGGCCCACATCACCTCTACCCTCTCTGATATGATCTCAGATCTTCACTTTTATTTTGCTACACATTTGTAGGAAAAAAGACCACTCTGGGCCCATGAACATGGAAACACCACAACGTATGTAGAGGAGCCTCCTCAAGACTAGCCTGGACTTTTCAAAGGAATAATGAAATTCCTTTAGATACTTTTTGTTTCTTGAATTTTAATGAAAAGATTGATTTCTAGTCATTATTTATCTATTGTCAAATGTTAACAAACAGCTGTAGTGATAATTGCTGAATCTCTATGTTTAGAGGAAGCTGTCAATTCACAAACATGGAATTGTGCTATTTCTATGTCTAAGGCATTTTTCTGTAAATATACAGATTTAGTGCTGGTTTTCAATAAATATACAAAGATGCTAATTATCACTAGAACTATTTGTTAACACTCAAAAGTACATAAAAATAAATAAAAGAAATGCCATTTTTCCATTAGGAATTCAAAAAATATTTGTCTTGAGGCAGTGTCTTCCATGCTGTTCTAGGAACTGCACTATCATTATCTTGTGCTCACGTCACCTTTCGTTTTCCAGCCCTGGCTCGCTCACCTCTGCCTCGAGCTCTTACCCGGTGTGTGCTCTCGCTTCCCTGGAGCACTCGGTATGTTGCTCATGGGCCTTCTTCGAGGCCGCCCACATCGTGGTGGGTTACAGGAGAAGGGAGCCGTGTGGAAACTAGGTCTTCAGGTGCCCTTGGATCTGAAGTTCCCCAGGCACCGATGTTGCTGTGGTGTCCGCCTCAGAGCAGCCTTCCCTGCCAAGTTCAGCTCACAGGAACACTGGACTCGGGCTGCACAGGCACACGCCCTGGCAGAAGCTGATGTGGGAGAAGAACTCCAACCACGAAGGGAGGCTGACCAATGGCACCAGCTTCTGAGCTTGGCCCGAAGAGGACTCATGAGCTAAAAAACGTTTTTCTACTAGTTTACAAGTTTTTGATTTTGCCACCATGTTACCAAACCCAGTCAACTGGAGCAAGGGTGCTGTGGGGTGATCTGCATGTTTGATGGCTCCATCTTGAAGGAACGGTCCACGCTTACCTGGCTGCATCCAGGAGAGGGCCATGCTTATCTGACTCCATCCTGAGGAAGTAGTACATGCTTACCTGGCTCCATCCTGAAGGAATGGTCCATGCTTACCGGACTCCATCCTGAAAAAAAGGTGCATACGTACCTACCTCCATCCAGAAGGAATGGTCCATGCTTACCTGGCTGCATCCTGAAGGAATGGCCCACACTTACCTGGCTGCATTCAGAAGGAATGCTACATGCTTATCTGACTCCATCCTTAAGAAATGGCTTATGCTTACCAAGTTGCATCCTGATGGAATGGTCCACACTTACCTGGCTCCATCCTGAAGGAAATGTCCACACCTACCTGGCACTATCCTGAAGGAATGGTCCATGCTTACCTGGCTGCATCCTGAAGGAATGGTCCATGCTTACCTGGCTCCGTCCTGAAGGAAAGATCCACACCTACCTGGCACTATCCTGAAGGAATGGTCCATGCTTACCTGGCTGCATCCTGAAGGAATGGTCCATGCTTACCTGGCTCCGTCCTGAAGGAAGATCCACACCTACCTGGCACTATCCTGAAGGAATGGTCCATGCTTACCTGGCTGCATCCTGAAGGAATGGTCCATGCTTACCTGGCTGCATCCTGAAGGAATGGTCCATGCTTACCTGGCTCTGTCCTGAAGGAAAGATCCACACCTACCTGGCACTATCCTGAAGGAATGGTCTATGTTTACCTGGCTGCATCCTGAAGGAATGGTCCATGCTTACCTGGCTCCGTCCTGAAGGAAGATCCACACCTACCTGGCACTATCCTGAAGGAATGGTCCATGCTTACCTGGCTGCATCCTGAAGGAATGGTCCATGCTTACCTGGCTCCATCCTGAAGGAAAGATCCACACCTACCTGGCACTATCCTGAAGGAATGGTCTATGTTTACCTGGCTGCATCCTGAAGGAATGGTCCATGCTTGCTTGCTTCTGTACTGAAAGAATGGTTCTTACTTACCTGGCTGCATCCTGAAGGAATGGTCCATGCTTACCTGGCTCCATCCTGAGGGGATGGTTCATAGTTTCTGACTGCATCCTGACAAAATGGTCCCTGCTTACCTGGCTCCATTCTTAAGAAATGGTTCACACTTACAGGGCTGCATCCTGATGGAACGGCCCGTGTTTACCTGGCTGCATCCTGACAGAATGGTTCATGCTTACCTGACACCATCTGAAAGAATGGTCCATGCTTACCTGGCTGTATCCTGACAGAATGGTCCACCCTTACCTGGCTATATCCTGACAGAATGGTTCATGCTTACCTGGCTGCATCCTGATGAAATGGTTCATGCTTACCTGGCTCCATTCTTAAGGAACGGTCCATGCTTACCTGGCTCCATGCTGAGAGAATGGTCCATGCTTACTTGGCTCCATCCTGAGGGAATCGTCCACAGTTACCTGGCTGCATTCTGAAAAAATGGTACATGCTTAATCTGACTCCATCCTGAAGAAATGGTTCATGCTTACATGGCTGCATCCTGACAGAATGGTCCATGCTTACCTGGCTCCATCCAGAAGGAATGTTTTGTACTTACCTGGCTGCATCCTGAATGAGTGATCCATGCTTACCAGGCTTCATTAGGAAGGAATGGTTGACACTTACCTGGGTCCATCCTGAAGGAGTGGTCCACTCTTATGAGGCTACACCCTAAAAGAAAGGTCCATACTTATCAGGATTCATCCTGAAGGATTGGTTCATGTTTACCTCACTCCACGGTGAAGTAATGGTTCATGCTTACCTGGCTGCATCATGAAGGAATGGTCCATGCCTACCTGGCTCCATCCTGAAGTAATGGTTCATGCTTACCTGACTGCATCCCGAAATAATGGTCCACGCTTACGTGGCAGGATCATGAAGGAATGGTTCATGCTTACCTGACTGCATCCTGAAATAATGGTCCACGCTTACCTGGCAGGATCCTGAAGGAATGGTTCATGCTTACCTGACTGCATTCTGAAAGAATGGCCCATGCTTACCTGGCTGCATCCTAAAGGAATTGCCTATGCTTAACTGGCTTCATCATGGAGGAATGGTTCATGCTTACCTGGCTCCAACCTGAAGGGTTGGTCTCTGCCTACATGGCTGCATTCTGAAGGAATGGTTCATGCTTACCTGGCTTTATCCTGAAAGTATGTATCGTATTTATGTGGCTGTATCCTTAAAAAATGGTCCATCCTTTCCTGGCTGTATCCTGAAAGAATGGTCCCTGGTTACCTGGCACCATCCTGAAGAAATGGTCCACACTTACCTGGCTCCATACTGAATGAATGGTCCACACTTACCTGCCTGCATCCTGAAGTAGTGGTCCATGCCTACCAGCCTCCATCTTGAAGGAATGGTTCATACTTGCCTGGTTGTATCCAGGAGGAATGGTCCACGCTTACCTGCCTGCATCCTGAAGGAACCGTCCATGCTTACCTCACACCATCCTGAAGGAATGGTCCAGGCTTACCTGGATGAATCCTGAAGGAGTGGTCCATGCTTACCAGGCTCCACCCTAAAGGAAAAGTTCATGCTTACCTGGCCACATTCTGATAAAATGGTTCATGCTTACCTGGCTCCATCCTGAAGGAAGTGTCCAGACTTACCTGGCTGCATCCCGAGGAATGGTTCATACTTTCCTGCCTGCATCCTGAAAAAAATGGTCCCTGCTTACCTGGCTACATCCTGAAGGAATGCCCACACGTACCTGGTTGTATCCTGAAGGAATGATCCATGCTAACCTCACTGCTTTCTGAAGGAATAGTGCATGCTTACCTTGTTCCATCCTGAAAGAATGTTTCCTGCTTACCTGGCTCCTTCCTGAAGGAATGGCCATACTTACCTGGTTGCATCCTGAAGGAATAATTCATACTTACCAGGATGCATCCTGAATGAATGGTCCATTATTACCTAGCTTCATCCTGAAGGAATGGTCCATGCTTACCTGGTTCCATGCTAAAGAATGGTCCATGCTTACCTGGTTCCATGCTAAAAGAATGGTCCATGCTTACCTGGCTACATCCTAAAGGAATGATCCATGCTTAACTGGCTGCATTCTAAAGGAATGGTATGTGCTTACCTGACTCCACTATTAAGAAATGGTTCATGCTTACCTGACTGCATCCTGACAGATTAGTCCATGTTTACCTTGCTGCATCCTGATGGAACGGTTCATGCTTATCTGGCTCCATCCTGATGGAATGGTTCATGCTTACCTGGTGGCATCCTGAAGGAATGGTTCATGCTTACCTGGCTGTATCCTGAGGGTATGTATCAGAATTAACTGACTGTATACTTAAAAACTGGTCCATGCTTCCCTGGATGCGTTCTGAAGGAATGGTTCAGGCTTACCTGGCGGCATCCTGAAGGAATGGTCCATGCTTACCTGGCCGCATTATGAAGGAATGGCTGATGCTTACCTGGCTGCATCCTGAAGGAATGGTCCACACTTGGCAGGCTCCATCCTGAAGGAATGGTCCATGCTTACCTGGCTGCATTATGAAGGAATGGCTGATGCGTACCAGGCTGTATTCTGAAGGAATGGTCCACACTCACCTGCCTCCATCCTGAAGGAATGGTCCATGCTTACCTGGGCCCATACTGAAGAAACAGTCCATGCATACCTGGCTGTATTCTGAAGGAATGGAACACACTTTCCTCGCTCCATCCTGAAGGAATGGTCCATGCTTACCTGGGCCCATCCTGAAGAACCAGTCCATGCTTACCTTGCTCCATCCTGAAGGAATGGCCCACACATACCTGACTGCATCCTGAAAGAATGGTCCATGCTTACCTGGGCACATCCTGAAGAAACAGTCCATGCTTACATGGCTGTATTCTGAAGGAATGGTCCACACTTACCTGGCTCCATCCTGAAGCAATGGTCCATGCTTACGTGGGCCCATCCTGAAGAAATACCCCAGGCTTACCTGGCTGTATTCTGAAGGAATGGTCCCTGATTATCTGGCTTCATCCTGAAGGAATGGTCCATGCTTACCTGGGCCCATCGTGAAAAAACAGTCCATGCTTACCTGGCTGTATTCCGAAGGAATGGTCCCTGATTATCTGGCTCCATCCTGAAGGAATGGTCCATGCTAACCTGGGCCAATCGTGAAAAAACAGTCCATGCTTACCTGGCTCCAACCTGAAGGAATGGTCCACACTTACCAGACTCCATCCTGAAGGAATGGTCCATGCTCACCTGGGCCCATCCTGAGGAAAGAGTCCAGGCTTACCTGACTGTATTCTGAAGGAATGGTCCACACTTACGTGGCTCCATCCTGACAGAATGGTCCATGCTTACGTGGGCCCATCCTGAAGAAACAGTCCATGCTTACCTGGCTGTATTCTGAAGGAATGGTCCCTGATTACCTGGCTCCATCTTGAAGGAATGGTCCATGCTTACCTGGGCCCATCCTGAAGAAACAGTCCATGCTTACCTGGCTGTATTATGTAGGAATGGTCCACACTTACCTTGCTCCGTCCTGAAGGAATGGTCCATGCTTACCTGGGCCCATCCTGAAGAAAAAGTCCATGCTTACCTGGCTGTATTCTGAAGGAATGGTCCACACTTACCTGGCTCCATCCTGAAGGAATGATCCATGCTTACGTGGGCTGATTCTGAAGAAACAGTCCATGTTTACCTTGCTCCGTCCTGAAGGAATGGTCCACACATACCTGACTCCTTCCTGAAGGCTTGGTCCATGCTTACCTGGGGCCATCCTGAAGAAACAGTCCATGCTTACCTGGCTGTATTCGGAAGGAATGGTCCACACTTACCTGGCTCCATCCTGAGGGAATGGTCCAGGCTTACCTGGGTCCATCCTGAAGAAACAGTCCATGCTTACCTTGCTCCATCCTGAAGGATTGGTCCATACTTACCTGACTCCATCCTGAAGGAATGGTCCATGCTTACCTCGGCCCATCCTGAAGAAACAGTCCATGCTTACCTGGCTGTATTCTGAAGGAATGGTCCACACTTACCTGATTCCAACCTGAAGGAATGGTCCACACTTACCTGTCTCCATCCTGAAGGAATGGTCCATGCTTACCTGGGCCCATCCTGAAGAAA
Organism: Pan troglodytes; assembly: GCF_028858775.2. Taxonomy (NCBI): domain Eukaryota; kingdom Metazoa; phylum Chordata; class Mammalia; order Primates; family Hominidae; genus Pan; species Pan troglodytes. The sequence goes on along the minus strand of NC_072412.2, from coordinate 117,928,258 downwards.
CAGTCCATGCTTACCTGGGTGTATTGTGCAGGAATGTTCCACACTTACCTGGCTCCATCCTGAAGTAATGGTCCATGCTTAACTGGGCCCATTCTGAAGAAAGAGTCCAGGCTTACCTGGCTGTATTCTGAAGGAATGGTCCCTGATTACCTGGCTCCATCCTGAAGGAATGGTCCATGCTTACCTGGGCCCATCCTGAAGAAACAGTCCATGCTTACCTGGATGTGTTCTGAAGGAATGGTCCACACTCACCTGGCTCAATCCTGAAGGATTGGTCCATGCTTACCTGGGCACATCCTGAAGAATCAGTCCATGCTTACCCGGCTGTGTTCTGAAGGAATGGTCCACACTCACCTGGCTCCATCCTGAAGGAATGGTCGATGCTTACCTGGGCCCATCCTGAAGAAAGAGTCCATGCTTACCTTGCTCCATCTTGAAGGAATGGTCCACACTTACCTGACTCCATCCTGAAGGAATGGTCCATGCTTAACAGGGCCCATCCTGAAGAAACAGTCCATGGTTACCTGTCTGTATTCTGACGGAATGGCCCACACTTACCTGGCTCCATCCTGAAGGAATGGTCCACACTTACCTGACTCCATCCTGAAGAAACAGTCCATGCTTACCTGGCTGTATTCTGAAAGAATGGTACACACTTTCCTGGCTCCATCCAGAAGGAATGGTCTAGGCTATCCTGGGCCCATCGTGAAGAAACAGTCCATGCTTACCTTGCTCCATCCTGAGGGAATAGTCCACACTTATCTGACTCCATCCTAAAGGAATGGTCCATGCTTACCTGGGCCGATTCTGAAGAAACAGTCCATGCTTACCTGGCTGTAATCTGAAGGAATGGTCCACACTTACCTGATTCCATCCTGAAGGAATGGTCCACACTTACTTGACTCCATCCTGAAGGAATGGTCCATACTTAACAGGGCCCATCCTGAAGAAACAGTCCATGGTTACCTGGCTGTATTCTGAACGAATGGTCCACAGTTACCTGGCTCCATCCTGAAGGAATGGTCCATGCTTAACTGGGCCCATCCTGCAGAAACAGTCCATGCTTACCTGGCTGTGTTCTGAAGGAATGGTCCACACTTACCTGGTTCCATCCTGAAGGAATGGTCCAGAGTTACCTGACTCCATCCTGAAGGAATTGTCCATGCTTACCTGGGCCAATCCTGAAGAAACAGTCCATGCTTACCTGGCTGTATTCTGAAGGAATGGTACACACTTTCCTGGCTCCATCCTGATGGAATGTTCCATGCTTACCTGGGCCCATCCTGAAGAAACAGTCCATGCTTACCTTGCTCCAACCTGAAGGAATGGTCCACACATACCTGACTCCATCCTGAAAGAATGGTCGATGCTTACCTGGGCCCATCGTGAAGAAACAGTCCATGCTTACCTGGCTGTATTCTGAAGGAATGTTCCACACTTACCTGATTCCATCCTGAAGGAATGGTCCACACTTACCTGACTTCAACCTAAAGGAATGGTCCATGCTTACCTTGGACCATCCTGAAGAAACAGTGCATGCTTACCTGGCTGTATTCTGAAGGAATGGTCCACACTTACCTGGCTCCATCCTGAAGCAATGGTCCATGCTTACCTGGGCCCATTCTGAAGAAACAGTCCACGCTTACCTGGCTGTAGTCTGAAGGAATGGTCCACACTCACCTGGCTCCATACTGAAGGATTGGTCCATGCTTACCTGGGCCCAGCCTGAAGAAACAGTCTTGCTTACCTTGCTCCATCCTGAAGGAATGCTCCACACTTACCTGACTCCATCCTGAAGGAATGGTCCATGCTTAACAGGGCCCATCCTGAAGAAACAGTCCATGGTTACCTGGCTGTATTCTGAAGGAATGGTCCACATTTACCTGGCTCCATCCTGAAGGAATGATCCATGCTTACCTGGGCCCATCCTGAAGAAACAGTCCATGCTTACCTGGCTGTACTCTGAAGGAATGGTCCACACTTACCTGATTCCATCGTGAAGGAATGGTCCACACTTACCTGACTCCATCCTGAAGGAAATGTCCATGCTTACCAGGGCCTATCCTGAAGAAACCGTCCATGCTTACCTGGCTGTATTCTGAAGGAATTGTACACACTTTCCTGGCTCCATCCTGAAGGAATGGTCCATGCTTACCTGGGACCATGCAGAAGAAGCAGTCGATGCTTACCTTGCTCCATCCTGAAGGAATGGTCCACACATACCAGACTGCATCCTGAAAGAATGGTCCAGGCTTACCTGGGCCCATCCCGAAGAAACAGTCCATGCTTACCTGGCTGTATTCTGAAGGAATGGTCCACACTCACCTGGCTCCATCCTGAAGGAATGGTCCATGCTCACCTGGGCCCATCCTGAAGAAAAAGTCCATGCTTATCTTGCTCCATCCTGAAGGAATGGTCCACACTTACCTGACTCCATCCTGAAGGAATGGTCCATGCTTACCTGGGCCCATCCTGAAGAAACAATCCAGGCTTACCTGGCTGTATTCTGAAGGAATGGTCCCTGATTACCTGGCTCCATCCTGACGGAATGGTCCATGCTTACCTGGGCCCATCCTGAAGAAACAGTCCATGCTTACCTGGCTGTATTCTGAAGGAATGGTCCACACTCACCTGGTTCCATCCTGAAGGAATGGTCCATGCTTACTTGGGCCCATCCTGAAGAAACAGTCCATGATTACCTTGCTCCAACCTGAATGAATGGTCCACACTTACCTGACTCCATCCTGAAGGAATGGTCCATCCTTAACAGGGCCCATCCTGAAGAAACAGTCCATGGTTACCTGGCTGTATTCTGAAGGAATGGTACACACTTACCTGATGGCATCCTGAAGGAATGGTCCACACTTACTTGACTCCATCCTGAAGGAATGGTCCATGCTTAACAGGGCCCATCCTGAAGAAACAGTCCATGCTTACCTGGCTGTATACTGAAGGAATGGTACACACTGTCCTGGCTGCATCCTGAAAGAATGGTCCATGCTTACCTGGGCCCATTCTGAAGAAACAGTCCATGCTTACCTTGCACCATCCTGAAGGAATGGTCCACACATACCTGACTCCATCCTGAAAGAATGGTCCATGCTTACCTGGGCCCATCCTGAAGAAACAGTCCATGCTTACCTGGCTGTATCCTGAAGGAATGGTCCACACTCACCTGGCTCCATCCTGAAGGAATGGTCCATGCTTACCTAGGCCCATCCTGAAGAAACATTCCGTGCTCACCTGGGTGTATTCTGAACGAATGGTCCACACCTACCTGGCTCCATCCTGAAGGAATGGCCCATGCTTACCTGGGCCGATCCTGAAGAAACAGTCCTTGCTTACCTGGCTTTACTCTGAAGGAATGGTACACATTCACCTGGCTCCATCCTGAAGGAATGCTTCATGCTTACCTGGGCCCATCCTGAAGAAACTGTACATGCTTACCTGGCTGTATGCTGAAAGAATGGTCCACACTTACCTGGGTCCATCCTGAAGGAATGTTCCATGCTTACCTGGGCCCATCCTGAAGAAACAGTGCATGCTTACCTGGCTGTATTCTGAAGGAATGGTGCACAATTACGTAGCCCCATCCTGAAGGAATGGTCCATGCTTACCTGGGCCCATCCTGAAGAAACCGTCCATGCTTACCTGGCTGTATTCTGAAGGAATGTTCCACACTTACCTGATTCCATCCTGAAGGAATGGTTCACACTTATCTGACTCCATCCTGAAGGAATGGTCCATGCTTAACTGGTCCCATCCTGAAGAAACAGTCCATGGTTACCTGGGTGTATTCTGAGCGAATGTTCCACACTTACCTGGCTCCATCCTGAAGGAATGGTCCATGCTTACCTGGGCCCAATCTGAAGAAATAGTCCATGCTTACCTGGCTGTATTCTGAAGGAATGGTCCACAGTTACCTGATTCCATCCTGAAGGAATGGTCCACACTTACCTGACTCCATCCTGAAGGAATTGTCTATGCTTACCTGGGCCCATCCTGAAGAAATAGTCCATGCTTACCTGGCTGTATTCTGAAGGAATGGTACACATTTTCCTTGCTCCATCCTGAAGGAATGGTCCATGCTTACCTGGGCCCATCCTGAAGAAACAGTCCATGCTTACCTGGCTGTATTCTGAAGGAATGTTTCCTGATTACGTGGCTCCATCCTGAAGGAATGGTCCATGGTTACCTTGCTCCATCCTGAAGGAATGGTCCACACTTACCTGACTTCATCCTGAAGGAATGGTCCATGCTTAACAGGGCCCATCCTGAAGAAACAGTCCATGGTTACCTGGCTGTATTCTGAAGGAATGGTCCACACTTACCTGGCTCCATCCTGAAGGAATGGTCCATGGTTACCTGCGCCCATCCTGAAGAAACAGTCCGTGCTTACCTGGCTGTATTCTGAAGGAATGGTCCACACTTACCTGATTCCATCCTGAAGGAATGGTACACACGTTCCTGGCTCCATCCTGAAGGAATTGTCCATGCTAACCTGGGCCCATCCTGAAGAAACAGTCCATGCTTACCTTGTTCCATCCTGAAGGAATGGTCCACACCTACCTGAGTCCATCCTGAAAGAATGGTCCGTGCTTACCTGGGCCCATCCTGAAGAAACAGTCATTGCTTACCTGGCTGTATTCTGAAGGAACGGTCGACACTTACCTGGCTCCATCCCGAAGGAATGCTCCATGCTTACCTGGGCCCATCCTGCAGAAACAGTCCGTGCTTACCTGGCTATATTCTGAAGGAATGCTGCACAATTACCTGTCTCCATCCTGAAGGAATGGTCCATGCTTACCTGGGCCCATCCTGAAGAAACAGTCTATGATTACCTGTCTGTATTCTGAAGGAGTGGTCCACACTTACCTGGCTCCATCCTGAAGGAATTGTCCATGCTTACCTGGGGCCATGCTGAAGAAAGAGTCCATGCTTACCTGGCTGTATTCTGAAGGAATGGTCCCTGATTACCTGGCTCCATCCTGAAGGAATGGTCCATGCTTACCTGGGCTCATCCTGAAGAAAGAGTCCATGCTTACCTTGCTCCATGCTGAAGGAATGGTCCACACTTTCCTGGCTCCATTCTGAAGGAATTGTCCAGGCTTACCTGGGCCCATCCTGAAGAAACAGTCCACGCTTACCTTGCTGCATCCTGAAGGAATGGTCCACACTTACCTGACTGCATCCTGAAGGAATGGTCCATGCTTAACAGGGCCCATCCTGAAGAAACAGTCCATGGTTACCTGGCTGTATTCTGAAGGAATGGTCCACACTTACCTGGCTCCATCCTGAAGGAATGGTACATGCTTACCTGGGCCCATCCTGAAGAAACAGTCCATGCTTACCTGGCTGTATTCTGAAGGAATGGTCCACACTTATCTGATTCCATCCTGAAGGAATGGTCCACACTTACCTGACTCCATCCTGAAGGAATTGTCCATGCTTACCTAGGCCCATCCTGAAGAAACACTCCATGGTTACTTGGCTGTATTCTGAAGGAATGGTTCACACTTTCCTGGCTTGATCCTGAAGGAATGGTCCACGCTTAACTGGGCCCATCGTGAAGAAACAGTCCATGCTTACCTTGCTCCATCCTGAAAGAATGGTCCACACATACCTGACTCCATCCTGAAAGAATGGTCCATGCTTACCTGGGCCCATCCTGAAGAAACAGTCCATGATGACCTGGCTGTATTCTGAAGGAATGGTCCACACTTACCTGGCTCCATCCTGAAGGAATGGTCCATGCTTACCTGGGCCCATCCTGAAGAAACAGTGCATGCTTACCCGGCTGTATTCTGAAGGAATGGTCCACACTTACCTGGCTCCATCCTGAAAGAATCGTCCGTTCTTACCTGGGCCCATCCTGAAGAAACAGCCCATGCTTACCTGGCTGTATTCTGAAGGAATGATGCAAAATTACCTGGCTCCATCCTGAAGGAATAGTCCATGCTTACCTGGGCCCATCCTGAAGAAACATTCTATGATTACCTGCCTGTATTTTGAAGGAATGATCCACACTTACCTGGCTCCATCCTGAAGGAATGGTCCATGCTTACCTGGGCCCATCCTGAAGAAACAGTCCATCCTTACCTGGCTGTATTCGGAAGGAATGGTCCACACTTACCTGGCTCCATCCTGAAGGAATGGTCCATGCTTACCTGGGCCCATCCTGAAGAAACAGTCCATGCTTACCTGGCTGTATTCTGAAGGAATGGTCCACACTTACCTGGCTCCATCCTGAAGGAATGGTCCATGCTTACCTGGGCCCATCGTGAAGAAACAGTGCATGCTTACCCGGCTGTACTCTGAAGGAATGGTCCACACTTACCTGGCTCCATCCTGAAAGAATGGTCCATTCTTACCTGGGCCCGTCCTGAAGAAACAGTCCATGCTTACCTGGCTGTATTCTGAAGGAATGATGCAAAATTACCTGGCTCCATCCTGAAGCAATGGTCCATGCTTACCTGGGCCCATCCTGAAGAAACAGTCTATGATTACCTGCCTGTATTCTGAAGGAATGATCCACACTTACCTGGCTCCATCCTGAAGGAATGGTCCATGCTTCCCTGGGCCCGTGCTGAAGAAACAGTCCATGCTTACCTGGCTGTATTCTGAAGGAATGGTCCCTGATTACCTGGCTCCATCCTGAAGGAATGTTCCATGCTTACCTGGGCCCATCCTGAAGAAACAGTCCATGCTTACCTTGCTCCATCCTGACGGAATGGTCCACACTTACCTGACTCCATCCTGAAGGAATGGTCCATGCTTACCTGGGCCCATCCTGAGGAAACAGTCCATGCTTACCTGGCTGTATTCTGAAGGAATGGTCCACACTTACCTGGCTCCATCCTGAAGGAATTGTCCATGCTTACCTGGGCCCATCCTGAAGTAACAGTCAATGCTTACCTGGCTGTATTCTGAAGAAATGGTCCACCCTTACCTGGCTGCATCCTGAAGGAATTGTCCATGTTTACCTAGGCCCATCCTGAAGAAACAGTCCATGCTTACCTGGCTGTATTCTGAAGGAATGGTGCGCACTTATCTGGCTCCATCCTGAAGGAATGGTCCATGCTTACCTGGGCCCATCCTGAAGAAACAGTCCCTGCTTACCTGGCTGTATTCTGAAGGAATGGCCCCTGATTACCTGGTTCCATCCTGAAGGAATGGTCCATGCTTACCTGGGCCCATCCTGAAGAAACAGTCCATGCTTACCTGGCTGTATTCTGAAGGAATGGTCCACACTTACCTGGCTCCATCCTGAAAGAATGGTCCATGCTTACCTGGGCCCATCCTGAAGAAACAGTCCATGCTTACCTGGGTGTATTCTGAAGGAATGATGCAAAATTACCTGGCTCCATCCTGAAGGAATGGTCCATGCTTACCTGGGCCCATCCTGAAGAAACAGTCGATGCCTACCTGGCTGTATTCTGAAGGAATGGTCCACACTTACCTGGCTCCATCCTGAAGGAATGGTCCACACTTACCTGACTGCATCCTGAAGGAATGGTCCGTGCTTACCTGGGCCCATCCTGAAGAAACAGTCCATGCTTACCTGGCTGTTTTCTGAAGGAATGGTCCCTGATTACCTGGCTGCATCCTGAGGGAGTGACCCATAATTAACTCACTGAATCTTGAAGGAATGGTCAGTGCTTACCTGGCTCCATTTTGAAGCAATGATCCATGGGTACATGGCTGCATCCTGAAGGAATGATCCATGCCACCCTGGCAGCATCCTAAAGAAATGGTTCATACTTACCTGCCTGCATCCTGAAGAATCGTCCCTGCTTACCTGGCGGCATCGTGAACAAATGGTCTACACTTACCTAGCTCCATTCTGTATGAATGGTCCACACTTTTATAGCTGCATCCTCAAGGAATGGTTCATGCTTACCTGTGTGCATCCTGAAGAAATGGTCCAGGGTTACCTGGCTCCATCCTGAAAAATTGGTTTATGTTTACCTGGCTGCATCCAGAAGGAATGGTCCATGCTTAGTTGGCTCTATTCTGAAGGAATGTCCAATGCTTACCTGGCTCCTTCCTGAATGAAACATTCACACTTACCTGGCTCCATCCGAAAATAATGGCTCATATTTACCTATATGTACCCTAAAGGAATGGTCCATGCTTACCCGGCTCCATGTTGAGTGAATGGCCCATACTTATCTCACTCCACCGTGAATGAATGGCCCATGCTTACCTGGCTCCATTTGGAAGGAATGATCCATGCTTACCTGGCTTTATCTTGAAAAAATGGTCCGTGCTTACCTTGCTCCATCTGAAGGAATGTTCCACGCTTTCCTGGCTGCATCCTGAAGGATTGTTCCATGCTTACCTGGCTGCATCCTGAAGGAATGATCCACACTTACCTGGCTGTATCCTGAAAAAAATGGTCCTTGGTTACCTGGCTGCATTCTGAGAAAATGGTCCAAGCTTACCTGGCTTTATCCTAAGGGAATGGTCCGTGCTTAGCTGGCTCCATCCAGAAGAAATGATCCATTCAGAAGAAAGGTTCATGCTTACCTGGCTGCATCCTGAAGAAATATTTCACGCTTACCTGGTTCCATCCTGAAGAAATGCTCCACAGTTACCTGGCTGCACCCTAAAGGAAAGGTCTGTGCTTACCTGGCTGCATCCTGAAGGAATTGTCCATGCTTACTTGGCTCCATCCTGAGGGAATGGTCTATGCATACCTGGCTCCATCCTGAAGGAATGCTTCCTGCTTACCTGGCTACACCATGGAGGAATGGTTCATACTTACTAGCCTCTATCCTGAAGGAATTGTCCACGCTTACCTGGCTGCATCCTGAAGGAGTGGTCCATGCTTACCTGGAGGCTTCACCTGGGAAAACAACCTGTTCCATCCTCTGGCCATTTCCATATTGGATTCCTCTGAGCTAACGACCCAGGTGTTAATTTTTTTTGTTGTTTATAGGATTATGATCATGAAAGACAAGGTTTCTGTTCTCCTGGTACTTAGATTCTAATGAGGGATCACAATCTGTGTTCATTGGGGTTCTCCAGAGAAACAGAAACAATAGGATACCAGTTCTTTGTTTTCTTTCTTTCCTCCCTTTTTTTCTTTCTCCTTTTTCCATCCATCTATCTATCATCTATCTTCTATCATTCTTTCTTTTCTGCTTCCTTCTTTCATACATCTATCTATCTAGAGACAGAGAGAGAGAAAAGACAAGAGAAAGAGATTTTATTATAAGGCATTGGCTCCTGCAGTTATGGAGGCTGACAAGTTCCATGATCTGCAGGGTGAGTTGGCGAGTGGAGACCTCTGAGAGCTGATGGTGTAGCTCCAGTCCAAAGGCCAGCAGGCTGGAGACCCAGGAAGAGATGTTCCAGTCAGAGTCTGAAGGCAGCAGAATGCTAATGTCCCAGCTTGAAGGCAGCTGGGCAGGAAGAGCCAGCATTCCAGGTGGGGGCCATCAGCCAGCAGAGTCCCCCGTTTCTCAGAGGAGGGATGGCCCTTTCATTCTATTCCAGGCTTCTCGTGGGTGGATGAGGCCCACCCCCATTAGGGAGGGCAGTCTGCTTTACTCAGTCTGACAATTAAAATGTTAATCTCAACCAGAAACACCCCACAGACACACCCAGAATGTCTGACCAAATATCTGGACACCCTGTGTCCTCATCAAGTTGACACGTAAAATTCACCATCACGTCACCCCTTGTCACCTTGGCACTGATGGGTCTCCTTAAAACCACACTTTATCCTCAAATAAAGAAGTTACCAAGGTCATCATTTCACCTAACGTGATACAGCTAATCCCGCATACAACTGAAAACACACAATCTCTTCCCCAGAAAAGGAAATAAAGGCCTTGAGTGAGGTTTACTCTTCTTCTGATATTTTCAACTTAGATTCTATGATGTAAAATTCACAATTCTTGAATACAATCTTATAACCTAAATACACCTTATGTTACATAACAGGATAAGAGAGGGAAGAAAACAAAGATATTTGCTATATAATACGCACACACATTCATAACAAAATTAGGAGGAAATTCTTCTGACTACTGCAGGCCTCACCTCAGTAATTAGTCACCTGGAGACAAATGTGGAAGATAATTTGAAGTCGTGATAGGAGCTGTGAAGACACAGAGCCAGGCCATACTCACCCAGCAGGACTGGGCCTCAGGGTGCCCCACAGGTGTCCCCTCAAAGCGTAGAAGCCGGGCTTTTGCCCACCAACTGCCTTCCATAGTGCCGGTATCTCCCCTGCAGGCCCAGCCTCTCAGGCTGCTTCAGGTGTGGGCTGTGCTCATTCTTCTGGCTTGAGAAAATGTCTGGAGGAAAAGTAGTGACTACGAGGTGCACACGTGAGGTGGGATTGTGGCAGCATTCATGGCCATCGTCTCAGCTCTGCAGGCGGAATTCGAGGTGGGATGAGGAGATGTGTATGGGGCAAAAGAGATGCTTCCATCCTCATCTCCTGGCAATAGCCAGATTCCATTTTTCTCCCCATTGTACAGGAGGGGCACAGAAGTTCTGTAACTTGCCAGAGGTCACAAAGATCACAATTTGTAGAGGAAGGGTTTGACCCCAGGCAGCCAGCGAAGGATGTATGTGGGGAACTTGACTAAGTCATTAAAGCATATGAGTTTTCTACTTCGTATACTTTAATCATTTGAAAATGTATTAAATAAACATAAAATACCTTAATAATAAAAAATATGTGTATTCAGATATTTTCTTTCAGTGTGGTCTTGGTTGTGATGCACTGATATTTAAATTGATCTGTGCTTTTATGTTAAGCATTATTTTCCTTTTCAGTAGAGAATAAACTAACTTCAACTATATTTCAGCAGGGAAAACATGAACTAAGTTCCAATATGTTTTCTCATCGAGAACAAGCTGAATACATACACACATATAAAACACATGCACTCTTAAGTAAAAATAGGATTTTTTTTCCCGAGGTTTTGCTCTTGTTGCCCAGGCTGGAGTGCAATGGTGTGATCTCAGCTCACTGCAACCTCCGCCTCCAGGGTGTAGCTGGGATTACAGTTGCCTGCCACCACGTCTGGGTAATTTTTGTATAAAAATAGGACTTTAAAAAAAAATCCAAATTTCTGATATTTAGGGACCATGACACAGCAATGTCTCCTGCACTGGACTTTATGTTTTATTAGTAAAGATGTTACCACTTTATTAAAATTATAATTTGGTATAATTATTATAATTTGGATATCTGAATGATACCTCTGATATATCTGAGTTATGATCTGGATTGAAGTAGACTTAACAACAGTCAATTTCAGTAAATATAGCCAAGTGACCATGTAGTGTTACAAATTCCAAAATTTCCACCCCAAGAATGACACGGCCACAGATGTGGGATGTGTGGCCTCTGCTCAGGACAGAGGGGACCCGGTGGGGCACCGCTGAGAGCTCTGAGCTGAGAGAGACAGAAACCGGTTACCACTCATTCAGACCACTGACTTGGGCAGTTGACTGAATCTCTCAGGGCCTGTTTCCCTGTATTGACAATAATAATCTACCATGGAGATGAGGATGAGACTTTACCTACTGCAAACCTCTGTGGAAATACGGGTTGTTAATATTAACCACCATCAGTGAGCCCATGGCTATGGCCACAGCCTAGAGAGGCTGTAAAACGGTTAACTGTGACTAGACACCGGAGGTTGGAGACTTACTTACTTTACGACTGGGTTGACTCATAAATGCCACGTAGACTTGCAAAGGAAGCGGTAAAGAGCTGTACCCCCGCTCTGGGGGGTTTATCATCAGAAGGAGAGAGACCCGAGGGAGCCTTCTGCCCACTCCAGATGAGGTGCTCCGTGGAACACGAGGAGCACACGAAACCCGACCAGCTTTGTGTGACTTCTGCGTGTGGGGTGGCACGCGTGTGCTTGCTATTCACTGTTTCTGCTGGGGGCATTTTTATCTTTTGAAATTCTTTCTTCTGAACCTTTCGTGCCTACCAGAACCAGCCTGTCAGGATGCGCCTGATCTCCACAGCAGCCCCTCCATCCGACTCTGAAGAAGCCGTCAGCTCACAGGAGATTCCTTTTGTTTAATGAGTAACAGCTACTGACTCACTCCATGGCCCACCAAAATGACAGACACCTGTTCAAAAGCCTGATCTGAAGTTGCTGCCATGACACAAGCAATGCCTGTGAAGTGCCTGCAGCCCACGCCTCTGAGACGGGCCAGGCGTGTGGTGGACACGCAGCTGCAGGCGCTTGCTCTCTGTCATCACGAGAAAAAGTATCCCTGCACCGGACAAGAAAGGACCTGAAGGCACACTCACAATCAACTTCCTGATTTCACAATGATGGTAGGGAGCCCTGTGGGTACTAGAAGCAGCAGGGAGGGGTTCTAGACCTTTGGTGCCCAAGAGACTTCCGTGCATGGAAAATGTTGACTTCTAGCTTCCATCTGCAGCTAACTCTCCATCGGGACGTGGGACCTGGCTGTACGAGTTAATTCAAACTGAGCCACTTTCCATTAGGGCGAGCCACTTTTCATCATCATGCTTATCATAACAATCAGATCTTTTGTGTAAACTGGAGCTTTTTTAAACTTAGCGTCTTTCCCAGATAGAGTGCACTCTTTCTGGTCACAGGATTGCATTCGCGTCCTTATTTTCCTGCTATGAGGAAGTGTTGATCTGGTCCAGGTGTGTTTTAAAGTATACACCCTGGACCATTCCATCATTACAGGGAGCAGAGTGGGGTTATCTGGAGGCCTCATCTGCTAGGAGACGAGGGATGTGTTGGGGGCAACAGGAGGCTGTGCTGTGTCCACACCAACTCCTTTTCAGGAACCGTCCAGAAGCTCAGGGATGTGAAACCTAAACTCTGTCCTCCAAGTCTTCCTGCAGCTGATGTACCTGAGGTGGTTTAGGTGACACTAATCTGGGGTCCTGAGGAAGCTCTGACTTTGAAATCCAGTTAAGCGAGAAGGAAGGTGGGGGATGAGGTGCCCATTCTGCTCATGTCATGAATATTATTTTCACTGCTGTTATCTGATGTTGATTAGCATATATTTTTCATATATATATATATATATCTGTGTGTGTGTATGCCATATATGTATTTGTAGAAATACTTTGAGGCCTTATATAATGTTATCTTCCTCCAGAGATAATTTTCTCTTCCTTTTTCCAGGCACCAAATGGAGTTAGCAATCCAAGATTATTTTATTTTCTGGGCTATCCAGATGACTTAAAGCCTCGCCGAAGTTCCCATGAGAAGTGTTTAAACAACCCAAAGAAAGCACGTAAGAGAGGAATAACAACAACAAAACCCAGAAAGAATGGATAGGAAACAAATGCAGTGGTTCCCCTTACCTGTGGCGAAGATGTTCCAAGACCCCCAGTGGATAGTACCAAGCCCTAGATATATGATATTTTTTCTATATACACACACACCTATAATGAAGCTTAATTTATAAGTTGGGCACAGTAAGAAATTAGCAACAGTAACTAATAATAAAATAGAACACATAACAATATACTATAATAAAAGTGATGTGTGTGTGATTTCTCTCTCTCTCTCAAAATATCTTATTGTACTATATGCACCTATTTTCAGATCATGGTCGACTGCAGGGAACTGAAACTACAGAAATCAACACTTCCAATAAGAGGCAACTACTGTTCTCAAACGGTAGAGTCAAACGTAACCATATTACACCAAATGTTACATCGGTGTTTAACTCACATCATGTTAAACATTGCAATGAAGAGAAGAGATTCTCCAATGAATACAAATGCAACACCCAACTCCATGCTTTTTACAGGAAATCTGACTTTAAATATAAAGTCACAGATGGGTTGATGTGAATAGATTCAAGAAAAGATATACCACACAAGCATAAAGCATAACAGCCTCAAATGGGTATCTTTCTATCAGAAAATAGATATTAAGACAAAAACATTACCAGAGATAAAGTGCACTTTATAACAAAAGGCTCATTTAGTCAGAAAACACAATAATTATAAATGTGTAGTATCTAATAATAGAGCTTCTAAATACATGAAGAAAAATGGATAGAAATATAGGAGAAATAGAAAATTCCACAATCAGAGTTGGATACTTTAAACCCCATATCAGCAATTTATAGAAGAACTAGACAAAAGATCAAAAAAAAAAAAAAGAATAACTAAAAAACACTATTGGCCAGGCGTGGTGGCTCATGCCTGTAATCCCAGCACTTTGGGAGGCCAAGGCAGGTGGATCACCTGAGGTAAGGAGTTTGAGACCAGCCTGGCCAACATGGTGAAACCCTGTCCCTACTAAAAATACAAAAACTAACCGGGTGTGGTGGTGCATGCCTGTAATCCCAGCTACTTGGGTGCCTGAGGCAGGAGAATCGTTTGAACCTGGGAGGTGGAGGTTGCAGTGAGCTGAGATCATGCCATTGCACTCCAGCCTGGGCAACAAGAGCGAAACTCTGTCTCAAAACAAAACAAAACAACCAAAAAAACCCCACTATTGACCTTGAGTTTACTGATATTTGTAGAGCACTATACCTTATGGCAGCAGAATACAAATTCTTTTCACCTGTGTGTGCTACTCCAGCAGGTGCCAGATTCTGTAGCCTAAAACAAGTCTCATCAGATTTAAGAAGATTGATGTCACATAGAGTATGCTCTCGACGACAATAAAGTTAAGTTAAAGAGCTTCACCATAAATATAACTGGGATGCCCCCAGATATTTGGAAATTAAACAACACATTTGTAAATAATCCATGAGTAAAATTATAAAGAAAATCAGAAAATATTTTTAGCTAAATAATAAAAATACATTTCAATAGTTATGGGATGCAGCTAACATAGTAACTTGAGGGAAATTTGTAGATTTAAATTCACATTTTAGAAAAATAGTCTACATCCAGTAATCTGAGTTACCAACTTAAGATATTAGTAAAAGAAAAGAAAATTAAACCAAAAGTAAGAAGAAAAAAATAATAAAAAGAGGGGTAGAAATTATTAAAATCAAAACTAAAATAAATAAATATCAGTGAAACAAAAACTGGTTCTTTAAGAATTTATGAACCTTCAGTTAGACTAGTCAATGGAGGGGGTAAAAACAGAAGAAACTCAAATTACCAATAACAGGAACAAAAGAAAAAACATCTCTATAGATCAGACAGTTAAAAGGCAATAAGCGAATATTATGAGTAACTCTATGCCAATAAATTTTGTAATCTAGATGAAATGAATCACATTTTTCAAAGACACAAATTACCAAAAGTGAAATTGGTAAATTGAATACTTACATATCTCTATGTCAATTATAAATTTGGATTTGTAGTAAGTTATCTCCCCATAGGACCTCTCAATTCTGAAGGAAATGTAGTGTTGATAGTTTTCAAACCAGAATGAGGAAGATGTTGAGATTATCAGGGAAAGAACTGAAAGAACCTACTTTAATCATGTATACTGAGGTAAAGGCAAACATTCTTGATATGACAGAAAAGCCTCATCAGAGAAATAGAACTATAAAATACAACCAAATGGAAATGTTAGAACTGAAAAATACAATCTCTGAAATTAAAAAAAAATCACTGGAGGGGCTCAATAGCACAATGGAGGTCATGGAACTTACAGTCTGTGAACTTGAAGATTAAATCATAGAAATTATTCAATCTAAAAAACAGAGAAAAAAGGATTGAATAGAAAATAAATAGACCTGTGAGGAAATATCAAAAGCTTAACATTTACGACAGTAGGCTCCTAAAGAGACAGAAGAAAGAGATTGGTGTGGAATTTGAAGAAAGTATGGCCAGACATGCTGAACTGAAAGACAGATGAACAGATTGAAGAAGATCAGAGAGCCCCATACAGAATAAACTCAAAGGAAATCACACCAAAGCACATTATAGTCGAAGTACTAAAAATAAAAGATAAATAAACATCATGAAAGCAGGCAAAGAAAAGCACTGCATTACATGCAGGAAATAATAATTTGAACAACTTAAATTTCTTATCAGAAACCATGGAACCTGGAAGACAGTGGAACGATATCCCTAAAATGCTGAAAGATGATGGCCAACCACAAATTCTATACCAGTGAAAATATGCAGAAGAATGGTAGCAAAATAAGGACATTCTCAGATAAATGAAAACTAAAAGAACTCATAAGCAGAACTGCTCTTGAGAAAATACTAAATGAAATTATTGACGCTGAGGAGAAATGATATCAAAAGGAATCCTGGAACTTCAAAAAGTAAGAAGAGTGACAGAAGGCAAACATATGAGTAAATATATCAAGCTATTCTTTTTTCCCTCTTAAACATCACTCTGAAAGCAAAAATTATAACATTTACTAGGTGGTATTCAATAATGATAGATAATATTTATGAAGCTATAAAATAAAAGGGGAGAACAAACAGAGCTACATGTTTGTAAACCTTCCATATTTTGAATAAAGTGGTAAAATATTAAATATAATTAGACTAAAATTTTAGGTAAATGTTAAGTCATGGTGTATTATCATTTTTACATATTGCTAGAGTTGATTTGCTAATGCTTTGTTGAGGACTTTTGCAACTATGTTTATGAGGGATATTTGTCTGTAATCACAAGAGTAAGTAATCACAAGAGCGATTACTAAAAAAACAAAGAAAAACAAACAAACAAAAGACAAACAAGAAGCCATAACAAAAAAGATAACAGAAAAATACAATACTAAAGCAATCCAAATAATTGAGAAGAAAGCAAGAAAATAGGAACAGAGACATCAAAACTGAGGGAACAAATAAAAAACAAATATTAATATAGTAGACCTAAATACAAACAAATCAATGATTACATGAAATACAAATGGTCTTAACTCGCCTATTAAATAATGGAGTATGTCAGATTGGGCTAAAAACAAAGACTCAGCTGTATGTTGTTTATAAGAAAACAACTTTAAATATGCTGACATAGGTTAAAAGTAGAAGAATAAAAGTAGATGTACAATGCAAACACTATTGAAAAGAAATTTGATTGCTTGTATTAATATCAGACAATGTAGACTTTAGAACATGGAAAATTGCCAGAAATAAAGAGGGGTATTGCATAAAGGTAACAGGGTCAATAACTAGGAGGGCTCCGAAATATATAAAGTGAAAGAAATACAACTGAATACAGAAATAGACAAATTCACAATTATATTTGAAAATGTCATTATTTCTGTCTCTGTAATTGATAGAATGATTCAAGTGAAAATCAGCAAGGAGTTGCTTGTAAATTCTAGATATTAGACCTTTTTCAGATGGGTAGATTGCAAACATTTTCTCCCATTCTGTAGGTTGCCTGTTCACTCTGATAATAGTTTCTTTTGCTGTGCAGAAGCTCTTTATTTTAATCAGATTCCATTTGTCAATTTTGGCTTTTGTTGCCATTGCTTTTGGCTTTTTTGTTATGAAGTCTTTGCCCATGCCTATGTCCTGAATGGTATTACCTAGGTTTTCTTCTAGGGTTTTCATGGTTTTGGGTTTTACATGTAAGTCTTTAATCCATCTTGAGTTAATATTTGTATAAAGTGTAAGGAAGGGATCCAGTTTCAGTAGTCTGCATATGGCTAGCCAGTTTTCCCAGCACCATTTGCTGAATAGGAGATCCTTTCCCCATTGCTTGTTTTTGTCAGGTTTGTCGAAGATCAGATGGTTGTAGATGTGTGGTGTATTTTCTGAAGTCTCTGTTCTGCTCCATTGGTCTACATATCTGTTTTGGTAGCAGTACCATGATGTTTTGGTTACTGTAGCCTTGTATAGTTTGAAATCAGGTAGCGTGATGCCTCCAGCTTTGTTCTTTTTGCTTAAGATTGTCTTGGCTATACGAGGTCTTCTTTGATTCCTATGGAATTTAAAATAGTTTTTTTTTCTAATTCTATGAAGAATGTCAATGGTAGTTTGATGGGAATAGCATTGAATCTATAAATTACTTTGGGCAGTATGGTCATTTTCATGATATTGATTCTTTCTATTCATGAGGATGTAATATTTTTCCATTTGTTTGTGTCCTCTTTTATTTCCTTGAGCAGTGGTTTGTAGTTCTTCTTGAAGGGGTCTTTCACGTCCCTTGTTAGCTGTATTCCTAGGTATTTTATTCTCTTTGTAGTGATTGTGAATGGGCATTCATTCATGATTTGGCTCTCTGCTTGTCTATTGTTGGTGTAAAGGAATGCTTGTGATTTTTGCACATTGATTTTGTATCCTGATACTTTGCTGAAGTTGCTTATCAGTTTAAGGAGTTTTTGGGCTGAGATGATGGGGTTTTACTAAATATAAAATCATGTTGTTTGCAGACAGAGAAAATTTGACTTCCTCTCTTCCTATTTGAATATGCTTTATTTCTTTCTCTTGCCTGATTGCCCTGGTCAGAACTTCCAATACTACTTTGAATAGGAGTGGAGAAAGAGGGCATCCTTGTCTTGTACTGGTTTTCAAAGGGAATGTTTCCAGCTTTTGCCCATTCATTATGATATTGGCTGTGGATTTGTTATAAATAGCTCTTATTATTTTGAGATATGTTCCATCAATACCTAGTTTATTGAGGTTTTTAACATGAAGGGATGTTGAATTTTATCAAAGTCCTTTTCTGCATCTATTGAGATAATCATGTGGTTTTTATCTTTGGTTCTGTTTATGTGACTAATTACGTTTATTGGTTTGTGTATGTTGAACCTGCCTTGCATCCCAGGGATGAAGCCAATTTGATCATGATGGACAAGTTTTTTGATGTGCTGGTGGATTTGTGTTGCCAGTATTTTATTGAGAATTATTTTCATATCTATGTTCATCAGGGATATTGGCTTGAAGTTTTCTTTTTTTGTTGTGTCTCTTCCTGGTTTTGGTATCACGATGATGCTGGCTTCATAAAATGAAGGATATAGAAGATGCAAACAACACAAAAAACTTGATCTAATTGTCATATATAGAACTTTCCACCCCAAAAGAGCAAAATACACATTGGTTTTTCAAGTGCACATGGAACATTCTGAAAGATAGGCCATGTTCTGGAGCATAAAGTAAAGCTTAAACTTAAAAAAGAAATCATTCAAAGCATGTTCTTGGTACATAACAAATAAAATAGAAGTCAATAATGGAATATTATTGGAATGATACACAAATACTTGAAAATTAAACAGCACACTTCTAAAATAACTTATGGATCACTAATAATTCTCAAGTGAAATTAGTGAAAATATTGTGAACTGAATGAAAATAAAAATTCATCATATTAAACTTTGTAGGATGCAGCTAAAACAGAGCTTAGAAGGAAATTTGTGACATAAAATGTTGTGTTAGAAATCTAGAACATGGAATGTTTTATTAGAATATAACAAAACTCCTAAATCAATAATCACATTTTCCCCTATAGAAACTAGTTAAGGAAGAGTAAATTAAACCCAAAGTAAGTAAAAGGAATATAATAATAAAGGTAAGAGACTAAAGCAGTCAAATTAAAAACAGAAAAGCAGTAGAGAAAATCAATGAATCCAAAGGCTGTTTCTCTAACAAGATAATAAAACTGATAAAACTCTAGTGAGAATAACCATGAGAAAAAGAAAGAAGACACAATTTTCCAATGTTAGAAATAAAAGAGTGGGCATCACTGTAGACCCTACAGACATGAAAAGGGTAATAAAGGAACACCACAAATGACTATCTGCCTGTAGGGTTGACAGTTCAGATAAAATGGACTAATTTCTTGATAATCATAAATTACTAACACCCATTCAAGAAAAACAGGCAACATGAATAGTCCTATATCTACTAAAGAAGTTGAATTTTTAATTACAACCTTCCTAATTAGCAAACTTCAGGCCTTGATTGTTTTACTGGTGAATTCCACCAGCATTTAAGAAAGAAATAATACCAATTCTGCAAAATCTCTTCCAGAAAATAGAAGAAGAGAAAACACTGCTCAATAAATATTACCTTTATACAAAAACTACACAAAGATATTCTAAAAAAAGAGATTCTTACAAATATCCCTCATGAACATAGTTGCAAAAGTTCTCAACAAAGCATTAGCAAATCAACTCTAGCAATATGTAAAAATGATAATACACCATGACTTAGTGGGGTTTATCCCAGAAATGCAAGGCTATCTCAACATTAAAAATTAATGTAGAAAAAGCATGTGACAAGTCTCAATGTCCATTCATAATAAAGATGCTCAAAAACCTTAGAAGACAAGAAAAGTCTCTTATCTCAATAAAGGGCAGCTACAGGAAACTGCATTGGACCCCACACTTGGTGGTGGAAGATAGAGCTTTCTTCCTAAGGTGGGAAGCAAGACAAGAATGTCAGGTTTCACTGCTCCCAGTCCACATGGTGCAGAAAGTCTCAGTGCAATCAGGCAAAAAACAAACAAACAAACAAAAAACCACACACAAATCCCACAAACAAACAAAAAACCCAAAAAACAAAAGGCATATAGGTTGGAAAGAAACACTTGCGACTTACATTATTTTCTATGCAGAATATCTCCAAAGGCACCTTAGTGGCTCCTATATAACTAATAAGTGAGTTTGGCAAGTTCACAGGATACATATTTAATATGAAAAAAATCAATTGTATTTCTGAATGAACAATTGGAATTGAGATTTTTTAAAGTACTATTTCAATTGCACCAAAAAAGAGAGAAATATTTAGATGTACATACAGCAAAAAATGTGGAGGACATGTGTGCTTAAAAGTACAAAATGCTAATGAATGAAACCAACGATAACTTAAAAGAATGGAAAGATATATTGTATTCCTGAATTGGAAGCTTCAATATTACTAAAATAACAGTTCTGCCCAAGTTGAGACAGACGACTAATAGAGAGAACACACATAAAGGATAGAGAGATAGAGATGGATAGATAGAGATAGATATTGTAGATATTGACAAGTTGGTTCTAAGACTTACATGAAAGGTAGAGGAATGAGAGTATCCAAAACAATTTTGAAAAAGAATAAAGTTGAAGGCTTACACAACCTGGTTTTAATATTTATTATAATACTACAATAATCAAGACAGTATGGTTCTGTGAAAGATCAGACACATAGATCAATTGATTCACACAGTAGGATCAGCTTTTTTTTTTTAAACAAAGTCATAAAGGCAATTCAGTACAGAAAAGAATAGTTATGTCAAACTGTAGGCTCAAACAATTGAACAAACATGAAAAAAAGAGACAAGAACCCTGACCTACATACCTCATACAAAAATTAACTCAAAATCGATTGTAGAATAGGAATGTCTTAAGGAGCCATCCTATGCTTACCTCACCACTGTATATTGGATGTGGCTGGGGAGTTTAAAGCTGAGCAGATAACTTGTCTCTTTATTAAAGAGCAACACCAGGCCCATCTCCCACAGCCAGACCTAACCTAGGTGCTGAAATTCTGGGCTTTGGGCTGAGCTGCGAAGGGATGAGGCTTACTGGGCTGTGGAAGGGGACACATGTATTCCGTGAGTAGGAAGAACGTGAATCACTGAGGCCTGAGGCCAGACTGTGATGGCTTTCAGGATGGCCCCAGCAATCTTCCCTGACAGTCCTCTTCAGCACTGATAAGACACAGCAGAAGTGATGGTGTGTTACTTCCAAATCCAGGCCCTAAAAGGCACCGAGACTTTCACCTTGTCACAAAGATGCCCAGGGAGCCCACGGAGAGGTCAACATGGCAAGCACTGGAGGTGGAAGGGGTCATGGGGGTCTGGTCCTCCTGCCACAGTCAAGCTTTCAGATGATGCAGCCTGCTGACATTCTGACTGAAGGACACCAAGCTGGAACTACCCATCTAGGCCTCTCTGGACTCTTGGCCCACAGAAGCTAGGTGAGATAATAGGTGTTTCTTGTCTAAGCTACTGAATTTTGAATTAATTTGTTCTAAACGTTGGATAATGATACCAATTCCACTTGAAAACTCTAATCCTCTTGTTCTACCTTTCTGTCCAGGTCATTTATTTACTATTGTGATGTGGTTATTAATACAAACAACATGAAGAAAGGACTGTATCAAAGTTCTGAGCCCTCCCTGGGGCCCCAGGACAGCATTGGTAATAAGTGCTGGGATGATTCTGTCTTCATTTCAGGGGTTGTCACAAAGGGAGCTGGGCAGCTAAGGTGCTCACAGCTCCCTGGGTCCTCCCAGACCACCCTTTGATCACTCATTCACTTCTGTTTGCACCTGTGTCCTTCAGCCCTACCCAATCCTTGCATCTCACAGGGAGATGTGGAAGTCTAGGGCTCTGAAGAACCAGAGTTTTGACCAAGTGTTAGTGACTCATTTTTCCTCATCTGTTTCTTCTCACCCGGTTTTAGTGTCTTGCACACAGAGTGTCCAATAGATAGATATTGATTAAGTTGATGGCCCAGGAGCCAAGGAGAGCTACCCAAAGGCTACACATTTCCCTTTGAGTCCATTAGAAATCAAATACGGGGCAAACTTAGAAAAAAGTGAACCCATGTTCTCCCGCCCAGGTGAAGCAGAATCAGAGAAGGCTTGAAGCTCAGCCTCCCCAAGCTACGAATGCATGATTGCACCAGCGCAAGACAGGAATCCCCAGTCCCGGCCGCAGGGGCCAGGGCAGCTTGGACTCTCCACAGCTCTTCAGCTTGGCGTTCTGGGCATTTCAAGACAGGTAAATACAGGCTGTTTTCATCTGTGCTGACCTCTGTGCTCTGTCCTCATAGGGTCACTTATTTCTCAGGTGGCCCTCAGGCCTGTGATCTTGTCCTCATGGGGTCACTTGTTTCCCGGGTGGCCCTCAGGTCATGGAAGGTCCAGTGGGAGCCAAGGATGCTGTTCTTGCAGTAAAGGTCTCAGCTTCTGCTATGCCAGTCAATCGGGGTGAAGGAAGTGACTCTTCTTCAGGTAAGACTGAGAGCAGACAGGACAGGTGCCAGGCAAGGAAGGAAGCCTCTTGCCTGCACTCTGTGAGTGCTGGTTAAAGCATCGACAATGCATTTCCAATGCAGAGCACTGGGAACCAGGGCAGCAGCTGCAGAATCAGCTCCAGGGACGATGATGGGGTCAAGTCAGTGCCTCCTCAGGGCTGTTTCCAAGCAGGTGCCCATTTAGGGCAGGGTTTGGATTGACTTTAAAAAAATCCAGTCTTCTGGGAGAACAGTAAGGAAATACAGTGTATTCTAAGAGAAGAGGAGGCAGTCATGAAGATCCTAAGAGAGGTGATATGTGAGTGTTGATTTCCTGGTGTTTCATAGGGGCGGCATGGTGAATCAGCGCTCATCTTAATCGCCCATATTGATGGATGAGCAAGGGTGAACAGCAGTGAGAGTCTGCACTCTCTACTCACCTAGGAAAACAGCACAGCTACTGAGCTTGTGCCTGCAGTGCTTCAGT
This sequence comes from Pan troglodytes, assembly GCF_028858775.2. Classification (NCBI taxonomy): domain Eukaryota; kingdom Metazoa; phylum Chordata; class Mammalia; order Primates; family Hominidae; genus Pan; species Pan troglodytes. Next base: position 117,904,914 of record NC_072412.2, on the reverse strand, counting down.
AGTGTCTGCAGTCTGGGGCCATGCTGATTTGCTAATCCTTGATCTCAGCTGGGCGTGATTGCCACCCTGGTCCCTGGCTCATGAGGGGCAGGCACACCACTAATTGGCAGGTGCTGGCCTGCTTTGTAGGGGGCTGGGTGGGGAGCCAGGATGCTCTGCAGTGGAGGCCTGAATGGATGACTCTCTGCACCTGGGGGCTGGGTGGGGCGCCAGGGTGCTCTGCAGTGGAGGCCTGAATGGATGACTCTCTGCATCTGGGGGCTGGGTGGGGAGCCAGGGTGCTCTGCAGTGGAGGCCTGAATGGATGACTCTGCACCTGGGGGCTGGGTGGGGAGCCAGGGTGCTCTGCAGTGGAGGGATCTGCATTGATGACTCCCTGGACTTTCTTGCCAGAAAAAAATCTTTATTTTATATTTTGCTGTTTTAAATGTAACGTGCATTTTTCATCACTTGCTATTAAAAATATATTTTTAAAGATTTGAAGCTATAAACACCAAACTTACAAGTACCTGGGGCGTATGGTGAATCACAGTTCTGCCCTCTGATCCAGTGGTTGCAACCTTTGGCCCCATGGGGGAAGAGTCTGGGGTGCTGCTTGCTGAGAGCTCCCAGCCAAGACCTCCCCCGGAGGTGCCTTTGGTTGACAGGTGCTGCTTCACCCAAGTGGCCCTTCCCAGGAGCGGCTCGGAGGACACACAGGCTCGGCTCTCACCCCTCAATTCAGGATGTGCCTACAGGGCCGTCCTGGCATGGGATTCCACATGGGGTTGCCGAAGCCTCTTGCCTTTGCACCCTGGCTTACCTTCCTCTCTTTCAACGCTGCTTCCCTGAATCCTTCCAGGTGTTACTCCTGACAGCACTCCCCACTACACCACCTGCACACACATCTGTCTTGGATCTGCTTTCAAGAACCCGCATCTGCTCCACCATCCCACCTGCCGACACTATTTTCAAGTGGGCTTAGATGTGCAGATACGAAGGAGATGAAGTAAGAGCTGCTCCGGCCCTCGGATGATGCAGACTCCACGAGCTCGTGCTTCCCGTGGCTCCTAGGGGAGCCCAGACCACCCTGTGCACCAGCAGTGAGGGCTCAGTGCTGGGAGCTGCGCTCTGGAGCCTTTGCTCCTCTGCAGTGTCACGAGTCCCTGTGGCGGGTGGTGGCCGCCTCTTCCTGCAGCAATTCTCTCCCACCTCCTTTCCTCCACCTCAGAGAGATAGCGGGTGTCAAATGGCCCAGAACCGAGGCCCCTGCACTGCTGCAGGCACAGAGGACGGGTAGGATTGTGTGGGAGAGCCCTGGGGGTAAGCCTTTCGCCTACGTCCCTCCTGCCGCCAGCCAGTGCCGGGAGCTTAGTTTTCTTATCTGTAAAATTAGGTCTCATTAGGTTGTGAAAATTAGAGATGATGTATATAAGGTTCCAGTGCAGTTTCCAGCACATAATGAGATTGGATGAATGCTAACTTCTTTTTAGTGTTATCGTGATTATTGTGATTATTATTATCATCACATGTAGACCTTTGACCAGAAATTAGAGAGGACTCAAAAAGAAAGAGAAAGCTACGGAACCACACAAATGTAGTAGAAGCATGTTCTGTGCTGCAGAATTTATTAGAGACGAGCAAAGCCTCTTTAGTAATTGATAGAGATGTGGTACTTAATGTGAACTTTGAGTAATTGCAGATGGAGAGGCCAAGAATTTTATGCAGATAGCAACAAGGTCCCTGACACAGGGAAGTAATATCCCTGCACAGACCAGCTTAAGACAAGATTAGTGTGGAGCACAGGAGGATCAAGAGGATCTGCACGGGGTGAGATAAGGAATCTGGACAGACCAGAAAAGAGGCGATTCCCCAGACACCCAGTGAGAAGGTGAGGATGAGGCTGGCAGCTGAAATCTGAGCCTCACAGAGTGGCATTTATAGTTGTCGGTGTATTATTATGCTTGAGTCAACCGGAATGGAAAATATGCATGATTTTTATTACATGGAGTTTGGGTTTTTTGTGGAAAACTCTAGAAAGGGATTTGAACCTCACTTGACTCATTGCAAATGAGGTTTCATGCCCAGAGGAGGACAAACCAAATTCTGCCTTCTCCTGCTTATTCCACCTGCGTGTCCTGGGTGCCCATCCTTTTCACCTGCCTCTCGCCCTGCAGAGGGATGAGCTCTGTGGAGCACCTTCTCTTCCCTCCAGGGGCACCTGCCTCGCCTTCTTCTTTACCACTCGCCTCCATCATAACCGTGCTCTCTTCATTCCTTCTTCATCTGTCCCATTTCTAAGTGAAAAATGTTCTTACTGTGGCTAGGAAGCAAAAGATGGCAGGATCATCATGTGTTGAGGAAAAGGGAAACCACAAATTTGGTTGTGATTTTACTTCAAAATGTTCGTAGATTCAACAAACACTTTGGTACCTGTGAGAGTGTATAACTCCTTATGAAAAGCACAGGCTGGCTTCACTCACGTATGTGAGTGCATGGCTCAGCAAACGGAACCTAGCAGTCCATCAAATATGTTGGAGAGCCCGTCCCAGGTGGGCTGATTTGAAGCTGGTGCAACAGTAGAAAATCTCTTCATGTCATTTGCCATCTTTACAGATTAGCGGAGAAGAGCTGTATGATCTGCTCAAAAGAAAGAAATGTGTTTGATAAAATTCAGTATGTATCCTTGATAAAAATCTTAAAATAAGAATGGAAGGAAATTTTTAAAGTTGACAAATCTCTAAGTAACAACAGCAGAAAACCATAAAAACCAAAGTTACCAAAAAAAATCACAACAAATGTCACTGTCAATAGTAAGACATATCCAAGTCCAGAATGCTAACTACCACTACATCTGTTCAACATTAAATTAGCACAAAAGACAAGTAAATGTGAAAGGTATGAGTATTAAAAAGAAAACATACAAAGCTGTCATTATTTAGATGACTAGATTATATAAAGAGTACACCCACAAATACTTTAAAACATTTAGGATACATAAGGCATGCTTAAATATTGAGTAATATGTACCAATATTTTTTTTAATTGCATTTCTGCCTACCAGCAACATTTAGAGAATTTAATTTATAAGAAGACATAGTTGAACTCTACTTCTAGTTAAGACGGAGTAGCAGGGACTGAATTTAGCCTGAACCAACTAAAAGTATCACACAAATTATATTAAATAACAGTTTTCAGGGCCAGGTACAGTGGCTCACGCCTGTAATCCCAGCACTTTGGGAGACCAAGGCAGGCAGATCACCTGAGATCAGGAGTACAAGACCAGCTTGGCCAATATGGTTAAAGCCCCTCTCTACTAAAAATACAAAAATTAGCTGGGCGTGATGGTACACACCTATAATCCCAGCTACTCGGGAGGCTGAGGCAGGAGAATCACTTGAATCCAAGAGGCAGAGGTTGCAGTGAGCTGAGATTGTGCCACTGCACTCCAGCCTGGGCAATAGAGCGAGACTCGGTCTCAAAAGAAAAAACAATAAAAGAACAGTTTTCAAAACAATGGGCTTAACCACTGCATTAAGCTTTACAACTGTATCATTAAGCTATTTAGACTTGATTATAAGTTTTACTGTTTATTTAATATCACTTTTTCTATATTTTATGTTAAGTTCTTTATTCTAACTCATTTTTCGGTTGTATGGAGTGTCTCCTTGAGTAATTCTTCCAGAAAAGTTTATTTTTTCTGAGTCCTTGCACTTCCAAATACTCATTTTATTTGCCCTTACAGTTGAACAATAATTAAATATTCATATAATTCATAATAATTTGACCTTAAAATTCTGTGAAGTTGGCATTATTACTATGTTTCATTTAGTGTTGCAGTTGAAAATCAAATACCAGACCAAATATCTTTCTTTTGTAGATAATTATTAATTTATAAAATTTTCTTCTTTTTATTTCAGCTTTATGCTTTTTTTTCCCCCTTTATCCTGGGAAATTAGCAACTTAACCAGGAAATCTCAGGATGTGGCTCTTATCATTGTCATCCCACCCGACTCTCTGGGAGCCACTTTGTCTGAAAACCAAATTTCTTTCCGGAGCCCAGCTTGGGGTCCCCACAGCGAGGCTAGGGGCAAGAGGGGCTGCAGGCAGGCCTTCTCCCCACACCTGCCTTAAAGTGTGGGTGGATTTGGGCTTCGGGTGCTGGGTGTGGTGGGGTTTGGTTTCTCACCCACCCCAGGCCCGGGAGCTGTGTCAATGTGTCTGTCTAGGTTTCTCCTTCCTGAGTCCTCTCCCCAAAAATCCACCAGGCAACACACACGTGGTGGGACCTGGTGAGAAAGAACCAGTTTTGATTTGGCCACCACAGTGACATTTGGGAGATGAGGATGGGCCATTTACATACATCATGAATGGGAATGCCTGTATTGTTCATGTAACTCGCAGGGAAAATGTCAGAAAATTCATCCAAATCTACATTGTACACTTGATGAGGCAGCCGATTGGCTGAGAGGCTTGGGAAAATCAGCCGGGTCTACCCAGAGCTTACGTGAGGCTACAAAATCAGCCCTTTAGGAACTTGTGGGTCATCTGTAGCAACTAGGGCGGCTGTCCCCAGGGCCTGGTGTGGGTGCGGGGCATATCCTCCTCTATTAAGTACCTCTCGCTTCCTGACAGGTAGCTCAGATTGCAGGCACATGGCTGTGGGGCACCCTAATTCCTGAGAGTCCCCCCAACATGGGCTGCCAAGGCGGGGATTGCAAAAGTCTCCAGTTACCAGCACCCTGAACATGCACCCTTTGATTAAATCACCCCACACCAAGTAACACCAACCTCTGTGTTGAATTTTTTGAAAATAAACTTAATTTTTATTTATAGAAAGAGAGAGATAATTCTTTCAGAATTTCTCTAATCTCTCACTTCTACGAGCCCCAACTCTTTCTCCTGAACACTCCCAGATTTCAAAAGTAATTTGAATTCCCTTAATCAGTCAGCTAACTCCTTCTGTTTTATTCCTTATGATTAGGGTAAAATAATATATTTAGCATGAGATGATCAGGGAAACTACTGTATTTGTTCTTTGGACTAAGCAAAAGCATCTCCCCCTGTATCGACACGTTTATGAGAAAGAAAATGGCTCATTTATGGGACAAAGCTTCCACCAGGTCTTTCAGAAGATCTCAAAGTACAGAGGCCCATGCATTCTCTCAGAAAACTCTATTAAGTACATTATAAAGCAATTTTTGATTTTCAACACAATTTTGCTACTGGCTAAACAGCCTGAACCCTATAATTTTTCCACAGAGGGCGCCCTGTGCTGTTGAGATGACCATCCATTGGTTTGTTTCCAGGCACGGACTGGAGAGAGTTTCCCAAAACAATTTCAATCTTATGGCAGAGGCACCTTTCTCCTTTGCTTTTGAGCAGAGGGTTGTAGGCTGGAGGAGCTGGAATGTCACTTGAGCTCCGGAAACACCGTGTTTCCGGGAAGCAGAGGAAGCACTGGGATCGCGCATCACAGATGTTCTGCTCCAGGAAGCTCCCAATTTCCCTCGCAGGGAACCTGGAGATGAAAGCCGGTGTTCCAGGGGGCCCTTCCTTCCTGGAGCAGGTGGGCTGTGGACTGGCCCTGGGCGGTGGGTGGGGATGGGTGAGTATGTGGGTCCCGTGGATGGGAACAGGTCATTTGTGGTAGTCCAGCCCGCTAATTCCAGGGACCCTCGGCATTTTGGCCTCACCTATGGGCACCTGAGTCCTCTGTGGGCACGGGGCTTGTGCTGGGGTGACTCTTCCAGGGTTGGGTGACGGAGACTCAACGGTGATCAGACAGAGCTGATCCATCCTCCCCCGTCTCTGAGCGGTGGGGACAGCTGCCATTTTCCTTCATGATGGAATACCTGTGCCTGTGCGTGGCACTCCGTTCTTTGATCTACTAACATGTGGAAGCACATACGTGGGTTGGTCCTGAGCCTGTAGCCAGAATAAGAGAAGGCTGTGGTCTACACCTCTGACCACAGTCTACACCATGCTGGATGAGAGGTGCCCATTCCTAAATATCACAGACCATTGGTTCAAGGCCACACGCCCTGCGGTCACCACCACAGCTCTCGGAGCTGGGCCTCTTCCAGAACTCTGGGCTCACAGAGCTGTCACCCGTGTTCTCTGTGCTTGATGGCCGGTAGGCATCTCACTTAATTTGTCCAAAACAGGACCCTTTACTTCCCATCTGTCCATCTGTCCCTGAAACAATCGTCTGCCCCAGCCGTCCTCGCCTCTGCAAATGGCTCCATCATCATTCTAACTGTTCACGTCCCAAATCTAGAAGTCACCTATGGCAGCGTTCTTTCTTTCTTTCTCCACCATGTTTCACCCACCAACACATTCAATCAACTCTAGATTCAAGCTGTACCCCAAGCAAGCCCAACGCTCCCCATCTCCCCACCAGTCCCACAGCCCGAGCCTTTGACACTCACTTGGAGTTGGCCTAGGGCTGACCTGCCTCCACCCTTGTGCACGTGCCACTTGTCTGCCACATCAGAACTGTCTCTGGTTTTTTTTTTTTTTGAGATGGAGTTTTGTTCTTGTTGCCCAGGCTGGAGTACGATGGCACGATCTCAGCTCACTGTAATCTCCGCCTCCCAGGTTCAAGTGATTCTCCTGCCTCAGCCTCCCGAGTAGCTGGGATTACATGCGGCCACCACCACACCCGGCTAATTTTTATTTTTATTTTTTTTATTTTTAGTAGAGACGGGGTTTCATCCTGTTGGCCAGGCTGGTCTTGAACTCCTGACTTCAGGCAATTCGCCTGCTTTGGCCACTCAAAGTGTTGGGATTACAGGCGTGAGCCACTGCACCCGGCCAGAACCATCTCTTAAATATGTGAATCTTATCATCTGACTCCCCAGCTGAAAACCATTCCGTGCTTCCTGTCTCTCTTGGGCTGAGACCCCACTCTTGGTGCGAGCTGCCGTGGCGCTCCCACCCGCCCTTCAGCCTGCAAGCTGCAGCCACACCACCGGCCGCGGGTTCCTTTAGCATTCAGCGCCTCCCCTCCGGGGCTGGCCCTGGCTGGAAGGCTCTCAGCTTGAACGCGGTGTTCTCAGCGCACCTGATCTTAAGTAGTCAAGCCGGTACTTTATCCTTCCCCCTTACAACTCTCTGCCAAGTTTTAGCCGTTTTTCTCTTTTTCAGTCTTTATCATCAGACCCTACACTCTGAGCACAGCCACGGGAGACCCCGGGAGGAAGTGGCCTGATGAATTCTCCACGCCCCAGTGCCTGAGCCGGTGCCCTGCCCTGGGCTGATCTCCCTCTGTGGAGTGGAGATGGGATGGGTGTGCGTGCATCCCTCAGGCTGGAGGGGCCTTTAGGATTCTCAGAACTGCAGCAGCTTCTTACCCACAGGACCGGGGTGCTGTGGAAATGCCCTCCGGGACTTCTCACAAAATTTCATTCATTGTGTGTGTATTTCTCTCCCGTCACCTATTTTCAAAAACAAAAAAGCAAATAAACAGAAATTACCAGGATAAGCGTCACTCTCTGGCATCCTTTGCTGTGCTTGGCTGCAGTGGGAGATCGCCTGGCTGGAGCTGAGCGTGTGCTGGGTCTGCGTTTTCATGGCATCGGCGTCAGTGCAGGCGTGCAGCCTGACCCGACCAGGGCTCCACGGTGCCAGGGTTGCAGGGTCAGACTGTGCGCCCGGCCGTCCTGCCTGCTTCAGCCAGGCCAGTTCTCAGGACGCCTTCACTCTCCCTCATGGGGCCAGTTATATATGATCTGAGTCCAGGGCGTCTCACGTGGCCTGTGGTCGGTTTTGGTATCTACCGAGTGAGTTTAGCTTGAGTCTTCCCGATACTTTCTTTACCTTGGCATGTTTAGAAAGAGACTGTCCAGTTAGAGAAGAACTCCAAGGGACCCAATCACATTCAAAACCCCGACATGGGCTGTGTGTGCCTGAAAGACCTGTCCTGTCCTGTTCAGGAAAGGGCAGTGGACCTGAAGAAAGATCTTGAGACGCTGTTGGTTCCAGAGCTGTAAGAAAGGACAATCCCAGCAGCTAGACGTTTCTTTTCCTTTAGACTCTGCCTTACTGAGACCAGGGACTGGGGTTGGCTCTGCCGATGCTGCAACCACAGGCGCGAGGATTCCGTTCACCCACCAGGAACACCTGAGGCGCAGCTACAACATGGTTTACGGGGGCAACTTGCACTTGGGAAAGAAGTGGAGCACATACCAGGCTGCAGACGCCTGTCAGTCTCCGCAGGAAAGGGACATCAGGGTTCTGCCCCACAGCTGTGCTTCTGCCAAGGGGGGCAACGGCTGGAGCACGCCCACCACGAGAAGTCCTGCCTTCACTGCCATACATGCTTATAGATGACTCTAAGAGGGGCTAGGGACCTCCAGTGTCTGAGGAGCAAGAAACATATCAGGAACTTCACGCCAGGAGCACAGGGGCCCTGGGAGGGGCCCTGCCTGCCAGGAGCGAGGCCATCAGGCACCGATCTCGCTGTTCTCAATGTCTGGGTGGGAGCACCGTGCTGGGCAGTCACAACCTGGGGTCAGCAACAAGGGGCTGCAGGACTCACGACGGGAGGCCGGCCTCGAATTGGGCAATGAGGGGGCCAGTGGGGACCGGGGACGTGTTGTCGACAAGAGTTCTGGCGGTCAGTACCGAACACGGCTGGCCTGCAGATCTGACTGTATATGGTAAAGCAACTGTGAACCAATGGGGTAATCGACTTTCTAAATGCCGTTTTCTGTGAGAAACATGAACGGGCACTTCACACCTTGTCTTATAGTATTTTCACCTTTTAAACTGTAACTCACAATAAGAAAAGCATGTTTCAGCAGCATCCAGGACCACGCACCCACAGCCCAAAGGAAAGTTTTCTAAATCAAAACTTCATATGTGATGCACATCAACAGTTTCAACTTTATTCTAATCCTTTCTATTGCATTTTAAAATTATTTTCAATATTTTTAAAATGAGTTTTTCCTTAAATTCTGCTTGCAACTCAGTGGCTGGGTCTGCTCTGCAAAGTGTGGAGAGCCTGGGTCCGTTGCAGTGCCTGTCACTGGAATGAGAGCCCGGGCAGGCCTGGGTTCGTTGCAGTGCCTGTCACTGGAATGAGAGCCCGGGCCAATGCCCAGCTTGGCAGGCTCCACTTGAGTTAACAGCAAAGTCAGACCCGAAATCCTGGGCTCCTTAATGCCCGGTCTAGTCTCTGTCCACTCTGTGGGTGAGAGTAGCTAACTCACTTCTCTGCGTTGGCTTGCAGAGAGAAAGCAGACGCTCACTTGATGTTCCATGGTGGCAGGAGCCATGGTGAGGCTCGCACCCGCACGTGCTCCACCGCTCGCACACGCCCCGCCTCCAGCTTGCTGAGTGCACCGACGATGCTAGAGTGTGAAATTCCAAATGCTCTCAGTGTATGCGGGTTTGCAGATCCCGACGCACTGATTGCTTTTTTTCTCCAACGTTGTGGTAGCTCCTTGGGAGCAGTAATGAAGAATGGAAGCTTTTCTGGAAAGTGTTCACTGGGTGCCTATTAGACCTGACACAAAGCTGTGCTTGCTGTGGTTTTGTGTGCAGAGGTCTGTAATTTGGGTTTATACTGTATTTTTGCAATATATAGACATTAGCATGCAGAAACTTGGCACCTGAGACCATGTGTCAGGGCTCATGGAGAAGATGCTTCCGACCTCAGGCAGGCAGTGTGGGCCTCTCGTAAGATGCACAGGGCAGCAGCATTCACATTATGAAGCTGTCAGGGGACAGCGCGTTTAGTACTCACAGCTTAGCACTGAAATCAGAATCCCACACCCCAGGGTGTGCCATGGAGGATCCTGGAGCTGGTGCAGACGGGGTCATGCAGCACCTTTCCTACGTAAGTGGGAGGCGAGATCCCCGTTCCACAGGGAAAAGGCACAGTCCACACAGCCCAGTCTGTCTGTAGTCTAACTTTTGAAGAAAGTGCTTTTCGCCAGGCCTCGGCATATGATTACCTAAATGCGTAAGATGGGACGTACATTTCACTCCCCGTGCAGGCTGGCATGTGTCACCAAAACCGAGAGCTATGTGGGCTGAAGCTCTGGAGCCATCGCATGGGCACAGGAGACAGCATCACGGGCCCCCACATGTTGCCAGGTGGAGAAGGTTGCAGTAGGCGGCTGGCCGAGGGGGCCAGGAAATGGAGGCTGCAGCCCTGTCCCCCAGCGTGGCCTTGGTGGGCTGTGTGTGGGCTGGTGAAGGAGTCAGGGTGAGGGTCGGGAGTAATGATATGTTCTATTTTTGTGGCCCAGTGTGTGTCAGGCACATGGCTGGGGACCTCCCGTGTGAGCACTGATCATCCGCATCATGTAGTTGGGGGAAGCAGGTCAAGCACCTGGCTAAGCCTGCCCAGCGCTGGTGGGAAGTGGCTCGGCTGGGACAAGAAAGCAGAAAGTGGGACTCCTGAGGGACTGGGGAAGCCTCGGGTGCCCCTTCTGTTAGGAGCAGAATGCAACTGAGGGCCGAGCACACAAGTGCACATGCATGTGTGCGTGCACGTATGTGCAGGCCCTGCATCTGTGTGTGTGTATATGTGTACGTGTGTAGGTGTGCTCTTGCGTATGCACTGAGCTGACAAGCACGTGCCTGTGTGTATGAGTGTCCAGCTATGTGTGTGCCTGTGTTTGTGGGTGTGGGCTGCATGCACACGTACGAGTGTTCATAACTATTAAAAAGTCTCTGACTACAGGGACCTCACGTAAGAATCTCAGGCTCAATGTCCTCAGGTTTAATGAGAGGAAGTTGAAATAAGTCATCTCCAGGGTAAATTTCCAGCTTAAAAAGTTCTGTGAGCCGTGCCTGTCCAGAGCCCCATGCCCCTGGGTCCATGCCTTGCTCTGCTCTGTGTTGCTTGGGCGTGCAGAGGAGCTGACCCTTAGGGGCTGGTTTCCAGGTGCCTGACCTTCTGCCTTCTGCCTGGAGGGAGACTGGGGAGGGAGGAACGAGAAGCCAGGTTCCTCTGCACGCCGGGCAGCGTTTTGAGCTGGGCTGCATCTCCTCTGCTGTCCAGATCCCACGCTGGTCCCGCTGCCCCAAATCCAGTCCTGACTGAGCTGCCCACCGACTCCCCAGCCTCCTGCACCTACCTGAGATGCTCTCTGCGTTAAGGACTTGAAGTAGTTCTGCCTTCCTGCAGGACCATGACAGGACACGACCTTTCATCTGTTGCTCCCTTCACTCACAAGTATCATTCAAGCAAACCTTCCTACGAGCAGACACACGTTCACCGATCAGTGGCCATCCTTGTGTGAGCACGCGCTCTGGTGCAGACATGCTAAGGGCACGACCAGTGCCTCTGACATCACTATTTTGTGCTGGCTCATGTTTGGGAGCAGCAGACCCTTGGATGGAGGTGGGCGATGCATGCGTCCCCTGGGTGTTGCTGATACGACACCGCCAATAGAGGGCACGAGGATGACGTAAGGACAGCCTTTGCGGCTGGGTCAGGCACTGCTGTGGGCCAGGCACTTTGCATGCATGAGCTCAGTTAACCCCCACAACTCTCTGAGGCAGGCATTCTTGTACCACCAGCTCACAGGTCAAGTAACTGAGTTTCAGTGGGGTGAGTGCAGCGCTCTGAGGTCACACAAGGTAGGATGCAGAACCGGCGAGGCCGGTGACACTCACGGGGCCTCTTGTGCGGGAGCCATACCCGGGCTCCCCAGCACGTTTTCACATCACTTCAGTAGAGCCCGCATTGCAGCATAGTGTGATGTTACACGGTACACGTGAGTGGTGTACACATGTGTGGTGTACGTGTGTGTGTGTGTGTGGTGTACACTTGTGTCTCCCACACAGAACAATGAGCTCTGGAGGTGCTGAAGCCAGACCCGAAAGCCAAGCGTTGACGCGGAGCTGTCACTAAATAGGTGCTCAGTAAGTGCCAACTGAATGGCTAAATGAATACATCAACAGACGTTTGGCTTGAGTGTGCGTTGTTCACAGATTTCCAAATATAAGTCATTATTCATTTACCCTGGCTGGCCTGACAGATGTGTGCCACCATCCCCATTTTGCAATAAAGAAACAAACACCGCAAAAGTATGATCCACACAGGGGCTGGCAGACGTGTCCCCACAAAACTGCCATGAGTCTGGGAGCTGCTGCGGCTGGGCCTGGTGTTCAGACCCCTGGTTCCGCCAGCATCCTTCTCCACCAGCAGCCTCTGCGGTAATCAGCGCGATTAGGCAGGAACAAAGGGTCCCATTATGGAGGATTGACATTTTGGGAACACGGACCAAAGCAACAAAAAGTAATATTTCCTAAAACGAGCATTAGCTGCCCCTGACAGTCAGCCCAGTGGAACAGTCCAACCGGCAGTTATCGGCGGCGCGCTGGCCCCCGGGATGGAAGATTACAGGGTTAGGGACGCCCAGCCAATCAAGGCCCCCGATTGGCTGAGCAGCCTTAAGTGCTTTCTAATTGTGCTTCAGAGGACTGCGGTTTAATGCCAGCCAGGGTTCACTGTTTTAAACTGTGTCACGCGATTTAAAAGGCCTGCTTTACGTCCTCTTCTTCAACGCTTGCATTATGTAAATTGTTAAGACTGTTATCCTGGGAGTTTGCCTTAGTTGCTGGCTGTTTTAAAATTCCATTTTTCACAAAAAGAAAAAAAAAAGGAGGGGAAGCGAGAAAGAAATGAAAAAGCACTCCTCCTCTCCTACAACAAGCTGGCAACCCCCGGGTTTGTGGAAAGACAGAAGCATGATGGGCGCGCTCGAGAGTGCTCCGCATGGCACACCGTGCTGCTCCTGGCGGAGCCCCTGTCCCTGGCCGGAGAGGGCAGGCTAGTGACCGCCCCGGCGAAGGGCTTGCTCTTGCCTTGTATTTGCATTGGCCCTCGAAAAATCAATATTTGTGGTTGCACTGAAGCCCTAGTGCCCATTCTAGCCTTTTTCTCTAGAGGGGAGATTTGTAGCCAAGTAATTAAGAAACCTGGAACAACCAGCCCTCTATGAAGGCAGAGGGGGCAGCCTCCCTTATTAAGGCCCAGCTCACACACTCCAGGTGTCCAGATGCAGGCCCGGCTCAGTGCCCTGGGGACTGGGTGGCTGCCCAGCCTGCTGGCTCTGTGTCCAGGCTCCGTTCTGGTGGCTTGTGGGGCCACGTGCTGATCTGGCAGTCCTGACTGTCCCTGGGGGCCTCCGTCCTCCAGTCTTCCTCAGTGAGTTCTGGAGAGGCCAATGCAGCCAGGTCGGAGGGACAGGGCCAGGCAGGGCCTTCCTGGGCAGCTCTGATTGGCCTGGCTACGGTCATGGGACCTCAGGGGCCACTGGAGGTCTTTGCAGCGTCCAGGGGGAAACTCTCTCTTCTCCTGGTGTCCTGGGCAGCCAGACACACAAGCCTGTGCTGCAGGCTCATCTAGACACAACGAGGGGAGGCTCGATGAATCAGAGGAGACTGAGGGGCGTCCACTCGTGGCTTGGCCACTGGACCCACGCAGCAGTGCCAACATGTCCCTGGATGGCAACATGCCTCAGCCATCGGGTAGGGCTGCTGTCACCTACAGCCCAAGTGTTCCTCCCGCTCCCGTGTGGCTCTACGCACCTCCTCCCTGTCAGGGCTGCTGCCACCCCCAGCACCACAGCCCCGCTCTGCCCACCCCCCCAACCCTTGCCTGGGTCAGAAGGAACTAACTTCCTAATTTGCATTCTAAATACAAAGGAGAACAAAAGAGGGAAATACCAACAGCACCCGGAGAGGTGGTTTGGGAGCTACAGGTGAGTACAATTTGCAAGTGATGCCAAGGAGCGTCGCGCCTCAGCGTCCACCTCCTCCCCACGCCAAGGCCTGCGGCGAGCGAGCCATGCAGAGGGGGCCAATCCCACCTGGGCCACAGTCCCTGCCGGCCCAGGCTCAGGAGCCGGCTCAGAGCCAGAAGGGGAAAAACCCACAACCCTCAGGGACAGAAAGCCGGTGCTTTGAGCCTGCCACGGCACCAAGAGGATGCAGCGGGGTGGGAAATGCGTCCTCAGCCTGGGAAGGCTCTGTCCTCCCTGCCCTCTCCTGCCCCATCCCAGGCCGCTCCTGCTGGCTTTCTCTGCTGAACCAGGCTTCTCCAGGGGAAGCCCCGTGAAAGAGAAAAAGAGGATCCCGTGTGGCCACCGCCAGGACCAGAGCCGTGGGGACACAGCAGAAGGATCTCGCCGGGAAGGGTGCACCTGCCAAGGCAGGAACACACTGTCTGCGGGTTTTCTGGTCTTATCTCCAGGAGCAGGGCTAGCCTCTTCCAGTGCCTCTCCCGTGGATCCCGCTTGTAGCTTTGCAGGCTTCTTTTGGGATTTGCATTCTGCAAATACAGCAGCAACCAGCATTCCATCTTGTATTTGTCTTCCGACATTTAAAATATGTTGGATTTGTTGATGGCTCATAGACTTTCATTCTAATGGCTGCGCAGGGCCCAGACTGTGTGGCTCAAAGCCACAGCATGGGCGGGTCCCACGGGGGCCTCGGGCATCCCCGGCCTGGGTGTCAGTGGGGTTGGAGAGGAGATGTGGGGGTCTCCTGCCGCCCACACTGGCTGTTGCAGATGTGACAGGTGGCTGTGGTCTCCAAGCTGTAGGGGGAGGCCCCGGGCAGGTACCCTGAGGAGCCATGGTCACCCCAGCACAGCCGGCAATGCCCACGGGGCAGACTGCACAGGGGCCCAGGTGAGAAGCTGCTCTTTCTGAGGTTCGGAAGAAGGGCCCAGCCTCGGGTTCTGGCCCCACCCGCTTCAGTCTGGATGATTCTCCAGTTTCCTACCAACCGCACCTGGAACCGTGAAGCCCCGAACAAGGGGAATCTGTAGCTGCTGTCAGCACTGCCCATCTCACCATTTCAGCTGCAGTTCCCAATTCCCCCAGACACATGCTTTTTAACAGCGTCCACAGGCCGGGTGCCGTGGCTCACGCCTGCAATCCCAGCACTTTGGGAGGCTGAGGCAGGCAGATCACCTGAAGTCAGGAGTTTGAGACCAGCCTGGCCAAGACAGTGAAACCTCATCTCTACTAAACATACAAAAATTAGCAGGGTATGGTGGCACATGCCTGTAATCCCAGCTACTTGAGAGGCTGAGGCAGGAGAATCACTTGACCCTGGGAGGCAGAGGTTGCAGTGAACTGAGATCGTGCCACTGCACTCCAGCCTGGGCAACAGAGTGAGATTCCATCTCAAAGAAAAAAAATAGCGTCCACTGACTCATGTAAGCAGCATTTGCTGAATGCCATGTACCTGGTGCTGTATTTGGGATCTAGAAACGTGTTGTAAAGTATTCCCAGGTTCTAGTCAAAGGTGCATGGCACCTAGTGAACAACAGACCCTGCCCCAGGCCCCTTCGTGTTTGCCTTCTTAACTCTGACAGCTCCATTTTTTAAGGCTTAAGGAAAACTTTACCTTCTTTCACCTTCATGCTCCAGTTATCCCTGGGCTCTGCCTCCACACTCCTCTCTCTCCCCAGCCTCTGTTTCGTGCACTGAGGGAGGGCGTTAAACAAACCCCGTCCAGGGTCCTCGGTCTTCAGGACAACATCCTTCCCAGCAGGACTTCACTGAACCGGAGCAGCGGGACTCTGAGGCTGCCACCCGCTCTGTGTCCCTGGGGCTTCCGTACTCCTGAGGCCTCCGTGCTCCTGCTCAGGCTGCCGTGTGTTTGCCCCATGTCCTCTCCACCTGGCATCGCTGTTGTGCTGGGGTCCTCACATGAGGGGCTGCTGATATGCGGGGCCACAGCCCTCTGCCTGTGGAGCAGCTTCCTCCCCGTCCTGGGACAGGGTGCAGGACTGGCGAGTTTGCCTCCACAGGCCCCCTCCCCACCCCGGGCAGGAGTGTGTGCCCCAGGGGTGAGACAGGCCTGTCCACCTGGCCCTGTGCCCCTGGTGCTGGGCGTGCTCGGGTACAGCTTTCCCGGTGGGCAGCGTGGCCTGGCTGCAGGGCCCAGTGATCTCACCAGACACTGGCTGCAGCTGCACAAATGCCATGTAGACATGGCCGACACTGCAGTCATCTCACTTTAGGTGAGCAGGGGACCCTCTCTGGTGTGGATGGGCCTTGTCTGTCAGCTAAAGGCTTTAAGAGCAAAGTGGGGTCCCCAGTGAGGAAGGAATTCTGCCCCATGATGGGAGCACCAGCTCTTGCCTGAGTTTCCAGCCTCCTGCTGCGTGGAAACTGCCAGCCCAACACAATCGCGGGAGCCAATCTCTTTGAACAAACGAAACAACGAATCTCCTACTGGCCTGCTTCTCTGCTTCTCTGGAGAACCTGGCTGATGCTCGATGGAATCTCTCATTTTCCCGTCTGTGGAGTGGTGATAGTTTTCCCCTCACGGGGTTGTTCAGTATTAGACGATGCTCCATACACAAAGACCTTGGGGTCTGCGGTCAAAGGAGGGCTGGGGCATTAAATGTGTGGGGTCCCAATGACAGGAGCAAAGAGGGAGCCCGCATGGGCCTGGACACACACACTCCAGGCGCGTCTGGTCCTGTGGCCTCCCGCCGTCAGCTTTACAGTGACATCGTCATGCTCAACAACATCCAACGCAGCCACGTGAGCCACCCACGACAGCAGTGGCCACGCCTGGAGTCCACAGAACCACTAAGACCTGAGAATGGGCTCATGGAGCTCGAGAAACGCATGTGAATTACATAAGATTATAAGTAGTGCTATATAATTTAAATACCTGCAATTGAATAATGCCCTCTAAGCACCTGTGAGCATTCTTATAAAAACGCATTGGAAAATACCACTCATCAGCCTTGATGTTAACTCTCACGCAATGAATTGCAAAATGTAAAAAAAAGAAAATTCAAAGACATGTTTTTTTTTAAAATCAAGTCTTGAACAAGTACAAAAATATAAAACCAAAGAAAATAAAAATAAGGTATTATCTTTACAGTTGGCCACACGTTGATGTTTAGATGTTTTGATGTCTTTCAATGTGATCGATTGTGGGCCCAATGCTGAGTTGGCCCCACAGGGGATAAAGAGAAATAGGAGCTGTAAGCCTTGTTCTGCATAAACTTAAAATCATCAAAGGGAAATCATAATCACTCCCATGAAGGAAGCCGCAAAGAAGAGATGAGAGCACCTCCAGGGGGCTGACTGGAATGGGATGAGGGTTGCCAGGCAATGCTGGGTCTGAGCTGGCCCCGGAAAAGTGGGTGGGCCCAGACGAGAGGACGTTGGGGATTCCAGAGTGGGGCGAGGGTGTGGGAGGAAGCTGAACGTGGCCCGGGGGTGCACTGAGGGGACTTGAGAGGAGGCGTTAAGGAACAGAGAAGTGAGAGCCACCTGCCAGAGCCCAGCGGGGGGTGGGGGTGGGGGCCATAGGCTGGCCAGGGTGTTGTGTCCTCAGGTCCAGTTGGACGCAGGCCGGGGCTGTGTCCATGAGCCCAGGTCCATAGCCCTGTTCTCCAGCAGGCACAGCCAACATGCCACCTGCGGTCATCAGAAACACGGGACTATGGATAAAGGGAATCCCCAAATGTTCATTCTGAGCACGATTCCCAACTAATTTCCGTTTGGACCTACTATGAATACAGTGCAGACTTAGCTGATGAGTTTCACCTCTTTTCCCTTCCTCTTTCCACTGCCTTGTAGAATTCCTGTTCCATGAAACTGAAGAAATAAGAGGTGGCAGTTGGAGGAGGAAGAAACGTAAAAATTGAGTCTTGCTTCCCTTCCAAACTGTGAACTAAGTGCTCATAATCCTCATCCCGTGTCCAGCACGAGGCCCGGCTGTGTGATCCAGAGCTCACAGGTCCAGGGCACACGAGGGCTGTGGGCACAGGGAGGCTGCCTGGAGCCGGTGCAAACATAGGCCTTTGTTCCCCAAATGGGCGATGCAGGCTCTGTCCCCACCTTCTGCTTCTCCAGGCAGAACAGTCTTCCTGGGAAATGCCAGTGCCCAGTGCCTGCATGGGTGTGTGCAGCGGTCTCCAGCCCTGCCCAGGGTTTGGGGCCTGTCTGCTCTGTGGTGACCCTTTCCCAAAGGCTCTGGGTCCCGGTGGTCGTCGTGGCTGATGTAAGTCACCATCATACTCACGGATCTGTCGGCGTCATCGTCGTGGCTGATGTTAAGTCGCCATCATACTCACGGATCAGTTGGCGTCGTCGTTGTGGCTGATGTAAGTCACCATCATACTCACGGATCAGTCGTCGTCGTCGTCGTGGCTGATGTAAGTCACTATCATACTCATGGATCAGTCAGCGGCCTGGCAGAAGTCTGGACTCCCTCAAATGGTTTGCAAAGAGATTTTAGTGAAAAGATTCCTCCTGACGAGGGCGGGGGTCAGGGGTTGAGCCTATCAAGGATGCCACCTCCTTTACACGCCACTAAAAGGGAGAACATGTGGCAGACCCCAGGTCCAGCGCCTCCTTAGTGCTTAGATGTCCACTCTGCAGCCACAGTGAGCGTCCTGTGCTTTCTGAAGCATGGAGGGAAAGAGGCAGGAATGGTTCTGACCAGTGGCCTTGGCAATCACCGCTCGGCTCCTGCCTCTGTCTGCGGTAACTCTGTGATGCCACAGGTTGCAGTGACTTAGTAAAGCCGGTGGAAGACGGCATTTTGAGGGCTATGTCTAAGGACCTTGGGGGACTGGAGGCCAGGCCTGGCTGTCTGGTGGGCACTGCTCCCGTTGTGGGGGATTGAGTTGTGAATCCCAGCTTGGCCCCTATCTGGCAGCGGTGCTGCTGTCAGGATGTGCCCCACTCCTGGGCTTGTGGAGGAGTCACCTGCATCGTCTATGTGACTGTGGGGAATGGCACCAGGCTCAGCGGATGCCGCCGTGGACAGCAGGGAACGGCACCAGGCTCAGTGGATGTCTCTGTGGACATGGCCATAATGACCGATTTTTAATCGATTTCTTCTTCTCTTTTGAATTACCAACTTATTCCATTTGTTCTTTTCCTTCTTTTTTGAAAATAAAAAACTTCTCTTACTCAATTTCGCTCTTGAGTGGTCTTACGTTAATTTCCAGAGAAGCAATTAATAGTCTTTAAGAAGGCCAGCAGAAATGCATCTTGGTGGCTGGAAGAGAAATAAATCTTCAGCCCCATCTAGTTGTGCTTCTTCCGCAGAATGAGGAAAGGTGGCGGACCCCGGTCCTGCAAGCCCAGCCCACGCCCGGTGGCCAGCAGGAGACTTCGGTGGGAGAGCTGCGTGCACTGGGTGGTCACTGGCACCCATGGGGTCGAGTTCTTCTCTGACTGAGCACTCTCCTGCTCTGTGACTTCAGCCACAGAGTGTCACTTCCTCGGCCTTCCATGTCAACATCACGGAGCAGGAAATTGCTTTATTATTATGCTAAGCTGCCACCTTGCTTGGATATGAGGAATGGTTAATGAAAATGATTGCACTGTAGCATGCAAAAGATAAAGTGCTAAAAAATGCCGCGATAGTTAACAGCCTACATAATTTGTGCTGTTATTAGGGACAATTTGTGACTTTAAAAGTCTAGTGGGTCCAAATGTCACATGAGGAAAACATTAGTTAAAACATCCAGGAGTAATGAATGATTGAGAAAGAAGAAATCCAAATGAGATTTAAACATTTCTGTTTTAATTCCGTTATTTTAAAACATTCATGGTTCTCACCTTGCTCTGAGTGCACAACTTCTGTTCCCAGTGGGTGCCTGCCCTGCCCCCTCTCCACAGAAGTAGGAGTCCAGCAACAGGGTATCACGCTTTTCACTCCAGCCCTCCACCCAGAGCCCGGTTGCCTTTCTGCGCAAAATGGTACTTGAAAACGTTGTTGGGAGGAGTCCCAGAAGAGAAGAAGGTCTCATCTGGAAGTTTAAGACTCACAAACAAACAACAGGTAGAAGATGAAGGAATATTATCTGAGAACCGTTTATGACATCTTCACGATTTCAACAGAAATGTCAACCGGTGGATTGCAAGGAAGTGCCACGTTACTTCAATGTCTCTAAATTTAAAAGATGGAGGGGGAATCGATGGATGGCTTGACCCCTCCTTCATTAATTCACTGGTTGACTTCACAATGAGCACTTAATATAAGCCAGGCCCTCAGGATTCAAAGACAAAGAAGACACATTTCTAATCTTTTGGGGTGATGTTAACAACGCAATAATTTTTTTCATACTGCTCCAGGCAAAAAGAGGTACTGAACAGTCTGTTTATTAAGTAGTTAGGTCCAAACAATAAGCATACATGAAACTGAAAGACTAAGCCATACTTTGATTTTACTTTCAAATGACCACAGTCACTTAATAGGTGTGTGTCTCCTGGGCACTGACCGGCCTCTTGGGACCTGGGATCAAACCTGGCACTGCCACATTCCCTTCCTGTGCAACCCTGACTTTTGTACAGTACTTGCTTCTTATCACAGCAATTGCTGAAAGGCCAGCTTTGCAAAACTGTCAGCATTGGGAGGAAGGGAGTCCAATCTGATATCGACAACTGTGAGTACCTCAAGCTGATGCTCAGCCTGTGACAGAGCAGAGGTAGGCCCGTCTGTGCTTCTCCTGAGCCAGGGAACACCCTGGGCACCCCCCACACACTCCAGGACTCTCAACTCTAGGCTACACGGCTCGACATGTGGCTTTCAGATAGGTTGGGACCCGAATTGTTGGTCACTCCACAGCAAGTGCAGAAATTGAGAGAAAGCTTAGACAGCTTTTCAGAGATTTGTCATATTACATTTATTTTGATTAGAGCTTGTATTTTCTGTTTTTAATTTTTCTAGTAATTTATTTTTATTTCATCTTACAATGTAGGGTCGTCAATGGATTGAAGTTAGAAAACAAACTGGCACTTCCCCAGAGATCACTAGAGAAGCATTGTTCTAGAGGGTTCAGTAAAAACAAAAATAAAAAACAATCCAAAACCAAAAAATCTAATGTAACAGTAGATGCTTACCTCAAATCTGAAATTAAAAACTATGTAATATTATTTAATTACAACTAAACTCAGCAATTTTAAATACTTTAAATGCCCAGTTAACAAGAAACTGCTAATTAGTTTTTACAGTTATAGGATATTTATGTACTCATAATTGTCTTTTGCAAATATAATAAAAATATTTTTGTTCCATAAAACATCAGTTTTATTGGACAAGATAATTTAAGTTGGTGCTAATCTGCTTTGTAATATCTAATTAGAAAAGTTTCCTTCTCCCTCCCTCCTCCTTCCCTCCATCCCTCTGTTTTTCCTTCCTTTCCTCCCTCTCCCTTTTTCTTCTTTCCTTCTGTACTTCCTTCCTTCCCTCTTTCCCTTCCTCTTTCCTTGTTTCTTTCCTTCCTCCCTCCTTTCCTCTCTCTCCTAGTCATAGAAACATTGTGGACAGAAACTCAGTCGTGTCCTTGAGAACACTGAAATTCTGTATTACCACTTTTTGATGCTAAAGGTTTTTCCTTTGGACCCATCTTTAAAAGTCACTTCAATAAGAGATCACTATAATAATTAGTAAGTGATTTTTGTTTGGAACATGGGGAGTGGGCTCTTTTAAATGAGATTTGAAGTGTGTCAAAAGAGAAAGAAAACAGAAATTCTGTCTGGATGCTGTAGAACAATTCTTCCTCACTACTTTTGAACAATTCTTCCTCACTACTTTTGCTAATTGGAACATCACAGCTAGAGATACTATTATATGTTAGAAACGGTCACAGCATTTAGAGCTCTCTTTTGCCAAAAGGAATTACACAGAAAGTGTAATTAATTTATCCTCCAGGGTTTTCTGTGACTCATCTCTAATCTTGTCTGGTGTTATCTGGCGACGTGCGGTGGGGCAGAGCGATGCTGAGTAAATACCGCAAGCATCGCGCTGTCGAGTGGTTCTTTTCTGTGAGATCAGATGCGCCTGGATTGTCACAAAGCCATTTTCTGAAAGTTAAGAGTGTGCTGGGGCCGGGGGTGGTAATCAAGGAGCACGCAAGGAATCTTGTGGCTGAGGCCTGGGAGCCTGGGGCTGCTCTGGAGGGAGGTGCTGTTCCCTCGCGCCCCGAGTGCACCTGCAGAGGCAGGGACGGTGTGTGCCCGCTTCTCGGCTGCCTACTTCGTTTCTGGGCTGGTTCTCTGAGTTTGATGTTAAAAGTAGGTTGGATAATTTTTGTAATGCCTAAGAACGGGCTCTGTCTTGTCTTCAACAGAGCGTTGCGATTTTCAATTTGGAAGTCTCCGGTTAGGAAAGGCTCTCCAGGATGAAGGACAGCACCGGGTCTCTCAGCAGCGGCTTGCGTGTTGATGGCGTGTGCACGGCCGAGCACGCCCTCGCCGTTTCTGAGCCTTTCAGTTCCAAGCACAGCCCAAATCATGTCCCAAATATTTGATCCATTTTTTAAAAAGAGAACCCAAGTACACGTCAGATAAAATTAAAGGCAGCTCTTCAGTACATCGACTTCATTTACATTCCGGTTTTGGTAAGTACTCCTTGATATTTAGAAAGCTTTTTATTACATTCTGGTTTTGGTAAGTACTCCTTGATATTTAGAAAGCTTTTTATCCCCAGTTCATAAGCCTCTAAAAATCAGGGCATTGAATCTTGCTGTCAATAGGGAAAATTAAATGTGAAAGATCAGGTTCATTTAAAAACAGATTAAAACAATTAGATTCTAAAACTGGCACAATGCATTTTTACACTCAAACTTTTTTTTCTTTTTTAGATTTGAGGACCTGCATATGAGTGTTTTTCAAATAGCAAAAAAAAAAAAAAGTTTGTGCCACAGTGACTCTGTTTCGGAATTGTTTACACAGAGGAGGCAAGTTACCGTGCTCAAATTTCAATCCTAAGCACAATATTTTTAAAGTCAGAGGTGATTAAAACTATCATATACAATTTTTCGTACATTAAACATCAGAAAATTATTAATCCTCTAGTCCAAAACAGAATTATTGTCAATAAAGGTCATTATTAGTTATTTATGCAGAAATAATATAATGAACACACTGAGGTGTAACTTCAACATTAAAGAAAAAAATGTAAACATGTACAAGTAGTTTTATGAATCAGAACATGGGGAACAAAACTGCTAGGCCTCCTGCCCTTCTGAAGACAAGCAGGCTGGGGGGCTTCACCCATCATAGCCACCCCGTGGAGCGCCCACAGCTAGCCAGTTCCCACACAGACCCCTTCGTCTGCCGTCCATTGGGTGCTGAGCCTTCAGGATGAAAGGTCCTGTTCCTTAGGAAGCAGACCTCAGAACCCATTCTCCCTGGCTCTTCAGCAACATTGTTGCCATGGTTTTGGTCTGTGTCCTCACCTGAAGCTTATGTTCAATTACAATTCTCAGTGTTGGAGGTGGGGACTGGGGGTGTGTCCGCACGTGGTGGGTTCTTGGTCTCACTGACTTCAAGAATGAAGCCGTGAACACTCGTGGTGAGCGTTATAGTTCTTAAAGATGATGTGTCCAGAGCTTGTTCCTTCTGATGTTTGGACGTGTTCGTAGTTTCATTCTTCTGGTTGGTTCGTGGTCTTGCTGGCTTCAGCAGCGAAGCTGCAGAACTTCACGATGAGCGTCACAGCTCTTAAGGTGGCGCGTCTGGAGTTGTTCATCCCTCCTGGTGGGTTCGTGGTCTCGCTGGCCTCAGAAGTGACGCTGCAGACCTTCTGGGGGAGTATTACAACTTGTTAAAGTAGTGCAGACCCAAAGAATGATCAGCAGCAAGATTAATTTCAAAGAGCAAAACAACAAACCCACCACACTTCAGAAAAGGACGTAGCGCTTTGCCGTTGCTGGCTTGGTCAGCCTGCTTTTATTCCCTTATCTGGCCCCACCCACATCCTGCTGATTGGTCCATTTTACAGAGAGCTGATTGGTCCATTTTACAGAGAGCTGATTGGTCTGTTTTGACAGGGTGCTGATTGGTGTGTTTACAATCCCTGAGCTAGACACAGAGTGGTGATTGGTGCATTTACAATCCTCTAGCTAGACATAAAAGTTCTCCAAGTCCCCACTAGATTAGCTAAACATAGAGCACTGATTGGTGCGTTTACAAACCTTTAGCTAGACACAGAGTGCTGATGGGTGCGTTTACAATCCCTGAGGTAGACACAGAGTGCTGTTTGGTGCATTTACAATCCTCTAGCTAGACATAAAAGTTCTCCAAGTCCCCACCAGATTAGCTAGATACAGAGTGCTTATTGGTGCATCCATGAACCCTGAGCTAGACACAGAGTGCTGATTGGTGCATATACAAGCCTCTAGCTAGACATAAAAGTTCTGCAAGTCCCCACCCCCCTCAGGAGCCCAGCTGGCTTTGCCTGTGCCCCTGCACTTCTCAGCCCTTGGGTGGTCGATGGAACCCTGCGCCACCAGCACCACAGAGCAGGGGGTGGTGCCTATTGGGGAGGATCAGGCTGCACGGGAGCCCACGGGGGATGGGGGAGTGCTGGTGGGGGCACTGGGGGGGCGCTAGGGGAGTGTTGTTGGGCATGGTGGGCTGCAGGTCCTGAGCCCTGCCCCGCAGGGAGGCGGCTGATGCTCGGTGAGAATTTGAGCACCATGCAGGCAGGCTGGCAGTGCTGGGGGGTGACCCAGTGCACCCTCTGCAGCTGCTGGCCCAGGTGCTAAGCCTGTCACTGCCCTGGGCCAGCGGCACTGGCCCATGTTCAGCGTGCAGGGCTGCTGAGCCCGCGCCCACGCACCCACCAGGAACTCATGCTGCAGCGCAGCCCAGGTTCCCACCCACGCCTCTCCCTCCACACCTCCCGGCAAGCAGAGGGAGCCAGCTCCGGCCTCAGCCAGCCCAGAGAGGGGCTCCCACAGTGCAGCCACAGGCTGAAGGGTTCCTCAAGTGCGGCCATAGTGGACACCGAGGCCGAGGAGGTGCCGAGAGCGGAGGGAGGGCTGCTAGCACGTAGTCACCTCTCATTACAAAGTCATTTACAGTGTAGGCTCTGTGGAGAGGATATCTCCTGTCATAGCTGAAGTCTGAATTGACCTTAAGTTCCCTGCCTCCAAACCCTATTTTCCTGCCTCAGTGGGAGGGGATGGGGTCATGGGGGTGGTTTCCCTGGTTTAACACCATCCCCCTTGGTAGTGTCATCACGATAGCGAGCTCTCATGAGATCTGTTTGTTTAAACTGTGTGGTACCTCCCTTTTCTCACTCTTGCTCCTGCTCTGGCCACGAGAGACACCCCTCCTGCTTCACCTTCTGCCATAATTGGAAGCTTCCTGAGACCTCCCCAGAAGCTGACACTGCCATGCTTCCTATAAAGTCTGCAGAACCATGAGCCAATTAAACCTCTTTTCTTAGCAGTTACCCGGTCTCAGGTATTTCCTTATAGCAATGCGAGAATGAACTCATACATTTGTGAACAGTCTCTTGTTGACTTTGTCATTTCTCTTGTCGTGGGAGCTTATTCGGCTACTGTTTTAAATTGAACAGTTCAAGGCTCTGGTCCAGGAGGCTGTGGGGTCGTTCTTCCGGTCTAGGATTATTGAGGAGAAGGTATCATAGAATTTTAAATCCAGAGGGTGCCTTAGAGAGTATCCATCCCCTCCTTTGACAAATGAAGACACTAAAGCTCAATACATTAGGAAGTGACTCCCCAAACTACATTAATTGAATAATCTGTGTGCATCTGCTTTTCCTCAGCGGTTACATCATCCATGCTTAGAATGTGTCTTATTAAGCATTATGTATATGTAATGCAGCAAGGGTTTCTCCCTGAAAATCGGTTATGAAATGGATGCTGTGTCTTGTAATTAACAATGTCTTAGCCCATAGGAGCCATGAGCATGAGGCTGCATCAGTTTTATTCAAGAAAGTGTAACCGGTGCCTCAGCAAGCTCCGTCCCTGGGCCTGGCACATTAGCAAACCTAAGCCAGCAGTGTGTAAAGTGATCATCCATCTTGACCAAGCTGTGTTTAACTCAGGGATCCAAGCAAGCTATTGCTTTAGATAATATATAAGCATAATTTGTAATACTTACAAACTTTAAAAAAAAGTACAGTTATTGTAACAGAGAAGGAAAAGTCTTTGATAATTGTCGACATCATATAATGCTAACCCTTTCACTAAATTAAAAATAGGAAGAATTTTCCTCACCTGAATTGAGGGTCTGTACTGCAAGCCTTCAATAATTGTCATTCTTAGTAAACAATTATGAAATGTTACCTTTAAAATCAGAGATAAAATAAGGATGTCAGCTGTCACCAACTCCACTCAATGTGCTGCTTAAAGTCCTACCTGGTGTATTCAGTCAAGAGAAGAAAGAAAAGTTTTACGGGCTAATAAGGAAAAGAATTTTTAAACATACTGTCGGAATCTGCAGACAATGTGATTATCTACATAAAAAACCTAGCAGAATGCACAAATATTTATATTTCACAAGCGCTAAGCAAGGTTGCATAATCAAAATCAAGATCACAGTACAAAAGTCAACTGCATTTTTACTCACCAGCAAAATACAGGTAGAAAATACCACTTTCAAAGAAACCATTTGCAATAGCAGCAGCAACAACAAAATCATTAATTTGTGTGGTGATTGTTGATATTCACTAAATATTTCCAGTTCTTTTGCCAAGCACACAGGGGATCACATGGGCCTTTCCCACTGAATTTAGTGTGGCCCCATGATCAGAAGGGTGCGTATTAAGAAGCAGTGAGCAGTTCTCAGCCTCCTGCTGCAGTGGCAGCAGGTTTGATGTGGGGCTGCCTCATCAGCCCGGGTCCTGGCTGGAGCAGCGTCACCAGGCAGCCTGTGTATTCACAAGCAAAGATGCATAGTGGGCATTTGTTGCTTGAGGTCACTGAGACTTGGCATTGTTTGTTACTGCGGTGAAATCTACCCTCATCCTCACTAGTCTAGAAATAGAAGAAAGATGCTAGGGTAAAAAATAATCCTCAAATACCTGGCATTGTCTTAGTAGTGAGTTGAAGACGGGCAACTGTTACTGAAGGCTGAGAAGATGCCATCTACATCGTGCTGAAGAAAGCATTTGGTGAAGGTCCTTCTGGAGGAGCCAGAGAGTCAGGTCACGTGTGTGTTACGTGTGTTGCTACCAGGTATTGGTTGGTGCACTGGTCTCCTAGCACTGTTGTAGCAAAAGTACCATACACTGGCTGGCTCCGAGAACAGACATGTATTCTCTCATGGTTCAGGAGGCCAGGAGTCCAAAATCAAGGTGTGGCCAGCAGCCCGCCCTGCCACAGAAGGACCTGGGGGAGCCCTTCTGTGTTTCTTCCTAGCTCCTGGAGGCTCCCAGAGGGACCTGGCCTCTCTCGGCTTGTGGCAGCCCCACTCCGGTCTCTGCCTCCTTCTTTACAAGGCCTTCTCCCTGTGAGTCCGTGCCTGTATCTTCATGTGGCATCTTCTCCCAGAGAGTCTCTGTGTCTCTTCTAATAAGAACTCCAGTGACTGGGTTTAGGCCCACCCTAATCCCATGTGGCTCATTTGGACTTGATTACATCTGCAAAGGTACTATTTCCAAAAAAAATCCCATTCGCGGATACTGGGAATTAGGGCTTGGACATATCTTTTTGGGGACACAGTTCTAGCCACAGCAGTTGGCATTGTCTGTACAACAAAGTATTACAAGAAAGGGATAAGCTTGTCAGTGGCAGGCAGGACTCAGAGGGGCAGAGAGCCCTCAAATTCAGGGACTTGTAGGATTGGAACAGACAGTTGCTTCTCCCTTGATAATGTAAAAAGTAAACTTGGAAATGCTTTGAACTGCCACGACTGTTTGGATCTCAGCCTTTCAGGCAAGGCTGGTCAAGTGCTTGGTCCCTAGACTCATTGTTAACATCTCTTAATAGACTAGCACATGAGGGAACCCCAAAGTCTGCCTTGGTTAGAGACTCCTTTAGCAAGGACTAAGTGGCTCCCGGAAGAGGGCAAGGGTTTCAGCCTCCCAGCAGAGCCCATGATACCAACAGACAGGTCAGTCCTATCTGCTGAGGGCCACAGGAGTAAGGAAGCCAGGGAACGTGGCAAGTCTACTAGGAAGACCTACAAAGTCGCTGAGCATGCAGCTCTTGATGCGTGTGCTGTGTGGAACCAAACAGAGAAGCAGCTCACTAAGCTCTTGAAGACTTTACTGCCAAAGAACCACACACTGTGGCTGGGAGAGACTAAGATTTTAGGGAATGAAAGTGACCCTTGGCATCCACCATCTGTAAACAAGAAGGGGTCTGGGAGGGAATGCATCTGATGCCCACAGTGAATGTGGCCATGGAGGCGAATGGAAAGGGGATGTGTTTGTTAGGCCACTCTTGCATGGCTATGAAGGAGGACCTGAGACTGAGTAATTGATAAAGAAAAGAGATTTAATTGGCTCACTGTTGGGCAGGCTGTGCACGCATGATGCCTGCATCTATTTGGTTTCTGGGAAGGCCTCAGGGAGCTACCAATCATGGCAGAAAGCAAAGTAGGAGCAGGTGCTTCATATGGCAGGAGTGGGAGCAAGAGAGGGAAGGGGGAGGTGCCACACACTTTAAACAGCCAGATCTCAGGTGAACTCAGTCATCACCAAGGGAATGGTGCCAAGCTGTTCATCAGGGATCCACCCCATCGCCTCCGGCCAGGCCTCACCTCCAACACTGGTGATTACATTTCAACATGAGATTGAGAGGGGACAAATGTCCAAACCATGCCAAAGAAGAACCACCCAGGAGGAGGGGCCCAGTGCCTTGAAGGGCAACGAGCAGCAAGCCACCCCCAGGAGCAGGACCGGGACCTCATCAAGAGACAGCCCCGAGCGGGTCCACACCACATCTGCCTGGTTATTGTAGACCAGTGACTGTGGCCCGGCCTGTCCTCCTTGCTCCGAGTGGGGCCATTCATCATGGTTGCCTATATGGCCTACTGGATGTTAGGGGCACACACCCTACACTTGCTGGGTCACAGATCCCCAGGCTCTGAGGGGCTTGATCTGGGCCTGATGAAGAAGCTACCGGGCATTGCTCAAAGATCCTGGACTCAGCCGTGGACGCAGAGACAGGACACCACCCTGGGATATGGGGCTGGGCTGCACAGAGGAAGGGAGGGGACCCAGTGCTTGCTGGCCAGAAGTGTGGATCACTAGGGCTTAGTGCTGCCAGCCGAAACACCTCCCCTCTCCACACACGCTGGCAGAGCAGGGGTAGCCCTGGGACGGGCGTCAGCCCAGGAAATGTGAGTGGAAGTGCATGTGTCACCTCCAGGCAGAAGTCTGAAGGCTCCTTTCCTTCTGGATAAAATTGCGACTAGCAATTGAGATGGTGTCTTCTCTGTCACTGTGGGTCACAAACTGAGTGGAGCCCACAGTTAAAGCAAGAGATAAACTTTTATCATTTTAAGAACTGAGCTCTGACACAGCAGTTACTACGGTGTGACTTAGCCTGGATTAAATAGCACAGTTCTCGGGAATAAACCGACAAGCAATGCGCGGCTATGGCAGAAAACTGCAGAACTCTGTTCAGTGACATTAAGAAAACCTAAATAAACATCCACGGTTTGAAGACTCAGTATCACAATGGTGTCGGTGACGTCACTTGGCTCTGTAGATGTAATGCATTTCTAATGAATACCTCAACACAGACATTTGAGGAGACTGACCAGGAGCAGGAAGAACCTAGATGTTTCTAAACAAGAAACATAATGGTGAGGGCTTGGAACAGCCCAGCCACACATCAAGACTTAGGTATTAGTCATGGTGCAATCAGAACCTCCGTGAATATTGTGAGATGAGGAATTTATTCAGTCAGTAAGACCGTGCACTTGTGGGAGAAACGGAGGCATTTGGGTTCAGAGCAGAAGCTGTAGATTCAGAGGAAAGTCACCAGTCAGCACCGCAGCAGCACCGGAGCAGGTATGGAGGTCAGAGCTGGGAGGGGCTGGAAGCTGGAGCCACCAGCTGCAGAGCTGCACACCGAGCATTGCTGGAGGGCTCATGGGAGGTGAGGGTGCCTCGAGATTGCTCCCAGAGGTCCCAGCGCAGCGTCCGGTTGCCAGCCTGGGGCTGCTGTCAGCAGGGCCGACCGTGAGGAAGAGGCCGCTGGGCAGAGCCGACACCTGAGGGTCTGTCCGGCACCACACCTGGCCAGTGGGCCTGCGGGGTGTCGGCCACTGCTCTGCCTTCCTAGTTCACCGCAACCTTGTATGGGGTGGGGGTTCTGGGAAATGCAGCCCCAGCTTAGCAGCCCCACTGAACAAATGCAGTGCAACAACCCCCAACTCAGTACGAAGTTAGAATAGTTAAGACGGTGGGACACTTATGCACAGGGAGAAAAAGACAAAAGGGTGCGAACCCAGAAAGAGACCTGTGGACCTCAGGAGGATCACAAGAGAAAGAGGCCCTGTTCAACAGAAGGTCAATACCTCGAGAAATAGAATTTCTCTCCATGTAAAAAAACAGAAGAAAGTAAAAACCTCACACCATAAACAAGAGTTTATTCCAGAGGGATGGAAGGTTCAGGTGTCAAAGGCCAAACTCTACAATCTAAGGTTTCCTAAACAAAACACTGAAAGTACTAACCATAAAAGAAAAGATTAATAAAATCAACTACATTTAATTTAACAAATTCTTTTTTTGTCAAAAGTTACCAAAAGAGGGTAAAAGGACAAGCCAGAAATTGGGAAAAGATATTTGCAACACAACCAACCAGCAAAAGATTATCTATCTAAAAGGTGTAAAGAAGCCTTACAAATCAATAAGAAAGAGACCAAATGGTTATAAAATGAGCAAAATATACAGACGGCCAATTCACAAAGAAGCAAATCCAAATGGCATAAAAACAATGAAAGGACCCTTAAATTGACTGAGATCTTTGAAAAGCAAATTAAGGCAAGCATGAGATACCATTTCACACAGGCAAAACCCACAGAGGCTGACAATATCCCATGCTGGCAAGGGCATGGAGCGGGTGGGTGGTCTCACGCCCTGCTTCTGGGTGCGCAAATTGGCAGAGCCACTTTGGAGAAGATTTTAGAATTAAGTACGTGTACCCCTGACAACGTAGCAATTTCTAAATGTATGCCCTTGAGAAGTTCTCATACATACGCACCAAGAAACATTTACAAGGATGTTCACAAAACTGTACGTATGTGTGAGCCACTGGAAAGCTGTGAATTCCCCTGAAGGGTGGGAGGTGGAGGTGGCAACACGTTCTGCAGCGGAACTGCATTCGGCAAACGCAGGAGAGCTTTGTGCACCATCACGATCTCGGAAATGTTTCTGAGTAAAAGAAAGTGACTTGCAGAGGCATATGTAGAGTAGGATTTGTTATCCAGGGATAAGTGTGTGGTCTAAATCCTGTATATACCTGTATATATATGTACCTGTATGTTAGTTATTGTAAAGCCAGTGATTGCTCTTGAGATTAAAAATGATTTTAAAAGCTTGGAACAGTGGTTATTGCTGGCAGCAGTGACAGCAGCATAGGCACATCTGGGAAAGGACAACCGCAGAGTGCTCCGTATTGGAAATGCCCAGCACCCAGATTAGGGTGCAGATTCTCAACTGCTCATCTTATTATTACGTCATGACTTACACGCAGGGCACACACACTTTTCGGATAACAGTCTTTTTAGATGCGTGGTCTGGGCCTGCTAGAGGTGAACACAGCCTGTCCTGAGGTTTCCCTCTTCCTCCGGCGTCTGCCTCCTCTGGCTGAGCAGGAATGCCATCTCTGCGACTCTCACCCGCCGGCACGGCACCTCTCCTCCCGTGGGCTTTGAGGAACAGCACTGGCTCATCTTCCCACAAGAGGTGTCCCAGCATCTGAGGACAATGATATTCTCTTCTCATGGAACCCAGTCTCTTCTGCTGCCCTTCACCCAGGGCAACGCCATGTCTTCTCGGTGTCTTGATCGTCTTTCTCTGAACTTGCTTGGAGTTGTCTGCATTCCTCTCCAGGTGCCACCCACGATGGAAGGCGACATTGCTGGTGAAGTCTGACTCCTTGAGAGTGGCGTGGGTCCTTCACCTCCTCCCAGCAGGGCGTTTCGGACAATACAGCCTAGGATTCTATGGATCATGGGTAAGTCATCCTGTTGGCTTATCTTAAGTAGACTGACGATTGAAACCTAAAGGCGTTTTTACAAGCGTTGGTGCGAAGACTCCCCAGTCAGGATGTATGTGGTTGGGTTTTGCATCCTAGATCTCATATTCACACCTAATATATTTTATCTTTAAAACTTTAAAACTTCCATTCCTCCAGACAGCAGGAACTCTGGGGACACAATTCTGCTCTTCACAGTAGCTCCTGTCCCAGCTTTAAGCCACTATTTTATTTGGCTAATGTTTCACACGCAGTGAGGTATTCACATGGTGCAGTAATCCCCACGTTGTCCCGGCTGACACCCAGCATTTTAATGGCTGGCTGTCTTCATCCACCCTCTGTCCTTCTAAAATGAAGCTGCAGATACTATCTTCTGGCCTCAGACACAGCAGTCAAATGTTTACGTGCTCTCCAAGTGGTTTGTGTGTTTGTATCTAGTTCAGCATTTCCAAGTTTCTGGGGAACATCATGAGATACCACCAACAAAAGATTTTGTGGTCAAATTAATGGGGAACGTTCAGACTATGTCTCCTTAAACGCTCTGTATTAATGTGTAAAAGGTCTCCGAGAACCTCTGCATTTAAACAACAATAACAAAAACCCACACAAAGAAAATTGTCCTCTGTAATCTGTGTGACCCAGCATTCCCAATTTCATCTGATGACATGTGGAAAACAGAACTCATGCCCTCTGCCCTTTGGAGCATGTTCTTCTGCAGCTAGACCTGCCTTTCATGTTCTGTAATTCTGGAGTGAGTGTCTCATGTCTGGCTGTTTCCTCTCCCAGCAACTGAATCTAGGTTCTAAATGAGCAGATCCTGTCAATCTAGGTTGCACGCATTTCTCATTGTGTAACGTCAATTACCCTAGTCCTTGTTACTTGAAGATTGTGAAGGGAAGTAAATACTGTCACACATAAAATGATTACTCATGGACTGACCACTTACAAAAGTGTGGTCCACTCAAATGCCCTTCCCCCCGGACAGCAGTAGCTCTCGGCTGTCACTGTCACAACCACACGGCCTTTGGTCAGGGTTGCTTAGACACAAGCGAATACAAAGCACGTTGGTAGAAGGAAGGTGGAAATTGTGAAGCAGGCAGAGAATTTTGGGGTTGATGAGGCTTGTAGAGTTATTGGCCAGAGGTGATCTGGTCAGAGGTGAACTGATTAGCAAAAATTGGTCACGCAGGTAGACCCAGGAGTTGCGAAAGGAAATGACGTGAACTCAGGAGTAGGAGGAGCCCTCGGGAAAGCTCACGGAGCCCTTGAACTTCTGCAGGAGCAACGCTCCTTTCCAGCCGGAGGCCAAAGTCACATGTCAAGGACATTCCAGGTGGCTGCTGTCTAATCTTGTCAGAGAAAAATTCACACAGAAAGATATGTATATATGATTGATGCTTTTGGTCTAACAATGAAAACATAGTTATGTTTATTACATGTTTCGTTAAAATACAATAAAACAAACCACTTACCATACAACTATGTTTCCTTTCATTAAGCTAAAAATTTCAAGTAAGGCGTTTTGGCTGTGAAGTTCTGGCCTTGATTTTAGGAGGATTCTGCAACTGTTCCAGGGTGGGGATGCTCATGGTTCTTCCTCAGCAATGGGGCCGCCTCTGTGAGGAAGCTCACACGTGACGGGTCTGAGCAGGGAGGTGCAAGGGCAGCCTGAGGCGGCAGACGGCAGCACTTGCTCTCCCCACAAAACACCGGTAGTGACCGTCGCCCTGGTGTCCAGCTGAGCCTGGCCCTCTCTGGAGTCCTTCCTGGTCGCCTTTGCACGGTGCAGAGGTTGACACTCAAAGTTTCAGGACTTCACTGCTTTGAGGCAGCTGCAGGATGCTGCGGTCTTTGCCCCTGTCTCGGGGGTGCCAAGTCTGCATGGCTGCTGGGGACAGCATTCCTCTAAGGTCCGTATCAATGGCAATTTTTTTTTTTTTTTTTACCTCATTTTGAGGGAGAAGACACTTTCTGCTTAGAGTGAGCATAAAACCAGCTCCCTCCGAGGCAGAAGCCCAGGCCTGGTGGCACCTCCTGTGGGGCCTGGATCATCATCCTGAAAGAACAATCCCAAATGCTGTAATCCCAAAAAATCAAAATCCTTAAAATCTAAATCCCCACAGTCTAAAATCCTGACATTTAAAATCCTGAAACCACAGTCGCAGGACAGTTGCATCATGTCAGGTGGGACGATGACCTTGTTACGGTCTTCACTGGAAATTAAGCATGGTTTAAGGAGATGCATTTGGCGGAAATTCAGATGAGTGATGGGCCCTGCCATACAGCACTGACAGAATCCTTGGTTTAAAAATTCGTCACGTGCCTGCAGTGACATTCCTTCCGGCTGATGACATGCCAGGAGATGTTAATAAATTAAAGCCACACTTGCCTGAAGAAGCTGGCGAAGTTACTGACTGGTTCAAAAATAATTATGTGCACTGTAGGATAAGAAGACACCTACACAGGCCGGGTGCCGTGGCTCATGCCTGTAATCCCAGCACTTTGGGAGGCCGAGGCAGGCGGATCATGAGGTCAGGAGATCCAGACCACCCTGGCTAACACAGTGAAACCCCGTCTCTACTAAAAATACAAAAAAATTAGCCGGGTGTGGTAGCGGGCACCTGTAGTCCCAGCTACTCGGGAGACTGAGGCAGGAGAATGGCATGAACCCGGGAGGCGGAGCTTGCAGTGAGCCGAGATTGTGCCACTGCACTCCAACTTGGGCGACAGAGCGAGACTCCGTCTCAAAAGAAAAAAAGAAAACAAAAAAAAAGAAGACACCTACACAACGGTTTTGCCGTTCTGTCGCCAGCGCGGTTCCCACCAAGTCCACGGTCTGCGTATGAAAGCATCCAAATGGATTTCCTCATACCTAAAACAATGTGGACGCATGGCACAGAAGATGTGAAGGTTGAAGAGGGCTCATGCAGCTGTGTATTGAATCACAGAAGAATTCCAGAAGAGCAGAGCCACATGGGAATGAATGGGAACGTATCCTCTGAGGAGAACCATGTCCTGAGAGAAAAAAAAGCAGCAATTCATCACCACGCAGAATTCAAAACGTAGTTAATGATCGTGAAAGCCGGCCAGCTCTTATGGACTCCGACCTGTGCGCAGTCGCCAATAGTCCATCCCTGTGATACGATTTTCCGTAGGTTGAATTTTCTTGTTAGTTCCTCCCGCCATTTTAAATTGTCAGCATTATTTCTTACAATTTGCCATGCTGTGTATTTCACCTTCACATCACTTCAATACCGGAGGTGTAAATTGTGTGGAGACTTTTAGAAAGTTTTGTTTTATGCATCTTTTGCAAATTTGACTCCACGAAAGTGCGTGATCATAACCTTGAATTTGTGTGTAAGCATTGTGTGTCTGTGTGTGTATGTCTGTGTGTGTGTGTGTACACAGAAACACTGAAACTTCCTCCGTAAATGAAGAGATGTCCTTTTTGTGCATCTGTGTTTGTGAAGGATAAAGTTTCTCGAGATCTCAGCTCCTTGGGTGACCGCATGTGTGGAGATGACCCATCTCGTTTTTTAAGGGTCTTGTCAAAGGCTGAGGCTCTTGGCCACAGTATTTCAGGTGACTGGAGGATAAAGCTGGGTGCACGTAGTGACCAATGACAGTGACATCGTTTACACATTTCCCTTTTACACCTAATTTTTCACGAATCCGGTTCGTCTGCTCATAGCTGTTGTACTCAGGCAAGAGTCCTTAGATACCTGAGCATTTGTGCTCGCAAAAATATGCATGTTCTTAGGGGCCGTTTCATTGCATCAAGTGTTCTGTCATGTTTTATAAATCCCCTTTTAAAATGTAAGAAGTATTGTCTTAAATAATTTAAAATGATTTTTTCCAGAAGTACCTTGTTGAGATTTTGATCTTCCGGGATGTCAACATTCGGGATTATGGAGTTCGGGATTGTGTCATTGGGATCACGATCGACCCCCTTCCTGGGAAATGGTTTCAGCTCCCTCCGCAAACCCTCGGAAGTCACGGTTGAGTCATTCCCTCCTGATACAGTGTGGTGACCATGCCGTTGTTGGTTGTATTCTTATCACGAGGGCCCTGTGTGACCCCACGGAGCAGCCTGTGCTGTGTGAATCGAGGCCGGCTGTGCAGCTCTAGTTTCTATGTTAAATGCTTTCAGATGCCACTGGCGTTTCACTCACAGTCCCAGGATCCATAGGGATAGGGTGAGGCAAGATGCTGTGAGCGCATCTGGGTCAGACCAAAGGGGCAGGAGGAGGAGAGGAGTGAGGAGGGTTTGGATAGACAGCAGCACCTGAGCTTAGTTTAGGGCCTGTGAGCTTCCATGAGTGGAGAAGGACAATGCACTGACACTGACACAGACTCAGAAGTCGCTAAAGCATCTAGAACTCAACTTCTTCTCCCCAAGTAAGGCCCCAACCCAGGCACCTTCTCAAATCATATTTCATGTGTCCTCACTTCTGCCAGTTCCTATTTAAGGCAATTACGGCTTTAGCAAAGGACTCTGATGATACTACACAAAGGGCGTGTGTCCCTTGTTTGTAGTGGGAACGGCCAGACAGGATCATCCATGGTCTGCATTTCAGCCGCCCAGTGCTGGCTTATGGGTGCAGATGACTGACACGTCAGGGTAGATGTCACCAAGATAACCATGCGTTATTCTGCTGGCCATGGTGGGGTTGACTTGGGCCCTCATCAACACATCCTGGCCTTTTCATGTGACATTCAATTATTTCAGAGGGCAGTGTGTCTGGAAAATTGCTTACATTGTTCAAGCACCAGGCAGGCAGAGTCCTCTTGGCTAGTGATTGGGGGAGAGCTGTGCATTCAGGATCAAAGACTGTGGGGGAGGTACATATGTAACCAGCAGAGATGTATCACCATGATGGTGGGATGCTGCATGCCGTGGGGTCAGGGAGACTTCCTGGCTGTGACAGTGATGAAGTGACTCTTGTCATTCTCCTGGGCACTTCCCTCCAGGCCATCCCAACACGGCCATGCCTGGGTCTCCAGCCATGCCTCACACGCATCTGGCTGCAAATCTGGCCTTCTCTAAGGGCGCTTTCTTCCCTCTCAATGAAGACTGAGTAGGAGGGAGCAAGTAAGAGTCCTGCACATGCTGTATACACAGGACAATGGCTACCCACGCATGAGCATTGCTGGTCTATCAAGGACGTACCCAGCAATTACCGTTGATGAAATTCCACTTTAGTGATGATCTCAGGGACAAATGTTTCCTCCAAAAACATACAAAATGATTTTGGATCTGCCATTTGCAATCTAACCCCATGAGTCCCTGGGGCCACATCGGCTGGAGTTCGCCTGGGTGCTGCACAGCCTGAGCCACTGCCCAAGGGCCTTGCCTCGTGCGTCTTATTGGCTTCCAGTACAGGGCCAAGCCCATGGTAAGTTTTCGGGAACAGTTTGTTGATTGATTTTTAAATCTTTTTCCAGGGTGGTAGATCAATGAATGGAACACAGTGTTTCCAAATGCTCATGTGACTTATGACCAGAGGACACCAGTCAGCACCTTTGAGCAGTCGCCGTGTGCCAGGTGCTGTGCTGAGCACTTTGTGTCCAAGATCATGTTAAATCCTCACAACAACCGTGAGGGGCAGACTCTGTGATTTTCGTCATTTCTCAAAGAAGGAAATTGAGACCTTAAAAGACATAACTGTGTGACACCACACGCAAACATATTTAGGTCTGGTTTGGAAGATTGCGTGCTAATTCTCACATTCTTCTGCCATACGCAGCCACACATGAAATGTACAAATGCTCCAGAGCTCAGGCCTTGGTGACAGGAGCGCCCCTGCAGGTGGGGAGCACTTGGCATTCTAGCGACGGCTCATTTATTAATGATGAACTATCCTGGGAGGTGGGCAATGAGGTCACCACACTGTAAATGAGGACCCTGGAGGGAAGTGAAGTCTTCCAGGTCGTGTGGTCTGGTGACTGCGAGGGCTTGTCCTTGTGTGCTGAGTCGAGTGTCTTTTTATGACTCCTTCGTTATACATCAGAATTGGAAGCAGCAACTTTGTGTTAAGAGAACATGTCGCAGCCAAGGCTTATAAATGAATGGGCATGGGCAGGGTGTGGTGGTACATGCCTGTAATCCCAGCGCTTTGGGAGGCAGAGGCAGGCAGATCTCTTGAGTCCAGGAGTTCAATACCAGCCGGGCAACATGGCGAAACCCCAGTACTACTACACAAATGCAAAAAAAAAAAAAAAAAAGCCAAGTGTGGTGGCGAGTGCCTTTAGTCCCAACTGCTTGAAAGGCGGAGATGGGAGAATCACTTGACCTTGGTAAGTTGAGGCTATAGTGAGCTGTGATCTTGCCACTGCACTCCAGCCTGGGTGACAGAGTGAGACCCTGTATAGTATAAAATAAAAAATAAAAATAAATAAATAAATAAATGTGCGTTATGAGTATAAGACAAAACCATACACACACACACACAAACACATGTATACGCAACACACATACAGACACATACAGAACACACACTACACATACATGCATATACACATGCATATAAACACATATAAACATACATACATACACAGAAAAACACACCCATAAGACACATAGCAGTGGAATCTTAAGAAGATGCTAGCCTTGGCACACAGACTCGGTCTCCCAGAAGCACACACACATACACACACATATACGCATATGCACACATATATGTACATGCATAAAGATGCACACACACACACACATACATATACACAACCCTCCCGCAATGTTCCATGAAAGTGGCAAGTTGGGTGCTAATGAGCAGTGACCTGTCAACAGACACAAAGTGTTTGAATTAGAGAAGTGAAAAAAACAGAATTACATAGCACGCTAAATGTTTAAAAAAAACACTGAGTAACATTTTTTTACATTGGCAAAATTTGATCTTTGTTTTTAACAAGTCATAGAGAAGTTTTATTTATTTTCCTTCAGAACAATGGCCAGAGCGTTGGTGGTGTCGGGCACCCATTAAACAGAGACTCCAAGTTAACACAGAGAAGAACAAAATCGCCTTTATTTTTACCCACGGAAGGAAGAGTGAGGGTTTTAAGTCATATTAGAAGTGCTCTTTGGAGGCCCAGCATGGTGGCTCACGCCTGTATTCCCAGCACTTTGGTAGGCCAAGGTGGGTGGATAACCTGAGGTCAGGAGTTCGAGACCAGCCTGGCCAGCATAGTGAAACCCCATCTCTACTAAAAGTATAAAAATTAGCCCAGTGTAGTGGTGGGAGCCTGTAATTGCAGCTACTCGGGAGGCTGAGATATGAGAAATGCTTGAACCTGGAAGGCAGAGGTTGCAGTGAGCAGAGATCACACCACTGTACTCTAGCCTGGGTGACGGAGCGAGACTCCATCCCCCCCCAAAAAAAAAAAAAAAAAAAAAAAAAAAGTGATCTTTGGGTGTAAAACTGATTAGCATGAGGTGGGCAGAGCCAGACTGAGAGCTGAAGTTTCCATGACTCGAGAGTTCTCTTTAGGAAAAAGAAAGCAAAGTGAGACCCAAGTGGGTACGAAAATGGCATTTGTTTAGAGCGAGAAAAGACATCATAGCAATTTATAAATTTTGAAACATTGATAAATACCTCAGACACCATGAAATCAGGGGGATGGTATGAAGTGTCTGGCCCGCTCTAACACCCTTTCCCCACTGTTTGGCTGCAGACCCTGATATTTCCTACAGGGAGAAAAATACAAATTAGCCTACTCCTTCTGGTGGATCAGAATTTGTGTTTAATGACTGATCCTTTAGAAAACTTTCTTTTAGTTTTACAACCAGCTCTTGGAACATCTCCTAAATTTTTTAAAGATTGTTAGCAAATTTGGGGAGAACCTCTGTCGAGTTTCTTTCCTGTAAAGAGCTGTAAGGTTTCAGGAAATTTAAAATGTTCCCATTCTGTGAGGAACCCCAATTATTCCTTCAGTTGCCGACTCTCATCACCAATCTGCCATCAATGCATCTCGGAATTTATCGTGGCCCTCACAGAATATCCTACCAATCTAAGTGGTGTGAATCTTCAAAGCCATGTCACCATGGCTGGGCCCCAGATGTGCCAGCAGCCCTGTGGTCCTCACTTGGCACGGGGAAATGACATGGGGGTGGGGGACTGGGGGGGAAGAAACAGACCCTATCCATTGTGGCTGCCACACTTTTGTGCCTTGTGGAATCCCATGGGGCTGTGTGCACACGGCCTCGGCCCGATGGACACGTGGGCTCAAGCTTCCTTAGCTTCCTGCAAATCCGCCCCAGCTTTGTGGACACCACGCCCACCACGTCCTCTGGGCAGCGTGGCTACTGTGCCCCATTCCCCAGAGTTTCCTCTTGTCTCAGCCCTGATCCTGGCAGTGTTTCCCACGACTTCCTCTGATGTGGAGTCTTTTATTTGGTTCACAAATGCAGTTCCATACTGGTGATGTGCCCAGAATTGGTGGGTTCTTGGTCTCACTGACTTCAAGGATGAAGCCACGGACCCTGGCGGTGAGTGTTACAGCTCTTAAGGTGGCGCGTCTGGAGTCTGTTCCTTCTGATGTTCAGATGTGTTTGGAGTTTCTTCCTTCTGGTGGGTTCGTGATCTCGCTGGCTCAGGAGTGAAGCTGCAGACCTTCGCAGTGAGTGTTACAGTTCTTAAGGCAGCGCGTCTGGAGTTGTTCGTTCCTCCCGGTGGGCTCGTGGTCTCGCTGGCTTCAGGAGTGAAGCTGCAGGTCTTCGCGGTGACTGTTACAGCTCATAAGAGCAGTGTGGACCCAAAGAGTGAGCAGTAGCAAGATTTATTGCAAAGAGCGAAAGAACAAAGCTTCCACAGCGTGGAAGGGGACCTGAGCGGGTTGCCAATGCTGGCTGGGGCAGCCTGCTTTTATTCTCTTATCTGGCCCCACCCACATCCTGCTGATTGGTAGAGCCCAGTGGTCTGTTTTGTCAGGGCGCTGATTGGTGCGTTTACAATCCCTGAGCTAGATACAAAGGTTCTCCACGTCCCTGTCAGATTAGTTAGATACAGAGTTTGGACACACAGGTTCTCCAAGGCCCCACCAGAGCAACTAGATACAGAGTGTCGATTGGTGTATTCACAAACCTTGAGCTAAACACAGGGTGCTGATTGGTGTGTTTACAATCCCTGAGCTAGATATAAAGACTCTCCACGTCCCTGTCAGATTAGTTAGATACAGAGTTTGGACACACTGGTTCTCCAAGGCCCCACCAGAGCAGCTAGATACAGAGTGCCGATTGGTGTATTTACAATCCCTGAGCTAGACATAAAGGTTCTCCACGTCCTCACCAGAGCAGCTAGATACAGAGTGTTGATTGGTGCACTCACAAACCCTGAGCTAAACACAGGGTGCTGATTGGTGTGTTTACAATCCCTGAGCTAGATATAAAGACTCTCCACGTCCCCAACAGACTCAGGAGCCCAGCTGGCTTCACCTAGTGGATCCCGCAGCGGGGCTGCAGGTGGATCTGCCTGCCAGTCCTGCGCCGTGCGCTCGCATTCCTCAGCCCTTGGGTGGTCGATGGGACTGGGCGCCGTGGAGCAGGGGGTGGTGCTCGTCGGGGAGGCTCGGGCCGCACAGGAGCCCATGGAGTGGGTGTGAGGCTCAGGCATGGCGGGCTGCAGGTCCCGAGCCCTGCCCCGCGGGAAGGCAGCTAAGGCTCGGTGAGAAATCGAGCGCAGCGCCGGTGGGCTGGCACTGTTGGGGGACCCAGTACACCCTCCGCAGCCGCTGGCCCGGGTGCTAAGTCCCTCATTGCCCCGGGCCAGCAGGGCTGGCTGGCTGCTCCGAGTGCGGGGCCCGCCAAGCCCACGCCCACCCGGAACTCCAGCTGGCCCGCAAGCGCCGCACGCAGCCCCGGTTCCCGCTCGCACCTCTCCCTCCACACCTCCCTGCAAGCTGAGGGAGTTGGCTCCGGCCTTGGCCAGCCCAGAAAGGGGCTCCCACAGTGCAGTGGGGGGCTGAAGGGCTCCTCAAATGCCACAAAGTGGGAGCCCAGGCAGGGGAGGTGCCGAGAGCAAGCGAGGGCTCCGAGGACTGCCAGCACGCTGTCACCTCTCAGTAAGAAGAATGACACAGAAGTTGGAGAACGGAATGTAGGGAAAGGGTTATTTTCCTCTCCCGTGCTCATTTTAGAAGACGGAGAACAAAGGAGAGAGGAAAGAACACAGGTTGTGGGGTAAAGTGTGCTGTACCCTGTCCCTCTGTCTCTTGTCAGAGAATTTAGGGCTCATAAAATGCCTTGGATTTCAAAGAGCATTGGCTCTAAAGGTAAATTTACCTGTTGCTTTTCTGTAAAATGCCAGGTGGTTTTTCTTCTGCTAACTAGTGAACAAGCATAAGGTCATGATCCCTCATGACTGCAAATGCAGCTAAAGGGAACCGCTCCATCAATGAGAAAGACAGGAACATCCACGGAGCGTCATCAGACGGCGTTTTCTAGCGAGGCACGCGTCACAAGTTCAGAGAGAGTCTTCTACCTAGTCCCTGAACACTGCACAAGGAACATCC
Source organism: Pan troglodytes (assembly GCF_028858775.2). Classification (NCBI taxonomy): domain Eukaryota; kingdom Metazoa; phylum Chordata; class Mammalia; order Primates; family Hominidae; genus Pan; species Pan troglodytes. The sequence continues at coordinate 117,862,499 of NC_072412.2, read as the reverse complement.
ACGGAACATCATCAGATGGCGTGCTCTAGCAAGACACACGTCACAAGTTCAGAGAGCGTCTTCTACCTAGTCCCTGAACGAAGACAGGAACATCCACGGAGCGTCATCAGACAGCGTGCTCTAGCAAGACACACGTCACAAGTTCAGAGAGCATCTTCTACCTAGTCCCTGAACGCTGCACAAGGAACATCCACGGAACGTCATCAGATGGCGTGCTCTAGCGAGGCACATGTCACAAGTTCAGAGAGCATCTTCTACCTAGTCCCTGAACGAAGACAGGAACATCCACGGAGCGTCATCAGATGGCGTGCTCTAGCAAGACACACGTCACAAGTTCAGAGAGCATCTTCTACCTAGTCCCTGAACGCTGCACAAGGAAGGAAGATTCGTTTTGCAGGAGCTGTGCAAAAGCAAAAAGCAACAAAAGGAAGCCCAATTCTGACGCAGGTTGTTTGATGTGCATGAAGGGGGCAGACGGAAATACAGCAAGTTCTCTTCCACGTTAGCTCCCCTCACATTGGCCCTGGTGCTGTCTTCATGCCTGCTGCAAGCTGAGTGAGGCAGGCCTGCTGTCCTCCCTGGGGCGAGCTTCTCCACTGATTTTCCTTATACCTGGGACCCAAAAATAGATTCCAAAACCTACCAGACATTTTATTGGAGCATAAACAGTGCAAAATAACAGAATTCCACCCTATAGAAAACAGGAGCTGGGGGCCTCACAGGCCAGGCATCTACAATGATGGGATTGCTGACCCTACGTATCTGCCATGCTTGCAACTTCTCTGGTCAAGCAAGTCTCGGGAGCTGCGAAACAGATGAGGGCAGGGAGGCCAAACCGTCTGCTGGCTTTCCCGCTGACTTCCAGGGTGGTTTCAATCAACGTGCAGGTGCGGCGTTGAGAATGACAGCTCGTCGGCCTGTACGCCTCTGAATAATGAGATTACATCTCATGACAGTGGTGAATTTGACTTTGACATTATGGAATATGAAGCAACCACTGTAACAGGAATTGTTTTTTAAAAAGAAAGAGATGCAAAAAGTAATGGTCATTTATGTTAATTTCACCACAGAAATGGAGGCTTGGTATAAGAAAAATTGCATCAAAATTATAATTCTAAGCATAAAACAATGATTAGTATTGCAGTCACTGGAGAAGAAGGCATGCAAAAAAAATATCACGAACATTTCAGGAGACTATTTTCCTCATATGAAGCTTATTCTTATGATATTACTGCATTTCAAAAAATACAATTTTAGAAAAAAAATGAACTATAGCTCTTTGCAGTGATAGGCGACAGGTCAGAAAAGCATTTCAGAATAATTTTACACCTTTTAACCTTAAAAAATACTTTGCTGACAATTGAGAAAGGGCCTTAAAAGAAGCTCTGATAGGCATTCTCACAGCGGGGTTGCCTGTCCCATCACAGGGCTGGCGTCTGCATAATGCACCCCATAATAAGACGTGCGCTGCAGATCACAAGGCGGAGGAGAGGCTTTAAGAGTCAGCCTTGGCAAGAGCCGCTATTAGTCATGACACTGAAAGTTTGTTGCATAAAACTCTTGGGAAGACATAAAGGAGGTAAACTGTTTAAAATTTTGATTTGAGCTGGGAAAGAACGACTTTGTCACAGGATTTTTGTCTGCATTTAAATATAGATTTAGCATTTCTGGTTTTCATTTCTGCTCATGCTTGGACAGTCTGGTTAAATGGAAACTCCACACTGCTTTGCTAAATGAATGGCACTGTCCTCGGATTCTATTGCTCAAAGTGGTAATTGTTAGAAAACTGTGGTAACAATTACTGGTGAGAATTACGAATGCTAATAACGATAGCTGGTAGTTATATGTTTCCCAGTTGCAAATCCCGGTCAAATTTAGGGGAAACTCAGCAATATTTCATCGTAACAAAAACAAAAACAAAAAAAATCCATCAAGGAATGATACACCCTGAAGTCATCTTTTAATGCCATTATAAAAGGGATGGATTCTGAGTCAGGTGAAACTTGCCTCCTGGAACTGTAGCGGGAAGAGAGAGGAAAGAGGAAGACAATAGGATTTCTTGTGACTTTCAACAAAAATCTCACTAAACACAAGAGAGGCGAAAGGAGATGGGAAAGACTTGCTTCTAAGCAAGTTTTCTTTTCCTTGCCTAGAGACCAAATTCATGATGTTTTTAGTTGTCCTGGGGATTGCTTTCAGCTGTGCTTTGTTTAAGACGGACACTGTTCCTGTCTCAGGTGAGGTCACTTTAATTAGAACAGCGCTGACCTCGGGACTGGATTTGACTAGCTACTCAAACACAGTGCCTTTTATTGCTTTAGAGATATTCAGAGATGAAAGAAGTAATTGGCTGTCGGGTCTGGATCCTACTTGAATCACACTTTAGTAGGATGCAGAGAAATTGCAGCTAATTCTTTCTCTTTCTTTCTCTTTCTTTCTTTCTTTCTTTCTTTCTTTCTTTCTTTCTTTCTTTCTTTCTTTCTTCTCTTTCCCTCTCTCCCTCCCTCCCTCCCTTCCTTCCTTCCTCTCCTCCCTCTTTTTTCTTTCTATCATCCTTTATCCTTCTTATTTTTAACTTTTCCAGTTTGGATGACAGTTTCTCTTTCAAGTCATACAAAAGACTTTCCACATTTTCTTATTCTGGATTCACGTGGCCACTCTCTGAGCAGTCGTCCTTGGGAACATGAAGTGAACTTGGTGCTTCTTGGGAAAGGACTTTCTCCTGCTCTGCTGTCTGTGAAGATGATGGAGGTGCCAGGGCCTGGCTGGCAGCATCCACGTCCCATGAGGCGTTTGCTCCAGAACGAGCACTTTGCCTCTCTTTGGCAACTAGTTCAATTAACAGAGGGTTCTGTAAATTTTAAACAGAGAAACAGGGACCCAGCAGGGTGAAAAGGAATCCACTTTTGGTGGGAGAAGACAGTGCTGCTATGGGGTTGCCCTGAATGGGTTGAGGGTTTGTCCACGCCACTGGCAGAGGAGGGCCTCTGAACTTTGTGTTGTTTTGCTGCTAAGAGAAGGAAACTGGTGAATAAGATCTGCGATTTTACAAAATGATAGGTTATTGTTCTTTGTTATTTATGTTAGATTTAGTAAGTTGTTTTATATGCTGTTCTATAGATTCAGGCAGTTTTCAATGCCTAAAATGGCTCTATCCCACCCCTGAAATATATATTTTGCATATGATTTCATTTTTTATTCTCAAAGTTCAAATTCTACATGTTTTGGTCAAACGTGGAGACGTGAAGTTGACTTGTGGCGTTGACTATTGAGAAATAGTCAACTAAGTGACTGGAACTAGCAATTTTTAACCACATCGTGGAGGCTGTGTGAATGTCACCCTAATCAGATGAAGTGCTGACTGACAAGATTTATGACCATCACAAAAAAGTCCTGGCATCTCAGCTTTCCACAGACAGTGTGCGGACCACGGTGGTTACCGTGGTAATTAGTATTTTCCAGAAAAATTCTTCAATTTTCCTCATATTGTCAGGGAGCCCCAGATACCCATGCATATGTGCAAACACACACTAACATGCACGTGCATGCATAGCAACACACACATGCACACACACTTGCACATGTGCAGACACAAACACATGCATACCAACACACATGCACCCACACGTGCACACATGCAAACACACAAACACACATGTGCATGCATAGCAACACACATGCACACACATGCACACATTCAGACACAAACAAGTGCATGCATACCAACACACACATGCACCCACATGTGCACACATACAAACACACACTTGCACACATATCAGCACGTGTGTACACATGTGTGCACACCTGCAAACACACTTGTGCAAGACACCCTGATAGGAAACCCTCTATGACCTGCCGGGGTCTCCAGCTCAGCTTTCCCTCTTGGAGCAGGTCGGGAGCAGCACACTCACTCACACTTGCTGGAGTGGAGAAACTGCAGCTGCATGCACCAGGTCGTGCTTTGCTAATATCTTTATTTTCCAGAGAAATGAAAATGATGCATTACACTTAGTATCTATTCTCTGAGAATTCGCAGATACTGAACATGCCAGTTTGCTCTGACAGCAGTCTAATCTCATGAATAGTCTCTGTGTTGTTAGTGAAGACACGAAAGGAAAATCACTGGGGATCAGTCTTTTCTTAGGGCTAAGCTCCGTGCACGGGCCAATGACCAGAGAAAGAAGGGGCACCTCCAGTTTGTCAGTTCTCCTGTTTGCCCTCCACTTCTAATGTCAAACTCACCCCGTCACTTTCTGACACCTCTCACCATGTCAGAAGTAGAGAGAGAATTGGCCGGACTTGTTTCTTAGTAGAAAGTGCAAGATTTGGGGTGCTCATACATGTTTATGAATCATTTTTATTTGCTAACAGCATATAATTTTGACAGAATCACTTGGATGAACAATTAGCTTCAGGAGGCGAAGCTCTGACAAGGCCCCATTGGTCAATGGTTGGTCGTGCGCCCTCATTGTGGGTATTTTCAATGCTCTCCCTGCTCTGTGGCCTCGCCCCTCCTCTTCCCCCTCTAATGCCTGGGGACTTGAGGGAGCTCAAAAGTGACATAAGCATGAGTAACTTTCTCTATGTACTTTTCTGTATTTTTCCCAATATTTTAAAGGATATCCATTACTTTTCTCTCCCAGTAATTTTAATGTAAAAAAATAATAACACAATAAAAAAAAAACCCAGATTTTTCTCCTACACTCGTTTGTCTCTCCTGCCACTGTGGACCAGACGCTCTCAGTGCGGCCAGCGAGGCCGTGGGTTCAGCAGGAACTTCCCTGCTTGCATTTTCTCTTTCCAGAAATGTCTCATGCTCCTTTCACGCCATGTGTTTTCTCAGCCTGTTGCCTCGGCTTGTACCATCCTCTCCCACCTGGAATCCTGTCCACCTGACCAACTTTGCAGAGCCTTCGGGACCCAGCTGAGAACGGTTCCTCCAGGTCCTGGGGTCCTCCACTCCCTCATCCCCTGGCCCACAATCCCCTGGGCACCCACACTGGGACGCTGATTCCATCTCGAAGGCACTGTGGTGTCAGCTGTGAAGGCTTGCATTCCCTGACACCCGGGAAGGGGCCTCGTTCTCCCCCAGCAGGGCCCTAGAAATAAGCGGATTCATCACCTTAGCCTCAGCGTGAGCTTCGAAGCACATGCTCTGAACAGAACCTCCTGGACACAATGTATGGGGGAGGCCCATCGCCCGGCCAAGGCGTCCTTGAGACCCCAGGAGGGAGTCAGATTCCTGCTCCGAAGGGCCTGCAGGCCCTGGAGCACCCGGACCTCGGCTCCTGACAGCAAGCAGTGGATGTACCCATGCAGGGGATCCGCTGCCATTCCAAGGATCCCGCTGGCGTGCCACTCGGTTTTTCTCTGCAGATAACCTGGAAACTGGGAGATTTGTACAGATTTGAATGTTGACTTCATCAGCCCCGCCTCTCAAAAACTGCATGTACTTGAAATAAGAGTGAAAAACAATGGCATTGGAAGCCAGACTCCAGAAATCCACCAGAACGGACCTGTTAATGGGTTCTGGTGGCGGTGGAGATGAGAACATGCCTTTTTTCCTTCGAACATTGCAATAGGAGAAATGACACATGCGTAAGGAGCTCTTTTTCTCCCGCTCCTGAAAGGAACAAGGCCCACCTGACACTGGTCACTGGTGTTTCCCTATTCACAAAACGGGGATGGAAAAATCAGCCCCACCAGAGAAGAGCTAGGGTGCCTTGAGACTCCAGAGTCAGACACCCAGCAAGGTACAGAGAAGGCAGGAGAGGAGCACAGCTCAGTGCTTCCTGCTCAGCCCTCCCCATCTCCCTCCCCACTCCAGCCCTCACCATCTCCCTCCCTGCCCCCCTTCAGCCCTCTCCATTTCCCTCCTCTCCAACCCTGACCATCTCCCTCCCTCCTCCCTTCCAGCCCTCCCCATCTCCCTTCTCCCCTCCAGCCCTCCCCATCTCCCTCCCTCCTCCAGTCCTCCCCACTTCCCTCCTCTCCAGCCCTGACCATCTCCCTCCCTCCCCCCTTCAGCCCTCTCCATCTCCCTGCTCTCCAGCCCTGACCATCTCCCTTCGCCTCTCAAGCCCTCACCATAACCCACCTCTCCTCCAGCCCTCCCCATCTCCCTCCTCCCCTCCAGGCCTCCCCATCTTCCTCCTCTCTTCATCTCTTCCCATGTCCCTCCTCCCCTCCAGCCCTCACCATCTCTCTCCCCGCCCCCAGTTCTCACCATCTCCCTCCTCCCCTCCAGGTCTCCCCATCTCCCTCCTCCCTTCCAGCCCTCACCATCTCCCTCCTCCCCTCCAACCCTCACCATCTCCCTCCTCCTCTCCAGCTCTCACCATCTCTCTCCCTCCTCCAGCCCTCACCATCCCCCTCCTCCCCTCCAGCCCTCACCATCCCCCTCCTCCCCTCCAGCCCTCACCATCTCCCTCCTCCCCTCCAGCCCTCACCATCCCCCTCCAGCCTTCGCCTTTCCCCTCCTTCCTCTCCTTCAGGATCTGCTGGAACACTGGGCAGGCCAAAAGACAGCTGTATGTAATGGAGAGGTAAGTGTGTATCTCAGGTATCTGAAACCCCCATTGGTAATTGAGTGGAACAGTTCCTTTGAGCTCTGTGCACAGTGCCCTTGGTCCTGTTTCTGGGCTCTCTGATGGCCTCCTACAGGCCTCAGCTCTGCAGAACTTGATTTTATCTTTTACTTTATTTGTGCAGCTGACTCAGGAACAATGCAATTAAGTTAAACGCTGTGGACATTGGAGAATCTTCTGCACAGAGGGGTTTCAACGGAGTGCTGGTGAAGGTGAGGACTGGGGTTATATGTCTACGTGTTTGGATCAGGTGTGTATTTGGGGAAGGAGCTCAGACCACAGGTGCCTGAGTCAGCCCACCAGGGCTAAGTCCCAGCTCTGCCACTGAGTCCGTGAGCCCATGGGCCCATCTCCCTGTGGAGCTAAGGAAGGCACACCTGTGCCCATCTTTTTATGGGAGCTCAGAAATACCCCGTGGAAGTGCGGAGGTTGCATCCAGAATGTGACAGTGTGGGCGCACGCGGGGCATGAGCCTGGACCCCACCTCGCCCTCGTCTGCACGGGGAAAGGAGGCACGGAGAAAGCAATGGCAGGGCCTGCGAGGAGAGCCTGATGGAACCCAGCCCCGCCATCGCAGTGGCCCTGAAGCCCCTGGCTGTGGCCAGGCAAGGAAGGCAGGAGCAGCGGTCTTTCGTCCTGCTTTGTGGTCTTTGGGGCCGACTGCAGTCTGTGGCACATGTGGGGCGAGGCAATGGATGATGTGCCATGAGGGAGGCTCCATCTAGGACATTCCCTTCAGACACAGTGGGTGGTGGCAGCCGCAGGGCCCGGCAGGACTGAGGTCATTGTTGGCAGGTGCCCCACACCTGCAGGGGGCAGTGACTGACATGAGGCAGGAGCGCCTTATGTCAACCTTGATGGCGTCATTCATTTGAGATCAAATTCCAGTTAATGCTATTGTATTTACACACATCGCACACTGCTGCTGAGGGATGCGTGGGCACCTTTCCCTTGTGCCGTCCAGGAAGGGCTAATGATTGGAAGGAAAACGTCAGCCCTTCTCAAGCAGCAAAATAACAGCACCTTCTGTTTCCCCTGAATCCACATGAGTGTGGTGCTGTGGAAGAGGTCGCTGGCTGGTGTTGAGGGTGCCTCCGTGCCAGGGAGCACTCAAAGCTACAGACATTCACCTGTGAATGGTCATGGACCTGACCGGCTGTTTTCTCTGCATTTCTCCCCTGGCTAAAGATGCGTGGCTGGGTAAAGTGATTCTCAGACTTGACCTCTTGCTGCCCTGCTCCCACCCTGGAATGGAGCAGGTGCCAGATGGACACGGCTGCAGGTGCTGTGGGAGGTGAGTCGTGCAGCCACAGGGGAAAACGTTTCAGGATCCAGTGTCCGTCCTTCAAAGTTGCTTCTAACAAGGAAACCGCTGCCTAATCACCGGTACCTGTCAAATTGGAATCTCAGGTATGAAAATTTCCCAAGGACCCACCTAATCCAGGTTCCTTTCCCTAAAGCAAATAGGGGGGCAAATATAGTCAAAGCCTCACACCATTCCCTTAAGTTTTTTAAACCAAGACTCCTCTAATCAGCTCAATATAAAAAGAATGATTTTCAGAAAACTTCCTATTAATTCAAAAGTTAGAGCAGGTAGATCCCCAGTGACTGGCACGAATTAGCTGTCCGTTAACCATTATAGAAATGCAACTGAAAATCATGATTAAAAAGGGGGATTGTGTCACTTAACTCAATGTCCACCAGTTATATCTATGTTGCAAAAAAAATAGGATTTCATCCTTTTTTATGGCTGAATAGTATTCCACTGGGTATACAGACCACATGTTTTTTGTTCATTCATCTGTTGCATGGTAGGGTGACTATAGTTAATAATATTGTGTTGTACGTTTCAAAATAACTAGAAGAGAGGATTTTGGATATTCACGCCACAAAGACATAATAAATGTTTGAGATGATGCATAAGCTAATTATCCTGATTGATCATTACACAACGTTTGCATGGATTGAAGCATCACACTGTACCCCATAAATAAGTACAATGATTATGTGTCAATTAAAAATAAAATAGAGCTTAAAGAAGAAGAGGGCTGGAGCGCAGTGGTGTGCACAGGTGGTCTGCCCGGGCCACAGTGCTGATGGCATTCCCCGGGCCCTCCCAGACTCTGAGAGTGAATGCCGGCTCATTGGATCTGCAGCCAACACACCGTGGCCCTTACTGATTTTTGTTGCAACACCCATTCAGTCACTGAAGCATTCACTCATTCATTGATTCAAATAGCCATCATATATATTAAACTTCCCTTTTTTGTGCAAGTTCAATTTGACTTCTGGCCTCTAGACTAGACCATTGCTCAGCAGCCTGGAGACCCTGTTCCATTCTTTGGAAACGTTTAATGAACATTTATTTAACAAATATTTGATGAAACCATACCAAGATCTCATTTTTCATCTATCAGATACAAATTTAAACACATGAAACATATTCTGTTTGCTCACACATTGCTTATGGCAAAATGGCACAACCACCGTGGAGTGAATGAGGCAGGTTCTTGGAAAATCCCATGCCCTGTTTCTAAGAATCTGTTTCGAAGATAGACTGGCAAAAATAAAAGTGCCATAGGCATGGCTTATTTGTCACACTATCTGTAACAGCAAAACACTAAAAGCAGAACAAAAAGCCAAAACAAAGAACCCACACCTGTAAACCACCCTCATATCCATCAGGAGGGGACGTGTGAAGACGCTGTATTTATTCACACATTGGACACAGTGGAGGATGCCCAATCTGCTGCCATTTACACGAGAGGGGAGGCAGCTATGCAGACCGATGCAGATATATTTGTTTTATACTAAAAACCCAGTGAAAGAATTAAACCATAACGTAGAATTTCAAGGTGATTACTTACAGGGGGTGGTGGAAATAGGGTAGAGAGGTCGAAAGCAGAAGCTGGACTTCTCTCAGAACACCCTGCTGTGTAGACAGGGCTGGGAATGGGCGAGGTTTCCGGAGGCCCCACTCATTCTCAGGCCAGCAGGGACACAGCCTGCGAGCCCAGCCGCGCCTCCTCAAATCAAAAACTACATCCGTTATTTGACCTTGGAACTATGTAAAGATTGTGCATAATTATCAAACATGATTAAGTTTTAAAAGTCCTAAAAATCAAAAGCAAAGTGAAACAGATGAACATGTGTACGTATTGAGTTAGTCACCACCACACACAGAGAGAAGGCCTTTTCCAGTGACTTTAACAGTCAGTAATTTAACTGAGGCATCCCTACTGGGATATATTCTAAGGACAAAAAGAATTGCAACAGAATCTTAAACAGTGTCTTTAAGTGATCATATTGTTGGTGGTAGTGTAGGTACTACATCTCCGAGGTTCTGTGTGTGTGTGTGTGTGTGAATGAGTGTTTTACTTTTAGAGATGCGTACCATAACGTTGATGGATGAAACAATACTGTGTGAGGTTTTATTTAAAATAACACAGGAGGCTTTGGAGCAGAATTAGGTAGGAGTCGAAGGAGGCGGCTATAAGATGGTAATTATGACGCTGGGTGATGAGTATGCGTGAATTTTTTTGTACTTTTCTCTCTACTTTTGGTCATGCCTGCTTTTTCTGTAATAAACATTAAAGACACTTGTTGAGGGTCATCCTGTCCGAGTGCTGGTCTGGGATGCAAGGCTTTTATTTCAACCAGCGTTTCTGACTCTAGACTCACACGGCGTAAATGTCTCCGCCTCACACCCATGCCCAGCCGTGCTGTCTGCGTGGTGCCTCTGTGTACACTGGGGGTCCCTGCACTCAACCCCACAGGCTCACACCCGCCACTGCCCACCTCAGGCGCCCAAGAACCTGCCCAGATCACCCACTGTAAGCAACAGGAACCGAGCTAGTAGCATCACTTTCTTCCTTATCAAGTAACTAATCAGCAGCCGTGGCACTGCTAGGAACTTAGCACAATGTCAAGCCCAGCCGGAGAACTAATCGAGGTGTGGCCCTGACTGTCTGCGTGAGTAAGCAGTGGCCAGGCTCCCAGACCTTCTCCTAGGCCATCCGTGCGCTTCCTTGTAAAATCCAGTTTTACCAAAAATCCCTGCAAAGTCAGTTTAGCAAGGACTCCACCCTCGATGTCTGAGATGTCTCCTGGGCCTCCTCTGCCTCCACCATTCCCAGTGATATCAGCACTCCGCCTGCCCCCTGACTGCACCCCAACTGCTCCCCACCTGCACCCCGCCTGCCCCATGCCTGCACCCCACCTGCCCCCTGCCTGCACCCCACCTGCACCCCACCTGCCCCATGCCTGCACCCCACCTGCCCCCTGCCTGCACCCCGCCTGCCCTCTGCCTGCACCCCACCTGCACCCCACCTGCCCCATGCCTGCACCCCACCTGCCCCCTGCCTGCACCCCGCCTGCCCCCTGCCTGCACCCCACCTGCACCCTGCCTGCCCACTGCCTGCCCACTGCCTGCACTCCTCCTGTCCCCTGCCTGCCCCCTGACTGTATCCCAACTGCCCCTGCCTGCACCCCGCCTGCACCTCACCTGTCCCCTGCCTGCACCTCACCTGCACCCCACCCACACCCCGCCTGCCCCCTGCCTGCACCCTGCCTGCCCCCTGCCTGCACCCCACCTGCACCCTGCCTGCCTTCCACAGGAACCCCACTAGGTCTCCTTCATCTCCGACGCTCCCTCTTAGTCATCTTCCAGATGCTGCAGGGGACCCGGCTCTGGGGTCTTCCCACCAATACTGCTTCTCCCCGTGCTGTTCTTTGGAGCCAGCTTAGTGCGTCCCTGTGTTCTCAGACCAGGGCCTCCCGGGTACATCATTCAGCAACTGGCTCAGTTAAAACAAGAAAGGAGAAGCTGCCATGGGCTCCCTCACTCAGGGCCATCCATTCTCATGCACAGACGAGACAGGGGATGCCCCCGGGAGCCCGTGGAAGGTGGCAACGCCAGGCCTTGGAGAGGCAGGAGGCCGGACTCGACCCCAGAGGCGGGGACCCGGACTCTGGACTGGACTGAGGTCTGGCTGAAATAGGGAAGAGGCAAGAGCACCTCTCCACAGGACGTGCCCACCCATCCCATGTCAGTTTACCATCGCCACGGCAACACCAGGACCACTCCCAAGTTACCATTCTTCTTCTAGACATTTCTGCGTAATCTGCCCCTAATTTGCAGTCATTAAAAGCCCCACTTTAGGGTCTGCCTGCCCTGCGCCCCCGCGACCCATATGCACTCTGGACCCTGAAATTTACCCAAAGGTAAATGCTTATGATATCAAAACTGGATGGATCTCCTACACCATGTTATATATTAGGGGGAACCATAGTGAGTAACCACCACATTTTAGAGCAGAGGAAGCGGAACCTAAATTTAAATAAGTTAAGGAGACGTAGGAGGTGCTGTAACAAACTGAGTGACTTCCACAGCAGCGTTTGATTCTCTCCAAGCTCCGGAGGCCCCCAAGTGCACCAAGTGCAAGACCAGGGTGTGGGCACGACCCGCTCCTGTGGGGCCTCCGAGGGTCTGTCCCAGCCTCTCCCAGCTCCCGGCTTCTCCGAGGGTCTGTCCCAGCCTCTCCCAGCTCCCGGCTCCTGTGGGGCCTCCGAGGGTCTGTCCCAGTCTCTCCCAGCTCCCGGCTCCTCCGAGGGTCTGCCCCAGCCTCCCCCAGCTCCCAGCTCCTGTGGGGCCTCCAAGGGTCCACCCCAGCCTCTCCCAGCTCCTGGAGCTGCCTGCTGTCCTTGGTGGTCCCTGGCTCGTAGCTGCACCCCTGCAACCTCTGCCTCCCACATCACATGGTTTTCTCCTCTGTGTCCAATTTCCTCTTTGTATGAATTCACCAGTTATATTGAATTAGGGCCCATCCTACTCCACTATGACCGCATCTCCATGAATCACCTCTGCAGCAATCCTATGCCCAAATACACTTCCCGCCTTATCCCCAGGTTCTGCATTTATGGATGCAACCAGCTGCAGATCGAACATACTAACAACAATAAAAATAATACAGATAAAAAATTAACACAACGCAACAACTATTTACACATCACGTACACTGTATTAGGTACTGTAAGTAATCCAGAGCTGATTTAAAGCACACAGGAGGAGGCGCACAGGTTATATGGAAAACCATGCCATTCTATACAAGGGACTTGGGCATCCATGGGTTTACACCTGAGGGGTTCCTTGAACCAGTCTCCCTCGAGTGCCAGGGAAGAACTGTGAAGCCTCATTCTGAGCTGCCTGGGCTCGGACTTCAACTGTGAATTTTAGAGGGACGCAGTCCAGCCTGGGAAAGGAAGTTACAGATGGAGACGCCACCGGGAGGTGTTCGGCGAAGCTGGGATGGGAATTAAGCTGCAGAGTGTAACATTTCTTTGGGTGAGGGCGCCAGACAAGAACCTCTGAATTGGCACGCAGGGCTGTCGGTGTCGGTGAGACTTACACGTTTATAGTGAGAATTCTTCCCAGAAAGGGTGACCAATAACACTGAAAAAAATAACATAACCATGGCTTTCCTTGGAGTATTTAAAAATATTCTTTGTCCATTTACGATGACCCGGAATTTCACACCATCTGCTGGACGTGAAATGAAACCCAGAAAGTGAAAGGGGAAGAGACGACGGTCTGCAGGCTTCAGGGCCCAGCCGCGGGCCCAGGTCCATGTGGCTGCCGCCTTCCTCTTCCGTGCTGTGCGTAGCCTCCTCTTCTCTGACCGCTACCCCGCACCCCCTCTCATTTCCTCCCTACTTTCCATGGGGTCTCACTTTATTTGGATGACTTTCTGGGGAAGTTGGGTGGGTACCCAAAAACAGAGGCATTTTCAGCATGGAAAAAGCCCTTAAAACTAACACTTCAGTTCATTTGAATAAAAAAATCCCCAAAGATATCAAAGGCTCTGAAATGATATCATCTACCTAAATATGACGCTTAGAAAATCTGTGGGGATGATGCCTAGAAGCCCTCTAGAAACGCCGCTGTGGACAAGGGCACCCCAACTGTACTGGTGAAAAGTCAGCACAAAAGTAGATTAACGAGCAAGAGAGTGAGGAATTAATGCCTTTCTTGCTATGTTTCACAGCACACTTAATTGCCCTTCAAATTCTTCCTTCACAGCCATCAGTCTGTAAGCTGGATCTGGGAGGCTTTATTTCTGGAGACTTCTGCTTTCTTTGGAAGGCAGGCTCAAACCTGATCCTCTATACAACCGTCCCGAGTTAAATCTGGCCAGTCTGAAAAGCCAGCCATGCTGGCGAGTGCATGAAAATCCTGCTTCAAAGGCAGAGAGCCGGGCTCCACGTGACATTCCACACCTTCCTCAGGGCGGCTTCTCCTTCTCCCTGGCCTCGTACCCTAGAACTTAAAGTATAATAAAAAAAAAAAAAATAAAAAAGGAAGAAAACATGCATCATCAAGGAAAGAAACATCTAGTTTGTCTAATTCTATTGTTTATCTTTATTTTTCTATTTTTCTCTGTCCCTGAATTTTAAAACTTGTTTTCCCGTGTATAGATAGCAGCTCTGAACACTGAAATTCTGAGATCCTGTTGAGAAAGATAACCAGTAAAAAAACCAACAGGAAGCTTCCGTAGCAAAATGTTAAGGGTGCATTTTTCGGTTTCATTCAGTATTTCTAGTCTCTTTAACAGTAAGCCTAAGAAATTACCTCCTGCAATAGAAGTAGCATTGATAAAAAAATAATGTTTGCAACTTCTCCTGAGTTTGAAGAAGTACAAGAAAATTTAATGTGGATGAATACAATTCCTGAATCTTTTTTTAAAAAGGAAAACTGTTCATGATGATATATTTGCAAAACCTTCCAAAAATGAGTTTTGTTAGAGAATAATACACTCCTGTACTCTGTGTTTTAAGTTTCATAAAACAAGGCATAAAATTTTAAAGATTATTTTAGAGGTTTTCCGGAAAATATGCGAGATAATTGCCTTTCTCCTACGCAAAACTAAGCTCACCGCCTTGTGCTTTTTGTGACAAATTATAAGTAATAGAACAAAGCCTTCAAAACTGCCATTGTAGCAGAAGAGCGTTTGGAACAAGAACGGAGACTATGGGTGGGAATAGTGGTTTTAGTTTTAAAACTATTTACACACAGAAATTTTATTAAAATCTGCTTTTTTCTCATACAAAATAAAAGTGTGAACCGGCAATCTGTCAGGTGCGTCCTGCTCCGCCAGCAGGCATCTGGAAGAAATCACCTCGCCTTTCGTCACTCAATTCCTCTCTAAATTGTACCTGTAAGCAGACTAGAATTATGCTGTTTATTGGCAACACAAAGAGTGCTCGGTGGAAACAGAACTTGCCCGCAGCAGCCACTTTCCGTAAGGAAGCTCGGCGGATCTTCCAGCCACTCCTGGTGCAGAGTGCATGTCGATCACCCATTATCTGTCCCACAGACACGGGGGACATGATTATTCTCCTGAGGAACCCAGGGCCATGGCTGCATTCTTATTTTTAAAGTAAAGTGACTTACAGTTAATTTTTTAAAACACCTTTTTATTTTAAGGGGAGAAAAGGACATTTTGCTCTCACAACAGAGAGTGACCTTTTGTTGTCTGAAAGCTCTGTATTAAATCATCTGAAGCTCCTATTTATTTATTAATTTGGGGATTGTCATTGGTACTGTTCTGCCTTGACAAGGATTTTTTAAAATTAGTATTCCAAATAAATGAACGCAAACACACGAATTAGTTATTTGAACTTAAAACATGTGTTCTTATGAAGTAGAAACTTCACAAAATAAATTCACACTGTGTTGCAGTTTCTCTTTTCCAAACTTCAGTGTTACCAAATGTTGTTTTCCTCAGGTTATTTTCGGAAACGCTTTTCATTATTCTAGGAAACCTGATGAGCTTGTGTGTTCCGGCACTTCCTCGGGGGGATGGTGAGGGCGGCCTCAAGGTGCTTAGAGGATGAGAGAGACCCCCTTCCCTCTGGGGGTGCACTTTCTCAGGTTGGACAGATAGTTCATTCATGGCTCTTAATACTTCCTTGAACTTTCTTTATTGCAAATCAGATGCGACTGCTGAACGAATCTCGACTCCCGCTGGAAGGCTTGGTGCCTCATTCCTTTGAAACAACAGGTCACTTCTCAACTATGATTTGGCTTTAACCTGAAATGATCTTTGTGCATTGTGAAGACTTGCTTCCCGCCGGACTTCCAGCTCTGATTTCCCCTCCGCAGAGCAGGGTTCAGCGCATAGCCACTTTCTTCCCACACACACAAGAAAATGAAACACACTTCTGCGCTCAGGAAAAGCACCCTTCCTGCCCTTGTGTGGACGATTCGGGAGCAGAACCTATTGTCTCGGTTTGCAAAGCACAAAGGAGGTCACCGATGGATCGCATCAGGGTGGAGGTGTGCCCCAGATGAGGTCAGAATATTTGCAGCAGAAGAATGGCAGCTCTCCCTGGCCAGGAGCGGGCCTGCCGCTTCTGTGCTCCTGACTCCTCCCCACATTCTTCTGGTCCGGTTCCCACAGACAGACAGGGCGCGGGAGGTCAGAGTGGACGGAACAAAGGGGACCCCCTGCGGCGAGGCCTTGCTGGGCTGTCAGCACCAGTAATTCATGAGCGCACCTTTCATCTCCATGAGGATCCGTGAGGGGTTAAACAGAGACCCATTTTACAGCTGACAAGATTGAAGGGGCTAAGGAGCGGGAGGGAGGCAAAACACCCTCAAATTTATAGTATTCCAACCACCTGCTAAAAATAGATCCGTGCAGGTTCTCCTTTCATTTCTCCCCACATAATGGGATCTGTGTTTCAGAGGCAGCATAATAAACAGGCAATGCACGGTCCGGGGGTATTTACACATTGTGTGGTTAGAGAAGGAGAGAGGAAGAACCGGTGGAAACAGAAAAAAATGATGCAAAACGGCAGCTCCAGCTCCTGGAGGGCACGGGGCTTTGGACAGCTCACCCACAGCTTGGAGGCCAGCTGCGCATCTGAGCCTCGCCACAGCCAAGCAGAAAGGAAGACCTTACAAAGCACGAATGTGGAAATGGAGTGCGCACTGCAACATCTGACAGCGTGCACGTGTGTGCGTGTGTGAGTTGTGTGTGTGCGTGTGCCGTGTCGACAGGAGGAAGAGCAGTACACAGGGAAGGAGCCACATGTGGCTTTTGAGAGATTTCATTTGTAACAGGGCTTCCCCAGCGACTCCTAATGTCTGTTCTGAAACCATCAAATGAGTTTAACACACGTTTAAACTGATGAAGGACATTATGTCTCCAAAATAATTCCATCGAATTTTATTTTAATCAATAGGGCCATCACCTTCTGTGAGGGGGATTTTCTCAGTATTTCTGGGTGGTATTTTAAAGGAAGTTGAAGAAGGTGGTCTCCCAGTGCAGCAACATTTGTAAAAGAAAGGAAGCCGCAGGGCATAGTGTGTGCATGTGTGTTTGTGTGTGCACACATGTGTGCCCATTTGTGCATGCATGTGTATGTGTGCACTAGTGCATGCCCATGTGTGTGCTGTGCATATGCAGGTGTGCACTTATGTGTGTGTGTGTTGTGCATGCACATGTATGTTGCCTTGTGGGGGCACATGCGATTGTGTGCATGCATGCGTGTTTGTGCTTGTGCATATATGTGTGTGCACATGTGTATGTGTGTGCGCTTGTGTGTTGTGCATGCACATGTATGTATGGGTGCACATGTGTGTTTGTGTGTATATATGTACATGTGCTTGTGTGCATGTATGCATGTGCATATGTGTGCGTGTGCTTATGTACATGTGTCTGTGTTTGTGTGTGTTTTAGCTGTTAGTTTAACCCAGGGCAGGGTGGAGGTCCCCTCACTCACACGTAGATTTGGACTTGCCCTTGGCATGCCCCACGGGGCTGTGCGGAATCCCAATCCTTGGTGTGGTGTGTTCAGCAGCTCCGCGGGTGCTGCCTGGGGGCATGGTCCCCTAAGGAAAGTGTGCTCAGGGCCTGACAGCTCTGTTGCTCACGGGGGCGTTTGTCCATCACTGACTCCGAATTTGCTGAGTTTTCAGAGCAGCTGCACAGCCCTGGCAGGCGCTTCCCCAGGACGTCGCCGCTCCCCTGAGCCTCAGGACTTCACTGCACAAAGCCCCTGTTTTCTGCCTGCTACGTCTTCACGTTGGGGACACTGCTGATAAAACGACAGAGGACAAGCATTGTGCTTCCTGTCTTCTTGGCAGAAAGGACTGGACAAGGAGGCCAGCAGGAGGGACCCACTTGCTCTTCCTGCTGGCAGTGATTTCTCTCAAGTGCGCGGATCTTCACCCATTCCGTTCCCAGAGGCCTCTCTGCGATCCCTTCCATGGGAGCCCACTCCTGCTCAGCCTGCATAGCTACTTCCATTTCTTCTGGAAGGCCCCACAGCCTTCGCGAAGCGACACTAGGCACACAGTGGGCTTTTTGGTGTGGATACACAGGCATGTGTTAAGGATGCTTGGTCAGCAGGGAAGCTAAGGAAAAAGTTGAGCAGAGATATTTGGGACGGAAGCTCTAGGATGAATGGCGACCCCCACACCCGGCTCTGCCACGGGGTCCTTGGGGCCAGGTGGGCCCGGCTCCAGCAGGGCAGGCCCCTCGGGTCCTTTGTGCTGCAGCAAAGCTCCTGCCTGCAGTGGAGGCTGTGGGAGGTGGCACCTTC
Source organism: Pan troglodytes (assembly GCF_028858775.2). Taxonomy (NCBI): domain Eukaryota; kingdom Metazoa; phylum Chordata; class Mammalia; order Primates; family Hominidae; genus Pan; species Pan troglodytes. Next base: position 117,844,302 of record NC_072412.2, on the reverse strand, counting down.
TCCACACCGCCCCACCCCTTTGTCATCCATGGAATCCTCGCTGGTTGCTTAGAGAGGAGGATTTTTAGGGGTGAGTGCCCAGGGCTCAGATGTGGGAGCTGCGGAGTGAAGATCAAAGGCACCCCTGTGGTCCGCGCATCCCGTGTGAGTGGCGGCCGGTGGACAGCCAGCCTGTGAGTGGAAGCCCTGCCTCTGTGTCCCTTCGCAGTTCAGAGTCTCGAGGACCGCCCGAGACCCAGGCTAATGCTGCTGAGGCCAGGGAGCTTTGAGGACAGTGTGTTTCCAGCAGCTCAGCTTTCCCTGTGCCAGGTGGGATGGGGGAATGGAGATGGACGTGCTGGGTGGGTGAGGGACAGCAATCCGGACAAGCCCCCACTTCACCCTTCAGTGTCCCCTCCAGAAGCCAAGCCAACTGTCACTAAGACGCCACTGCGTCACACGCCCAGCTTGCGGAGGTGCCACCTGGCTGCGGATTTGAGCAATGTGACGGTCCTCTGGACACTGGAGCATGGCACACCACGGTGGTCTCCGCTTGCCCCTTCCCCTTCATGCCGACGCAAAGAAACGCATCTCTGCATAGACACCCCTCCTTAGAAGCATCCAGAGCTCCTGAGCACTGGCTCACGCTCCCCTGGCCTGGCATCTGCAGCTGAGCTCATCCACCAAGACCCTCAGGGACTCATGGTCCCTTTGGGGCAGCCCCTCCCCAGAAGCCTGCCCTGGGTCTCTTTCACGGCGGCTGTCTGGGACACTTCATTGGTGGCAGAGATTCTCAGGAAGAACATTTGTGACCCAACCACCAAATGAGAGGGGTGCTGGCCACTGCAGACCTGGGAGGAAGGGCTCTGGCTTGCAGAGGTGTCTGTGCCAGTTCACCCCTCAGAGGTGAAGAACTTGGTGCCACCCTGCCTTGGCTGAGAGGGCAGAGAAGGGCCTGAATGATGCCACAGGTCTCCAGCAGGGAGATCATCTCCCTTGCCCCGTGTCCCTCCCGTGGGCCCAAACAAATGACAGGCCCAGCTTCCAATGTGCACACAGGCTGTGGGGTGGCCAACTGCCCCGGGATGGCCTCTGTTTCCCCCTCAGTGTGGTGACGGTGGAGAAGGCCTTTCACTTGCGGGCAGAGCCCGGGAGTCAGCAGAGGAGACTGACTTTAAAGGCCCCTTGTGTGTTCCCAGCTGTGTGACTGTGGGCAGTCCCTGAGATGGGGGATTTGTTTGTTCATCTGCACAGTGGGACCCGATTGCCAGTGGAAGCCTGGGCAGGCTGTGGAAAGAGCTCAGTACCTGGTGTCCTGGCATCAATGGACATTGGGTGGCATGAGGTGAACGGACAGGCACTGGATCCTTTCCTGTTAACCTCGTTTCAGAGGGAGGATGAAACGGGACCCGGCATGAAGGCCTTGAAGTCGGAAATGGACATGAAGGGAAACAGCCTGAAGGTAGCCGGAGGCGCTTAATAACGCTGCCCGGGACTGGTCCGGCAGCCATCCTGGGTAGGTGGGCCGTTTAAGATGTGGCCAGGGGACAGAATATTAACACCTCATGTTGGTAAGCACTGGGCGCCTTTGTTTTCTGTGTTTTTAAACCCATGACCATTTTGAAACATAGGCTTAGTGGGCAAGTAGCTTGTCCCTGTTTTACAGATGGGGAAACTGAGGCCCAAGGGACCGTGCTCACTGCTACCAGTTAATGGCAGAATAGAATGAGAGCTGGTTTTCTGCTGTGCAACCTTCAGAGCCAGACTCCTCCATCAAACCTAGGGGAAGACACATTCCCCTGGGATAAAAATCAGTACAATAAGTTTTTATTGTATGATATTTAAGGTGAAATAAAGTTGAAATAATGTTGAAGCAAAATTGAGCATGAGTCAATTCTTTTAATTGAAAGACATTTAAAATACATCACAGTTGTATGGTTCTTTAAGAAACACTGGGATGAATCTTTTGTAAAGTGGCAAACCCTTTTGTCACGCGAACAGTCACTCTTAATGTGTCTCGATGTGTAGATTTCATTTTTTCAAATATCGCGTTTCTTGAAGCAGGTCACGCCTTTACGAAGGGTCTGGAAGGGAGAGGATTTGACAGTGGGGCACCTGCATTTACAGGCTTTGCATCAATTACAAATCTTGCAAATAAAATAAATCTCCTTAAAAAAATAAGAATAACATTTGTAGCAATTTTTCTCTCCAATTTTCTTTCTTGGCATTTCAGTACGTTTATCGCTTGATCTCTATGAATCATAAATCACCCCATAATCACACAAAATGCCCCCAGGATATGTCTCCCTCAGCAGTAACCCTCTCCCTTAATGACAGCAGCCAATTGTTGATTGTGTATTTGATCCGAGAGACACACCTCACCCAAAGGTTTTCAAAGAGCCAAGACGAAGGGCCAGCCTGGAGGTGGCTTCCCGCCCTGGCTCTGGTGGGCACCCTGGAGCTGGCGGCTGTGGTGAGGGCGGAGGCGTGTGTGGGCCCAGTCAGCCCAGCCTGGCCCCGAAACTGTAGGGCCTCAAGTGCGCTGCAGGCTCCTGCTAACTTAAAACAAATATGGTACTTACTTCCCAGATGACCTTTCACAATGGGATTCGAGAAAGCCAGCGGAGTTTTATTTGAGAATGGTTTTAATCAATTTGGAAATTGATTTTGTTGGTTTGATGTCAAGCTGTCATTTTTCAGAGACCCGAGTCTTATCTATCCGCCTGAGGCTTTGTGGCAAACCCATTCCACAATAAAAGCAGCATTGGCCACCTGAGGAAGTGGGAGGAAGAATTGTGAGGCTTTATCTTCTCCTCTTTTTATGTCGATAAGTAACGTAGGGTCCTAAAGTCCCTCGTGGAGTCTTCGAAACCCAGCTCCTTGTGGTTAAACAAGATCCAGGAGCAGTCCTTAGTGTCCCTCTCCAGTGGTCGCTGCCTCTGCTGCATGAAAGTGACATGATGAGGTCCTAGGATTTCACAGGTAAAGGGAATTCGGGTCAAACACCCCATTTTACAGGTAGAGAAATTGAGGCCTAGATGGGGAATGACATGAATTTCTAAGCTGCTAAATGATGGAGAAAAGGTTAAACGGCCTCAGACTCCTAGAACTACAGTTATGCCCTCTCCTTCCGAGGCATTCCTGCTGGTGACCTTAGACCTTGGGGAGGCTTGACAACAACCAAGCAGCAATGCCGCCCAGTCAGCAGCTGCAGACAGCAATGCCACCCTAGTCACCAGCTCCAGACAGCAATGCCACCCTAGTCACCAGCTCCAGACAGCAATGCCACCCTAGTCACCAGCTCCAGACAGCAATGCCACCCTAGTCACCAGCTCCAGACAGCAATGCCACCCAGTCACCAGCTCCAGACAGCAATGCCACCCAGTCACCAGCTCCAGACAGCAATGCCACCCAGTCACCAGCTCCAGACAGCAATGTCACCCCAGTCAGCAGCTCCAGACAGCAATGCCACCCCAGTCACCAGCTCCAGACAGCAATGCCACCCCAGTCACCAGCTCCAGACAGCAATGCCACCCAGTCACCAGCTCCAGACAGCAATGCCACCCAGTCACCAGCTCCAGGCAGCAATGCCACCCTAGTCATCAGTTCTGAGCAGCAATGCCACCCAGTCATCAGCTCCAGGCAGCAATGCCACCCAGTCATCAGTTCCAGACAGCAATGCCACCCAGTCACCAGCTCCAGACAGCAATGTCACCCAGTCACCAGCTCCAGGCAGCAATGCCATCCAGTCACCAGCTCCAGACAGCAATGTCACCCAGTCATCAGTTCCAGACAGCAATGCCACCCAGTCACCAGCTCCAGACAGCAATGTCACCCAGTCAGCAGCTCCAGGCAGCAATGCCACCCAGTCATCAGCTCCAGACAGCAATGCCACCCAGTCACCAGCTCGAGACAGCAATGCCACCCAGTCACCAGCTCCAGGCAGCAATGTCACCCAGTCACCAGCTCTGAGCAGCAATGCCACCCAGTCATCAGCTCTGAAGCAGCCCCCCTAGCTACAAACTGTGTCATTAAACTCTAACTCGTCAGTTCTCTGATGTGACCTGGGTGCCTGGAACTGTAGTATTCATGGTACTATTTACCATATGATACTGGCAGAGGGGTTGACGGACAAGACAGATGGAGCAATGGCTGGGACGGATCGTGGATCTATCACAGTCTCCAACAGGGACACAGTCTCCCGGAGCAGCCACGGGGCGGCTGGGTCTGGACTGCCCTCCCTGCTTCTTGCCAGTGTGCCCAGGCCCCGCACACCTGGCTGACAGGAGCCATCCTGCTGGCGGAACATGGTGGCCGGGGGGCTGCCCCAGCCTCTGGCAGTATGGGAAGCAGTGGGGGGCCGGCCTGTGCTATAGTCTGAATGTAGGTGCCTCTCAAATGCGTACAGTGAAACCTAAGCCCCGTGTGATGTTAACAGGTGGGGCCTTCTGAGAGGAGGCTGAGTGATGCGGGCTCCTCCCTTGTGAACAGGATCCGCGCCTTATAATGGAGGCTGAAGGGCATGCCCAGCCCCTTTTCTTCTCCCACCCCCTCCCCACGTGAGGATGCAGCCCAGAGGTGCCATCTTGGAAGCAGAGGCTGGGTCCTCACCGGCTGGGAACCAGCTGGTGTCTTCATCGTGGACTTTCCGGCCTCCAGAACGATAAGAAATAAATTTCTATTGTTTATAAATTACCAATTCAAAGGCATTTTGTGATAGAAACATGAATAGACTGGGACATCTGGGCTTCCTTTGTCACACCTGGTCAAAGCTGCCTGGTCAAGCTACGAATGCTGTCTCCAGCTCTCCCTTGAATCTGGAGACTGGCCTGTTTTATGTTTTCATCAGCCTCTGCCCGAATCCCTCATGAGACCTCCATCCAGAACCTGTACGGAGAAAGAATGAGGATGCTTTAAGGATCCTGTGTGACTTCTGGTGAAACAAGTGTACTAGTTCACAGTAGGGCTAACAGGTCACTTGATGCTTGGACCTGTGTGGCTTCCTGCTGAAGCAAGTGTACTAGGTCACATCAGAGCTAACAGGCCACTTGCATGCTTGGATGTCTTCCTCAGAACATCCTTGAATGCTCTTTCAAAAGCATCTCCCCCTACCCCTTTGTCTTTCTCTCTGTCTCTGACTTTGCACATGAGTGTCCAAGCTCTCTCGGTGAGTAACAATGCCTGGAGATATTTGAGATCAACCATTCGTGCCTTGACCATGCCTGTAGTCAAGGCGGTGGGGCTGTGTGGGGCTGTGTGTGGCTGCATGACATGAGGGAGCTGGGGCTGGGGCTGGGGCTGGGTCTGAGGGCATCGGGCTGCTGGGATCTTGCCTCTAGATCCTGAGCATGCCAATGTCCATTCTTATTCAGCTCGTGTTAGTCAGGTGAGGACTGGGTAGCATCAAGAAAGTGTAGCCTGGAGTTTGAAACAGAACATGATGAAACTCTTCTCCCTGTTAGGATTTTATTTTATTTTATTTTATTGTACTCAAAGATCTCAAGCCAGGCAGTCACACAGTACATTGTTCGGTTTATTGACGTTTCCTTCATCAGCACCCTGACAGGAAAAAGACGACTTGATTTCCATTTGTTTTCCTTGCCAAAATAATGAAGACTGTGATGAGTGTTTGTTTAATATGCACCCCCTACTTTTTTTGGAAGAGAAGAGCAAAGAAAGATCAAGGGAGGAGGAGCACCCATTACCTTCATGGAACAGGAGGGGTGCGTGCATAATAGATGCGGCAGCCATGGGAACAGGAACTAGGGCACCCGGGAACCAGGGGACCAGAGAACCAGGGCACCAGGGAACCAGGGGACCAGAGAACCAGGGAACCAGAGAACCAGGGAACCAGAGAACCGGGGAACCAGGGAACCAAGGAACCAGGGAACCAGGAAACCAGAGAACCAGGGAACCAGGAAACCAGGGAACCAGGAAACAGTGAAACAGGAAACCAGGGAACCAGAGAACTAGGGGAACCAGGAAACCAGGGCAACGGGGAACCAGGGCACCAGAGAACCAGGGCACCAGGGTATCAGGGAACCAGAGAACCAGGGGAACCAGGAAACCAGGGCACCAGGGAACCAGGGAACCAGAGAACCAGGGAACCAGGGAACCAGGGAACCAGGAAACCAGAAAACCAGGGGAACCAGGAAACCAGGGACCCAGGGAACAAGGGACCCAGAGAACCAGGGAACCAGGGGGACCAGGGAACCGGGAAACAGGGTGCTGAGGAGGCAGGAGCAGGGAGGAGGGAGGGAGAGAGGGAGAGAGGGCGTAAGGGAGGGAGGAGGAAGGAATGAAGAGAGAGAGGAAGGCAGGGAAGAGAGGGAAAGAGGGAGACAAGGAAGAAAGAAAGAAAGGAGGGAAGAAAAGTAAAGAAAGAAGGAAGGAAGGTAGGGAAAGAGGGAGGGAGGAAGGAAAGAGGGAAAGTAGGAAGGGATGGAGGGAGGGAGGAAGGAAGGAAAAAAGGAAGGAAGGAAGGGAGGTGAGGGAGGAGGAAGGAATAAAGAGAAAGGAAGCCAGGGAATGAGGGGAGACGGAGGGAGGGAGAAAGGAAGAAAGAAGGACAGGAAAGAGTGAGGGAGAGAGGAAGGAAGGAAGGGAAGAAGGGAAGGAAGGAAGAGGGGAAGGAGGGGGAGGAGGGAGGAATGAAGAGAGAGAGGAAGGCAGTGAAGGAGGGGAGAGAGGGAGGAAGGGAGAAAGGAAAGAAGGAAGGAAGGAAAAAAGGAAGGGAAAGAGGAAGGGATAGAGGAAGGAAGGAAAGAAGGAAGGAAGGGCAATTGGTACTAACTTCTTGTAGTGCCCAGGCACTCTTCCCCTAGTGGGCAGGGCAGAGAGACTGTGAAAGGTGGAGATGAAGGAGAGTCATCATTTCACTCTTGAGAAAGGACGGAGCAGTCTGTGTGGAAGAGATGAGATCTGGGATAAATTGGAAAAGGTGTCAAAAAATTAGGAGGGAAGAAATATTTCCAGCAAGTCTGCTACCACACTCCTCAAATTCAACTAAGAGTGGTGATTTAATGTAAGATTTATATTTTTATTAACTGGTGCTTTGTTTTCATGTTGATATTAGAAGTGCCTGTCTTCTGAATTACTTTTTATTTTTAGGGAGGAGAAATTTATTTTGCATTTTCCGGGTTCTTGGGAGCTGCTTCAGCACTCTAGAGTCTTTATGGATAAGATCCTGGGTCGCTGGCACCTGAGTGAATTAGTAGTGGGTTCCCTGATCTTCCCTCAGGTCAGAAAAGCTCTGCATCCAGCCCTATTAGCAGGGGCAGAAACAGACGCCAGGAGACACTGCCCACCTCCTGGGAATCGGAATCAGCCTTCACAGCACCAGGAGCCTGGGGTGGGCCGCTGTTTCTGTAAGGTTTTAAAAAGTCAGAGAGCACAGAGTTCTTCCGGAGCCTATTCTGACTCCTCCTGAGTTTTGTTCACGTGAGATAATATCCTCCTGGGAAGAAATCTTGATGGAAAGCCAAGGCCCCCCTGCTGGCTGCAAGAAACCGAATTCGGCCTTTTCGGCGTGCACCCGGACACGGCGCTGGGATGAAGGCGCCCAGTTCATGCCCAGCCAGGGCCTGCAGGGGCAATGGGGTGAGCGCAGAAACGCTGGCATGGGTGTGGGTTTGGGGAGGCGGCAGGAGGCTTACTCTGGGGTTCTCTGTATCTGTGCTGGCCACACAGATGCGCTGTGTCCGCTGAGATGTCGTCTCTCGGACAGCGGTCTGGCGCCGCCGAGCACCAACGAGCCAACGAGGAAGGACACGAGTCTCAGGTGCTTCCTTCCGAGTGTGGGTCGCTTTCTTATTTCAGCCAAAACAGAACTTCACGTTGGAAAATAACACTAATTCGGGCTGTATCCAACCGGCACGCGCAGCTAGGAAAGGCTTCCTTCCGCGGGGGCTTCACTGGTTTTCCTGATGTGCAAGCCACCTGCAAATGTGTAGAGCCCGGACTCTGTGCGACGTGGGTGTGGGACTCCACGTGTGCCGCGTGACGTCTCCGTGTGGCTCCTTGTGGCTCGTGGGCTGGCGGGGCACTGCTTATCGCCCCTTCTGTTTCACTCTGGGCATCGTTCCTGCCCTTGCTCACCAGACCCCCCGGGGGACTTTGCCACTGTTCCCCGCCACCGGCCACCTGCAAAGCCTGGGTCGAAGGTGCTATGTCAGCAAGGCTGGGGCTGCGCGTTCAGCTACAAAGCCCTGAACTGGAAACTGGCTGCTCAGGGCGCAGAGGAGGACGGGAAGTGTCCTGCCAGGGGCCCAGGGCTCTGGGCTGTGGCTTCCATCCCATCGCTGTGTTCTTTCCTGCTTAACTTTTGTAGGTCTGAGCCTCAGTTAGTTTATCTACAAAATGAGGAAGGTTAGGTCACATTATCTGCTAGGACTTATGGAGCAATGATGGGTGTGTTTACAATTTTAAAGTTCAAGGTGCCTGGACTTTATTTTCAGTAATTCGATGGATTTGCTTTTCAAAAATAACTAGCTTTGGTACACCACACTGAACATGCCAGATAGATGAAAAGAAAAAAAATTCTTTTACTGAATGGCTGAGTTTGAGGAAAAATAACAGAATTTATCAGAGTCAGAAACACGTTGAGAAAATAAAGGTATGCGTTTAAACTGGCACTCTTCCCCGAGGTATCTGCTGGCACCCGTGGTCCTGGTCATCTGACTTTCAGCGGACCTCACTCTCGAAGGAGACGGAGCCTGAGGCCTGTGCGGGGCAGCCAGGGCACAGTACCCGAATCAGTGGAACAGAAACTTCTGCCCACTGATGGTGGCCCCAGCCTTGGCTCTGAGAGCAGTGCAAGTAAAGTCTTCCCTCAGAATTCCCAGCCATAAGCCTGTGCTCACGGGCTTTGAGGTCCAAATGTACACTAAATATATGATTGTTAAGAAAGACAAAAATTTAACTTGAAGCATCCCAGAATTGATAGTACTCCTGAGTTCTTGGAATAAACAAAATAAAATCCTCCTTGAAGAAACTCACTTTAAATCCTCAAAGAATTATGAAAGATAAAATACCAAGACACATGGGCTCATAATCAAAACCAAGAAACACACAGGAAATAAGACGTGAGGCAAAAAGTCAACTGCAAAGAACTGAAGATACAGAAAGCATTAGATACAGAACAGAAAAGAAGAATGTTTAACACATTGAAGGAAATACACGAGGATATTAAAAGTCTGAGAAAGCAGCATAAGGTTGTCAAAATTGACCAGGAAGATTTCAAAACCACTCAAAAGCCCTAGAATTTTTAAATATATATATGAAATTAGACTCAACAGAAAGGGTAAGCAGCACATTTGATACAACTGCAGAGAGAATCAAGGAGCTGGAAGATAAAGTTGAAGAAATTATTCAGAATGCAGTTATGGAAGAAAAAAGAGAAAAATAGGAAATAAATATTAAGAGGCTTTAAGGATCAAGTGAGGATGATTGCCACATTTATGATGATAATTACAGAATAGTTACGGGAACAAGTGGAGACAGATGGGGAATTCTCCAGAATAGACAAAGTATATCCATCCTAAGAGCTGGGAAGCTCCCCAAATTATGGATTTCTTATAGATATAGAGAATCAAATTTTAAAATTTATCTGGAAAGTCAAAGAAAATAGAATGGCCAAATCATGTTTGAAAAAGATGAGTAAAGTTGGAGGAATCACACTACTCAATTTTAAGACATTGTAAAGATGTGGTGATGAAGGAAGTATGCTATCACAGAAAGGATGCCGTCACAGAAAGGATGCTGTCACAGAAAGGATACCGTCACCGAAAGGATGCTGTCACAGAAAGGATACCATCACAGAAAGGATACCGTCACAGAAAGGATGCCGTCACAGAAAGGATGCCGTCACAGAAAGGATGCCGTCACAGAAAGGATGCCGTCACAGAAAGGATGCCGTCACAGAAAGGATGCTGTCACAGAAAGGATGCTATCACAGAAAGGATATCTATATGTGCTGTCACAGAAAGGATGCCCACCGGAGAGTCTAGAAATAAACTCACACAAACATGACCATTTGGGTTTTCACACTGTTACAAAGGCAATTCAAAGAAGAAAAGATGTCTTTTCGACAAACTGTGTTGGAACAATTGGATAACCATATGCAAAAAGTTAAATAAAAGGAGCTTTGACTTGACACTCACAGCTTATACAAAACGGAAACAGATCTTAAGACTAAATGTAAAACACAAAACTATAAAATGTTTAGAAAAAAGTGTAGAAGAAATTCTTTGTGACCTGGGATTAGTCAAAGAACTGGTAGATATGACTCCAAAAGCATACTTCATCAATCAAATGAAATAATTATTGGACTTAATCAAAAGTAAAATTTTCTCCTTTGCAAGAGACACTGCTGAGTAGACTTAAAAGGTAACCTATAGACGGAGAGAAAATATTTGCAAGTCACATATCCAATGAAAGACTGTTATCCAGAGTCTATAAAGAACTCTGAAAACTCAACAGTAGGAAATAAGCAACCAGTATAAAAGTAGGCAACAGACGTGTCACCAAAGAGAATATGTGGAAAGCACCTTAGCACGTGAAAAGATATTCAGCATCATTAGTCCTTTCGGAGATGCAACTTAAAGCCACTGCGAGATACAACTGCATGCCTATGAGCAGGCCTGCAATAAAACAGGTTCCAAACACTCAGTGCTGGCAAGGATGGGGAGCATCGGGAGCACTGGTGCGTTACGGATGGAAATAAAAAATGCTACAGATGCCCTGAAGACTGGTCCCTCCTGACAAAGTTAGCCACATGACCCGCAAATCAAAAAGAAATAAACACGATAGAAATGGAAAAAAGACATGAACAAGTGTTTCACAGAAGACATGAATAGAAACATGAATAGCAAAAGGAGAAGAAAAGAAAGAAAGAAAGAAGATAATCTCTTTAGCAATCAGAAAAATATGAATTAACTAACCTTTCTCCTGTTTACAAAGAAAAAAGTGCAGCTTACTGCCAGCGCTCATTTGCTTTTACATAAACACGCTCTTTGAGGCTGAAGCAAATCTGACTGATTTTCAATATGAAAATCAAATAGAAAAACTGTTTTTGGAATTATTTCTAAACAAAACTAACATCAGAATAATCTGAATCATGAGAATCATCTATTTCGGAAGACTTGGATTCATCAAACAAATCTTTGGCCAACAACCGTTTAAGAACAGTGTTAACATCACATGTAGGAATGCTACATTTTCTAGGATTTGACATTGTCAGCAATCAAGAATTATTATATTTTGCAAAGGGAAATACCACTACTAAAAACATAATGGTGGTAAAGGTGTCTTGGGGTAAATGCTGCAACCACAAGTACCACCAGCGAGTATTATTGGGGCAAATGGGAAAAGAGAGATAATAATTCATAGGTACCTGATTAACAAAATTAAACAACCTGACAATAAACAATGTGAGGATACAGAGTAAGTGGAATTCTCACAACCTCATGTCATGAGAATTCAGTAGTAAAAGTCCCTTTTGAAAGCCACTTGGTATTATCCACTCTACTGGGTTGAATAATGTCCCTCCAAAAAATATGTGTGTCTTAACCCCTAGTAACTATGAATGTGACCTTATTCACAAAAGATTCACAAAAGGATCTTTGCGGATGAGTCAAGTTAAAGATCTTGAGATGAAATCTTCCTGGATTTGGAGTCCTGAATCCAATGACCAGTGCCCTTAGGAGGACAGGACACAGTGACACAAGGAAGAAGCCATGTAAAGATGGAGGCAGAGGTTGCAGTGATGCAGCCACCAGCCAAGGGATGCTTGGAGCCACCAAAAGCTGGAAAAGGCAAGGAAGGATTCTCCTCTGGAGCCTTCAGAGGGAGCACAGCTGCTGAAAGCTTAATTTCTGACTCTGTATCCAGAACTGAGAAACAACACATTTCTGTTCTTGGGAGCTACCTACTTTGTGACGATTTGTTATGGCTGCCCCCAGGAAACTACACCTCTACTCACGTTGAAGATTTTTGCATTCCTAATAATACAGTGATTCTACTTTTAGGTAAAGTCCCATTTTGAAGAACACTGACTATTTTTTCTTTTCTTTTTTTTTTTTAACTGTGTTCCACTGTGTATTGGCTTTGCTATAAAGAACCATCTGAGACTGGGTAATTTATAAAGAAAAGAGGTTTAATTGGCTCATGGTTCTGTGAGCTGTACAGGCTTCGGCTTCTGGGGAGGCCTCAGGAAACTTATCATCATGGTGGAAGGCAAAGGGGAAGCAGGCATGTCTTCACATGTCTAGCAGCAGAGAGAGAGCAAGCGGGTAGGGAGGTGCTACACCCTTTAAACAAGGAGATCTCGGGAGAACTCACTCACTATCACAAGAACAGCAAGGGGGAAGTCCACCCCATGATCCAGTCACCTCCCACCAGTTCCCTCCTCCAACACTGGGAATTAAATTCAACATGAGATTTGGGTGAGGACACAGATCCAAACCATATCACACCGTAAGAAAACATTTCACATTACAATTCAGTACTGAGGTATATACAATGTATTACAAATGCATTGAAGAAAAATTAGAAAACAAATGTCACTCATAATTTTACCATCCAAAGATGACCAGTATTGATGTATTTTCCTATGGTCTTTTGCAGACACGCCCACCTACCCACAGGATGGGTTCCTACATCCCATTCATGACCTGCCTTTGTCCCCTAATAAATTATCGTAAACATTTTCTTACCAATAACATGTCTATGATTGTATTTCATTGTATGGACATTTTAAAAATTTCTTTCTTCATTTTTGCTCTTAAAAATAACTTTGATAAATATCGCACCAATATCTTTTTGAGCTTGTCTTTTTATCCTTACCTTTGTTGACAGATGGTCACAGGATGGCTGCCTCAGCTCCAAACAGCAACATCTGAAGGAGAAAGGTAGGAGACAGGTGCAGAAGGAAGCTTTCTCTCTGGGAAGATACTCCTTTTCATCTGGGAAAAAGATTTTCCATAGCATCCCCTGGCCAAGTTTCTCCTACACTTTATGGCAAGAGTTGGGCACACAGGCACACATGGCCTAACCTACTGGCATGGAAAGGGAGCCCCATGGCTGTTTCTGAGCAACCACGGTTTATCCCCTGGCTTGAGGCAGGAACTGGCCTCCTCTGAGGTTGGGGACTTTTCAGCCAGTATCTGAGCAAAACTGAGGCTGCACTAGCAGAGAAGACCTGAGAGAAATGGCTGCTGGGCAGGCAACAACACTGTCTGGGTAGTGGTGCATGACCTGGCGGCTTGCAAGCTCCTTCCTCCCCACTTAGTGGTCTTCACTCAAAGGAAAACATCTTTCCAAGTTTAAATTGTATTAAAGGTCTCCTTCCTCTGTCCTAGTCTATAGCAACGCTCTTACCCAATCCATTCCAAGTTTAAATTGTATGAAAGGTCTCCTTCCTCTCTCCCAGTCTATAGCAACGCTCACACCCAATCCTGAGTCCCAGGTGTTTTACCGTTCTCTGGCATGATCAGCCAGCTGCCTGGTAGCCAGCTGGTTACACTGGACCACTTCCATTGTGGACAGGGCAGTGCTTTATTATTACTGGAATTGACACTTACTCCAGATACGGATTTGCCTTCCCTGCATGCAATGCTTCTGCCAAAACGACTATCCGAGGACTTACAGAATGCCTTTCCCACTGTCATGGTATTCTACACAGCATTGCTTTTGACCAAGGAACTCACCTTGTAGGAAAGAAGGGCTGCAATGGGCCCACGCTCACGGATTCCCCAGTCTTACCATGTTCCCACCGTCCTGGAGTGGCTGGCTTCATGGAACAGAGGAATGGACTTTTGAAGACTCAGTTACCATGCCAGCCAGGTGGCAGCCCCTTGCAGGGCTGGGGCAAGGTTCTTCCCAAGGTGCTTTAAATCTGCATCAGATTTTATGTGGTGCTGTCTCTCCTGGCCGGGATTCACGGGCCCAGGAATCAACGGGGTGGAAATGAGAGTGGCACCACTCAGTGTTACCCCTAGTGACCCACTGGCAACATTTTTGTTTCCCAACACCCCTGCTGGCCAACAGGTGTCAGTTCCCAAGGGAGAAATGCTTCCACCAGGAGACACAGCAGTGACTCCATTGAACTGAAAGTGAGGCCTGCCACTTGGCAGCCTTGGACTCCCTGTGCCACAGAACCAGCACGCGAAGATGGGGGTGACTGTACCGGCTGGGGCGACTCTCATGGACAGGCCTCCCTCATTTCTGCTGCAGGACATCCAGGATAAGCCTGGACATCACCCAGACATTCATCTTCTGGGGAAAGGGAGCATGTTTTCAGTTGCGTGCAGCATACTTGTGTTTTGGGCAGCAGTGTGACTTTGCTGCTGTCTTGATCTGGAGACGAGTATAAGACTCAGGCAATGTGGAGGGTGGCAGGTCCAAGAGTAGACTGAGACAGTCAGGCTTGGGAGTCCCCTGGCCAGGCCACCATGCTCGGTTACACGGTGCTGCCGTGAACGTATTCTGTAAATGAGACGAACACCCCCCATTACCCTGTCATAGAGGAGATCATCCTGCATAACCTCGTCGGGGTGGGGAGGCTGACTGGTCAGCAGAAAGGCCTGGAGAGGGGAGCCGAGGTCCCCCTGCAGAGGAGGAAACTCCCGGGAAGGGTCTGATCCTGCCTCAGTTTCCAGCTGCCCAGAAAATCAGACTTACCCACTAGGCCCCAAAACTGTGCAGGACGGGTTCTTCACACTCCCCTCCCCTCTCTCTGTCTCCCTTGAGATATATCTGGATATAGACTTGGTTTTATTTCCCTGGGGAAATCTGATCGATACAGGTACTACATTCGGCATCCAGTCCATGACTCAGGAAGTCAATTCTCCGTCCCTTCTCTCTCCTTCCATCCGAGGCCAAACGCATTCACTTCACGCTCTTGGAATGTTTTCATGTAAAAAGAGTGCCATATCAGGATTAATAATTTTATGTATATAAACTGGTAATATATAGAGAAAATAACACTTCAGGATCAGATACAGTTGCCTGAACTCTGTGGCTGAGTTAAGCCCCACACTGTATGGCATCTGCCACGCCTCACACCACAGGCCACGTCGGACCTCAGTGCTTTGGTATAGGGGGATGTCCTCTGCCTCCACAGTGAGCCATGGCCCCACCCTAGGTTTCAGAGCAGGGAAATCGCCCTGACAACTAAGCAGCTTCTGACACCCAATTCTGTGGAAGATCCAATCACAGGGATCCTGCCAATTGAGGAATGATGGGAAGTCTCTGCTCCAGGTTACTCGCACCTGGTACAAAACAGATGCTCAGTAGATGGTGGCCATCACACTAGCAGCAGGTGCTGTAGGGCACCAACACCTCAGAGACAGGGGATGGAAAACATATTATGTATTAAGAGCTCACAGATTTTGCAAGACTCTCCTTATCAAATTTCTATTGAAACTGTCAGCATGACTGTTTTAGACCATTTGTGCTGCTATAACCAAATACTATAGACTGGGTAATTTATACACAGTAGAAACTTATTGTCATAGCTCTGGAGGCTGGGAAGTCCAAGATCAAGACACCAGCAGGTTCCAAGTCTGTGAGGACATGGTTTTGTGTTTCCAAGATGGCGCCTTCAATGCTGTGTCCTCACATGACCAAAGGGCTGGGTTGGTGGTCCCTCAAAGTTGTCTGTTAAATTTATTTATTTCTAGCATCGTGGAGTCACCAAGAGAGTGAGGCTGGAGCTCCACCCTCTCTGTGGGTTTGTCGTCACGGGGTACAGCTTTCTCACAGACTGGATCAAAGACTCACCACACTTTAAAAAAAAAAAAAGAGGGAAAGGCAAAAATCAGGCAAAAATTTCAGATACGTTGACACCTGGGGGCTGGAGCAGCTCCTCCTACATCCTCCACAGCTGGTGGCCTCAGCTTCTCCTGACAAATGCTTCATTCACTCTAGTGGCTGTGGCCCCCCAGGGCTGCCACATGCCTGAAGCTGAGCCATGGAGAGCCCGTCTCTGCAGCAGAACCCGCAGCAGTGGGCGCAGGGGAGCCAGTGACACTCAGACCTGGGGCCACGCAGGAATGGGCCAAGCTAGCTCCCTCCAGCCCTTTTATAAAGTTACTAGTCCCATTCATGAGGGCAGAACCCGCAGGGCCTACCACCTCCTAAAGGCCCCACCTCTTAGTACGGCCGCACTGGGGATGAAGTTTCAATGTGAATTTTGGAGGAGACACAAACATTGAAACCATAACAGCAGCTTAGAAAGAAACACTACAACCGGACTGCCATGCTCAAGAACCCAAGGCGCTTCTCATAAGTATTGTCATAATAACGTCCAATACTTGTGTATCTCATAATGGTTTACAAAACCTTTTCACATAGTCTCACTTAATTTTCACAAATACCTAAAATAGAAAATTACACTCCAATTGATTATATTGTTATCCATTTCTGTGGGTCAGGAACAGGGATGGGGTACAGCACAGATGGCTCCACCCTGCTCCCTGAAGTCTGGGCTTCAGCAGGACGACAGGAAGCTTGGGGGCTGGACCCCCCCGAAGGCTCATCCACCCACAGGCCTGGCGGGGGGTGATAGCTGCCAGCTAGGACTGCAGCTGGGGCTGTCACTAGAATGTTACACGTGGCATCCCCCTGTGTCAAGACTTCCTTACAACATGGTGGCTGAGTTCCAAAGGTGAACGTTGGGAGAGACATGGTGAGACAGAGAGACAGAGACCAAGGGTGCGAGGCGGCACTGTGGTCATGGGGAGGGAGAGAAAGAGAGAGTGCACGTGCCAGGCAGGGGTCCACACATTTCATGACCTAGATTGGCAGTCCATTGGTGGGGGCAGTAAGGAGCCCCTCAGTGGGAGGGGCATTGTGGGAGACCGTGCAGTTGGACTAAATATACCAGTGTAGCCATCATTGGAAAATGCAACCTGTCACATGCATAAATTAGGAAAATAAAGCTTTTGACGTTAAGTGACTTGCCAGGGTCACGCGGCTGAGACGTGTCAGGATGAGACAGGATTTCCGGCACCAAGACGACCGGTTGTCAGGCTATTCCATGTCCACCAGGCATCGCGCCCTCTGAGAGTGGCTGTCGGCCTCCTTTGGGTGTTTCCCTCCTCTGCCCTTCGACACTACGGCCTGCACCCCATCACCCCATCTCCTTCCTCATCATCAGGGGCTGCCTCTATTGTTGAGTTAAAGGTGCATGAAAGCCAGGTGGGAGCTGTCACCAGCTGCACAGGCTTCTAATGTGCAGGTCTGAAGCAGGACCTAGGAGCCCACCTGGGTGGAGATCCTGGCTGTCACCTTCCGGTTGGATGACACGGGGCATATTTTTTGAGCCCTCGTGGCTCTGGTTCATCACTGAAAACTGGGGAAGATTTCATGAGTTTATTGTGAGAATGAAATGAGTTAATATACGCAGAGTCCTTAGGACAGCACCTGGTGCGTGGTAAGTGGCATTATTATGATTTTATTACCATTAATTATTACACTCTCTCCTTATACATGTTTCGATCAACTCCCAGGGGCTTCCCTCATGTTCCACAAGCTCTGGTTGTAACTGCTGAATGAGTTCACAGCCACGGACTTTCAGGGATCTCCACAGCCCAAGCAGGCCTCGTTTACCTCAGTGTTTCCTCTCTCCGGCGAAAGCCCCGGTGGGCACAGGAGGGAGAAAAGAAGCCCACCCACTCCTGCAACAGCAAGGCCAGCGCTGGGGTCTCCGGCCTGAGCCTGGGGGCCTGGGCTTCAGTTGTTTCTGTGACCTGAGTGTGCAGGTCACCTGGGCTCTGTGCTCCGTCTCTGCCTGGCGAGGCTGGCGTGGTCCCGGGCCTGAGTGTCACTGGCTCCCCTGTACCCACTGCTGCTGGTTCTGCTGCAGAGATGGGCTCTCCATGCCTCAGTTTCAGGCACGTGGCAGCCCCCGGGGGCACAGCTGCCAGAGTGAATGAAGCATTTTTCAGGAGAAGCCGAGGCCACCAGCTGTGGAGGGCGTCCCGTGGAGCTGCGCCAGCCCCCAGGAGTCAACGTATCTGAAATTTTTGCCCTTCCCCTTCTCCTTCTCCTTCTTCTTCTTCTTTCTTCTTCCTTTTTTTAAGTGTGGTGAGTCTTTGATCCACTCTGTGAGAAAGCTGCACTGCGTGACGACAAACCCACAGAGAGAGTGGAGCTCCAGCCTCGCTTTCTTGGCGACTCTGCGATGCTAGAAATAAACAAATTTAACAGACGCCTTCGAGGGGCCACCAACCCAGCCGCACACTGAGTCGGCACGAGTGTGTGCCAGGCAACGCGCTCAGCTCTGCAGGGCTGCGTCACCAGCTGCACTGCGTCTCCCCCACTTTCATACACTGCAGCCCTCACCCCCAGGACCTCCCAATGGGACCGCATTTGGCAGTGGGGTCTTAAAGAGATCGTTGGGTAAAATGAAGCCATAGGGGTTGGCCCTCATCCAGTAGGACCAGTGTCCTTATAGGAAGAGGAGGTTAGGACACAGACACACACAGGGACGGCCGGGCGAGGACACAGGCAGAGGGCAGCGTCCAGAAGCCCAGGAGAAGAGCCTCCGGAGGAACCAGCCCTACTCACACCTTGGTCTTAGACTTCCGGCCTCCAGAACCACAAGGAAGTAAGCTTCTGTGGTTTAAGCCACCCAGTCTGCGGAATTTTGTTATGGCAGGCTGTAACAAGTCTTTCTGAAAAATACAAGCATTTCAGGCAGAGGCCCTTCACAGCCTGTTACGCAACCACTCAAAGTGCACGCCTTGTCTTTTGCAATTTCCTCAGAATTGGCTATGTCACTGGCACTCACGCCTAGGCCATCCCGAGGGGCCAGCCCCGGGCACAGTCTCCCTTTCCCTGGGTGTGGGAACTGCCGGTGTGGGAACTGGCTGCTGGCGTGGGAACTGGCTGCTGGCGTGGGAACGGCTGCTTGTCCCAGTGGTGCCCACCTGTGGCCACACTTCAAGGCCACCTGGGCCTGGAGATGTCACTAAGGGTTGACCCAGAGACGCCGACCTCAGGGACCTGGGAGGCTGCACGCTGGCCGTGTTGGAAGTGACCCTCATGTCACCCAGGTCAAGTGCCACGGGCCCCACACATCCTCTTCTTCCCTGTCTCCCAGCTGCAGGCCCCGACTGGACGGCTTTGGCTAAGGAACCAACGCAGGTGGAGAAGGAGGCTGACGATGGAGCCCAGGCACTCCAGCCTTGAAGGAGGAGAACCCGACCGTGAGCCTGCATGGCAGCCGTGCGGGGGGACTTCGGGGGGTTTCCTCTTTGCTTCCATCCAAAGAAAGTGCCCCACGTTTGAAAGCCTCTGTGCTGAATGCTCCCAACGCCCTCCGATTCCATCTAGGTCATCCCTACCACCAAGGCAGGTGTGGGAATTCACCCGCACAGCTCACCGTCCTGGGAGGGTGACGCTGGAGGAGGGATGTCCCTACCACCAAGGCAGGTGTGTGAATTCACCCGCACAGCTCACCGTCCTGGGAGGGTGACGCTGGAGGAGGGACGTCCCTACCATCAAGGCAGGTGTGTGAATTCACCCGCACAGCTCACCGTCCTGGGAGGGTGACGCTGGAGGAGGGACGTCCCTACCACCAAGGCAGGTGTGTGAATTCACCCGCACAGCTCACTGTCCTGGGAGGGTGACGCTGGAGGAGGGACGTCCCTACCACCAAGGCAGGTGTGTGAATTCACCCGCACAGCTCACCGTCCTGGGAGGGTGACGCTGGAGGAGGGACGTCCCTACCATCAAGGCAGGTGTGGGAATTCACCCGCACAGCTCACCGTCCTGGGAGGGTGACGCTGGAGGAGGGACGTCCCTACCATCAAGGCAGGTGTGTGAATTCACCCGCACAGCTCACCGTCCTGGGAGGGTGACTCTGGAGGAGGGACGTCCCTACCATCAAGGCAGGTGTGTGAATTCACCCGCACAGCTCACCGTCCTGGGAGGGTGACTCTGGAGGAGGGACGTCCCTACCATCAAGGCAGGTGTGTGAATTCACCCACACAGCTCACCATCCTGGGAGGGTGACGCTGGAGGAGGGACGTCCCTACCATCAAGGCAGGTGTGTGAATTCACCCCCACAGCTCACCGTCCTGGGAGGGTGACTCTGGAGGAGGGACGTCCCTACCATCAAGGCAGGTGTGTGAATTCACCCGCACAGCTCACCGTCCTGGGAGGGTGACGCTGGAGGAGGGACGTCCCTACCATGAAAGCAGGTGTGTGAATTCACTCGCACAGCTCACCGTCCTGGGAGGGTGACGCTGGAGGAGGGACGTCCCTACCACCAAGGCAGGTGTGTGAATTCACCCGCACAGCTCACCGTCCTGGGAAGGTGACGCTGGAGGAGGGACGTCCCTACCATGAAAGCAGGTGTGTGAATTCACTCACACAGTTCACCGTCCTGGGAGGGTGACGCTGGAGTAGGGATGTCCCTCCAGGGTCTCTTCAGCATCTGCCCTTCTCCACCACATAAGTTCGTCAGTGAGAGGGAGTCACGCAGCTGGGAGCATAGAGTGCAGGGCGCAGGCCCCTTGCCCGGGGCCAGGCTCCCTCTACTTCATTGCCACTAAGAGGCTGCCCTTTCTGGTCTGGACATCTCCTGGGACTGTGGGCCCTCACAGCCCTGGGCAGTCTGGACAGGATGGACTGTGCTTCTCATGGGGCAGTGCTTCCTCCACTGCAGACGCTGCCACCTGCCCCCTCCCTCCCTGCTGGAAGCCTCTGGTCTCCAGGCCTCTCCTGGCTGTCTCTGGCCCTTGCCTCATTCACACCCAGCTGTGAGCATACCTGCTGGCTCAGCCCAGAGCCCCTGTCTTCTCAGCTTTGCACCCCACCTCCTGAATTTGGTTTTCAGCTGGATTTCCTTAGGCTCAGGACTTAGCCAGGACTTGTGGACTCTCCTGCATATTTCTAGTACATGCACCTGCACAGGTTCGGGCCCTCTGCCCACGAAGAGTGAATGAGACTGGGAGGGGTCATTACATGTTGCAAGCAAAGCCATAAACACACACACCAGCCAGGTGCAAAAAGAGTTAAACTAGTTAGCTTATTCCCTTGGGGAGAGTTTAAGCAGAAGTAGGAAAATAACTTAAGTACCAAACTGTCAGACAATGAATGGGTCTGGAATAATGTGAAAATTACTGCAACTGTCTGAGAGGCTGTGTAGTTGGTGTTGTTATTAGTGGGGAGCTTTTTCCTCCTCAGAGCAAGATACTAAATGGATGTCATTTCTGGGCACTTACATAATTGGCTAAGGCTGGTCTCAGCGGAAAACAGCCGCTGAACCTGTCCACACACACACGTGGACCCACGGGACCACTTGGAAATCGGACGCTCCTGGCCTGACACTGCATTGTCTCCAGGTGGGACTGTGGAGCCACTTCCCTGGCCTGCCCCCTCTGTGGACAGGTGCTTGCTCATTTCCTGTGGACAGGAGTCTCATTCAGACACTGGGCTCTGCTCCTTACCTCCTCCTCCAAGTGAGCTCAGCTGCTCCACACAGATGGGCAGCACTGTCCTCACCAGAGGGAACAGTTCGATTCGGGAGGGAGTTCGAGACACACCACACCCCTTGCCCGGGCTTGATGCGAGTGAGGTGGAGAGCCGCCCACTGACCTGGAGTTCACCCCTCTTCTCCCTGAATTTCCTTTTCTTTATTCCCTTCCCAGTTTAACCTCTCCCTCTTGGATTCAGCATCACCTAGGAGAGACTCTGGTGCTCTTTTAAATACCTTTCCTTTCTGCCTTTGCCACTACACAGCAGAACGAGAAACACAGCAGAGAGGGAATGGTCAACCCCAGAGCACCGGCCACTTTGGGAAAATGGACATCTCCTCTCCTCTGGCTGAAGGAAAGGTGAGCAGACTGGCTGCAGTGAGGCTTCCCAGAGGTGCCAGGCAGGCAGGTGTGCCTCTCCAGGGGAGAGACAGAGTGTGGCTCAGCTCTCCCTGAATCAATGATCTCACCCAAGTTCTCCTTCATTTTTCCTGGACACAGTAAGAAGACATGGTGTTGCCCCAGGCTGTGTAGCCCACAACAATTTTCCATCCAAATGCATGAGCCCGGGTTCCCGATGAAGACTTGGCTTCTCCTGAGCCCGGGGGTCCTGGCTGCTCTGGTGCCAACCCCTGGGTGTCTTCGACCTGCAGAGGGCTTGCCACGTGCATCCTCCTCCCTCTGCCTGAGCCATGAAGACCAGGCTGGACTATGTTCCACAAAGACTTTTTCCCCTCAGGGGTCTCCTCCCAACAACACTTAACCAAGCTTTGTATTCAACAAGGAACACATTCCGCCTCCACCAAACCTCATTGAAAACACAGAGGTGCATGGATAACCATGGCCAAATCATAACTGGTATGCGTGCTCATGGTTTTCTTTGAAAATCTAACTGTCTTTTAAAAATCTTTCCCACATGAAGAGCCACAATAAATGACAAAAACAAATTATAAGTTTATAAGGAAAGTATGCTAGTAAGTGTAAGCAAATTAAAAGGATGTCCCATAGGGTGGTAACAACTGATTCAGTGTTGTCAAATGTTTTGGATCCCCGTCGGTGATAGGAAACATATTTTGTGGCCTGCCTCAGTAGACTCATGCATATGCACAAAGATGAGTGAGGTGAAGCTCACCTTTACTGTGACACACTTCATTACATCCTGTTCTGTTGAAAAGGAACGGATTGCTGTCAGGATTCTGTCCCGACGCCGACTCATGGCTCGCTCTTCAAACACTGAACCAAGTGGTGGAAAGGGCACGTGGTATGTTCACAACTCACACATGGAGCACAAACACACGCACACCCACATCCACCCACACGCCTGCCGAGCCTCCAGCCACTGGGCTGGATGTTATAGACTCATGAACAAGTGGCCACTGTTATTCTCCCACTTCATCCTCACTGTCCTCTCAGTTCTGCTCACGGTTCTAGAGGACATGTTCTTTGCTGGTGCTGGCTTTCAGCAGTGCCTCCATGTGGCACCAGGTGCTCCTGCTCTGAGCCAATCAGTGTGTGTCTCTGGACACGTGGATTCCATCCTGATGGGATCCTTCTGCAAGAGCAGTCCATGCACTAATTCAGACTGAGAAGGGAATAAAGGTGATGAAGTAGAGAGGCAAGGACTTTTCTACAAATTATCAAACCAGGAGTGCCAGCATCTTTTGAATATATATATAAATTAATAAGAAAATGCCATTCCAGCCTATCAATTCCAGTTACCTGTTCACACTGAGGTTCCACCCCATCCTAGGAGGCCATAAGGATACAAAGCGGCCAGTGATGAGTGCGGGAGGAGGCGGATGGGGGATCCCCAGGGCCAGGGCTAGAGGAGGAGGTTGAGGTACCCAGTGGGGACCTCAGAGACCTCGGGTCACCCCCTTCCTTCTGCAGTATCAGCTCCTGTCCTCACACCACCACGTGCAGTTGCACCACAGCCAATGCAGCTGCCCAGGATGCAGAGGCACCAGTGACACTGCTCCATGGTGATGGCACAGGCAGCCGTTGTGTGCACGTGAAGTAGACCAGAGCTCTAAATGCTGTGCGGCGAGGCTGGAACCAGGCGGAAAAGAGCAGCAATGCTGTGTTACTGGAAAGACCGTGGAAATCCCCTGTAAGAACCCTGAGCCCCTGTGCCCACTCTGCAGGGCAGAGCGCTGGTGTTTTTCCTGAAAAGCTTGTGAGTCCATCTTGCTTTTTAACCATGCTCACTTATAACGGTCACAAAAATGAAACATTTAAAAAATAAACAAATGCACCGTGAGCAGCCTGTCCCAGGGCGATGGACTCACCCAGTCCCATGAGCAGACCTTTCAGGAGCTTTCCAATGGGGGTGATCAATTACGCAACAAACAGCTACTGAGCACCTACTGTCTACCAGGAACTGGCTCAGATAGGGCCAGGTGCCAGGTGTGAGCAAAAGCACACATGAAACCTGGCCTTGTGATGCCCACAACGCAGCTGGGAAGACAGATGCCAGTTCACGTACACAAATACACGTACAATCTAAGATGCGGGAGCCCACTGCCCCACAGCCTCACAGGGAGGGAGGTCCCTTGGCTGATACCTGGGGAGGAGAGTCCCACCCACCACCCTGATGGTGGTCCTCCTAGGAGGACCTTCTCTGCCCTCCTAGGGAGGAGCCAGTTACTGCTGCCCACGAGGAGGGCAATGATCCCATTACCAGTTGGCCTTAGGGCACTGTGGGCCCAGCCCTGCTTGGGGCAGGTGTGAAAGTGAAGGTCTACCTGACTCTGAACGCTTGGCCACAGCCTCTCCTCAGTGGAGGCCCATAGCCTCCATCCACAAGACAACGTGAGAATGCGAAATCAGGAGAATGGAGAAGTACCTTCTCTCCAGAGGGAATACAGTGAGCGAAATCAGGAGAATGGAGAAGTGCCTTCTCTCCAGAGGGAATACAGTACGCGAAATCAGGAGAATGGAGAAGTGCCTTCTCTCCAGAGGGAATACAGTGAGCGAAATCAGGAGAATGGAGAAGTGCCTTCTCTCCAGAGGGAATACAGTGAGCGAAATCAGGAGAATGGAGAAGTGCCTTCTCTCCAGAGGGAATACAGTGAGCGAAATCAGGAGAATAAAGTGCCTTCTCTCCAGAGGGAATACAGTGAATGCGTGCACGTGGGGGCTCTCCCACTCAGGCTGTGTGACCTCAGGCAAGCACCTTAGCTTCTCTGTGCCTCAGTTTCCTCCTTTATAAAACGGGGACTTAAAAACATCTTGTAGGATAGGATTGTCAAGAGAATTAAATGAGTTTATGTGTGTAAAGTGCTTTAAATAGTGTCTTCCAAAGACAGTCACCCAAATAAACCATGTGAGCCAAGGACACCAGTCACCTGGGGCTGACCCTGCTGAGATGAGATGGACAAGGTGGATGAGCTGGCCAATAACTTGAGACACTTCTCCTGATATTCAGCCATAGGATGGTACAGGGGACCCGAGAGCTGTCAGCACCGTGCCCGCTTCCCACCCGTCCCTGCCCGCACTCTGCCTGGGAGAGCCTCCTGGGCTGCTTGTCTGCCCCGGCGTCACCAGACCCACACTCTGCAGCCCCACTCTTGAGCCCTTTCATCTATACTCCACGCCTGGTGAACCTCATGGTGACTCTGCTCCTCTTTTTCCCTCTTTCTTCTCTAAAAAAAAAATCTCCATCTTGTGGCCAAGGAAGAAATAGTGTGAGTTGCTTGTAGGCAGGAAAAGTGATGACGCAGGAAGATCTCCAGTGTTAACATGTGAACGACCATCTCCACACACCCCCCACCTCCTTCCCTGTTGATCGTCTTCCACATTCTCCAGAACCTGTGCTTTTAATTCTTGTGACTCAATTTGAAATCTATGTATGGAAATTACAATGATCAGTTGTGAGGAAGGCTCATGCCGGACAGTAGAAAGTTCCAGCCACAGCAACTTCATTGTGCAAATCGTTCTGGGCTCTCTCAAGGCAGCTTTCCCTTGGCTGTTGGCCCAGGAAGTTATTTATAATCCAATAAAAAGTAAAAGGACTTGTGGGAAGGATTTACTTACAGAGTGCATTGGCTCTTGCATTCAATTCGTTGCTAATGTTAATTCCTGTTCATTCTAAAATTTCTGAATATAGAGCCTTTGCCTCTACAGAGAATTTAGCAAGTAAACACCCAAGATGAGAGCCTTACTTTTTATTCAGCACTGGGTGCCCAGCACAGCGTCCAGGACACTCGTAAGGAGCCAGAAAACATTTAACAAATGATAATGATAAAAAATAAAAAGAAACTGGACAGGCACGGCTGTCTCCGCCGCAGGTGACATCTGTCTGTGCCTCCATATGCATGGAATGCACCAAACGCTGAGGCTCCTACAGAAGAAAAACCCAACCAACGATCAGAGTTTCTCGACAGGTGCAATGACCCTAGAGTGTATGGGGCAGCCCTTATGTAAAATATGCTCTCCTCGGTTTCCCCTTTCCCGGCATCCATTTGTTCACTCTTGCTGTATTTTCTATCCTAAAGGACTTTAAATGCCCTGTAAAACACATAAAACAAGACTCAGAAAATGGATCCAAGTGGCAACTCAGGTGAGCTGCAAATGGAAGCCTCCAGGTGGCAGGGCGAGTGTTCCTCACAGACACACACAGAGCCATCCATCTGGACAACGCTTCCCGCCTTCTCAGCACCATGGGGCACAGGAGCCGTGAAAGCTGCAGTACATGCCGAGGCTTGTGCAGACCACTCACAGTCCTCCAAGGGCTCCATCCCCCGAGGTGCTGCCACTGTCTCGGGCAGGAGGCCACTCAGTCCTCCAAGGGCCCTGTCCCCCCGAGGTGCTGCCGCTGTCCTGGGCAGGAGGCCACTCATGGTCCTCCAAGGGCCCTGTCCCCCCACGGTGCTTGCCGCTGTCCTGGGCAGGAGGCCACTCAGTCCTCCAAGGGCTCCATTCCCTGAGGTGCTGCCACTGTCCCGGGCAGGAGGCCACTCACAGTCCTCCGAGGGCCCTGTCCCCCCGAGGTGCTGCCACTGTCCCGGGCAGGAGGCCACTCAGTCCTCCAAGGGCCCTGTCCCCCCGAGGTGCTGCCGCTGTCCTGGGCAGGAGGCCACTCACGGTCCTCCAAGGGCCCTGTCCCCCCACGGTGCTGCCACTGTCCCAGGCCGTCCAACCCCAAAGATGCAGGGAATCCAGAGCTCAGAACACCTGTGACCCACTCCTGGTGACACATGGGCTGGCAGGAGAGATGAGCGCTTTTCGTGGAACCGGTGTTTACCAATATCCTGTGGTCACTGAGGGATAGAGAGGAATAGGTTCTCAGTGGTCACTGAGGGATAGAGAGGAATAGGTTCTCAGCTACGTCTCTAGAATGCAAGCCTGACTTCCCTATGGCCTGTTTCCCATCATAACCCTCAACGCAGACTGTGTCCATTTCCTAAGGTTGTTGTTATGAGTGTCACAAACTGGGTGGCTTCAAACATCAGAAATTTATTCTCACAATCTGGAGGCCAGAATCCAAACGCCCCGTGCTGGCAGGGCTGCTGCTTTCTCTCTGGAGATTCAGGGGGATCCTTCCTCCTTCTCCAGATTCTGGCCGCATCACTCCAGTCGGCCTCTGTCTTCACGTGACCTCCTTCCTCTGTACCTCTGTCTTCACGTGACCTCCTTCCTCTGTGTCTGTGTCTTCACGTGACCTCCTTCTTCTGTGTCTCTGTCTTCACGTGACCTCCTTCCTCTGTGTCTCTGTCTGCTTATGAGGACCCCTGGCATGTTGGATTAGGGCCCAGCCGACTTCAGGGTGACCTCATCTTAGTCAAATTACATCGTCAATGGCTCCATTTCCAAAGAGGTCACATTCATAGGTACTGGGGGTTAGGACTTCAACATGTATTTTTGAGGGAAGACAATTTAACCCATATCATGGGCCAGTGGAAAATGCAAAGGTAAAACTGAGAAAACCAAGTCTGTGATGACTCAAAATAATGTGGTCCATACACTGAGGCCTCTAATGTGTGGCTTCATCTGAGGACAGCGGCTCCTCTATGACATCGTCACACACACCCAGTCCTTGGTGGGGCCTGGGCAGCTGAGGGCTTGAGGAACATTCTCCATCCATGACTATGGAAGGTCAGCGAAGCAGGGGCAGGAGGTACATCGTTCTGTGAGAATCAGGACTGGTCAGAGGTTCTGCTCTGATCTGTTCCAACTTGTTGACACCTGGGCACTTGAGCTCCAACTTCTCTGCCACGGAGCTGGAGCACAAGCAGAAACCACAGAAATGTCCCAGGGATTCCAGTACTTCAGCATCAGAGCTACGCCTCCCACAGAGCATTTAGCTCTGAGAGAGGTTAACAACCACAAAAACTGCAACACACTTCCTTTGTTGGATCATATGTCTGAAATTTAAAAATCAGTCTCCATATGGCTTGGCTAATCTGCCTCAGTTCCTCACTTTTTATTCCCCCACCCTCATATATATAACTTGGATTACACAGTCACATTTTGTTCAGTTGTATTTTGCATCTACTAGTGTAGCTGCCTTGCCTTGCACACTCTCTGTTCCTTGAGAACAGTCCGTTCTTAGATTCTCGGATCCTCCTCAGTGACTTGTTCATAGAGGCACAGGGATGCCTTACTAGTGCTATCAAATGAGGATGATTCATAGTAATTCATGGAATACTAGCTCTGAAAATCCTGGCCCATACTAGTCCAGAGACAGGCCATATAGCTAACTGGGTGCATTTAGATGTCCACATTGTGAAGATTTCTGGAAAATTTTCATCTCAGTTCTTCTGTCCTAGAGATCTAGTTAATATTTTTGGCCATACTTTTCCCAAGACACAAACAGGTTTTGAAATTGTTGGTCAATATTAAGATGTACATGTGGATTTGTATCTACTTTGTCGAGACCATTTATGCCATTCAATGTAGCAAATAACAGAGCGGGATTTAGTGAGAGTAGAGAGCCATCCACATTTTCCTAGCCTCCTTGCCATGGTATTCTCATTCCTTCCCATCGCTTCTTCACTCTCAATATCATCATTTCCTTCTGTCTTCAGTTTTTAAATGTGTTTAAGGGGACACATGTTGACACCCCTGCTAGTCTAAATATCCCTGTGAGGGCAATTCCTGTGTTTTCAGAGTCCATATTGCCAACAGTCACCTTCTGTAGATTCTATGCAGACTCAGGGTTATGGACTTCCTTGGGGCGGGGCGGGGGTGGGACAGAGGAAAATGGTTCTTCAGCAGATTTTGTGCCCTTGCTCTGGCAGCCATATTTGTAAGAACCATGCTGGGAAGAATCCTCCCAATTTCAGAAGTCATGGAGCAGATGATTAGAAGTGTTCCTATTTTGTCCTAAATCTGCAGCACAAGGCTCAGTGTGCCTTGTCTTCAGTAAGAAAACTTTCAACACTCTTATAAAATGCAACAATATTAGAAGTACCTCCCCCAAAAGACTAAAATATATTTCCATTTTAAAGAAAATGTATTCCTTGAAACATCCGATTGCTGTGATAGGAGGGTGAAATCCAGCTGTTACCATCAATTCTAAGCCCCTCTTTTCCTCCGAGTTGGTGGAGGCATTTTGTGTAATTATCCTGCTTGTTTTTCTGTGTTTTAACGATTTTCCCGGTAGCTCCTAGGGTATTTTTTCCTGGTTAATTGCTTGCTTTGCATCTCGCTTCACCATGGTTTCAGGCGGTGGTGTGCTCCCAAAAGGACGTGCGGTAGCTGTCCTTCACTTCATCCTGATGCCGAAGACGGTCCTCAGGATGGCAGGAAGGCCGGGGCCGTGCAGCCACTGACCATAGCTCTGCCTCTGAGTCGTGGGTGGTGGGGTTCTTGGTGGCTTGCTTTCCCCAACACCCTCCCCTGGGTCAGCCCTTGTACATCCACACAAGGACACACTGTTTGCCACCATCACTCAGGCTAAAATACTTCAGCCACCACAGACCTTAAATGAACCCCACGGAGAGGCAACAAAAATAAAGCTAGGCAGCAACGCAGGAGGCAGCTCCGGATTCTTATGTAACCGAGTCAGCTCGCTCTGGAGCTTCTCATTAGCCCAAATTACAGATCTGCGGGGCACTCTTCAGGCTCCATGCCATCTTCTGTTCCATTCCTTTCACCCTTCAGCTATGTTGCTGGGTGAACAGCTTCTCTGGCAGTGTGGGGCGACGGGGTCGAGGGCCATCTGCCTGTGTGGTCCCTGCATTGTCCATCAGCCCGGAACCCTACCCTGCAACTTGAGCCCAGGATGCCCAGCAAAGTCCAGCGCACTGGCTGGCTCGGCTGGCTGAGGAAGAGCGTGCTTTTCACAGAGCACTACCTGGCCCCCGCAAGGGGACGCAGACGTGGCGGCGCTCTCTCATGGACATCGGGAGCAGGATTTGCAAACCATGTTCACTCTGAAGTCCTGATGGAAGAATAGAAACTTCATCTTGCTATTAAATAATGTAAAGCTTTAAATCCTAAAAAGCAGTGTTACAGGCTCAATTGTGTTCCCCAAAAAGACATGGTGAAGATCTGACACCCAATACCTCAGAATGTGTGTCCTTATTTGGAAATAAGGTCACTGGGTGTCATTAGTCCAGCTCGGAGGTGGTCACCCTGGAGTGGGGTGGGCCTGAATGCTTATGGCCATGTCCTTAGAAAAAGGGGTGATTTGGACACAGACACACACAGGGAGAGGAGCACGTGAAGATGCAGGCAGAGGTCGGGTGGTGCTTCCACACGCTGAGGGGCACCGAGGATGGCCGGCTGCCACCGGAAGCTGGGGAGAGGCTGGGACAGAGGCTCCCTTGCAGCCTCGGAAGGAAGCAGTCCTGCCCACCTGGCTCCAGAGCTGGGAGTGAATGTGCTCTGCTGTCTAAGCCACCTGTCTGTGGTCATTTGTCAGGGCAGCATCTGGAGACCAATACAAATAGCATCTGCTGAGCCCACAACCCACCACGTTTCCCTTCCACGCCATTCACTCATTTCCTACAAAGCTGTGTTGCTGTCCAGACCCCAGGCACTTCCCTGAGCCCTCTCTGCCCTGGCGGTCCTCCCTCGCTCCTGCAAGCTGAGCTCACCCCCACCCGTCTCATTGTGCCATTTCTGCTCTTCTCCCACGCAGAAGCCTCAGAGGGTCCCGTGCTCCTGCCCCTTGCCTCTGATATGGCTCCTCGCACCCAGTCAGCGCTGCTGTCCAGAGCCTGGGCCTGGCCGCCCCTCTTCCTGCCTTGCGTGAGAGAACCCTTTCCCGGGTAAAGCTGCAGCCTCTGGGCCATCAGGCCTCACCCTCCAGCCTGCATCCACTATCCTCTGTGGCTTCCCCCACCAGCTCACCCCATCCCAGGGTGCACAGCCTTGCAGAGGCTCAGGCTGGTCCTCCCACCTGGCAGAAATGCTCTTCCTGATTTCTCTGCCGGTCCAATTCCCAGCACCCTCCCAGCTCAGCTCAGATGCAACCTGTTCAGAAAGACAGCTTTGACCTCCCTGCAAAGTCAGGATTCACCTGAGCTCTGGATTAGGACTTTCCGGAAGGCAGGGAGCCCATTGGAGGAGCCTCGCCACAGGTAGAGGCCAGTACATGACAGGCCCCAGTGGCTCGGAGTGCCTGCTGCACTGGCTGAGCTGCCACGGACCATGGGTGAGCACAAAGCTGGTGCCCGCTGCTGTGGGGGGAAGCTGTGAGCAGCAAGGAGTTGCATTTTCCCCTCCTTTTTCCCACCCTGGCTCTGGCCTTTCCCCGCCTGCCCTGGCCTGGCCTGTCCTGTCCTGATTCCTCCTCACTCAACACCCAGCACCTGGCTTGGGAGGCGGGTGGCCTCCTGCACCTATGTGCTGGGCCAGAAAGACCCCTGCACCGCTGCAGAAGGAGCTCTAGGCCCTGGCGTTGTCCTCACTGTGGGGTCAGCCAAGCTTCTGAGGGTCCCTCTTCTATTTTTAAAGGTCACCAGTGTCCGTTCCACGCAGGCCACTTCCTTCCTTCTTGTGCACCTGCCAGGGAGAAGTGTGGTGGGCTCCTGGCCAGTGCGCATGGATGAGGAGGGGGCCTGGGCAAGGTGCCGCCAGGGACACGCTGGGCCACCCACCCATGCACCCAGGCACAGACGTGCCTGGGAAAAGGCAAAGGAGTTGGACAAGGCAGCCATCAACATAGGAACAGCAGACAAGGAAAGAAAGTCTTGCTCCCTCCCGAGGCCTCCTCTCACCCAGGCTTCCCCTTCTTACAAGGTGTCTCAGTCCCGGGTTGGGGGATGGGGTTGCTGCTGGGACCCCAAGCCCAGGACTGCGGGGACTCCCCAGGCGGTTATGGCTGGGGGAGGGAGGGGTGTGGGGGTCTCAAGGCATGGCTGGAAAAGGGGTCTACGGGGTCCCAGAGCATAGCTGAGGCCGAATGTAGGGGTCCCGGGTGTGGCTGGGGGTTGGACGCTGAGGCTCAGGCAAGGACCTGACCTTGGCTCCAGCTCTGCACTCACCCGTGGGCAAGCCTGGTGCCCCTTGGAGCCTGGCTTCCCCGTCTGTGGGGGCGAGGGGTACCCTCCCATGAGGGCCTTGGATGCCCCTGGTCCAGAATTGGGCTCCACGTGGAATCCCAAGGGCGCAGGCTTCTCAGTGGTCCAGGCCTTCGGGTCCCTGCAAGGTGTCCCCACCTCCATCTTCTCGGCCTCTGTGTGTCTCCTTCATCAGAGCCTGTTTTTCAATCCCGGCTGATGAGTCAGCAGCGACCACCTTTTCGTGACCTTCCTCTGCCTGTCCCGGTTGTCTGGGCATCTCTTGGGGAAAATCCTGAGCTAAGGGATGTGATGAGCAAGACTCTTTCTAACCCGGCTCAGGTCAGGCGAGGATGCCCTCGAACCCTGCGTCCTGGCAGGGACTGTCGGGGCCACCCTCCCAGAGGGTGCAGGTGGGGTGCTGCCTGGCCCTGGGCCTGCCAGGTCCCTTGTGACGTCAGTCAGCCAAGGAAATTTAAATTTAGTCAACTAAATAAGTAAACCGGCAAATATTATCCAAATTAGCACCTCAGCTTTTAATGGCTGCCCTGTGCATTTGGGGTATTTGCCTCAACTCACACTGCCGGTGTGACTTTCCCTGCGAGTGCGAAGTGCTGAGTGGAGGCCAGCCCTGAGAGGGAGGGAGACGTGAGGGGGCTTTCAACCCAGCGGTCCAGGTTTATGGATAAATGTGTGGAAGCAATAAACAGAAACCGGGAGGGACTTCATTCCAGTCACTGCTACACTCAGAGATTCTAGCAAAGTCTCTTAAGTGCCAGGCACGCAACAGATACTGGTGAGTTAATTAATTAGTTAATGATTAGCATAACACATCATGAGGAGGGAATAAGAAACAGCGTCAATGAGTGATGCACTCCGGCCTTTTGCTGTTCACATGATTAATGGAGGCCACACACAGAACATGATGGCGGTCACACGCAGCACATGATAGAGGCCACACACAGAACGTGACAGAGGCCACACGCAGCACGTGACAGGCCACACGCAGCACGTGATAGAGGCCACACACAGAACATGATAGAGACCACATGCAGAATGTGATAGAGGCCGCACACAGCACGTGATAGAGGCCGCACGCAGAATGTGATAGAGGCCACACACAGCACGTGATAGAGGCCGCACGCAGAATGTGATAGAGGCCACACGCAGCACGTGATAGAGGCCGCACACAGCACGTGATAGAGGCCGCACGCAGCACGTGATAGAGGCCACACGCAGAATGTGATAGAGGCCGCACGCAGCACGTGATAGAGGCCGCATGCAGAATGTGATAGAGGCCACACGCAGAATGTGATAGAGGCCACACGCAGAATGTGATAGAGGCCACACACAGCACGTGATAGAGGCCACATGCAGAATGTGATAGAGGCCGCACGCAGCACGTGATAGAGGCCACATGCAGAATGTGATAGAGGCCACACACAGCACATGATAGAGGCCACATGCAGAATGTGATAAGAGGCCGCACGCAGCACGTGATAGAGGCTGCACGCAGAATGTGATAGAGGCCGCACGCAGAATGTGATAGAGGCCACACACAGCACGTGATAGAGGCCACATGCAGAATGTGATAGAGGCCACACGCAGCACGTGATAGAGGCCGCACGCAGAAAGTGATAGAGGCCACACGCAGAATGTGATAGAGGCCACATGCAGCACGTGATAGAGGCCACACGCAGCACGTGATAGAGGCTGCACACAGCATGTGAAAGAGGCCGCATGCAGAACGTGATACAGGCCACATGCAGCACATGATACCGGCCACACGCAGCATGTGATAGAGGCCACACACAGCACGTGATAGAGGCCACATGCAGCACGTGATAGAGGCTGCACGCAGCATGTGATAGAGGCCGCACACAGCAAGTGATAGAGGCTGCACACAGCATGTGAAAGAGGCCGCATGCAGAACGTGATACAGGCCACATGCAGCACATGATACCGGCCACACGCAGCATGTGATAGAGGCCACACGCAGCACGTGATAGAGGCCACACGCAGCACGTGATAGAGGCCACATGCAGAATGTGATAGAGGCCGCACACAGCACGTGATAGAGGCCGCACGCAGAATGTGATAGAGGCCACACGCAGAATGTGATAGAGGCCACATGCAGCACATGATACTGGCCACACGCAGCACGTGATAGAGGCCACACGCAGCACGTGATAGAGGCCACATGCAGCACGTGATAGAGGCCACACACAGCACGTGATAGAGGCCGCACACAGCACGTGATAGAGGCCACACGCAGAATGTGATAGAGGCCGCACGCAGCACATGATAGAGGCCACACGCAGAATGTGATAGAGGCCGCACGCAGCACGTGACAGAGGCCGCATGCAGCACGTGATAGAGGCTGCATGCAGAACGTGATACAGGCCACATGCAGCACATGATACCGGCCACACGCAGCATGTGATAGAGGCCACATACAGCACTACTGATAGGTTTTCTGATAGGTTTTGGTGTGGACATTTTAACACCTGTTCACATGGGAGAGCGGAAAGGAAGCAAATGGCGTCTGTGAGTCATAGAGAAAGCCGTGTGACACAGGCTCATGGGGAACGCCTCTTCAGCAGTCAGTGCATCCTCTTAGAGGACTCATTTCAGATAATTATACAAACAGCTCCCGCTTCACCTGGCAGCTAAGAGAGATTTGTTCTCTCTCAGTGAACTCTAAATGAACTTTCCACATGTTAGTTATCTAGTAAGATGCATTTGTGTGTTTTCTAGGTCCATGGGGTTTCTGAGAGGATCTTTATCCTTAGGTGGATATATTTTTTTAAATACCTTATTTCATATATGGTTCTAACGTTTTGCTGAAATGAATACAGTTGCACATCTGGGCAGGTTTAGGCTGGTTTGGACGATCAAAGGCCAGGACCCCAAAGTGACTGGAAGAAACTATTAAGAGACACCTGACAGCTACGGCTCCTCAGTGAGGACCTGAGTCCTCCTCCCAGAGCCTCCATTTGCCTACGAGACTGCCTTGCTCAAGGCATCAAATCTCTCCAAGCCTCTGCTTCCTCAGTTATAACATTGGGATACCAGCAGCACTACCCTCACTGGCCTGACAGTGAGAGGCCCCCCTCTAGCATGTTCTGCATGTGGCCTCTATCACATGCTGCATGTAGCTTCTATCACGTGCTGTGTGTGGCCTCTGTCACGTGCTGCATGTGGCCTCTGTCATGTTCTGCATGTGGCCTCTATCACGTGCTGCACGTGGCCTCTATCATGTTCTGTGTGTGGCCTCTATCATGTTCTGTGTGTGGCCTCTATCACATACTGCATGTGGCATCTATCACGTGCTGCATGTAGCCTCTATCATGTTCTGTGTGTGGCCTCTATCGTGTTCTGCACGTGGCCTCTATCCACTCCAGACCCACGAGAGGTACACATTGGCTGCAGCCGCTGGTTTTTCTCTGACAGTGCTTACACTGAAGCAGAGACTTTGGAAAGAAAATCCATCTCTACGAATAAAATCTGAGTTATGCTTGGAGAAACGGCTTAATTTTGAGAAAGCCTAAAAGAGAAAGAAACAGAGACCGAAGCTGAGAGACAAAAAGAGAGAGAAGGACAGAGATGATCCTGAAACACCTCAACTCCACACTGATGTCTGCTCTTTCGGCAGATTCTATAGTCCTGCTTTGTGTCTATACTCATCATTCTCTAAGACCTCTTTCAGCTAAATAAATTAGTGACATATGAAATCAAATTAAAGGGCAATTGATACATTTGCAGCTTTTCACATTATATTTGAATGATGGTCAGTGCACAAGCTGAGTTGTTGGCTGAGGCTTATGTTCCAGCTTCCTGCTTTGGGGTGTGTGGTGTGGTTGCCATCCTCTTCTATCAATGTGCATCCCTGGCTCTTGCTGTCCTGCAGATGTGCTACTTAGCTCCCGGGAAGAAGTTCTGGGCAAAGCAGGGACAAAGACACGCAGTTGTGAGCAAGTTTTATTTTGTGCGTAAAGGACCCTCAACTTTGGATACCACTCTGTGCATTTGTCCTGAAATTTGCTGTGCAGCTTTTTCCTAGGAAAGATTTCAGAAAATGGTCGCACCTAAGCATGTCCTATAAATAGAATGCTTTGGCTGGATGGAGAAAGTAGGCAAACGAACATTCCCCCTCTGCCTCTCAAAAGCCACTCCATGGCAAAAATACGTGTTTGTTTTCATTTTCTCCATAGGAAGCCTTTTTATTCTCTTGAGCTATTTTAATCTATTTTTTTCTTGTGTGGACATTTTTCATAATAAAAACTGTCACTCATTATACTGTGTGAGGTGCTAAGTGCTATATAGGCATTACCTGAGATATTTTCCATCTATGAGGAAAACACTGTTATTATCCCCATTTTACAGATGATAAAAATGGAGCTAGGTAAAAAATACACAGAGGAAACAAAAAACCTTTGGTATTTTAACACGATCTGGGTTTCTTGTCAGAATACAGTTATCACCATTTCTTCTCCCCCACTGCACCCCCTGGATAATTCTTCTGAAATTTGGGGGAGGTTTTTCCAGCAGTGAGAGGAGAAAGGGCTCACAGCCCTCCTGTCTTGTTGGGTTTAGCTTGCTGTGTTGTGATGTTGGAAGACCTGGCTCAAAGTTCAGAGCACTGGAAGTCCCAGGGTGGTGAAGCCCCACACTCAGCGACCAGAAAATGCTTCTGAAAATGCTCCTTTCGGTGTGCCAGGGACTAAGGACTTTCTATGCCCCCCAAATCTCCTGCCCAGCTTTCTAAAGATGCTCTTTCCTGACTGGAAAATGCGGCCCACACTGCCACGGATACTCAGCAGCTCATTTTCCTTAGTGAGTTACAGCCACTCACTTTTGTCTACTCTTAAATCTCAAAATGGCAGGCCGCATCTTGGCACAGTGTAAGTTTCATTATATGTGGATCATACAGTGCAGCCATCAAGGGCTTTCCCCCAGTGGAGGGTTTTCATATAGAGCCCTGCAGACGCCTTAAGAGGCCGTCAGCTGAAACTGCCTTGACCTGTTAACTGGTCAACCCATATGAGGTTGCCCAGAGAAATTGTTCCAGGTAGCATTCTGCATGCAGGGAGTTTGCATCTTGGTTTGGATTTAAAATGCAGTTCTGCCTGTATTGTGTGTATTCATATCTTCTCGGTGCTGCTTTCTGTAGTTGGCTGTGGATAACCTGCACCCTCCCACCGCCTCCATGATGGGGCTAAGGTCAGACCCTCAGCACCCCAAACCCAAGGGGCAGACCCTCAGGGTGGTGACAGTCCCAGGCATGGAGCTTGGCATACCAGGAGGACTTTGTGACATGATGGAGAGACCGATGAGGCTAAACATCACGTGTGCCCTCCTTCATCCTCATGGGGACAGGAGAGGCCCTGCAGTTCAGGAAATCGTATGTTTGAAATTTGCCTTAATAGAGTGACAGTCAGTAATAGTGAGGAGCAGGCTTCCAGGAGGAGGCCCCTAAGATTTCACTGGCTGCGGGGCCTGCCTGCACCCTGGGTGGTGACCCAAGTCATGCTGCTGGGCCACAGGTGCATCCTCGGGGCCCCTCACCACCACCTGGGCAGTGTCCTTTGCTCTGATCTGCAGTGAGGTCCTTCCAGTGGGTGTTCCTTTGCCAACGCACACTCTGAAGGCGAGAGGTGTGCAAATGGCTGCTGCTGTGAGCACGGGGCAGGGGCACAGAAAGTGCGGGGTGAGGAAGGAGATGGCCAGTCCCACTGGGCTTCACATCAGCTGCTGTGATTGAAGTTTGAGCAAAACAAGAAGGAGGAGGAGGAGGAGAAGGAAGAGGGGGAGGAGGGGGAGGAGGGAGAGATGGCAGAGGGGAGGGGCAGGTGAGAGGAGCTCCAGGGTGTGCTCAGGAAAAGGACACACGATGAGCTTCCAGTTCCACCTCTGCTCTGTCTCCGGGATCCTGGGCGAGTCTGAGTAGTCTACGCCCTAAAATTCCATGATTTGAACTTCTCAAGACATCAACGAGTTTTAAAATGTCATTGTAGTTCCAAAGTGTTTCCCTTTATAAGATCATAAAAAGGGTTTTCTCATATACAATACAAATTTTTCATAAACGCGTTGTGTCAGCTTGACTGATTTATCTTTTTACTTGAATGAGTTTGAGTTGGCAAATGGTTTGGGTGCTATAGACACAATCTGAATTTTCTAAATTAAATCAGGCTCTTGATGTCTGCAGTATTTTTAACAATTACGTGATTTAGCGAAAGCAGTCCTGTCAATTTAGCAATTTACACTGACTAGTTATCCACCGGCCGCCGTCTGACGGCAATAATGATTGTTATTGCCTCCATATTCAAGGAAGAGAGAAGAAAAGTTAAGTGATCAGCCCAAAGCAAGGAGTAACGGGAGAAATAGAATTTAAATCTCAGCCCCAGGCTCCTGGTGCCCAGGCCTGTGTTCAAGGAGAACACTTAGCTGTGAAATCACGTTTGCAAAATTATGACATTAAGAGAAATCTGACATTGTTGGCTCCATCTTGCTCCTAACCTCCAAGCCGTCCTCGGTCACTCCTGGGTGCAGGCGAACCTGACTTCAGGAGGAAGTTAGTTTATAGTTTAACCTTAAAGTAAGGATGATAGTAACCCTTCACAAAACCACCTTTTAAAACTAAATGAAAGGCCACAACGTCAGGATTATGAGAGCAGTGGGGTTCTGCTAAGATACCGTTAAATGGCAATCAGCTGCTGTTCCAGAGGCCACAGGATTTGTAACTTCCCCAGGTATGCCGCAGACGACATCACCATGGTAGAGCCCCAGGTTGGCCTTTTGAGATGTCTTTTCAGACTTTGCACTTCTGACCAGCTAACTCCACCTGGACAGGTGAGCCATGATGAGGCTGTCCTGTGGATTCCACTCAGAGGTGGACTCAGAGCAGGAGGAACGTCTTCACTCTCAAAGGTGGAGGCAGCGCAGGGGGAACGTCTCCACGCTCGGAGGTGGACTCAGCGCGGGGGGAACGTCTCCACGCTCGGAGGTGGACTCTGCGCGGGGGGAACGTGTCCGTGCTGAGAGGTGGGCTTAGCGCAGGGGGAACGTCTCCACGCTCGGAGGTGGACTCAGCGAAGGGGGAACGTCTCCAGGCTCGGAGGTGGGCTCAGCGAAGGGGGAACGTCTCCAGGCTCGGAGGTGGACTCTGCGCGGGGGGAACGTGTCCGTGCTGAGAGGTGGGCTTAGCGCAGGGGGAACGTCTCCACGCTCGGAGGTGGACTCAGCGAAGGGGGAACGTCTCCACGCTCGGAGGTGGACTCAGCGCGGGAGTTACGTCTCCATGCTCAGAGGTGGGCCCAGCGCGGGGGGAACGTGTCCGTGCTGAGAGGTGGGCTTAGCGCAGGGGGAACGTCTCCACGCTCGGAGGTGGACTCAGCGCGGGGGGAACGTCTCCACGCTCGGAGGTGGACTCAGCGAAGGGGGAACGTCTCCACGCTCGGAGGTGGACTCAGCGAAGGGGGAACGTCTCCACGCTCGGAGGTGGACTCAGCGCGGGAGTTACGTCTCCATGCTCAGAGGTGGGCCCAGCGCGGGGGGAACGTGTCCGTGCTGAGAGGTGGGCTTAGCGCAGGTGGAACGTCTCCACGCTCGGAGGTGGGCCCAGCGCGGGGGGGAACGTGTCCACGCTCGGAGGTGGGCTCAGCGAAGGGGGAACGTCTCCAGGCTCGGAGGTGGACTCAGCGCGGGGGGAACGTCTCCACGCTCAGAGGTGGGCTCAGCGCGGGGGGAACGTGTCCACGCTGAGAGGTGGACTCAGCGCGGGGGGAACGTGTCCACGCTGAGAGGTGGACTCAGCGCGGGGGGAACGTGTCCACCCTGAGAGGTGGACTCAGCGCGGGGGGAACGTGTCCACGCTGAGAGGTGGACTCAGCGCGGGGGGAACGTGTCCGTGCTGAGAGGTGGGCTTAGCGCAGGTGGAACGTCTCCACGCTCGGAGGTGGGCCCAGCGCGGGGGGGAACGTGTCCACGCTCGGAGGTGGGCTCAGCGAAGGGGGAACGTCTCCAGGCTCGGAGGTGGACTCAGCGCGGGGGGAACGTCTCCACGCTCAGAGGTGGGCTCAGCGCGGGGGGAACGTGTCACGCTGAGAGGTGGACTCAGCGCGGGGGGAACGTGTCCACCCTGAGAGGTGGACTCAGCGCGGGGGGAACGTGTCCACGCTGAGAGGTGGACTCAGCGCGGGGGGAACGTGTCCACGCTGAGAGGTGGACTCAGCGCGGGGGGAACGTGTCCACGCTGAGAGGTGGACTCAGCGCGGGGGGAACGTGTCCACCCTGAGAGGTGGACTCAGCGCGGGGGGAACGTGTCCACGCTGAGAGGTGGACTCAGCGCGGGGGGAACGTGTCCACGCTGAGAGGTGGACTCAGCGCGGGGGGAACGTGTCCACGCTGAGAGGTGGACTCAGCGCGGGGGGAACGTGTCCACGCTGAGAGGTGGACTCAGCGCGGGGGGAACGTGTCCACCCTGAGAGGTGGACTCAGCGCGGGGGGAACGTGTCCACCCTGAGAGGTGGACTCAGCGCGGGGGGAACGTGTCCACGCTGAGAGGTGGACTCAGCGCGGGGGGAACGTCTCCACGCTCGGAGGTGGACTCAGCGCGGGAGTTACGTCTCCATGCTCAGAGGTGGGCCCAGCGCGGGGGGAACGTGTCCACGCTCAGAGGTGGACTCTGCGCGGGGGGAACGTGTCCACGCTGAGAGGTGGACTCAGCGCGGGGGGAACGTGTCCACGCTGAGAGGTGGACTCAGCGCGGGGGGAACGTGTCCACGCTGAGAGGTGGACTCAGCGCGGGGGGAACGTGTCCACCCTGAGAGGTGGACTCAGCGCGGGGGGAACGTGTCCACGCTGAGAGGTGGACTCAGCGCGGGGGGAACGTGTCCACGCTGAGAGGTGGACTCAGCGCGGGGGGAACGTGTCCACGCTGAGAGGTGGACTCAGCGCGGGGGGAACGTGTCCACGCTGAGAGGTGGACTCAGCGCGGGGGGAACGTGTCCACCCTGAGAGGTGGACTCAGCGCGGGGGGAACGTGTCCACGCTGAGAGGTGGACTCAGCGCGGGGGGAACGTGTCCACGCTGAGAGGTGGACTCAGCGCGGGGGGAACGTGTCCACGCTGAGAGGTGGACTCAGCGCGGGGGGAACGTGTCCACGCTGAGAGGTGGACTCAGCGCGGGGGGAACGTGTCCACGCTGAGAGGTGGACTCAGCGCGGGGGGAACGTGTCCACCCTGAGAGGTGGACTCAGCGCGGGGGGAACGTGTCCACGCTGAGAGGTGGACTCAGCGCGGGGGGAACGTCTCCACGCTCGGAGGTGGACTCAGCGCGGGAGTTACGTCTCCATGCTCAGAGGTGGGCCCAGCGCGGGGGGAACGTGTCCACGCTCAGAGGTGGACTCTGCGCGGGGGGAACGTGTCCACGCTGAGAGGTGGGCTCAGCACGGGGGGAACGTGTCCAGGATCAGAGGTGGGCTCAGCGCGGGAGTTACGTCTACACGCTGAGAGGTGGGCTCAGCGCGGGGGGGGATCATCTCCACTCTCAGAGGTGGGCTTAGTGCGGGGGGAACGTGTCCACCCTGAGAGGTGGGCTCAGCGCGGGGGGAAAGTCTCCACGCTCAGAGGTGGGCCCAGCGTGGGGGGTACGTGTCCACGCTGAGAGGTGGACTCAGCGCGGGGGGAACGTGTCCACGCTGAGAGGTGGACTCAGCGCGGGGGGAACGTGTCCACGCTGAGAGGTGGACTCAGCGCGGGGGGAACGTGTCCACGCTGAGAGGTGGACTCACGTTTTTACGCTCCTACGATTTCATCCGCAACCAATTGGTGGCACCCATTCCCTATCTCCTGACTACGAAACTATCGGCGAAAATCCCTAATCTCCACGTCTTTGTGAGATGGGTGTGGGTGATAGCTCAGTCTCCTCCGTCAGTTAAACTCTTTATTGCAATGCCCTGGCCTCAGTGAGTTGGTTTTCTCTGTGCAGTGGACAGCATGAACCCGTCAGATGATTACAGCTTGTTGGAGTAGATGATCATTTTTATTAAGTTGGCTTCAGAAAAGCCAAGGGGCTGGAACATTTATTTTTGAGCACCTTAGAGAGGATAAATGCTCACTTCGCCCTGCACATCTTCTAGTCTTGAAAATAAAAGTTAAAATCTGATGACGATGATCAGCTGGGCAAGTTAGGAAACTCAAGGCGCTCAGAAGCAGCCTGAGGCCGAGTCCTCCAGTCCTCCCAGCTGTTTTAACAGTCACACTCCATCCTGCATCTTTTGAGTCTGAGACTCAAAAGTCACATAATCTTCTAACTTGAGAATTTGATATCTCATCTCCTTCCCATTCTTCTATCTTTCGTTGCAAATAATTTAACGTCACATTTGCTCTAATTTTCTGTTATTTTTTTTACTTTGAGCCCTTCTCCCATTCATGTCCCTTACTAATTGGAAGGTCTTTAAAAG
This sequence comes from Pan troglodytes, assembly GCF_028858775.2. Lineage (NCBI taxonomy): Eukaryota > Metazoa > Chordata > Mammalia > Primates > Hominidae > Pan > Pan troglodytes. The sequence goes on along the minus strand of NC_072412.2, from coordinate 117,801,922 downwards.
AAAAGTCGCTGTCATTTTGTCCCTTGGTTATTTTGTTGTCTTTTTTTTTTTGGAGAAGTTTGGATTCAAATAAAAGTTAAACTTAAAAAAAAAAAAAAACCATACCTAAATATGTTGGTATGAAAACTAAATTCTATAAATAATGCTTTTTTAATGCAAAGAATGGCTTTCTGAACAAATAACCTTACTGCTAATATTAAATGGAAGCACTTTATGATATAAATGCAAAACTCTTCCAAATCATTTTCGGGAAAAAAAATCATGAAAGTCTGAAATTAGCAAATGAAAACATTGCGTCCAGTGATATTGTTTTCTAAATATGCCTGAAATCTGTCATAATCTGTTTTCCTGGAACAATAAGAAAGTGGTTCCAAGCCCCCATTACTATCATTTTCTACACAAAGGTTATCTGTGCATTATATTCAATATAGAATTTTCAAATTTTGAAACATTTTATTATTACAGTAATGGCTATTGCCTTTTCTAACAGACACCCTGTCAGAAGGTTTAAAAAATGTATGCTTCGGTTCATGCAAAAAAAAAAAAAAAAAAAAAACAAAGGTCAAAACTTTTAAAATGTCACTTCTTCTGCGCTTTGCATAGAAATACATTGGATCAGTGGGAGGCTCCCTGCCCACAGAAGGGGCTGCGGGAAGAATGCTGCCTGCTGCTGAGCCTCCACTTTCCTGCAGCTGTGAGCTGAGCAGAAAGGCACTGTGGGAGTCTATTGTTGCCCCAGCTGGGTAATAGTTTTCTTATTTTACAGTCAGCAGCCAAGGGGGGTTGGGGTGTCTCCGTAAAGTGCCTGAAAAAAATACATAACTCCTGCAAATAGATCACTTTCTGCTTCTTCCATGAGAAACGGGAGTCTATAAATTGTGTAGTTCGTTTGGACCTACCAGTATAATTAAATATACAAACAAAAGCCACCCCCAGAACCACAAGAGCTACAGATACGGTGCATTTTCCCGACAAACCTGGGCTGCGGGGAGCGCTGGGGCCTGCAGACTTGGTGACACAATTGTTTCTCCCATCTCCCGTCAGCCAATTATTCTTTCCCGTTTACTTTGTTTGAAAGTCACCTGCCATATGCTGAAGGACTAAGGCATGAAACTAAAATTTTAATCTCAAATGTTTTCAGCAAGGCGGGATTGCAGGCGCATGGGTCCTACTGAGCTTCTGAATTCCGCTTTTGTTTACCAGGCAGATCGCTAAGTTTGCGTGAACGGTGGTTAGGCTGCCGAGTGTCTTCACGGCTGAAGTTTGAGCAGGGCCCGGACTTCAGGCTTGTTTTGTTTTGTTTTGCACTGTGAATTGTCCATCGTGGTTTTGTTACCATGGAAACTCATTTTTAAAAGGTGAAAAGTCACTGACCTTTTACCATTGCCACTGCAGGAATTAATATTCTAGCAGGTTGGGAGGAAGGAGGCGTCTTGAATGTAGGTGAGGCCGTTTTCTGGTGATGTCCCCACAGAGAACTGTCTGATTTTTAGCCTTAAAGTCACAAGGGGACTAGGCTTACACTTTTTTTTTTTTTTACACAAATCGCCCTCAAATCAGATGTTTCAAAAATAATGAGACTGTTTTGTGCAGAGACTAAAATGAAGCTGTTAGGACTTTGATTTTTCAGAGCAATCGAAAGCGTCAGCTTTCTCATTCCTTAGGAAGCTCCCATGGCTGAGTTTTAAAATGTTCACTCTGATGACCTGACTCTCTGGACACCCAACGAGTGGAATTATTTGTAGAAACTAATAGCACACAGTCCTAGAGTGAGCTGGCGAGTAGAAACCAGCCTGTGACCACATGGAGATTCAGAGAGCTGAAGGAAATGTACTGTGAATGGGTTTTTCTTTTAAGCGCACTGAATAAATGAGATCTAGTGTTTACTCTTTTGATGGATCTGAGGACAATGTAAGTTTCAGGCACTGTTCCTGGAAAGGAAGAGAAAGCCACTTCTCAGGGTCACTGAGTGTTGACGCCGCGCCTAGTGTGGGTGGTGATGAGAACGCAGTAACTGCTCAACAAACAGGCGCTGAATGAGTCGCCTGTGACGGTGCTTCCGGAAGCTTCAGCCATATGCTAGTTATGGCAAGTCTGACAGATGGATCGACAGCAGCTGTCCGCCAGGATGCATGTGCTCTGCCTTCCTAGGGGTTGGGCACGTGATCATGGGATGGTGTCAACCCAAGAGAAGGGGTCTTAACATGCAAACCCTTGAATACCAGAAAACGGCAGCTGCAAAGGGAAAAGATAAGAACAAGGGAAAATTTAGTATTTTAACTTTTTGCTTTCTGTATGGGTAAGAACAAAACCCCAGAAACAGAGGGCAGGCTAATTGGGTGATCAAAGGCACAGGACAGGGGTTGGAGCACGCCAGGAGCTGACAGTCCTGTTAGCAGAAGCATGTGAGCCGGGGAGCAGCTGTCCCCAGACCCCTGGGGTGCAGGATGCGGGGCATTGCGAACCACACGGGCCCCACCGTCCTCCCCACCACGGGGCGATGACAGTGTGGACTCAGGCTAACATGCTTTTCCTCCATCAATCTTTGAATGAAATGTGGATACTTTGTTCAGAGCCCGTCTTTAAGGCTGGTGTGAGAGCAGGCCTTGGGTGAGATGGCTGGGCAGCGTGCTGCCCGGCAGGCATGTGCTTTTAGGCAGACACTAACTAAAACATCCCAAACAAATGAACATGGAGTGAGGAACATGGCTGAGTCCAGGCCTCAGATCCCAGATATGGCTCTGGGAGAAAGGAGACCCGGTCTGCATCTCAGGAGGGCCAGAGCAAGTTCTGAGCTGCTCTGTGGCCAGGGTGGGCTCATTCATCCCTGCATTCCAACTCCCAGCCCTGTTCAGAAACATCTATTGAATGAGCACATGAATGACAACATGAATGAAATCACAGTATATTGTCCCATTCCTGGGGTATATGAAAAACAGAGGGAAAGGAATTCCAAGATACTCCTTCACCGTTCCAGCCTGCCCTGTTCCACTCCAGGCCTCACGACTGCACTCGGCCCCGCCCCAGCCCTGCCCCCTCTCCGGCAGTTACTAGCATAAAGATGCAAAGTCCAGGCAAAACAGCTCTCAGTTCTGAAGGAACAATAAGAAACGGTGATGAAAGGAAATACATGAGTTTGCGGAAAATTACTGTTCTGTCTGTTTCATCTGCCTATTTTATGTAAGTTCCCCTAAAATCAGTGTCTGCATTTCAATTATCCCATTATTTTTATCAGGACAATGGCCTCTTTCAGTGACATTTATTCTTAAAATAGTAACACCCTCAGAGACTATTTTTGGCAAACCAGAAATCCCACTTGTCCTCTCGGGAAACAGCATCTGGAGTGTGGGCTGGGGGCAAATGCACCAAGATGAGATCGTGCTTCAGCTTTCTCATCCGTGACCTGGGGCTGGTCCCATCTCCCTTCCTGAATCCACAGGGTCACTGTGAGAAGGATGCATGGACAATGCATGTGAGTGCTTTGGAAAGACTCAAGTAAAAGGCAGAATGGATTGTTCACCACCCAGGGGAGAGAGGATGGGGAGCTCTCCCCAGGGCAGGGTTCCAATGCTTAGGGCTGGTACGGGTGGGGTCTGAGCTGCGTGGAGAACTTCTTCTACTCTACTGACCAACATGTCCTATCCTGGTTTACCAGGACCTCCCCGGCTTAGCTTCTAAGTCCCATGTGCAGGGAACACCCACCTCCCAGTTGTTTGCATCGTCACACCCCATTCTGCATTTACTGTCCCTCTCCAAGCAATGGCCCACCAAGATGAGACGGTCTCTTCAAGAGGCTTTCCCTGGAAATAGGAGATTGAGGTCAGAAACCCCCAAGGGAAGCTTGGCAGCCTTAGGAGAGACTTCACCCCCGACACATCTTTTCCATGCCCCAAGCTGACATTTCAGGTAAAGTAAATATATATTCAGCAGCTTTTGTATAGGCAAAGCCTGTACTGGGGTGGCAGAGTTTTCCCCTTAAGAGGTCTATCTCATGGGGTAGGAATTAAAATACCTATGATAGTGTCTTACTAAAATACAGGCAGGATGTGAAAGTATGGCAAGAAAAACACTGAGAAATTGAGAACAAAACTGTAACAGAGTGAGCTAAACAGCCTCCAATGATCATTTACATAAAGTCCATCTCCACAGCCATTTCCGTTTCCCAGATACTCTACTGACCCATAACACACGCGTAAATATATGCATGCACGTTTAGACCAGTGGGAAGGGGTTTTATAAATGCTCAGAGTAGAATCTGATTAGTAATACAAGGATTAAGATTAAGTTTGAACATAGACTATTAAAAGGTAATTAGTGATCATTATAATTTTTTGTAGTTGGTTAGAGGTAACACAGTGTTGTTTTATTTTGTCTTCATTAATAATGAAATTATACCCATATCTACAGTTAAGAGAATGACAGGGAAAGAACAAACTTGAGTGTCAACATATCTGTTGTCAACTTAAAAACAATTATATGGTAAATAAGAGAAAAAATACTGGGTAGCCAAGAATTTTGCAGCCTTTAGCATTAATTCCAAATTAATAATAATAAAGATGGAAAATTAGTAGTGAAAGGCTGATTATAGTGCTCAGGGGAAAATTCTAAAAATTTTCTTGAACTAAAAATGCTAAACTATCTTAGCTATAACTAGAAGTTATAAGGAGGGAACAGAGTAAAATAATCCAACTGTTTTATATTATTTACTTTGCCTGAAGTAAAGAGTAATAGAATAGAACACTTTGGTTTCTGGTTTTTATCCAGCAATGAAAAAAAAGTATATGAATTATAAGAATGAGGAATGGGAGAATAGTTAGTAGCTGAATAAAAAAGTACAGAAATGCCAAATTAACAGAGGAAAAATGGAAATAAATGGATCAAACTGTCCAAAATGAGGAAAAGAAAAAAAAAGACAGAGCAAAGTATATACGTATCTTAGAAAACATAAAGTAAGATAGAGAATAAAGTCAAGCATATCACTTAGTACACACAAGTATATACGTATCTTAGAAAACATAAAGTAAGATAGAGAATAAAGTCAAGCATATTACTTAGTACACTAAATGTGAATGACATAAACTTCCCTATTAAAGCAGAGATTGTCAGACTGTGTTTTTAAAAATCCACTACATGTTGTGTAAAAAAAATTTTCCTAACAAAGTGGTAAGAAAAGTTGAAAATAAAGGAATAGGCAAATAGATATTAGGATATAAAAAAGGAAAGAAAAAATAGTGATATTAATGAAAAATAATGAAGATAATGAAGAATTTAGGCCTAATGGCTCTAAATGAGACAAAAGCAGGTATTTTGTAATAATAAAAGTAACAGTTTATTAAAGTGAGCCATTAGCCCAAATGTGCCAGTAAACATAATGACTAAATATAAGCAACAACAAAAATAAATAAAATAAGTTAACATGACAACAATTTCTATTATAGTGGAACTAAAATGTCCCAAAGAAATGAACATTGACCTATATGATTTGTAAATGTTAAATGAGAACCTTCATATGCATTCAATGGCCAATAAGTAATAAGAACTTTCTGAATAAAATCCCACCTGCGTCTGGTTTCAATTGTAAGAGTCAATACAAGAACTGATCTCAAGAACTATCTTGGGCTTCTTGGGTATCCCAGAAAGTCTCTAATATTAGCAGGCGCTCCAAACAACTCAGTGGCCCTTTGTCAAAGTGCTGGGTTGTAGGTTAGTGGCTGACTTGGTCAAAGTTAAGGGCTGGGGAAGCGCAGTGTTGGAAGCCCTCTAATCACTTACTTAGGGGTAACTAAAACTCACAGAATGATTTTGCTTGCTTACGAGAACTAGGACCATTCCTAAACATATTCGTAAATAAGTGCAGTTTTCTTTCTCAATAGACACTGCTTGGCTTCATGCATAGTCATGTTTGTGAGAAGTTTTATGTAAATCAAATTCTATTTTCCAGTTGACTAACTTACCATTTCAAATTTGTTTTGTTTCTTTCTTGATTGATTCTCCATTGACAGTGACTCTTACATTTCAGCTTTAAGATTTTCTTCCTTCAGTCTTTCCACTGAAGCATTAATGATCACTAAACAAGTGATTAACTGCATTTAGAGACAACTGCTTAAAGAAGGCTTTCAGTGAATCCTCCTCTGAAGTATCCTTTTGTTAAGTGAAGCCTCCCCTGTAATATTAATAGTAACCCCACAATTTGTCTGTTTGGAAAGTGTAGTGGACAACTCTTTTGTTGTGTAGCATCTGCAGCCCTCCTCTGGAGCTACACTATTGGTGGTGGAAGCTCTGTGGAATGGCCCATTCCCAGTCCATGTGGTCCCAGCACAGGGTGCCATTCCCGCCTCCAGGGACATGACACAACCCAGGCCTAGCTAGGGACCCCAGTGCATTCTCCACTGCTCCAGTGGCTCACTCCATGATGGCCACTTGACTCAGCCAGAGCCAAAAAGATGCAATGAGATGTGGTGACTTTTGGAAAAGAGAATCTTGTTTACCATTGGAGCTGAATCCCAAGAGGAGGTTAAAGATCGAATCATTGACTCCATCTCCTTAGCACTCAAATATTAAGACCTAAGCCAACTCAGCAGAAATCAGAGCAAAAATCACCCAGCTCCTGATGACACTGTTTGATATCTGCACTTCTCATGCCAGAAGCTAGTCCTACCACTGAACTTTTCAGCTTAGGTGACCCAATGTATTTGTTTCTCATTTAGCCCAACTTACAATGGGTTTTCTCTCTCACAACCTCAAGCATCCCTTCAGACGTTGAAAGTCTGAATTGTAGTTGCTGGTAGGGGTTAGAAATGACCATTTATCTTGCATTTTAAAAAGTGCATCCAAAAAATGCTTGGGAAATGTTGGCAAAACAAATTTTTGAAATATGGCTACAGCAAACTATGATCTCTCTGCATAAAGCCTATGTAACCTACGATTGCCAACATGACTTCCTATTTCAAAAAATATCAGTCACAGAAAAACTACATGCTCCTTTTTTGTACTATGGAATTTAATGTAAAAAAAATATGCATTTTTGTGGACTGAATTTTCTTATGAAGAACCGTCTACCTTTCTTCCAGGAATAACTGCTGACATCCCTTCAATCACCATTGGCTGCTCCAAGCAGCTTCTCAGAGCTGGTTTTCGATTTTCTTTCACAGCCTTTCTCAGAACTCTGCGATCCCCAGAGGTTACAAATCTGTGTTGGGTGCTTTCTCTGCTAAAGAAGAGTTTTCTAATGGCACAACTGAGATTTCGAAAAAGTCAGCTTCGAGAATTTTCCTAAGTACTAAATCATGTGCACTGAAAGCATTGGAAAGAAACCACACCTGCATGAGAATTTCAAAGCCAGGGGGCTCTATGACTGGCTGGACGCTGGAGCCCTCCTTTAAAGGATGGAGGCCCTTTGTCAGATGAGTAGGTTGCAAAAATTTTCTCCCATTTTGTAGGTTGCCTGTTCACTCTGATGGTAGTTTCTTTTGCTGTGCAGAAGCTCTTTAGTTTAATTAGATCCCATTTGTCAATTTTGTCTTTTGTTGCCATTGCTTTTGGTGTTTTAGACATGAAGTCCTTGCCCATGCCTATGTCCTGAATGGTAATGCCTCGGTTTTCTTCTAGGGTTTTTATGGTTTTAGGTCTAACGTTTAAGTCTTTAATCCATCTTGAATTGATTTTTGTATAAGATGTAAGGAAGGGATCCAGTTTCAGCTTTCTATATATGGCTAGCCAGTTTTCCCAGCACCATTTATTAAATAGGGAATCCTTTCCCCATTGCTTGTTTTTCTCAGGTTTGTCAAAGATCAGATAGTTGTAGATACGCGGCGTTATTTCTGAGGGCTCTGTTCTGTTCCATTGATCTATATCTCTGTTTTGGTACCAGTACCATGCTGTTTTGGTTACTGTAGCCTTGTAGTATAGTTTGAAGTCAGGTAGTGTGATGCCTCCAGCTTTGTTCTTTTGGCTTAGGATTGACTTGGCGATGCAGGCTCTTTTCTGGTTCCATATGAACTTTAAAGTAGTTTTTTCCAATTCTGTGAAGAAAGGCATTGGTAGCTTGATGGGGATGGCATTGAATCTGTAAATTACCTTGGGCAGTATGGCCATTTTCACAATATTGATTCTTCCTACCCATGAGCATGGAATGTTCTTCCATTTGTTTGTATCCCCTTTTATTTCCTTGAGCAGTGGTTTGTAGTTCTCCTTGAAGGGGTCCTTCACATCCCTTGTAAGTTGTATTCCTAGGTATTTTATTCTCTTTGAAGCAATTGTGAATGGGAGTTCACTCATGATTTGACTCTCTGTTTGTCTGTTGTTGGTGTATAAGAATGCTTGTGATTTTTGTACATTGATTTTGTATCCTGAGACTTTGCTGAAGTTGCTTATCAGCTTAAGGAGATTTTGGGCTGAGACGATGGGGTTTTCTAGATATACAATCATGTCGTCTGCAAACAGGCATATTCTCACTCATAGGTGGGAATTGAACAATGAGATCACATGGACACAGGAAGGGGAATGTCACACTCTGGGGACTGTTGTGGGGAGGGGGGAGGGATAGCATTGGGAGATATACCTAATGCTAGATGACGAGTTAGTGGGTGCAGCGCACCAGCATGGCACATGTATACATATGTAACTAACCTGCAGAATATGCACATGTACCCTAAAACTTAAATTATAATAAAAAATAAATAAAAATAAAAATAAAGATATAAACTTTAAAAATAAAAAATAAAAAAAATAAAGGATGGAGGCAACTTGGCCAACTGCGTATTATTTTCTATGGCAGTGGCCCCCACTGTTCTCAGGCCATGAAACTTGGGAACGGATTGTGGCTGTCACCCAGAATCAAGGAGATGGATTGGCCGTGTTGCTTCAGGACTCAGTCTTCTCAAAGCTCCTGACTCCAGACAGACAGTGCCTCCCCATTCTGCTGGCTGAGACAGGAGGGGTATAAGACCAAAACTCGAAGTGTGTAAGATCCTGAATTCCACTGCCTGCCAAGCAACTGAAAGTGCAGTTATCATCAGCTGCTTCTCCCTGATCTATTTTCCCATTAAAAAATAAAGACTTGGATCCTGCAAGAGCTCTGGGATCCCTTCGATGGCAGAGACTCTTGGCTGCATATATGTGAGTTGCAAGGTGCCCAGACGAATCCTTCATCTCCAAATATTGCCAGACCTGATGAATGGCCTCTTGGGAGATCCCTGCACCACACCCCCTCCCTCCTGTTGCTGGGCTTCCCCTGGGGGCTCTCCCCACACCCCACACGTTTCTTCCCCAAGTTCCTCTGTCACCCCAGCCCCTTCCCTGCAGCAGCTCTCTCTAGGGGACCACACCCCCTCCCAGAGCCTGGCAGCGTCCACACCTACGTTTCCATTTCCACCTTCTCCTCCTTCCCACTGGTTATTTCAAGATTACATCTCAGACCCACTTGATTCTACAGGGCTCTTTTTCTGTGCCCTGTGGTGGAGACGCCTTCACTCATGTAATCTGACTTGGTTTATGCAGCAGCCGTGAGAAGTGAGTGTTCTCTGTATATGACAACGTTGATGCTTACATGGCCTTTGTGACCTGTGGACACAAGCAGCGGCCAAGCCTGGTGGTGGGCACCTCGCACGGCACGGCACTGCGTGCTGTGGCCCCTCATGGAGAGACCCCTGCAATTCAAGTCAGTGCTGCCTGCACACCCACCCCCCATGGCAGTTCCTGTCCTGGTGGCTGGCTCGCTGGTCCTGCCCTGCCAGTGGGGAACACCTCCCTGCTGCTGTCCAGGGGCAGATGCTGCTGTCCTCCTGGCCGGGAGCTGGCAGCAGCCCTTCCTGGAGTCACTCATCTTCGCCTGCCAACTTTAGAGGTTCCCCATCTGGTGGCAGATGAGAAGCCCCTGGCAAACATTCTTTTATATCAGAAAAAAATCACATCCAGAGGTTCCAGGTGAATTGGTGCGTGGTGGGGCCTAGGCTATCAGTGCTTTCTAGAAGCTCCCAGATGATCCTAAGGACGGCTGTGCTTGGGACCCGCCGGCTGTGTCACGGTTGCATTTGAAACCCTCACTGACCCCCACTGTTTACAGAACACAGCCCTGGCCCCTAGCAGAGCAGCCAAGACCTTCCTTGATTTGGTCCAAATTTACATTGACAGCCTCGTCCTTTGTTACACACTTTTCCAGTGTGCGTTTCCCCTGCCCCTTTAATTTACTTGCTCCCAGTTGCAGTTTGTGGAGCACCTCTGTCGGGAGTGTGCCCAGGACTTGCTTGGGGCACAGCCCTCCAGGGATGCACAGAAAGGCCACCAGGCAGAAGCACACAGGACACAGAGGAGGGGCGTTGACTCTGTGGGGCAGGGCTGGGTGGCAGGGTTGGAACCCTGAGGCCATGCTTGAATTGCTTGGAAGGAGGGCAGAAGCTTGTCAGATGGAGAAAGGGCCCAGCCTCTGGGAAGCAGGGCCAGTGCACAGCTGGAGGGGCTGCTGTGCCTGGATAACCATGAGCAGGTCAGGGTGGATGGAGTGTGAGGTGTGTGTGGGAGGAAACAGGACAGCAGGACAGGCACACAGGGGCCAGCTCGGAAAAGGCCTCTACACTCCACACTCACCCAACCCTCACGCCGCCCTCTAGAGCAGGTGCTGTTCCCCTGTTTATCTACAAACACACAGAGGCTCAGGAAAGGTAACTCACCTGCCCAAGGTCACTAGCCAAAGACAGCAGAGCCAAGACTTGAACCCATGCTTGTTGGATTCTAAAGCCTCGTAGAAATGTCAGGTGTGAACAGCACTATTCCTCCTCTTTTCTCCTGCCACAGTGGGCTTCTTCGGCTCTCTCCTCCCCAGGTCTCTGCGCTGCTGCTGGCCCCATAGCTGGGAGCTCCTCCACCTGCCCACAGCACACACCCGCACTCTCCCCCTGGACAGGGCCTGCCACTGCTCAGGACTCGGTGTAAGGGTCAGTCCCTCGGAGCAGCCTGCGCTGGGTGACGCCCAGCAGGCTTCAGCCTCCAAGCTGAGGCTCCATCTCTCTTCCTCGCTTTTACTTTTAGGGTTTAAGAAGGCAGAGACTCTGTCTATTCCCCTTATTCTGTGCCCCTCGCACCTGCAGGTAGTCTGTCTTTAATAAATGTTAGTGTAACCCATCAATCTACCTCTGAGCTTAACTCAGCGGACCAACCAGTTTATCACCAAACATCTATTGTCTCCCTAGAGAGAGACTGGAAGGAGGATTCCTAGCCACACCTGGGGCAGACAGAGCATGTACCATGAAGCAGCTTCCAGATTTGAGAGATTCTTCCTGAAATTGGCTTTGGAAGGAACTTCTTCAGCCTTACACTTGGAAGTCTTGATGGACCGTGAGCTCAATAAGCCAAGATGGGCATCCGGGGAAGAAAGCAGGGAGCATGCCTGGAGGCGAATAACGCCCATGGGAAAAGGACAGGTGGTTGGTGTTTCCCTTCATGATTCTAACCCAGCTCCTTAAGAGACAGAAACTGGCTGGGTGCGGTGGCTTATGCCTGTCATCCCAGCACCTTTGGAGGCCGAGGTGGGAGGATTACTTGAGCCCAGGAGGCAGAGGCTGCAGTGAGCTGTGATCATTCCACTGCACCCCAGCCTGGGTGACAAAGTGAAACCCTCTCTCAAAAACAAAAAGAAATTTACCTAGAAACTCTGGGTGTTATGAGTTCAACTGTGTCTCTCAAAAAGACACGCTAAAGTCCTGAAGCACAGCACTAGCGTGCTCTTATCAGAGAGACGAGAGGCCTGAGGCGCAGAGACAGCCTTCCTGCAGATTCACTCGGAATGCAAGTATTACATGTGTGTCTTACACAGAAGTGGGAGAAAACAGAGTGGCTTTTGCACCAGAGCGGACATTTGGGGTGAATGCTCAGCCCCGGAGCGCACATTTGGGGTGAGTGCTCAGCCCCGGAGCGCACATTTGGGGTGAGTGCTCAGCCCCGGAGCGCACATTTGGGGTGAGTGCTCAGCCCCGGAGCGCACATTTGGGGTGAGTGCTCAGCCCCGGAGCGCACATTTGGGGTGAGTGCTCAGCCCCGGAGCGCACATTTGGGGTGAGTGCTCAGCCCCGGAGTGCACATTTGGGACGAACAGATAGCCCTGCAGTGGACATTTGGCTGGGACATCCCCAGGGCTCCATCGCTTGGTGCCTAAACATGGTGTGGGGGAAAGAGCAGAGCAAGTGGAGTCAAGAAGCCTTAACTTCACAATTTCCTAAAATCCCAGCATCCTTTGCATTCCATTGGTTCCTCTTCCTTATCTTCTCATTTAGCGTACAACTGAAAATATGTTAGTGTTGACCCAGAGCATTCCACTGAACTCGTAATTACAGTTGTCTTCAGAGGGAGGTATTAGGGAACTGTCCGATTATGCATTATGCAATTGTGAAATGCTTGAATGTTTTTGTAAGTGTGTACGGCTTTCAGAATCAAGGAATAATCGATAAAATATCTAAAAGGAAGTCTAAACAATTTGGGAAGAGCTGGGGCAAGTGTCAGGATCGCCATGTGTTCCCATACCCCAGCAGGGTGGGTGTATCCATCGCCATTATTCGTCGAGTTTCCGGTCTTGGTTTCTTCTGGCCCCAACAGGCATGTGTCTAGAAGAGGCCAGCGGTGTGAGGCAAGGGTGCAGCTAAGTGGGGCAGGGGGCGGGGGTCCTGCCGGATCCTCGGCATCCACTTCAGCTTGCTGGGGGCCTGAGGCAGGCCCCCCTGACTGCACCGCTTAGAAGGGGTTGGCTTCTGTGGGGGTGCGGCTTCCAGATCTCCAGGCCAGCAGTGCGTTCGAGGTCACTCTCCTATCAGCCACATGATGACAGAAATCTGAGGCTGGTGCAAAGGCTACTGTCTTTTTGTTCATGCTTCTCTTTAAGATACACATCTAATACTTGCACACTGAATGGATCTGCAGAATGGCTATTTCTGTGCCCTAGGCCTCCCATCTGTCTGATAAGAGCATGCTAGTGCCGTGGCTCAGGACTTTAGTGTATCTTTTTGAAAGACACAGTTGAAGTCATAACACCCAGAAATTCAAGATGTCGCTGTCAGTAGCATAGCTGGATTCAGCACTCAAGTCTTGGGTGAAATGCATTTGTGTTTGCTTTGAAAGTTTTGTTTTCTTGTTACCTTGACCAGAAAGATCATCCTGAGCATGAAATACTGGGCAAATTATTTCACCTGCTCCAGGCCTGGCTGGCTCTTCTCTGTAAACTGGAGTGCTAACACCACCTCCTGCCTAGAGATGCTGTCCGGACAAACCCAGGTGGCAGTGCGCTTGCCGTGGGTGTGTGTGTGTGCGCTTGCCGTGTGTGTGTGTGTGTGCGCTTGCCGTGGCTGTGTGTGTGCGCGCTTGCCGTGGGGGTGTGTGTGCGCTTGCCGTGTGTGTGTGTGTGCTTGCCGTGGGTGTGTGTGTGTGCTTGCCGTGGGTGTGTGTGTGCTTGCCGTGGTTGTGTGTGTGTGTGCTTGCCGTGGGTGTGTGTGTGTGTGCTTGCTGTGCGTGTGTGCATGTGTGCATGTGTGCGTGTGCGCGTGTGTGTGCACATGTGTGTACGTGTCTGTGTATATGTGTGTGTGCTTGCCGTGCGTGTGTGTGTGCACGTGTGTGTCTGTGTATCTGTGTGTGTGCTTGCCATGCGTGTGTGTGGTGTGTGGGTGTTGGGGTGGGGTGGGGCAGGAAGGACTCCATCCCCATCTTCTTGAGGAATGTGAATGTGACCATTGCCTGAAGTAGAAACGTTTGCAAGTGGTTCCAAGGAATTTCAGACCCAGGAGCACTCAGAGCCGGATGTGGGAGCTGAAGGACTTCACATTTTGTTCTCTAAGTGCCATCGAGCGGCCTCTCAGTGGCGGGATGGACACGGCAGTGCCGGTGGGGGGAGCCTGACACTGTTCTATTTCTAGTTCTTCCATTACCTTGATGTGTGACCTTGTAAAATCTTCCCTTAAAAAATGTATCTCTGTGGCTGATTTCTTCTTCATCTTGAAAGTACAGGTGGTAGTCATGAATATTTGTTTCCTGCAGGTTGGTTTTGTAAACCTCTTCTCGAAGGAAAAGTACACACAGCTGTGGAGTATTGTTCTTATTAATAACTTCATCTTGGCATGCACTCACCAGCTTCTAAGTCTTTATATTAATATTCTACTGCAGAAAATATGCCACAATAGCAACCTGTCTGATTTCTCTGTCTTCTGTTTTAGAAGCTGACCTATACACTAAATAGTTGTCCTAAACAGAACACATTTTTTTTCTCTTTCCACGTCAATGTCTAACCATGGCATCTGGTGGATCCTTGCAGTCCAGCTGTCTGTTGCCAGTTGTGTTGGTCATCTTGGGGCTGCCATGACAAAGGACCATACATAGACTGTGTGGGTCAACCCACAGGAACTGATTTCTCACCGTTCTGGAGGCTGAAGTCTGGGATCAGGCACCAGCATGGTCACTTCCTGGTGAGGACTCCCTTCCTGGCTTGTAGATAGCTGCTTTCTGATTGTGTCCTCACAGGGGGAAGGTGGTGGGGTGGGGGAGAGGGAGAGCTGTTGTGTCTTCTTAAGAGGGCACTGGTCCCAGGAGGAGGATTCCACCTTATGACCTCTTCTAAATCTAATTATCTCCCAATGGCCCCATCTCCAGATACCATCACACTGGGGGTCAGGGCTTTCAGAGATATCATCAAACCGGAGGCCAGGGCTTCCACAGATACCATCACACTGGGGGTCAGGGCTACCACAGATACCATCACACCAGGGGGTCAGGGCTTCCAAAGATACTGTCACACCAAGGTCAGGGCTTCCACAGGTACCATCACACTGGGGGTCAGGGCTACCACAGGTACCATCACACCAGGGGGTCAGGGCTTCCAAAGATACTGTCACACCAAGGTCAGGGCTTCCACAGGTACCATCACACTGGGGGTCAGGGCTTCCACAGGTACCATCACACTGGGAGTCAGGGCTTCCACAGGTACCATCACACTGGGAGTCAGGGCTTCCACAGGTACCATCCCACTGGGGGTCAGGGCTACCACAGATACTGTCACACCAGGGCCAGGGCTTCCACAGATACCATCACACCGGGGTCAGGGCTTCCATAGATACCTTCACACCGGGGTCAGGGCTTCCACAGATACCTTCACACCGGGGTCAGGGCTTCCACAGGTACCATCACACAGGGGTCAGGGCTTCCACAGATACCATCACACAGGGGTCAGGGCTTCCACGGGTACCATCACGCTGGGAGTCAGGGCTTCCACAGGTACCATCACACTGGGGGTCAGGGCTACCACAGATACCATCACACCAGGGAGTCAGGGCTTCCAAAGATACTGTCACACCAAGGTCAGGGCTTCCACAGGTACCATCACACTGGGGGTCAGGGCTTCCACAGTTACCATCACACTGGGGGTCAGGGCTTCCACAGGTACCATCACACCGGGGCCAGGGCTTCCATAGATACCATCACACAGGGGTCAGGGCTACCACAGATACCATCACACCGGGGTCAGGGCTTCCTCAGATACCATCACACCGGGGTCAGGGCTTCCTCAGGTACCATCACACAGGGGTCAGGGCTTCCACAGGTACCATCACACAGGGGTCAGGGCTTCCATAGATACCATCACACCGGGGTCAGGGCTTCCTCAGGTACCATCACACAGGGGTCAGGGCTTCCACAGATACCATCACACAGGGGTCAGGGCTTCCACAGATACCATCACACTGGGGTCAGGGCTTCCATAGATACCATCACACCGGGGTCAGGGCTTCCACAGATACCATCACACAGGGGTCAGGGCTTCCACAAGTACCATCACACCGGAGCCAGGGCTTCCACAGATACCATCACACCGGGGTCAGGGCTTCCTCAGGTACCATCACACAGGGGTCAGGGCTTCCACAGATACCATCAGACAGGGGACAGGGCTTCCACAGATACCATCACACCGGGGTCAGGGCTTCCTCAGGTACCATCACACCGGGGTCAGGGCTTCCTCAGGTACCATCACACAGGGGACAGGGCTTCCACAGATACCATCACACAGGGGACAGGGCTTCCACAGATACCATCACACCGGGGTCAGGGCTTCCTCAGGTACCATCACACAGGGGACAGGGCTTCCACAGATACCATCACACAGGGGCCAGGGCTTCCACAGATACCATCACACCGGGGTCAGGGCTTCCTCAGGTACCATCACACAGGGGCCAGGGCTTCCACAGATACCATCACACAGGGGCCAGGGCTTCCACAGATACCATCACACAGGGGACAGGGCTTCCACAGATACCATCACACAGGGGCCAGGGCTTCCACAGATACCATCACACTGGGGTCAGGGCTTCCACAGACATCATCACACTTGGAGTCAGGGCTTCCACAGGTACCATCACACAGGGGTCAGGGTTTCCACAGATACCATCACACAGGGGTCAGGACTTCCACAGGTACCATCACACTGAGAGTCAGGGTTTCCATAGATACCATCACACAGGGGCAGAGCTTCCACAGGTACCATCACATGGGGGTCAGGGCTTCCACAGATACGAGCACACTGGGAGTCAGGGCTTCCACAGATACCATCACAGAGGGGTCAGGGTTTCCACAGATACCATCACAGAGGGGTCAGGACTTCCACAGATACCATCACACAGGGAGTCAGGGTTTCCACAGATACCATCACACAGGGGTCAGGGCTTCCAAAGATACCATCACACCGGGGCCAGGGCTTCCACAGATACCATCACACAGGTGTCAGGGCTAAAACAGATACCATCACACCAGCACCAGGGCTTCCACAGATACCAGCACACTGGGAGTCAGGGCTTCCACAGGTACCGTCACACAGGGGTCAGGACTTCCATAGGTGAACTTTGGGAACCATATTTCAGTCCATAGCACAGTGGTAGACCATTCTCAAATAGGATTGTTTTGTACCCATCTGCTCACAATTGCTTATAGCTCACCCTGTTGGCGTGCTGTGGATCTTTGATGCTAGACTAGGGACATCAGGATGATTGGGTCTTTATGCTCAGACAGGATCGTCTGGGGCTGCCCCAGGACATCCCAGCGTGGGTGCAAAGCAAGAACTCCTGGACCCTTAGTGCAGGTGCAGGGAAAGGGACCCTACCTGTTGTGGGCACAGCAGGAATTTGGAAGCCTTGAAATTTATCTAAGTCCAGGTGGCATGACTCACTGAGTGACAGCGTTCTAAACGCATCCAATAGCATAAGGTGTCCTGGCCACGTGTACAAAAGGCACTGAGCCCCCGTCCTGGGATCCTCAGAGTTAGAGGGAGGGCATCTCACTGCACCTCAGCTGCCAGGCCCCAGACGTGGTGCGCATCACGGGAAGACATAGAGGAGCCACGCAGAGCTACTCTGCCCACGGGCATGCTTGTCTTACGTTTATCCTCTGCAGGGCTTACTTGTAGCCTTGGGGTAAAGTAAAAGTGATCTCGAATCAAGTCCAAGCTCATGCGCAGCATCCTTGAGCCCAGCCAAAGCCCTCTGTGTTCTCAGAGACAAGTGGACGGTGGTGAGCACAGACAACAGCTCCAGCACTCAGCTCACCTCCCATTCAAATCAAGGTGGCGCTCCTGTGGGAAGCATCACGGGGGTCTGGCTGTCCACAGCCCTGGCTTTGGTTTCAACGTCAGACCTTTCAGGCAGCACCAACTGTGTGACGGCGCTGCAAGGAAAGCTGTGAAAGCCACGCTTCCCAGGAAATCTTTTTCCCTGGAAAAGGCACTCGTTTCATTGGAAATGAGTCACATTTCTAATAGACGGGTTTTTCCATAACGTGCAATTCATAATTCATCTAGCTTTTGTCAAACTTAACTCTATTGTCTTTGGACAGAATATAAAATACCCACAAGTATTTGGTGC
The DNA here is from genome assembly GCF_028858775.2 of Pan troglodytes. NCBI lineage: Eukaryota > Metazoa > Chordata > Mammalia > Primates > Hominidae > Pan > Pan troglodytes. The sequence continues at coordinate 117,784,046 of NC_072412.2, read as the reverse complement.
CATCGTCTTCCAGGTTATGAAAGCAACCGAAAGAACACTTCTAAGAGGCCTGGCTTTGAACGCCTGCCTTTGTGTTGGCTGAAAGGACATAGAACAATTCTAAAAGCCTAGACGCTGAGGAAGAGAGCTGGGGAGGCCTGCTCAGCAGCGCCTGCTCCATCACCACGCTAACAATGATTGAAAAGTAAATTTCTTTTTAATAACTGTGGTATGCTCGGGGGACGGGGCGAAAGGGTTAATGCGATGCTTGACCCATTAAAACTGTGGGCTCCAGGGAGAACCTTGTCAGCTGATCAGATGATTATTTCTGCAGGAGAAGGGGTTGAAAACTGAGCCTCAGTGGCCAGGTAATCAAGGAAGTCAGCACCAAGGAGGATGCGGCCGAGTAGCGCCAGAGCGGTTACCTGAGATTCTATTACTTGTCATCTTTCAAGCATTATAATGAGATTAGAGTAACCCTAAACTGGCTGAAAACAGAAATCTGGCTGTCTGTCAAGTTTATTGTGTCGGGTTTTACCACAGTGCAGATCTGGTTCCTCTGAACCTGCTGTCATTATGCTGGGAGGGAGGTCCCCGAGAAATCCCTGTAACCTCCAGGCCTGCTCAGACCCCGGCAATTGCACCGTTGTTATTGCTTGAAAAACTTGCTAATGTTTTTGTTTTTTCCTTTTTTTCCACCATGTGATTCAAAAACTAGTAATTCAATGGTGCATAAGTCTTTCCTTCCCCACATCTTTGGCAGGTTTCCTGGGTCCTAAATGGGCACACAGTGGACCCACAATCCCCTGGCATGAATCACACCAGGCTCACATACTCACGTGCGTCCATCTTCCGGAACTACCACGTTGACTCTGCCTTTGTGGGAAGAGACAGAAGCCTCCTTTGCTCTTGAGCGAAACCACTGGTTGTGTTGGAAAGTCATCTGGTCTTTTGCTGGGTTACCTGTTTTGATGCTCAGGACACACTTGTTGAAATGCTGCAGCCACACCTTGAGATGTGAGCTGACATTTAGTGAGCACTTGCCATATGTCAGGCATGGTTCCTGCTGTTTAATATGTAGCATCTCAGTCCTTTTGCAGGTGTGAGCGTTGGCACCTGGTCCAGATCCAGGCAGGGGGTCAAGCAATTTGCCCATTCCTGTAACCAGCAGAAGCAGCAGAACTTGGTCCCGGAGCCCATGTTCCTAGCTCTGGAGGTGTTTGGCCTCCTCAGGAGCAGGGGTGCTGGGCCTTGAAGACTGATTCTTGAGAGACCGATTTGTAAATGCCATGTGTTTTCTTAAGCAGCATAGGATTCCGGAAGAGCAGACAGGAATGATTCACAAATGGCTCATCTTGCAACCACCTTTGCTTCGTAAGAACTGACTCCAGGCAATGTTCTGATCTCTGTTTCTGCAGGTTACTTCTATGAAGGCAGTATTTTATCATTTCAGAGGCTACTGATTAATTAAAACCCAGATGCGTGCCAGCTGGCTGAAGCAGACATGAAGGAGAGCAAAGCCCACTGAATATATCAAAATTCAGCCTAAATCTCCCAGGATGGTAGAGATAATGTGCAGGTCCGAGACTCACTGTCTGCTGAGTCCTGTGGAGCCCACATCTGGGTGATTATTGGTTACCCAATAATGTGAAGCTGATGGCTGAGGCAGCCCAGAACCCAAGGCAGCCTGACGAGGAGGGCTGGGACAGCCTGGGGTTGTGGCAGCCACTTTCCTAGCCTTTTCCCTCGGCTGTAGGCCCGCATGGGAGGACAGGGGTGGCTGGGGACTTGCACTGTGTGAGTGGAGGCTGTGGATTTGCACTGTGGCCAGTGTTCTGATGCTCTGTGTCTCGTTTTCCCATCAGCAAAGTGGAACCACAGTCCTCACCTCCTCACATCCCATCCCCAGGGCCACAGCCACCTCCCTGCAGTGTCCTGAGCTTTGAATGAGACAGTTTTGGTGAGAGCGCCTTAGGGAGGCCCCATGTGCTCACAGACCCTGGTGATGCTTGGGCGTGGGGGACACTCAGGACTCCTGCCCGCCATCCCTGCCGGCTAGGGCTGACTGTGGGACCTGCTTCCCCGCCTGCCACCGGGATGTTGGACTCTCTGAGCACAGGGAAACCCACCACTCCCTGTGTCCCAGCCGGCTCGTTGAGTGGACCGTAGGCAGGGATGCGGCAATGAACCTAAGTGGGGCCTGGCCTGCTCCGGCTCAGGGGTGCAGTGCAGGCCTTTTGCCCTCGAGGGCCATAACTTGCCCCCATTCCTCACTAAGTGAGGCCACGAGCCAGGGCCACTTAGGGCAGGTTATGCCGGCGTCTCTGTGGCTCCGACCCAATCGTCCTCATCTCCATGTTTGTATTTTCTTCATCCACTTCCAGTTCCCCATCAGCTGACCCCGCAAGGTGTGTGCCTCCCTCAGGGGCTAGCGGAGAGAGCCAGATGCCCTGGACCTGGAGGGGGGTTTCCTCCTCTGCCAGCAGCTCTCCCTCCCTCTCTCCCAGCAGTCTGGGTCACCTCTAGGCCCCCGGGAAACACCTGGTTCTGCGGGGTCAGCCAGTACCCCAGCTAGTGCTCCCCTCCTCCCCTGTGGGTGCAGATGAGTGAGGAGGGGTCCCCATGTACCAGCCCTGAGGCCAGCAGGCCCATTTCCCCACGAGCTGGTGCCCATAATGACCCTGTTGGGACGAATGATGGCCACCACGATGGCAGGAGCCCCTGCTCTGTGTCCTGCCCCAACCCTGCACCTGAACAACCTCCTCTCTAGGAGGAGTAAAGTGGTTCTTCCCGATCCCCCCATGAGGGGCGCAGGACACACCCTAAATGTGTCATCATGACACCGTCGCCACAGCTGCCCAGTGGTAATGCCACAGCTCACCGAGCATCCCTGTCTCCTTACCTGGCTTGATTTGAATGGCAAGTCTGGGGTTTGTTGGCTGGGTTTTTACTGTTACATATGGATATGTCCAGAGACTCAGAATGGCTACTGCTCCTGCCCAGGGTGATGCTCTTGATTATACTGAGTTAAAATGCAAGTCTCTTTGTCACCCCAAAAAGGCCAGAGAAAAGCCCCACGAGGGCCTCTGTCAGCACTGGGCACAGCTCTGTCCTCCCGAGGGCTAAGGAGAAGCCCCGGGACTCCCCTTTCCAGAATCTCAACCCATTCCTTCAACCGTGCGTTTCGACGGCCTGCGCAGGGCCATGATGGTGGAGGGTGAAACAGTGACCCCCAAGGGGAAGCGTTTATGAGCCAGCAGCAGAAATCAGGCACCCGCCGATTCCCACGGTGAAAAGTGGAGTCTATCACCGTCGACCTGGGCCATGAGGACTGGAAGGAAGGCATGGTCCACTTCTGATTTTCAGGGAAGGGCTTGGAAAGGACATGGGTGGGTGTAGACCGGGAAACCTGGGAAGTATGTTCTGCACAGAGGTAGGAGCGTGAACAGCTGGGCTGTCCGACAGGGGCTTGGCGGTCCCCTGCATGGAGAATGAAGTAGACAAAGAACATCTGTGAGAGGGAGGCTGGGAGCCTGGGTGGGGACTGTGGCTTGGAGGCTGCGAGACTGGGTGGGAACATGGCCTGGAGGCTGTGAGTCTGAGTGGGGACTGTGGCTTGGAGGCTGGGTGGCTGAGTGGGGACTGTGGCTTAGAGGCTGGGTGGCTGTGAGGCTGGGTGGGGACTGTGGCTTGGAGGTTGAGTGGCTGGGTGGGTACTGTGGCTTAGAGGCTAGGTGGGGACTGTGGCTTGGAGGCTGGGTGGCTGGGTGGGTACTGTGGCTTAGAGGCTGGGTGGCTGTGAGGCTGGGTGGGGACTGTGGCTTGGAGGCTGGGTGGCTGGGTGGGTACTGTGGCTTAGAGGCTGGGTGGGGACTGTGGCTTGGAGGCTGGGTGGCTGAGTGGGGACTGTGGCTTAGAGGCTGGGTGGCTGTGAGGCTGGGTGGGGACTGTGGCTTGGAGGCTGGGTGGCTGGGTGGGTACTGTGGCTTAGAGGCTGGGTGGGGACTGTGGCTTGGAGGCTGGGTGGCTGTGAGGCTCGGTGGGGACTATGGCTGGAAGGCTGGGTGGCTGGGTGGGGACCATGGCTAGGAGGCCCAGGGGAGCCGTGGCTGGGAGGTTGGGTGGGGACTGTGGCTGTGAGGCTGCGTGTGGACTGTGGCTGGGAGGCTGGGAGGTTGGGTGTGGATTGTGGCTGGGAGGCTGGGAGGTTGCATGAGGACCGTGGCTGGGAGGCTGGGTGAGGACCGTGGCTTGGAGAGCATTGAATGCATGAAGAAGATGCTTTGCCTCAAACAGCACCAGGGTTATCAGAGGACTTTCTGTGCCTGAGCCATGAGATCAGAGTGTGCTGGGGCACAGGGCTGGGAGCCACAGGACAGTGGGCGTGGCGTGGGTGGCTCCACAGCTTGCTTTCTCTTCTTTCCACCCACTGGTCCTCGTCCCAGAAGTGGCAGATGAAAGCCTGAAATCTTCCCTTCCTGGACAGGGCTTGGCCACCCTGTTGTACTTTCCTTTCGGGGGACTCTGTTCACCTGGCATGAAAATCTTTGTCCCCTAGACCAATTGGTTGAGGTATAACAGAATCCCACACACTTAGAGAAGAAAGGCAAGTGGAGCCCTGAAGTCAGGTACCATTAACCCTTTGAAAAGGCACTGGGAGGCCTCATGTCACCGAAGCTGACTACGCCTTCATAATAGACAAGCCTGTGATAGCATCAGATTCAACAGTTTCATCTTCTAACAACCCAATCCCGTTCACCATAGCGTCTGTTTCACGGATTATGAAGAAATCACTCAGATGCTAGAATAAACATTAAGGGACAATTTATGGATGCTGCTTTGTGGTAGCTTTTAATATTAACATGATAGATATTGAGGAAAGGCCAAAGATAGCAAGGTAACTATATACCTCTGTGTGTGTGTGTGTGTGTGTGTGTGCATATGGATGGATATGCATATATGTATGTATGTATGTATGTAAATCTCAGGGCCAAGACTGTGGTCTCATTTCTCACTAAAAGGAACCAAAGCTCTCTGGGGAAACAGCTGATCCCAGCCTGGAGTAATACAAGGTGAGCCTGGGATGTTCTGTCCCCACACATGGTGACAGAGCCAGTGGAAGGAAGCTTCCAATGCCCAAAGATGGGACGCTTGATCGTCAAAGTGTAACAACTGCAATGGATTGAGACCCAACACATATGCTCAAATCCATAAGTTCTTCATGAAACTAAAAAAAAAAAAAAAATTAATTGGTACCATTGGAGAATGCTAATGAATAATTCATTATTTTGAAAACTCATAAAGGAAAGGTATTAAATATTTATGTCATCTTTCCCATATAAACTACACAACTGGGTAACCAGATATAATATGAGGCAGATGCTCTGTTAATGAAAGTGTTCCAGCTAATAAGTGGAGAAATGATAGAATTAGAACATGCCTATGGTGCTGCCCTGAGTGTATCGATGTGTCTGGACACGGAGCTGTGATGGCCACTGGCAGTGCAAAGTGAGAGGCATAAGCAGAACCCACGTGCCTCCCGGCAGACACAGCCACCCAGGAAGGAGCTCACCTCTCCCCACCGTGAAACCCAATCTCATCAAATCCCCAGATCTTATTTCAGTTTATGGGAAATTTGGAGGAGCGTGTTAGATTAAACCACTGGAATGCAACCGGGAAAATCCCGCACATGGAAGCCCATTACATCTATGACTGTTTCCTTCAACACTGAAATTGTAAGAAAAAAGGAAAGAAAGAAGAAACAGCAGTGAGACCTATGGATTGAAAAGGCTCACAAAACCTTTCAACCAGTCACCATTGTAGGACTCTCATTTTCATCTTGGCTCAAACAAATTAAAAAGCAAACAATACATTTAGGTATGACATAGATATATGATATTAAATGAGATGCTTGGGAAATTTAAAAACTGACCAGATATTTTATGATGTTAAGGAATTATTGTTAATTTTTTAAGGTGTGACAATGTATATAATCGTGGCTTTTAAAAAAATTCCATATTTTTTAAAGATCTGTGCCTAAATATTTACACATGAAAATATGCAACGTTTGGGATTTGTTGGGGGAGGGAAGTGGGAGGTTTGGATTGAACAGGACCTCTGTGAATTGCACAGGGTATGCAGGGATTCATTGTACTATTCTCCCCATTTTTATATGTTTTACATAATTTTAAAAAATAAAAGGTATATATATGTATGTATAGTCTCAGATTCTTAGAGCATAAAATCATCACTTTTGCTGAGACACTAGAGATCTTCTGCTCCTCTTTGCAGTGTTTACCCATGCACACGCTCGTTAACGCACGCATAAGTGCATATTCCTGCTAATGCCCTTAAATATATATTTTCACAGATAACTAGATGTATATTTTAATTGCTTTCCCCAGTGAACAAGATAATGCGTGCTGGAGCCATGGATTAAAAACATGAACTGTAAAATTATGCTGCAAAGTTTAGAAAACTTTCAGAGGTTACATTTTGACATACTAGGATCTTGCCTTTAACAATGACAGAATGCTACACAAAAATACTGCATTTCATCTGGTGTGGGTCTTTATCTCATCTTGACAGATTATTGCTGGTTAAATTGTAGTGCTGACTTAAAGGCAGGACTCTTCAAGGGAGTCAGAAATTAAGGCTTCACCAAATGGTAATAAAGCTATTAAAAATGCAAACAGCAAACAGCTACACTGTACAGGTTAGACAGCTAATCCAAACTAACAGTTTAAAAAGCAGAGCAATTACACTTTTATTTAAATGCAAGGAATATGAGCAAGAATAGAATAAGGAGCCTTGTTTAAATGCATTCTTTTGAATATTTATTAGAAATAATACATGTAGTTAAGCCACTTATCTGATTTCAGTGAATAAGTAAAATGCAAAAGATCAATTTTCATAATTATACCGAAGAAGTCTGTCTTTCATAAAAATCTCATTAATAACACCATTATTACTGAAAAAATATCTCAGTATTATTATTGTTATTCTAATTATCAGCAAAATGCTACTGATAATGTTGTCATAAAATTTCCTTTTAGTATCCTATTAAGAGAGATAGACTAAGTAGTGGTTTAAGTTAAATCTAGACCCTAAGTGGCATTATGAAAATCTTCTTTGTGTATTGGGTAAAATACATTATGTGTATAATTACATAAATTACGATGAGTTTGGCAAACAGGACTCTATGTGCATTCACGTCTGTAGGTTGTATGTAGTCACTGGGCACATAGGCAGCCATGCACACCCGTGGTGCAGCTGCCCACGCTATTCAGGCTGTGGGAGGACAGCAGTGGTCATCCTTGGATGTCAGATCACTCGTTATCTTAAAATGAAATGTTCTTGTTATTAACCACCATGAGTTGCTTTTAAAATGTATTCATTTTTACATTCGTTCCTCAGTCATTTACCTGTACTTACTCGCATCCACCTTTAGAAGAAACTGTTTCCTCTGGAAGTCTGACAATTTGCCAAACTCCTGCCTGGGTGGAGGGAAAATTCCTTCAGTTCTCTGGGCCTGGGTTTCCATCTCTGAAAAACTGTGCCCAGAGAAGGAGCCTCCGCAACCATTTCATTCCTGATTGTTTCGCTGAAATAAAACAATGTGTAGCCTGGATCTTTGGCAAATACTGCTGCAACAAAGCAAAACAGAACAGGAAGCATTTTGAGACTTCTCTTTGTGTCATGGGCTCTATTAAGAAAAAAAGAATTTGAAGCAAAATTAACTGTGCAATTATTATTGGTACTTTGTTCTTGATTCCAATAAAAAAGCAATTCCACAAACTCCAGTGTCTTTGTTTAGGCAGCGTATCTGCCCCCAGCCCACTCAGCCTGACTCTGGGCACAGGCCTGAGCCGCCCCTGCACGCGGCTGCCTCAGAACCGACGCTGCATTTTCTCCTTCAAACCTGCAGAGAAGGGAGCAACGGTTCCTTTCACCCCTCACTTGGAAATGATAGCGATGACTGAAAAAACAGACAAACAAAAAGCCCATTTAGATTGACTCCTGTTTGTGAGTATCTTTAAAGATCACTGTGCTCATAGGAATAAAAACATATAAATATCCAAAGCATTTCTTAAATTGTATTTATTTATTTATTGAGACAGAGTCTTGTTCAGTTGCCCAGGCTGGGGTGCAGTGGTGCAATCTCAGCTCATTTCTACCTCTGCCTCTTGAGTTCAAGTGATTCTCTGCCTCAGCTTCCCAAGTACCTGGGATTATAGGCGCATGCCACCACACCCGGCTAATTTTTTGTATTTTTAGTAGAGATGGGGTATCACCATGTTGGCCAGGCTGGTCTCAAACTCCTGACCTCAGGTGATCCACCCGCCTCGGCCTCCCAAAGTGCTGGCATTACTGGCCTGAACCACTGCGCCGGGCTTAAAGCATTTTATTTAGTGAGTTAATGCTAAAATATCTCTGAATTGGAAGATATAATAATTTTTGACAGTGCATATGAATAGAAATCGCCACAAAAAAAGTAAAAGGCTTACTTTTACTTTCAGCTCAAGGCTGAAAACATAAAGACATTTGGGAGTATAAAGTGATGTGGTCACCTCAGGATCCTACCTTTTTCTTCATTATTCCATACAAGGGGGCTCCAGAAAGAGCCACCGATCCAGGAGGCATGCGCTCTGGGCTCCAGACCTTGAACTATGGCTGTGGCTGCAGGGGCCCCTCCTGTTTGGGGGAGAAGGTCTAGGTGAGCCACCAGAGAGATCCCGGGGCCACCTTCAAGGCAGGGAGCACCTCAGGGTATGGAGCAAAGGTCTCCCACATTTCACAGGAGGTCAGAATTTCAGAGATGGGAGTCCACGCCCCGGAGTGTAACCTTCCACCCAGGCAGCACCTCCCTGCACAACACACAACACAGCTGCGAGGAACCCTCTGCCCTCCAGCGTCTGCTAGGGGAGACCTGCTGACCACCACTGCTAGACAACTGGGCTAGAAAGTTCTCTTTGAAACCAGGCCAGAACTGCATCCAAATCTGTACCTAGTGATCCTAGCTCAGCATGCTGGAGCTGTACAAACTCACCTTGTTTCTATGTCAGAGACCTACAGCCTCTGAGGATGGTTACTACAATTCTCTAAGCTGTCTCTCTCCTCGCCCAGTTGCAGCTCCCATCCTTCACACGATGTGCACTGTCCTCACCCATGGTCACCACGCAGCTCCTGCAGAGACTCTGCCTGTCACAGTTCCTTTCCGTTCTGTTCCATGAAACTGGGCACCCCCCATGTGCAGGCACCACCTGACGACTGAGGGAAGGGAGGAGGGAGGGAGGGAGGGAAGGAGGGAGGAAGGAAGGTGGGAAGAAGGGAGAGAGGGAGGGAGAGAGAAAGGGAGGGAGGGAAGAAGGAAGGGAGGGAGGGAGGGAGGGAAGAAGGAAGGGAGGGAGGGAAGAAAGGAAGGAAGGAAGGAGGAAAGAAGGAAGGGAGAGAGGGAGGGAGAGAGGGAGGGAGGGAAGAAGGAAGGGAGGGAGGGAAGAAAGGGAAGGAAGGAGGAAAGAAGGAAGGGAGAGAGGGAGGGAGAGGAGGAAGGGAGGGAGGGAAGAAGGAAGGGAGGGAGGGAAGAAAGGGAAGGAAGGAGGAAAGAAGGAAGGGAGAGAGGGAGGGAGAGGAGGAAGGGAGGGAGGGAAGAAGGAAGGGAGGGAGGGAAGAAAGGAGGGAAGGAAGGAGGAAAGAAGGAAGGGAGAGAGGGAGGGAGAGGAGGAAGAAGGAAAGGGGGTGGGGGAGGACAGAGAGGAAGAAAGGAAAAAGGGAGGGAGGGAGATGAAAGAAAAAGAGACAGCAAGTGGGCACAGTAGACCCAGCCCCTGCCAACCTTAGAGCCACAGGAAGGGATTCACAGTGAGGAGCATTCTGGGTAGAGAAGGATGTCACCCGGAGGAGGGCCGCAGGGGTCAACATGACCCACCTTAGGAGAACTCCCTTGAGCCAAGACCTGGAGGAAGGGTAGGTGGTCACACCTGGGAGGAGGAGCCCTAATGACCCAGGAGCAGGAGGAAAGGTGGGGAGGCTGCCGTTCCAGAACATTCCCTCCTGGTATGTTGGTGAAGTTGCCAACTGAGGCAGGGCCAGAGAGAAGGTTGGGCTGGAGTCTGGGGACCAGGTGCCCTGGAGGTTTTGAGGTGGGGAGCCACGGACTGTGGCCAAGGGTGTGGAGAGTGGATGTGTGGGTGAACCCAGAGGCAGGGGCCTAGGCAGGAGGCTGTGCCCTGGGGATGCAGAGAGACTGTCAAGCAGAAGAGGCTTAGAACGTTCCCTAAGTGATTTCTGTACAATCTGGCTGTGTTACAGGTAGAATGGGTTTGGGTAGGCTTATCTGGGAACCTAATGTCACTTTTTAACATTGTTTCTGTAGGGAATATTCTAAGATCCTATAATTGAACTTGGGTGTGACCTATCTGGAGATGGAGCATGGCGTATACCACAGCTTGGCAGTGCCCAGGGGGAGGCCCAGCTTCCTGGTGGCTCTTAGTGAGAGCTGGGTCTCGGATGCTTCTGGAGGGAGGATCAACTCTTCCAGGGGCTGTGGGTCCCTGGGACCGTCCCCGGCAGGGGCCCTAGGACAGAGTTTTAGGCCATTTGTGAAGGGACCTGAGCCGGCTTCCCTGATTCTCTCTCAGGTGATTAAAAAAAAAAAAAAAAAAAGAATAGAAAACCTAACACCTAGAGATGTTTCCAAAAAAGTATTTAAAAACAAGCCATTAAATTGAACCCTCTAGGAAAGCAGGTCTTGGCTAATTATTACTGTGGTTTAATCTTAACAGAGAATTTGTGGGCACTGTCTCTGTGATGAGGTCACCAGCCTGTGGTCAAGGACTAGCATTTTATTTCTAATTCCCAGTCTGCCGTGGAATGATGCTTTTGTAAAATACAGTAAAAAGGAATTACTTCTAAAAAAGTGAAATAAAAGTAATCCATAAAAGTGCCAGGCATGGTGACTCATGCCTGTAATCCCAGCACTTTGGGAGGTCAAGCTGGGTGGATCACCTGAGGTCAGGAGTTCGAGACCAGCCTGGCCAACATGGTGAAACCCTGTCTCTACTAAAAATACAGACATTAGCTGGGCATGGTGGCAGGCACCTGTAGTCCCAGCTACTTGGGAGGCTGAGGTAGGAGACTCGCTTGAACCCAGGAGGTGGAGACTGAAATGAGCTGAGATTGCGCCACTGCACTCCAGCCTGGGCAACAGAGCAAGACTCGACTCCATCTCCAAAAAAAAAAATAATCCATCAAAGAAAAGTCAGACTTTTGAAGTGTGAGATTCAATATACGTAGCACTACTGTGTCAAATTGCTGCAGGAGTTTTAAATTCTCACCGCTCACTTCTGCCCCTACTTCCTCACCTGTGGCGTTCAGTGTGAGGGGTGAGCCAGCCGTGGGCCACATTGGAGTGTGGTGATGGGGTATGTCACTGTTTTCCAGGACAGCTGGCCCGACAGCGCAGCTGTGCTCAGGGCTTAAGGGGCGGTGAGTGTTCAGCCTCCACCCTCCTTGCTGACGTGGCATTCCCGGAAATCCAAAACAGTGTGGTTACTGAGGTCATTTAGATCTTGAATCCAATTCTCTGGTGTTCCTTTTCTTTAGGGGAACATTGTTATTTCTGTGAAAACAGGGACTGGGGCTTTCAGGATAAAGGGGGATGATGATCGTTTCTGAAACTGAAGAAGCGGGAGAGAAGCACTAGTGATGGCAGCTGAAGCCTCATGAACCTGGGCTGGTGGCTGTGGAACGCCAGGTCAGCTCCAGCCTAGGAGTGAGTCCTTGAGAGTAAGTCAGGGTCATAATGGTGTCCATACACAGCAGCAGACTTCCCTGTGTTTCCTAAGGGCCTGATGAAAGAGGCACCATGATGCTCCACCACCCTCCAGTCGGGCCCCATTTCCCTCCTGGGCTCCTCCACATGCCCCTGCCTTGCCTCCCCTGCATCCAGACAGAAGCCCTGTAACAGGTCAGCCGATGAAATGACTAAAGCAGAAGCAGTTTCCAGAATGCAGAGGTCATCCGGGCTTCCTCATGGGACAGAGGTCCGACCGCTCACAGCTCTGCGCATCCATGTCTCTCTCTCGGTGGACAAGGGACAGGGTGTGTTAGTTCGCTGCCACCTCTGGCGGAGAAAGTTCCACGGCAGAATCAGAGGGACACGTGGCTGGTTCCCGGCACACACTCGCACCGCTCTCTTCGATGTGATTTTATCTGTGAAGGCATGTGCATAATCAGTGGGGATTCATTTTCAGAGAAAGGACCCGCTAAAAAAAAGTGACCCTAATGAATGTCATTAGGAAGGAAATGCTGCTTTCTCTCTGGCCACTGTTTACACCGGGGCTGTAAACAGTCCAGTGTGTCCATGGTAACCAGCAGCTCCACATTTAACTTTTCAGTCTATAAAGGAGGCAATTACTTTCTTCTTTACATTTGTATGGTTTATAATAGCAATAAGACTGCCCCCGCCCTGGGTCAGACAACTCCTGGTGATTAATGAACAACTGGCCATTTTCATTTAAGTTTTTCTTTCTTAAGGGCTTTTGATTTCACTCCAGGGTCTTAAACTTCCTTGGTCACTTGCTAACTGCCAAAAAATGTCCTCCTTGTGGGTCATGACTGCCCCACACTCTTGGTTCTAAGACAAAGGCAAGCCTGCTGCAGTATCTTCCGTGTGGCCGCATTAGTCCGTGAGTGGCACTGTTTTACCCTCTTTGTGTATGTACTCATGCAAGTGGCTTCTGTGTATTTGAGGAGGTAGCTGGGAGGATATTTTGTGATTCAGAAGCAATATAATGCATGATGGACAAAGGAACGTATTCTGTGTAACGTCACAGCACTAAGGCATTAGAGTTCAGTGCAATTCTCTGCTTTACAAAATGACAATGGGAATGCCATCCGGAGGCTTCCTCTACTCATCCAGCTCTACCTGGAGAAATTCAAGCTTTATTTATCACATGAGAAACACTTATCAGTCACCTCCAGGTGTATGTGCCACATGATGTAGGGTCACAGGCATGTATTTGCCCCGTAATCAAAAGATACTGCACATTTATTCTGTATTAACTTCTTGGCTTGACTTGGGCTGTGCACAAGCTGGCATCATAATCTGTGGAAGGGGATGGGTATAGACAGTGAATCCTACCACCCAGCATGCAAATTGGAATCTTCAAGGAGACACTGTGAGCTTGAGGTTGTCGAGATGTTGCTTCATTGTGGTCATCTCCACTGCAGCTGCGGTGGCAGGAAGACGGCACTGCTTCCTGACATCCACCCACGAAGGACACTTCCTCAGGTGCTCTTTGAACCATTTAAATGGTCAGGGCGATTCACCTGCTCATGGAACCAGCCTGCATGTGGGTTAGAATAGACACCACTGGGCGTATCTATTGAGGATGCAGAGCAGACACACAGGGGATGGCAATTCTCTACGCGGTGTGAACACAGGGTTTGGTGTAGCTGATGGTTTAGTGGTGGAAGATGAATGTCTGACCCTCTGCTGTGGCTCTCGAGAGAAAAGACTTCCTGGATGGTGCCAGCTCTGTGCAGTGGGGTGATGGGTGCTGAACGTGCTTGGTGGGTCACCTGAGCTTTGGGTGCCTGCGTGGAGCGCTGGCCCAGCACTGGAGGGGCTTGGGTGTCATGCTCCCTTCTGGAGCTGCTGCTTGGAGATTTTTAACTCAGTCAGTATAAGCCTTTCTTTAGTGGTAATATTCCTGAGAATCCAAGAGAGTTAAGTTTGGAGAGAACCTAACTGTTATGTGTGTTGCTTTTAGCTTCTAACTTATTCCAGGTATATATCATGAACTATATGTGTAAAGGCAACTTTTAAGTGGCAATCTTTAACATAGATATCCAAATACAACACCAACCTGCTTTTCAAACTGTCTGGGCAGATGTTATTTGGCGTCATTCAGCCCGGAAGACAGTGCAGTCCTACTGTTCAGAACCTCCATGTATATCTGCAGCCGGGCAGGGACGCGCCCGGCTCAGAGTCCACCTTCCTCGGCAGCAGCCATTGCTACATGGTGGGCAGGCGGCTTCCTGCCCCTCCACTTCATGCTTCCCCAAGTAGCATGGCGGAACATTTTTTTAAAAACAAGGAAGGAGGAGGGAAAAGCTGTTCCACTCTGCAGATTCATTCCCGAGGGAGTGCTGTTGCTCTTGGAGTCATCCATGCTGGGCACGTGCCTCCGTTGGCCGGGTGCTCTGTGGGCTGCTCCTGCCCATCCTCGGCTTCCTCCGCACCAGGCTCTATCCCTGCCCGCTCCTCACTGCTTGGGTTCGCTGTCATGTCAAGCCCTGCACTTTGCTTGAGGTTAAGTGTTGGGGAATCTCCCTCCTCACCTCCCTGCGTGAGAGCTGCCGGACACCTGTGGGTCTTCCTGTCTCCCTGAGCACAGGACAACCCCCCACGGCCAAACAATCAGCACAGACCCCAACCACAGTCGGACCCCCCTCTGTGGTCTCACAGACAGAGAGGGTCTGTCTGCTTCTTAAGACAATGTGTTTTACTTTTCAACCGTGAACCATTCCCAGCTCCCGGGGAGTGCCAGGCGTGGTGCCAGGTGCTAGATTCCCATGGTGAGTGCCCGAGGCGGCCCCACACCCGGGGCTCAGCCTTCAAGGGCTGCAACAGAGAGGCTCAGCCTGCAAGAGCAAAGCAGGGTGCTACAGCTCAGAACACCGAGGGCTCCGGACTAGGTGGCCAGAGAAAGTCTCGGGGAGAGGTGGCCTGGAAGCTGAGTTCTAGTCCTGGGAAGAGTCGGGAAAAGCCTCCCAGGCTGAAGAAAGGGCAAGTCAGAAGCTCTGCTCGGGGCCTGCAGGCCGTGCACAGCCCCAGGGCCTGCCCAGAATCGCTGCGGGCTGGAGCCTGTCCCAGGCAGGCCCTGGAGGCTACGGCGGGATTTGGTTTCCTTCTGTGAAGGGAGCTGCAGAGGAGTTTCCAGCGAGGGAGTCTTGTGATCGGAATGATGGTTTCAAATGTGATCTCTGAAACTGGGGAAGAACAGACGGTACACAGACAAGAGCGGAGGCGAGGAGGCCACGGTCCCTGATGGACCCCGTGGCTGGGGGACCCCGTGGGATCCTCTGGGGAGGCGATACCGTGGGACGGCAGCCTCAGAGCCAGAGCAGCAGCAGTGGGAGAGAAAATCAGATGAACGTGGGGATGTTTGGAGCAGGGGTGAGAGAAAAGGAGAGCTCGAACCAACTCCCAGGCCTCTGGCCTTGGTGATGGGTGAAGATGACACCGCTGGCCCTGCGGGGAAACGCAGCATGGAGACGGCCAGCGCCCAGAGAACCCGGGCCCTGTGCTTGACAGTAAAGCTCCACTGAGTGCTATTTAACCTGGGTTGTTGGAAAGATTCCCTGCGATTGTGAGCGCTCCCGGTTCATTATTATGAACTTCGAGCATTAAGCTGCTACGGAGACACAAGCGTGACAGTTAACGTCGTTGGCGGTGCACCGCAGAAACTGGTTTTTACGCCAATATTGACCTAACTGGCCAATGCAGACTTTGAAAATGCACGTTGAAGAAACAGTGGTCAGATCTGGGGTCACTGGAACTCAGCAGAGAAGATTCACGCCCCCTCTTCCGAACCCTCTTTCTGCAAAGCTTCAGTGCTCACTCATCAATACTTCTTTGTGAATTTCTAGAAGTCCAAGTTCCAGTAGCCTAATTAATTTAGTTCCTCTGATAGGAGGATGAGCCAAGGGAAAGGAATGGCTGTTAAAGGAGCTTTTATCTCAGCCCAAATTGCAATCAGCCTTCTAATTAACCGAACAATTTAACTGAAACTAACTATTTTAGTTAGCACTGTCCAGGAATTTCTGATGAGTCTTTGTACCACAGGAACCAGAACGCGTTGGTACTTTTTACTTGGTTTCTAAATGTTACTTACCTTGTTTCCATCTCTTTTTTATGGATACATAATGATGGTTCACATTTACGGAGTACCTGTGATATTCTGATACATGCAGGCGATGTGCAATGACCACATCAGAGCGTTCAGGGTATCCATCCTCATTCATCATTTCTTTGTGTTGGGAACATTTCAAGTCTCTTTTCTAGCCATGCTGAAATACACGATAATTATTTTGTTTGGTGTTCATCACTGTGCTCCTGCCACGCCAACATCCTCCTGCTGTGTAGTTTTCTGTTGGCTAATAGCCATCATTAACGCCTTATTCCCAAAAGCCCTTACCTGTAGCTTAACACCTCATTCACTCCCTTCCCAGATAAAATAAGTGCACTGTGACTTGTATATGTATTCAGGGCATTATTTGTTTAGTTTTTTTTTAATCGGCAACTAATAATTGCCTGTATTTCTGGAGTGCAATGTGATGCTTCAATGCGTGGATCTATCGTGAAATGGGCAAATCAGGCTAATTAGCATATCCACCACCTCACATACTCATCGTCCTTTGTGAGAACATTTAAAATCCACTTGTTTAGCAATTTTGAAGTAAACCATGCATCGTTATTAACTATAGTGACCTCACTGTGCAGTAGACCAGCAGAGCTCCTTCCTCTTGTCTAGCTGAAACTTTGCATCTTCTGACCAACGTTTCTCCTTCCCTTGCCCACTCAGCCCCTGGGACCGCCGTTCCATTCTCTGCATCTGAAAGTATGAAATTTCAGACTCCACATAGGAGTGAGATCATGCGGTGTTTGCCTTTCTCTGCCTGGCTTGTTACCTGGTATAATGTCCTCCGTGTTTATCCACGTTGTCACAGATGATAGGCTTTACTTCTTTTCTGTGACTGAACACAATTCCATTGTGTAGATGTACCATGCTTTCTTTTTTTTTTTTTTTTTTTGAGATGGGGTCTCACTCTGTCTCCCAGGCTGGAGTGCAATGACGGGATCTTGGCTTACTGCAACCTCCACCTCCCGTGTTCAAGCAATTCTTCTGCCTCAGCCTCTTGAGTAGCTGGGACTACAGGTGCGTGCCACCACGCCCAGCTAATTTTTTGTATTTTTAGTAGAGATGGGGTTTTGCCATGTTAGCCAGGATGGTCTCGATCTCCTGACCTCGTGATCTGCCTGCCTCGGCCTCCCACTGTGCTGGGATTCCAGGTGTGAGCCGCCGTGCCCAGCCTACCTGCTTTCTTTATCCATTCATCTACTGATGAACATTTAGGTTGATCTGTATGTTGGCTATTGTGATCAGTGCTGTGGTTAACATGGTATTGAATTCAGTATGTGATTTCAATACCTTTGGATGTAGACCCAGAAGTGGGGTTACTGGATCCTGAGGGACTTCAGTTTTTGATATTTTGAGGGGCCTCCGTACTGTTTTCCATAATGGGTGCGCCAGTTCACACTCCCTTTTCTCCATATCGCCGATTCTGCCATGTTGCTAACATCACTCTCTATATCCTATTTGGTTTTTTAAAGTGTGCTTTTAGGACTTGTAAAATATGTTATTTCATTTAAAAGAAAAAGCCAAAGAGTAACTACACTAAAATAATCTGTATTAGGCAGCTTTGTGACAAAGCAATGGGAGAAAGGAAAGCTTTGGAGAAAAGGAAAAGAGGCGGGGAAAAGGAAGAAAGGAGGGAAGAAGGAAAGAGCAAAGAAGACGGAAAGGCAGGAACGCAGAAGGAGAGCGTGAAGGGGAAGCTGGGGGCCCAGCTCTGAGGGCGGCTTGACTATGTGTGGAGGCAAACAAGAGCTTCCGGGCAGAGCCCCTCTTCATCTCCATCTCAGCTGAAGGCCTCGAGGTCTGGCTTAGCACAGCGATTAACTGGAGGACCACATCCCCATGGGCAGTAAGAGGATTTACCGTTGAGGCTCCTGGAGAAAAACAGGGAAGGAATACACGGATGGAGAGGCTCCTTGCTGTGTGAAGAGTCCCAGCTCCATGTCCTGTTGCCCGGGACAAGGCTGGAGTGTCGGAGGCCCCTCCTTCCAGGACTGCACTCAGAGAAGGAGCCCGCTGGCCAGCAATCCGGGGGTGCCCTCATCCCTCAGTCCTCTGTCAACACAACACACACCAGAGACACTCTCGGCCTCACAGCTTCCCGAAGTGCCTCTCAGGGACCACACACCCAACACTGGAGGACACTTCCCAGGAGGACGGCGAGGTAGGGGCCCCCACGCAGACATGCTCACAAGGGGCACGGCGAAGGGTGGGCATGTGGGTGATGCTCCCTGTGCTTCTGCAGGGACAAATCGCTGGGAAACCAACAAGACGAGGAGGGCAGGCCAGCCTGGGACCAGAGAACAAGTGGTGTGGCTGCTTCTGAGCACTGTGATCTCCTACTGATGACAGAGAGAGAGCAGAAGAATCAGAAGGCCTTACTGGGAGAGGAGAAAAGAGAGAGCTGCTGTGGCCAGCTGGGGTTCTACTAGAGCCAATAAAGAGTCCAGCTCCAAGGACGACCATGGAGACCCACATCCCAGAACACCAATCTGCCTGTCAGCACCACACACCCACGCTCAGAACAAACTTTGCAGCCGTTGTGAACTGACGTGGTGCGGTTCCAGGCATGCAGCTAAGTGAAAAAAACAGCACAAAACAGTAAGCAGAGTACATCACCCTCCAAAAAGCAAGAAGTGGGAATAAGAAAGAATACTCACACACCCGTGCACACACATGCACACACACGCACACATGCACTTGCACACATACGCAGGCATATGCACACACAAGCACATGAGCACACAAGTACACACGTGCACACACATGCACACACACACGCACACATGCACTTGCACACATACACACGCATATGCACACACAAGCACATGAGCACACAAGTACACACATGTGCACACACGCACCCATGCACATGTGCACACACAAGTGTCCATATGCACGCACACACACGTACACACATGAACGCACATGCACACACACAAGTACACACATGTGCACACACGCACATATGCACATTTTGTAAAAAGAAACCCAGGATTATCCAAGCCAACAACAAAAATGTTGACCATAGGGCGTGAGTGGAAACTGGATGAAAGGGACATGAATGAGCATGAGACTTCTCTGAGAATCTTTGTGTGTGTTTTTAATTTATAAACCATATAAAACAAAAAAACACTTCAAAGAAATTCTGAACTTTGCTTCATGGGTTTGTATTGATATAATAATTCTGAATCTATCTTGCACATATTAGACTGTAGAACAAATAAGTAAATATTTTGACCTTCTTAGGAACCAGGAGCATTGCCATAGGGAAAGGAGAGACCAGTATGTGATAGTGGAAGGTGAGGAAGAAGACATCAGGCCTTGTGTTGTAGGGTTTTAATTGGAGGTATCCGTATAAGCCCATAATTTCTAATCTTTAACCTGGCCTGCTGGAAGAGTCTAGAAGCACTGCACGCCTCTAGCAATGAGCATACTACCACCCAGATCTGTGCTTCTCAATTATTTGATCAAAGGAAGCAAGACTTCTGGGAGAAAAGGTTGATTTGGGGTGTCGAGCAGGTGAGCTTGGAATAACTTTTTGGGTCAGAAAGCAAGACAAAGCTCAAAATCAAAGGGGGGGCATCTGGTGCTGGCTTAGAGGGCATAAGCCCACTGCTGCTTCCAGCTCCCCCTGATTAACCAGAGAACTTGGGCGAAATACAAGCAGTGACCACCTGATGCCACTGAAAGTAAACAGGGGAAGGCGGATCGGGAAAGAGGTCCAAACATGAGGAAAACCAGTATGCCCATGGTAAGTCCTCTGGATTTCTTTCCTCTTTGTATCTGTGAAGTTGGAAGCAAAGGTGAATGTCTTAGTCCACTTTGGACACTACAACAAAATACCATAAACCAGTGTTGTATAAACAACAGGAACTTATTTCTCACAGTTTGGAGGCTGGAAGTCCAGGATTGAGGTGCTGACAGATTCCACGTCCTGCGAGGGTTTCCTTGTTCACAGAAGCCACCTTCTGGCTGTGTCCTCACAGGGTGGGATGGCTGGGGGAGCAACTGCGGCTCTTTTATAAGAACGCTAATCCCACCCTGAGGCTTCACTTTCATGACCTGGTCACTCTCAAAGGCTCCACTCCTCATGCCGTCACGTTTGGAGTTAGGATTTCAACACACGAGTTTTGGGGCCACAAAAATAGGGTCCATAACAGTGAGCTGACGTGGGACCTCCTTCTCAGGCATGGGCAGCAGAACTCCAAGGGAAGCCCAGCTCTTTTGCCAGAGGCTGGAAAGGCACCCCTGTGAGCCAGAGTACATGGAGATCATCCCTGTTTTTCTTCCCTTCTTTCCTGAAGCCAGCCCCACTTGCATTGCCGCATGAATGGTGCCGTCACCTGAGACCCCAAGAGGCCCATCTCTCTGGTCAGGTGCCGTCACCTGAGACCCCGAGAGAAGGCCCAATCTCTCTGGTCAGAGGACCTGGGAAAGGGCCCTTATGTGTGAAGAATGAAGCCGGTGGGGGGTGTCCCAGTTACTGTTTTCTCTCTTTTTGTTGAGACGGAGTTTCGCTCTTGTTGCCCAGGCTGGAGTGCAGTGGTGCGATCTCAGCTCAATGCAACCTCCTCCTCCCCAGTTGAAGCGATTCTCCTGCCTCAGCCTCCCAAGTAGCCGGGATTACAGGCATCCACCACCACACCTGGCTAATTTTTTTTTTGGTAGAGACAGAGTTTCACTATGTTGGCCGGGCTAGTCTCAAACTGCTGACCTCAGGTGATCCACCTGCTTTGTCCTCCCGAAGTGCTGGAATTATAGGCACAAGTCACCACGCTCGGCTTGTTTTCTCTGTTTTTCCTGCTGCTCTTGGCCGTGAAGCTGCACAAGAGTGTTGAGGGCAGAACTTCTGAGATAATCCCAATCATCTGGCCACAGACACTGGGAACATGACCTTAAATGCTGCAGACTGTGGGGAAATCCCGGAAAGAAGAATGTTGGGGAAAGGGATTCCCCAGTTCTGTGTATAAAGCCGCAGATGCATGCGATCAACCGCAGAAGTGCAGTGAAGGCCGTGGAGACCCTATTCCCAGACTAAGCTCCAGGGTACATGTGAGGGCCGGCCCCAGACAGCAAGGCAAACGCCGTGAGAGCAGCTGGGCCTGGAACCAGCACCCATAGAAGTTTCCGTGGCCCTGGAAACCTGCACCCCGAGCCTAGCTGGGCAACCGCCTGTTAACACAAGCCAGTCACAAGCATCAACATCCTCCAGAAGGTTTTCACAAGACCCAGGCTTGTCTGGAATCACTCAGCACGACAAACAATCCCTGGCCAAGTTTCAGCACAAAACAGAATCAGAAGATGCCAACCCTTATATAGTCCAGTCATCAGTGGACAAAGAGGACAGATAATTACCCATGACAGAGAAGACTGGGCACCACGATGGCCCTGTTGGCCTGATTGGTGTGAAGACGCCACACAGTGAGGGCACCAGAAACACACCCTAGGGTGGACCATGTTGCACACCACTGAGCAAGCCTTTGAACATGCACAAGAACCAAAATTGTATAAACTGTATTGATTAAACATAATGGAATTAAGAAGGAAGTCAATAACAAAAAGATACCCAGAACATCTGCAAACATTTGGAAATTAGATAACATATTTTTGAATTACCCATAAGTCAAGAGAAAGAAACAAGGGAACTTAGAAAATATTTTTACTTGAATAAATACGAAAACACAGCATATCAAAACTAGAAGGACACAGCTAGAGCAGTGCTTACACCCAAAATTATAGATTCACATTGTTACATTTGAAAAGAAGTAATGTCTGAAATCAAGAATTTAGCCTTTCACCTTAAGAAGCAAAATAAAAGCAAACTAAATCAGAGCAAACAGAAGGAAGACAATAAAACAGCAGGCAACATTGGAACTGGAGACAGAGCCACAGAGAAAACTAATGGAGCCGAGAGTTGGCTCTTTGAAAATATCAGTAAACTCAATGAGCCTCTATCCAGAATAAGGAAGGAAAAAGACAAGATACAGTTTACCAGCTTATGTAGTGAGAGAGAGGATATCACTACAGGTCTAGAAACATGGAAAAGGTAATAAGGAAATACTATGAACCACACTCTAACCATATTCGATAACAGATTAAATGACCAATTTTTTGAAAGACACAACCAAAACTCACTCAAAAAGAGAGAGATAACTGGAATTACTCCATACTATTGAGGAAATTGAAGCCACACTTAAGAACTTAAAAAAAAAGAAGAAACTCCAAGGCCAGATAGCTTCACTGGAAAATGCTATCAAACATCAGAGCAAGGGATGACAGCTGTGCACACACTCTTCCAGAAAACAGGAGAGGAGGGAACACGTTCCAGTCATTTATGAGATCAACGTTATCCTGATACAAAACACCGACAGACATTACAGGACAACTGCAGAGCCATATCCCTCATGGGCAGAGATACAGAAACCCACAGCCTGATATCAAAACACAGACAGACATTACAGGACGACTACAGAGCCATATACCTCATGGGCAGAGATACAGAAACCCACAGCAAAAAAATAGCAGGAAGAATTTGCCCATGTATATTAAGGATAATATATCATGACCAAGGGGGGTTTATTCCAGGAATGCAAAGTGGGCTCAACATTTGAAAATTAATATGTCATCATATTAAGAAAAGAAGAAAACTCATGTGATCACCTAATTAGACACAGACAAAGAATTTAACAAAAATGTAACATTCATTCTTGATAGAAATTCTCAGCAAACTGAGAATAAAAGGGTATGCCCTTAACTTGTTAAAAGTAATCTACAAAAAACCTATAGCTAACATCATACTTAAGTGGTAAAGACTGACTGCTTATCCCATAAAATTAGGAAAAAGGTAAATTTGTTCAATGTCACTGCTTCTATTTTTTATTCAACGTAATACTGGAAATCTTTGCCAACGAAACTAAGCAAGGAACAAAACAAAGCATACAGGCTGTAAAGGAAGAAATAAAACTGTCTCCATTTACAGATGACATGATCATCTACATGACAGATCCTATGGAATCTACATAGAAAGTCCTAGAACGAACAGTGAAGTCTAGCAGACTCACAGGATACAGGCAATATGCTAAAAAGAAATCAGTTGTGTATCTATATATTAGACATAAACAACTGGAAATCAATTTTTTAAGAACCATTTCCAATGCAGAATAAAAATAAAACATTTAGGTATTCATATGAAAAAATATTGCAGGATATGTATGCTGAAAACTATAAAATGCTGATGAAAGAAATCAAAGAAAATCCATATAAATGAAAAGACACTTGTGTGCATGAATTGGAAGACTTACTATGGTTGCCATGTACATTCTTCCCAGCTGGATCTATAGGTCCGAGGCCACCCTAACCAAACCTCCCCAGGACTCTTTCAGAATAGCCAAACCCTGATTCTAAAATCTACCCAAAAAGGCAAGTTATTAGAAACACCAGAACAATTTTGAAAAAGAAGAAAATTGAAACTACTTCATTTCAATCCTTATTCTAAAGATACCATAATCAAGACAATGTTATACCAGCAAAAAGATAGACATAGATCAATAGAAGAGAATAGAGTCCAGAGATAGACTTGCACAATTGATTTTCAACAAAAGTACAAAGACAATTCAATGGAGAAGAGACAGTCTTTTTAACAAATGTCACTGAAACCGTTAGACATCTACATGTGAAAATAAAAAGGTCTCCATTAACTAAAAATTGATCACAGACCTAAATGTAAAGCATGAAACTCTAAAAAATTTAGAAGAAAATATAGAAGGAAACCCCTGTGACCTTGGTTTAGCAAAACATTCTTAGATACAACATTGAAAGCAAAAGCCATAAAGGAAAAATTAATAAACTGAACTTCATCCAAATTAAAACCTTTTGCTCTGTCCAGGTCAGTGCTAAAAGAGTAAAAATACAAGATGCAGATTAGAATAAAATGTTTTAAAATCATATACCTTGCAAAGGAGTTCCATACGGGCCATATATAGAACCCTCAAAACTCAACAGTAAGAAACCAAGCAACCCAGGAATGAAATTGGCAAAGCATTTGAACACGTACTTTAACAAAGAAAATACATGAGTGGCAAATAAACACATTTTTTTTTTTTTTTTTTTTGAGACGGAGTCTCGCTCTGTCGCCCAGGCTGGAGTGCAGTGGCACGATCTCGGCTCACTGCCAGCTCCGCCTTCTGGGTTCCCGCCATTCTCCTGCCTCAGCCTCCCGGGTAGCTGGGACTACAGGCGCCCGCCACCACGCCTGGCTAATTTTTTGTATTTTTAGTAGAGATGGGGTTTCACCGTGTTAGCCAGGATGGTCTCGATCTCCTGACCTCATGATCTGCCAGCCTCGGCTTCCCAAAGTGCTGGGATTACTGGCATGGGCCACCGTGCCTGGCCATAAACACATTTTTAAAAAGCTCAATATCATTATTCACTGGGGAATGAATGGAAATTAAAAGCATAATGAGATGGCACTGTACTTCATATATTTAGTATGGTTTTTCTTTTTTTTTTTTGAGATGGAGCCTCGCTCTGTTGCCCAGATTGGAGTGCAGTGGCGTGGTCTTGGCTCACTGCAACCTCTGCCTCCTGGGTTCAAGCGATTCTCCTGCCTCAGCCTCCCGAGTAGCTGGGGAGTAGCTGGGATTACAGGCACACGCCACCATGCATGGCTTTTATTTTTTTTATTTTTTATTTTTTTGGTATTTTTAGTAGAGATAAGGTTTCACCATGTTGGCCAGGCTGGTTTCAAAGTCCTGACCTCAGGCGATCCATCTGCCTCGGCCTCCCAAAGTGCTGGGATTACAGGCATGAGCCACCGCGCCTGGCTAGTAAAATCAAACAGATCTTATAAGAGCTCATAAATATGTATTTGTATTTATCCAAATGAAATGAACAAATAAGCCATTTAAATAACCCAAATTGTGGTCATTATCCTCACCTCTCTACGTGCACTGATTGAGCATGACCATATAACAGTTTTATGGGTGTTTCTTTTCAACAACTATTTTCATGAAATTTAAAAATGACTATAATTGGCCAGGTGCAGTGGCCCATGCCTGTAATCCCAGCACTTCGGGAGGCCAAGGTGGGCGGATAACCTGAGGTCGGGAGTTCGAGACCAGCCTGACCAAAATGGAGAAACCCTGTCTCTACTAAAAATACAAAAGTTAGCCGGGCATGGTGGCGCATGCCTGTAATCCCAGCTACTCGGGAGGTTGAGGCAGGAGAATCGTTTGAACCCGGGAGGCAGAGGTTGCGGTGAGCCGAGATCGCGTCATTGCACTCCAGCCTGGGCAACAAGAGTGAAACTCTGTCTCAAAAAAAAAAAAAAAAAAAAAAAAAAAAGACTATAATTACTCTTTGCATTTGGGGATTTCTGGAACATGCCTAAGCAGTTGTTTCCTCACTGCTTCTCTTAGAACAGAAGGACGGCTCCGTGTCTGAGTGCAAAAGCGTCTGCAGAAGGAAGCTGATGCAGCTCAACTCCCAGAAAAGGGGCCGTGGGATGAGAGGTATCCCCTCACATTTACCTTGTGAATACCCCATGCCACCCCCTACAGAAAGAATCTGCAAGGTTAGAGCTTACATAGCTGTGTACGTTACATCTATAGTCTTTTGTCAAAGGTAAAATATCTCATTATCTGTGACGGGAAAAGCCATCTGCACCCAAATTTGGAGCCTCCTAGCTCAAGGCTTTAAACTGAGATTTTATAGCTCTTTGCTTCAGACCACTCCGCTGCAGATGAGCACTGGTGGTTTACACCAGTGTAAAGGCAGAGATCCGTGTGCTCCTTATTAAGGTCAGAGTAAATGTCTTCATCCTTTTAAAAGCACTGCCAGGTCCTGAGACAGCTTGCGACCTTTCCAAGATTGACTAGAAGTACTTCTCACACTGGTGTCACGCCGCCTGTGTCTATCTGAACGTCACACAATTGTGTTGTTTAGAACAGAGCTAGGCCTGTCCTGGAGCAGGCAAGGTCACACTGCATTGTCGGGAGGACCCCTTTTTATCATGTGCCTTCATTTACTTCTACCCCTCCTTAACCTGTCGCAAAAGAATGCCTTTTCTTCCTAGATAATGCAAGTAGAGGATGGCAGAAATAAATATAATAAATAAAATACGCCTTGTGGCAAGTTGTGCCAGCCGATCGCTAGAACAGACTCCCCCTGTTAAGAGAGCTCGTCTGGGGTCCATTGAGGGCGCCGTGGCATTTGGGGTGGCAGGACCTCAGCTCACCCCTGCTCAGACTCTTGGCTCTCCTGTGCTGTCCCAGAAACACCCCTTTCTCCTTTAGACACCGCAGAAGGAAGGGGATCAGTCCACACTATCTGGAGGGTTTTGGCTTTAATCCTTTCCTGCTCTCTTTGCTTGGCTACACTTCATTCCTTCCTTCCCCGCTCCCCTCGTTCCTCCCCGCCCCTCTTTTTCGCCACTTCCTTCTACCCCCTTCCTCCCTCCCTCCATTCCTCCCACGTTTCCCTCTTTTTTTCTTTCCCTCCTCCCTCCCTGCCTCCCACCCTTCCCTCATTCCTCTCTTCCTTCTTTCCGCCCTCCCTTCCTCTCTCCCTCCCTGCCTTCCCTCCTTTTTCCCTTCCTTTCTTCCTCTCTCTCTCCATCCTTTACTGCCTCCCTTCCTCTTTTCCTCCCTCCCTTCTTCCCTTCCTGGACAACCAAGTCTAGCAGGTGCCAGGCACTGTCCTAAGAGCTGAGGATCCAAGTCCAATGGAGACAGCCTTCTTTCCTTATAGGAATGACAGGGGCAGGAGAATGGAAGGTGATCACAGGGCATTGTGCCAAGGTAGGGGAGCCTCTCAGTGACACAGGTTGAGGAGGGCAGGGGAGTTTTCGGCAGAGGGGCCTCCTGAACCTAGGAGGGGTCTTCGTGACTAGCAGCAGCCCCATCGGGCAGGTGCCATGAGCAGGGCTGTGTCTCAGCCGTGTGCGTGTCTCAGCCATGTGTGTGTCTCAGCCGTGTGTGTGTCACTGCATGTCTCAGCACTGTGCGTGTCTCAGACATGTGCATGTCACTGCATGTCCCAGCCACGCATGTGTCACTGTGTGTCCCAGCCATGCATGTGTTGCTATGTGTCCAAGCCGTGTGCGTGTCACTGTGTGTCCCAGCCATGTGCGTGTTGCTGTGTATCCCAGCCATGCATGTGTTGCTATGTGTTCCAGCCGTGCATGTGTCACTGTGTGTCCCAGGCATGTGTGTGTCACTGTGTGTCCCAGCCATGTGTGTGTCACTGTGTCCCAGCCATGCGTATGTCACTGTGTGTCCCAGTCATGTGTGTGTTGCTGTGTGTCCCAGCCATGCATGTGTTGCTATGTGTTCCAGCCATGCATGTGTCACTGTGTCCCAGGCGTGTGTGTGTCACTGTGTGTCCCAGGTGTGTGTGTGTCACTGTGTGTCCCAGCCATGCGTGTGTCACTGTGTCCCAGCCATGCGTGTGTCACTGTGTGTCCCAGCCATGCGTGTGTCACTGTGTCCCAGCCATGCGTGTGTCACTGTGTGTCCCAGCCATGTGTGTGTTGCTGTGTGTCCCAGCTGTGTGTGTGTCACTGTGTGTCCCAGCTGTGTGTGTGTCACTGTGTGTCCCAGCCATGCATGTGTCACTGTGTCCCAGCTGTGTGCGTGTCACTGTGTGTCTCAGCTGTGTGCGTGTCACTGGCACATGCTCCCTAAAGTCACTGATGCCATTTGAGTTTTAATATCCAAATTGCCCGTTTTGAAATGTGTCTATGTGAATCTATTTAAAGTCCTGTCTGCTGCGCAGTGGTGCATTCGATATATGAGGAGTTGTGATTTCATTTCTCATTTATTATTCTTCATATTCAAATTCAGAATGTGTGATTTCTCTCTGAGAGTTCTCAGAGGACTGTAAGTGGAACCGAGACACGCCTCTCGCCTTCTGCAGGTTCCCTGATCCGACTGGTGGCCACATGTCCGAGCCGTCACAGGGCTGGGCTGTTGTGGCTGGCACTGTTGGTGACAACCTCCCAACCTGCCTGTGACGGAGGCCACAGCACACTCAGGGGTCGCCTGCCATGCTCCCCGTGCCTGGGGTTTGCGGTGAAAGCCCCAGGCTACTGAGCCCATTA
Organism: Pan troglodytes; assembly: GCF_028858775.2. Lineage (NCBI taxonomy): Eukaryota > Metazoa > Chordata > Mammalia > Primates > Hominidae > Pan > Pan troglodytes. Next base: position 117,756,041 of record NC_072412.2, on the reverse strand, counting down.
GGGGTCCCGAGATGGTCCATCCCCTCCCCACCCACCTCCAGCAATCTCTTGAAGGGGCAGCCTCGGCGACAGCCCCTTGATTGGGGCTTGGCAGGCCCAGCGGGGATCCGGGGGCTGGAAAACACGCCAGCCCCTCTGCAGCCCGAGAAGCTTGCAGGCTCCCTGAGTGGCAGGGCCTCCGAGACCTAAGTGGCCGTCCTCAGAGCCGCCTCCTTTTAGAATCATCCCAAGGTGGGACCCAGCCACGAAAAGGCCGCTCTGAGTCTAATCTCCTCCAGGACTGATTGGCAATTGCGCTGCCGTGCACAGATGCAATCAGATGGGAAATCACTGCGGCCGACTGTCACGTGCTCAGGCCTCCCTCGTGCAGCCCTGATGCAGCATCCACGACCTCAGGAAGGAGCTGTGAGAGCAGGTTCCACACCCAGCTCAAGTCACCCTGAAGGCCCTGGGCCCAGCACAGCAGAGATGACAGAGTGGGAGGGGTGGGACCAAGGACTGACCGCCGGCTCAGTGTGCACGTGGAAAGAAAATGCTAACAGAGACGTCAACCTGAAAATTCAAATTAAGTAGAGTGGGACATATTGGGTATTTCTTTATAAACAAAGAGTTTCCCCGTCCTCTCTCCTCTACCACACACAGAGTGGGATGTGGCTCAGCCATCATCCTGTTCTGGTGCAGCGGGACCCAGGATAAGCACTGCACGGAATCCCAGGCCTCAGCGCCTTGCCCCAACGCCCCCAACACGAGGCTCACAAGCCTGCTTGTGTGGCACCCCCTCCTCCTCGAAGGTAGAGCTGGCTGCACTACTTCTGTTTATGTCCCCCCATCCCCCAGGGCTTCCACTGCGGCACTTGGCTTGGAGGTTCAAGGTTATTGCTGCAGGGACCTTGGTTGCAGGCTCAACCTCTTGCTTCCGGGTAAGGAAGGGGAGACCCTGGAGCCTGCAGATTTTCACCCCTAGGCAGCGTTCTCCCCTGGGCTGTCCCCACCCTCTGCCCTGGAGCTCCATCTGGGTTTGGTGCCAGGACCCCCTGCAGGACTGGAAGCAGGAGAGAGACGGAGGTGGCGGTGGGGTGTCCACTCCTGCTCCTCCCTGGGCCTTGGGCAGGTGGCTTCCTCAGCTGAAGGTTGCTGCTCCCCTCCAGCTGTGGCCCTGAGACACATCTCCCTTCTCCCAGGCTGGGCTGCAGTCTCCTCCATCCCTGTGGGCCTGGGGCTAGAAGACCCCAGGGTACTGCCCCACTGCCCTGGACGTTCTAGCTTCCCGGCACACTGCCCCACGGTGGATACCTCCAAGTCCCCTTAGGTATCTTGTTTTAAGTGGGCCACCTGGTCCCGGTGAGCCCCTGGGCTGGTCCAGCGCCCGGGGGACATCTCTCTGGTGCAGGCCCAAGATCTGGAAGCTAGGGTGTGTCCGTGTGAATCTGTGCAGGGCGTGAAAACCACATGCCCACACTGTTCTGCTCAGGCATTCAGGTGTGTGGGGGCCGTGTTTGCTCGGCAAGGCTTGTCTGTCCGTCCCCCAGGGCTGCGGTGACAGAGTGTCCCACACAGGGGAGCTTAAATATCAGAAATCAGTTTCATCACAGTCCTGGAAGCTGGAAGTCAGAAATCAAGCTGTTTGCAGGGCCGTGCTGTCTCTGAAATCTCTAGAGAGGGTCCTTCCTGTCCCTTTCCAGCCACCGGAACTTGCCAGCAATTCCTGGTGTTCCCGGCCTTCCAGCTGCATCACACCCCACTCTGCCTCCATCTTCATGCCCGTGTCCCTTTCTTCCCACTGTGTCTCTCCCCGCCTCTAAGGACAAAGTTGTAGCGGACCAGGGCTGGCTCTACTCCGGCTGAAGTAGCCTGTGGACACCTGCAAAGTCTATGAGATGGGCACGCATCTTACCCAGTGTTGACGTCTGTAGTGACTCCATGAGATGGGCGCGCATCTTACCCAGTGTTGACGTCTGTAGTGACTCCATGAGATGGGCGCGCATCTTACCCAGTGTTGGCGTCTGTAGTGACTCCATGAGATGGGCGCGCATCTTACCCAGTGTTGGCGTCTGTAGTGACTCCATGAGATGGGCGCGCATCTTACCCAGTGTTGGCGTCTGTAGTGACTCCATGAGATGGGCGCGCATCTTACCCAGTGTTGGCGTCTGTAGTGACTCCATGAGATGGGCGCGCATCTTACCCAGTGTTGGCGTCTGTAGTGACTCCATGAGATGGGCGCGCATCTTACCCAGTGTTGGCGTCTGTAGTGACTCCATGAGATGGGCGCGCATCTTACCCAGTGTTGGCGTCTGTAGTGACTCCATGAGATGGGCGCGCATCTTACCCAGTGTTGGCGTCTGTAGTGACTCCATGAGATGGGCGCGCATCTTACCCAGTGTTGGCGTCTGTAGTGACTCCATGAGATGGGCGCGCATCTTACCCAGTGTTGGCGTCTGTAGTGACTCCATGAGATGGGCGCGCATCTTACCCAGTGTTGGCGTCTGTAGTGACTCCATGAGATGGGCGCGCATCTTACCCAGTGTTGGCGTCTGTAGTGACTCCATGAGATGGGCGCGCATCTTACCCAGTGTTGGCGTCTGTAGTGACTCCATGAGATGGGCGCGCATCTTACCCAGTGTTGGCGTCTGTAGTGACTCCATGAGATGGGCGCGCATCTTACCCAGTGTTGGCGTCTGTAGTGACTCCATGAGATGGGCGCGCATCTTACCCAGTGTTGGCGTCTGTAGTGACTCCATGAGATGGGCGCGCATCTTACCCAGTGTTGGCGTCTGTAGTGACTCCATGAGATGGGCGCGCATCTTACCCAGTGTTGGCGTCTGTAGTGACTCCATGAGATGGGCGCGCATCTTACCCAGTGTTGGCGTCTGTAGTGACTCCATGAGATGGGCGCGCATCTTACCCAGTGTTGGCGTCTGTAGTGACTCCATGAGATGGGCGCGCATCTTACCCAGTGTTGGCGTCTGTAGTGACTCCATGAGATGGGCGCGCATCTTACCCAGTGTTGGCGTCTGTAGTGACTCCATGAGATGGGCGCGCATCTTACCCAGTGTTGGCGTCTGTAGTGACTCCATGAGATGGGCGCGCATCTTACCCAGTGTTGGCGTCTGTAGTGACTCCATGAGATGGGCGCGCATCTTACCCAGTGTTGGCGTCTGTAGTGACTCCATGAGATGGGCGCGCATCTTACCCAGTGTTGGCGTCTGTAGTGACTCCATGAGATGGGCGCGCATCTTACCCAGTGTTGGCGTCTGTAGTGACTCCATGAGATGGGCGCGCATCTTACCCAGTGTTGGCGTCTGTAGTGACTCCATGAGATGGGCGCGCATCTTACCCAGTGTTGGCGTCTGTAGTGACTCCATGAGATGGGCGCGCATCTTACCCAGTGTTGGCGTCTGTAGTGACTCCATGAGATGGGCGCGCATCTTACCCAGTGTTGGCGTCTGTAGTGACTCCATGAGATGGGCGCGCATCTTACCCAGTGTTGGCGTCTGTAGTGACTCCATGAGATGGGCGCGCATCTTACCCAGTGTTGGCGTCTGTAGTGACTCCATGAGATGGGCGCGCATCTTACCCAGTGTTGGCGTCTGTAGTGACTCCATGAGATGGGCGCGCATCTTACCCAGTGTTGGCGTCTGTAGTGACTCCATGAGATGGGCGCGCATCTTACCCAGTGTTGGCGTCTGTAGTGACTCCATGAGATGGGCGCGCATCTTACCCAGTGTTGACGTCTGTAGTGACTCCATTTCTAATGTGTAGTCCCTTCTCTTCCTTTCGTCCTGTCCCTCTTCATCCTTGGCTCCCTACCGGCCTCTGTTCCTCCCTCCCTTCTTTCCTTCCTGGACAACCAAGTCCAGCAGGTGCGAGGCACTGTCCTAAGAGCTGATGGTCCAAGTCCAATGGAGACAGCCTTCCTTCCTTACAGGAGGGACAGGGACAGGAGAATGGAAGGTGATCCCAGGGTGCTGTGCTGGGTACATTCTGAGGTGCTGGGGCTTAACACTTCAACCTGTCTCCTGGGGGGCCACAATTCCGCCCACTGCAGGGCTCCATTCAGGTTTCCCCAAGCCCACCCTCCGTCCCTCTACAGCTCTCCCCGCATAGCAGGCCTCGGTTTCCCCTGTGTCCTCGCTGTGAGCACAGGACGTTCAGGATTGCTGACCCATGTTCCTTCATTGTCTTCCCCTCCACTGGCTTGTCCGCGTATTTGATCATCTGAGCCAGGCATGGTACCTTTCGGTACGAAAGGAGGTGCTAGTGTTTGGGCTGTGCCGACGGGCGTGTGCCGGGTGCTGGGCACACAGAGACCATGCCTCATCCCCGCCAGCCCACTGCCCGCATCGCCTTCCTGGGGCCCTTCCCTCCAGGAGTGAGCTGGAGAGGAAACAAGGACAATAACATTGACAGGGTTTTTTAAATGTGTGAACATGGATGGCTCACCAGCATCATGCATTTTTTTCAGATCATCTCTACTTATTTGGGGAAAAGAGGTGCATCTTGTTTAAAAAAAAATAGCAAGGTGTCACTATTGTGTTGTTTTGTTAATAATCAGCATTGATGGATGGCAAGCACGTCTCTTTCTGTCTTGTGTTTGTCCTCCAAATGTCTGGGACGCGACCCAGCAGCATGGCTGAGCCTGAACTCGGGGCCCTGCTGCAGCTGAGATTCCTGCAGTGTCCTGATTATTAAAGTGGTTGCAAGGATGCAAACAAAGTTCCTGGGAGGTTGTGTTGAAGGCGGGGTGAGGTGATCCTGTGGGAGACGCAGCATGCATCCTGGTGCGGGGCCGGGGCCGAGGATGGGCTCCGAGGATCGGCTCCGAACGCTGGCCCAGGCCGCCGTGCAGCCGGTGTGTCCGTAGCCGGGCTGCATGCTGCCTGCAGGGCCTGAGACTGAGATGCCACACAGAGAAGCTGCGCGGAGTGTCTCCATCTCTCTCCAGGCGGGCACATGAACCAGCCCTGCTCTGCCTTCTGTTCTTCCACCAATTAAATCCAAAGAGGAGAAAACATCCTCTGGAAGAAGATACGTGGTTTCTGCTTGTACAAATTGGATGTAATAGAATTTTCTCAAGGTGTGTGAGCTAACTGCCAAGTCATCAGTATTTCAAAGCTTGTGTTCACAAGGTTTAAAGTGAAAATATTTTTCCAGACCAGAATACAGAATGTACTGAGACGTGTTTTGAAATGCTCTCATTTTATTAAGTTTTAATTTCTTTCATTCTTTGAAAAATCAACCAAAAATGTCATCTATAAACACTTAAACATTAAGTATAGATGTATATTTTTATTACCCATCATAATGGGAAAAGGATTTTATATTTGATCAAGATATTAATTTTGGCAATTCAATTTTTTCATCAAAAAAGCTCGGAAAATTATTCTTACCCAATGTAGCAAACCTTCTTCTGTGCATGTGGGCCCTATCTGTGCTTCAGAAAGTGCCTCAGTGAATGGCGTTGCACTTGGGCTGTCCTACACCCGCCTTTTCCGTCTCTCACTCACGGCCAGCCCTTCCACTCACCTGGCAGGATCCCACAGTGCCAGCTGCCCCAGGACTCACCTGGCAAAACTCACCCCTGACTCACGGCACTCATCAGCCCTCCACTTCCCGCTGCGTGGCTTGAGGAAATCACGCCCTTGCCTCCTTGTTTCACCCGAAAATCATGACCGTCTACTTCCAGGAGGCCAGAGGCTGCTGCCCAAACACGCAGGGTTTCCCCAGGCCATTCACTCCCGGCATCCAAGGACATCGCTCCCTCCGTCTCCAAAGCTGGCTTCCTCCTCATGGCCTTCATCATGTTTCACCCTCAGCCACGTGTTCATTCCTCCTTCCTTCGAAAATATCCAGGACACACCCAGGACACACCCAGCTTGTTCCAGGCACAGAGGCCGAGGATGCAGCATGCGCTGCACAGGCAGGAATCCCTCCCGGGTGAAGCATGGTTCTGGGTGTGGAGACCACACAAAGAAAGCCAAGGAGGGATTTGGCTTGGTCCTGGGGTAAGTGCTACGGAGATGAAAGAAGACGAAAAGAGGTTGGGGCCAATTTAAACAGGCGGTCAGGAGGGCCTCACTGACAAGGTGACCTCTGAGCAAAGGGCCGATGGCAGGAGGCGAGGAGGTGAGGGGCAGAGTCCTCTGGGGAAACGGAAGCAGCGGTGCCAGAGCCCGTAGTGGGGCAGGAAGCGGTCAAGTGGCTAATGTGGGTTGAGCAGAGGGAAGTGTAAATGGAAAATTCAACCAAAGGGATAACAAGGGGCCAGATAGTGGAGACATTGTGGAGGGTCATACAGGCAGGCCCAGGTGCCATGTGTACCACACAGGGGCGACTCACCTGTTCCAAGAATCCTGAGTGTGGCCACTCCCCACCTGCTCCAGTGCAGGCATGGATCTCTCTCTCTCCCTGAATGAGTACAGTTGCTAAGACTTTTCTCAAGGGCCGATTCTCATGGACCAAGAGGTGCTTGAAGACTAGGTTCACAGCGGCTGTCATAGTGAGCTGTCCCCACTTGGACCTTATACTGATACATACACCAAGATGCTGCAGGTCACTCAGTGCAGAAGTACTGCACTGAGCAGTATTCCACTGCTCAGAATCACTCCAGAGGTTCTCACTGCCCAGAGAATCAGGTCAGCATTCATGCACCTGCCGTCCAAGGCCCTCCATTGCACAGCCAGATGCTCCTCCTCCAACATGGTTACCCTCTGCTCACATACTCAACAGCGTCTTTGGCTTCAGCCAAGCTGAGGCATGCCCACACTGCAAGCATTCAGGAAAGAAGCCAGTGCAGCCTCTCACTTCCTCTGCCGAGGGACTGCTGCTACCTTCCAATCAGGCCCTCCAGGCAGGGGCTTTGCTTGGAGGCCCTGAGCAGATTCCGTGTTCCTCTGGGAACTTTCTCTGACTGCCCAGCCCTGAACCATCCTTTCCTCTGCAGAATCATCAAAGCGTCTATTCCTGTAGCTCTGCCCCTTGGTATGGGGCCCACTTTCCCGAAGACGATTTGCTATGTCCTGCCCCGTGCCTCTGTAAATGCTGTTCCCCTGCAAGAAAGTCTTTCCCTTCCTCTCCTCTTTCCTCAAGACTGAGATCCTGGGAAGCGTTCTCTCCTCTCCCAGGAGGAGAGTGCCACTCCTTTCTAAGTGCCCCACTGAATTACCTATAATTGCAGTTGTCCTGCTGAACAAGTGTTTACTGTCTCTTCGCTACAAGGTTGTAAATTTCATGAGAGCATGATTCATGACCAACATCTTCTTTACTTCCGTATCCTGCACTTTGCAAAGTACCATAAATATGGTAGATAACCTGACAAACATCTACTGCATTGAACTCTTACCCTATCATCTTTTCCTGTCTTATCGAAGAATATAAATTACCGTGTTTGCTTATGAATAATCTCCAGTGAAGGTGTCAGTTAATTTTTTTTGGACTAGAAATAAAAGACCACGCCACAGATCTTCAGAAAGATCCTCCCATGAAAGGAGCTTTGAGGGCCCTTCCCACCCTTGCCGCCACCTTTCCTCTTTAACAGAGAAACACATGAAATAGACATTTTTAAAAGCCACAAACCTTAGATTTGCTCCGATCAGAGAGGAACCGGGTGTGATGGGCGTCTCAGATCAGAGAGGAGCCGGGTGTGATGGGCGTCTGACTCATGCTCTGTGGCCTCCATCCAGTCCGTCCTCACAAAATGCACAGCGGGAAAGAAGGAATGGACTTAGTTTTCTTCTGGGGAGAAATACGCTTCAGTAGAAGCACTGGAGGGCTTGGAGGAAGGCTCAGTGTGCTGTGTCTGCTTCTGGGATGGTCCTGGGTTTGGTGCATGAGGTAGGCTAGGGTGCTGGCTAGGGTGGTGGGCTAGGGTGGTGGGCCAATGTGGTGGGCTAAGGTGGTGGGCTAGGGTGATGGGCTAGGGTGGTGGGCTGGTTAAGAGCAGTGAGACGGTGCGTGGAAGGCCAAACCAGTGGAGTGCAGTGGGCAGTGAGCCTGCTAACTGAAAGGACACCTGTGGTGGGTCTTCTGAAGGCTTCTCTGCAACTCCACATAGGGGTTCATGCTCAAGACCCTGAAGTCAAATCATGGTGGTGCATCTAGAAGCTTCTAAGAGTCAAGGAGGGCAAAAGGTCATGGGCCACGTTCAATTCTCGCTGACCCCTCTTTGCACGGATGCAGGTGACCCCATCTCACCTGCCCCAGACAAACACTATAGCAAGGCTGCACTGGCTACAGGACGGAAATGCTGGGTAAGCTAAAGACATGAAGGAGAACATTGACCCCATGGGCATCAGCTCACCCCTGACCTCAACAGGAGACGGGTGAGCAAAGCTCCAACTCTCTTGTTTTTCATGAAGCTTAATGTTTTCCTTTTTTTTTTTTTTTTTTAATTCCTCATTCTAGATCTCGGCCTCTGACTTATTTTGCTTTATATAATTCTTGTTTCAGCAGCTGCTTCTCAGAGTCCACACCCACCTGCAGCTGCGGCTCACTGCAGTATTTGAACAACTATGATACTCTCCCTCAAAGTACTCACTTTTGTATTAGAATGCAATCAGAAATTCCAGTTTTAGGCTGTTGGGCTTCCTTCTTCATTTTATTTTGTTAGTTTTTTGCATGCCCAGGCATGCATTAGAAATTTAATTTTGTCCTGAAGATGAAGATGAAGGTTACTGTCATTATTGCCACTCAGAAATATGCTCTAAAGATAGTAATTTTCGAATGGAATGGCATCCTCTGTGGGCAGCAGCCTGCTAGATGAGTCTGTGTCTGTTTCTGAAATATATGTTCTGACAGCCATTCTGTTCATTCTATCAAATTATCAACTTGTTAAATACCTTTTGTGATAATAGATTATAATAGTTACAGGAGCAACAATTCAGTGAACTTTGACTGATAAACGGATGATAATCACAATGATCAAAGAAATCATTTTCTCACCTACAAAATTATTAAAGAGGCTACCCAGTGAAAACAAGCTGAGTTATGCTACTGACTTCAGCAAATGTGGTCTCTGTATGAAAGCCTCAAGGACCTTCTTTTCCAACCCTTGACATTTTAGTTTTGTTATAAGGACTTTGTTATATTAATAGCCGTTTTCGGAAAGAGAGAAACAATGTGTGAAGTAGATGTAAACAATATGTAGATAAGCAGAAAGTAGCCCTCTGACAATGACATTCAGGCGTCCCTCTCTTGAGCTATCTCCATCCTAGAGTGAGTCAAACAGCCCAGCCAGTGTGACCTGAATCTTGATGGTTTTTCTGCCCTTATATGGAATGTATCTTGAGGAAAAGCACAAAGAACCCACCAGCACAGACGATGTGCAAACTCTATAACTGGCTTAGAATTATGGGAACTTTAGGAACGTCTGTTTTCCCGTGCAAGTTGTCTAACTTGCAGAAACATTTGTAATTTGCCTACTGCCATATTAAAATCTAGATAAGGTCCCTCATTTACCAGAAGACTTCGTTGCTTTCTTATCTGCTTTTGAGACATCTTGTAATAAGAGTTGTGTTTTTTTTTTTTTTCCTTTTGGGTCTGTAGTGCTTTTTCAATCAATGTAGCTGACGCCAGATAATTTCAGCACAAGGGATATATCACACTGGCCCTGTATGAACATTGACCTAATTTAGTTAATCTTAGATTATTTACCCAGAATATCTCATCTGTGAATATATGAAAGTATATAACCATTGTAGTCCTTAGGGGAAAGAAGAAAAACAGAAAGCAAATGAGAGTCTCTCTGGCTTTATAAGGTGATGATGCAAATGAGGCTGTGTAATACATATACTAAATGAACAGACCATCGTACACATCCAAAGTCAGAGTGCTAGAGTTTCCAATGGGATGTTGATGGCTCTTTAACAGGATATGTGCTAATTTTTTAGTTTCTTCTTTGGCAATTTTTTTGAAAAACAGGTAGTTTGATTAAGGAATAAAGTAGTTCTACTAGTTCCTTACTTAAATTTTAACAAGAATGATATTGCCCAAAGAGTTAATACCAAAATTAACCATCTCAATTAGTTTACCCACAAAACTTTGCTCATCCTTGGTATTGCACAACATTTTCTTTTTCCTCTAGTTAAATTTAATTTAGCTAAAAATAGAACAGTAAGTGGACAACATACTAATAATGAGCAACAGGACAGTTCCTTTTATGATAAAAACAAAATTTTAATTGTATTCAAAATTATCTATGAGACATTTCCATTATTGGCAAAGTAGACTTCACATTTTTGTTGCATTTTTAAAATTAATTATACAACTCTCAAGATAAATGCATAAAATTATAATGTGTGTGTATGAAGCCTGCATGCAGAATTTTTGTGTTGCAGTTATACTGAATTTATTGAAAACATTCTTGGAGCAATCTCTTTTCACTTGCTATCATCAAAAGGCAAAATACAATTTCTAATTTTTATAACTTCACTTCTAGAAATCTGTGGCTAATATGTAAAATATTTTTAAATACCTTCTTTAAAATAAAATGTTTGCAAATATGGTTTCTTGCAACTTCCGTGACCAAAGTATGACTTCACAGATTTTTGAAGCTGTGAGTCAATTATAGGAATAAAAAGGAATTCCACTCTTGATGAATAGAAGCGTTTTCCCAGATGTAAATTCTTGCTCAAGCTTTCTGTTTGTTTGCTTTGTTTTGGGTTGTGGTGATGGTAGGTGGTCGCAGTGAGAGGTGTGTGTGGAAAAATTAAAGCAGAAAAGTTCCAAAATGCTGACCCGAGATTTGAAAGTAACAGGAAAGCGGGCTTTCGAACTGTGCAGACATCACACAGTTGCCTTAGTCCTGCACATATCCTCATTATCAAACACTTGGAGCAAGAGTCTTCAGAAGTTACTGCAGAGTTCATGCAAGATTGCTGACTGAGCTCACAATACAGTAATTAGACGGAATTAAAGTTAAAATGGAAAGAAAATGAATTGAGAAGTAAAATACAAGGTGTAATGCCCCCCCCCACCCCCAACCTGCCCCATTGAAAGAAAAGGAGCTTTGAGAATAGATTGTTACAAAAGCAACTTCAGAACAGCTCTGAGCCGGCCTCCCGCGAGGCCATGTGCTCAGCCTTCTCCACCATTTTTGCTTTTCCTTTGCCATTTCTGAAGGATCTGTGAGAAGGTCTCGCACTGCCTAGCAGGAAGATAACGCACAAGTAGCCATGTAGGTAATTGCAAAGTTCCTAAGAGCTACATTTTTAGAAAGCAAAAAGAAGGCGAAATTTCAGTAATATATTTTATTTAACCTAAGGTATCTAAAATATAATCATTTCAACCTGTGATCAATATTTTAAGTGATGACTGAGGAGTTTCACATGCTTTTGAGTACTGCATCTGGAAAATCTCGTGTGTGTTTTACACCGAGCAGCACCTCACCGCAGAGGGGCCCTGCTCTCCCTGCTCAGTAGCCACTGGGGGCCAGTGGCCACCACCCCGGACAACACAAGTCCAAGGGCAGCCAAGGAAAATGCACTGAGGAAAGCCTGAACCTGGAGGCTGAAAACAGCGAGAACCCAGAGCACCTCAGCAGCCTCAGGCAGGAGCCTGCTCCAAAGCTGCAGGAGAAAAGGAACTGTTGACTTTGAGAAATAAAATGTCCTTGTTCTCCATTTTCTGCTATAGTTGTTGAATTTCTATAAGGAGATTATAGTCAACAAGGAAATTATGTCCCTAAGCTAGTAACCTTCCAGCTATGTGACTTTCCCTCCCATGAGAAGTCCTGCCACCAAGAGCCGCCTTGGTGTTCAGCCAGCCTTCGACACTGTGGAGATGCAAGGGGATTGCAGTGCGTGTGTGTGTGTGTGTGCGTGCACGCGCACAAGTGTGCAACTGTGTCATATGTAAGAGTGAATGCCTGTGAGTCTGTTGCATCTGTGAATCGTGTGAATCTGTGAATCGCATGTAAGAATGAGTGTGTGACTTGGATGTGTGTGTGGGAGATTGATTCTGGGAATTTGTGTGTGTGAGAATTTGTGTGAGTGAGAATTTGAGTGTGTAGGAATGTGTGTGACACGTGTGCAAGAGAATGCATGTGTGAGAAGGGGAGGAAGGCCAGAACAAGCCAACCGTCACTGGCTCTGGCGCTGGCCAGAACCACTGGGCACCCTGGAGGGTTCTTTATGCAGGAAAGAGGTCCAACCTGTGCCCAGAGCTTCCGTGGACCATCAGCTTCACCCCCCCAACGATGACCTCTGCATCCCCTCAACAGACAGATTTTGAAACCCACGATTAGCCAGGCACTGTCCCCTCACCCCTGGGGAGACATCAGTGACCCAGACTGGCCATCAGTGACCCAGGCTGGCAAAAACTCCCTCTCTATGCAACTTCCAGGAATTCCCCTCCCACAGCCACATCTCCAAAAAGCCGGCCTCTGGCTTGGAGCCCTGTTCCTAGCCTTTGGCAGCCTTGTCTGCAGGTGGAGTGGCAGGAACGGTGGCAGGAGCTGGGGCCAGAGGATGGGGGCAAGGCTGCCCAGGCCCAGCCAGGGGCTGGCACACATGAAGAACCTCCTGCCGGGTGTGATCTGTGACTTTCCAGAGCCTTCAGGCCACATCATACAATTCTCCAGGAAGGAAACAAAATGGTGTTCCAGTTCAAAATTATCCACATTTACCAAGAGTCCCCCACTTACCCCGCCCACCCCGTAGCTTTTTCCTGGGTCTAGATGACTCCACTTTCAATCCCGCCCCCCACCAAAAATGACACACCCAATAAATAGATTTCCTCCCTGTTGTTGTGTTTACAAAAACATTATTGGTTGCACTACCCCTCCACATCCTACCCCCTCCTTTTGTCAGAAGGAGGGCAGGCATTTCGGGGGCCTGGACGCTCAAGGAAGGCCTCGCGGGTGCAGGAGAGGCCTTGGGGTGTGCAGGGGAGAACCTGCCCCTCTGCCGTCTTCGACCTTAAAGTTTAGTCCTCGGCTCTGGTCTGGTGGCTTTCTCTTGCCTTCTCCTAGGAAGTTTTTCCAGCCTCAGATGCGGCAGAGAGGGGACAGCAGCTTGGAGTCCTGTGAGGAGGTGGAAGGACACGTTAGTGGAGATCCTGGGCCTGAGGAGAACTAGCATTGCTCAGGGGAGGAAAATTGCCTCTGCTGGCGCCTGCGGCCTCCCACGAATCTGAGAAACACTACTGCACCCGCCTCTGCGTCCCTCAGGCCCTAAAGGTGGTTTGCGCTCCTGGGTTCTAGCGCCCTTGTGTCTCGCTCGCTGGTCCCCGCCCTGCACCCATCCCGGGGCATCAGGAGCACCCCTCCCCACCGTCCAGATTCTAGAGGAACCAGACCACTTGGGCAGGTGCGGGTAGGGGACCGGGCGTGGAAAGCAGGAGTGCAAGCAGGTCCTCAAGTCACTGAGACTCTCCTCGCCTTGGGGTGGGGACTGGAAGTTTGTGAGCTGCTTGCAATCCTGCAGTTTGAGGAGCGTGGCCTCATGTTTTAACTGTTTTGCTTTAGGGCGCGCAGCCTCTCTGACATGCATTGTTGTGAGTTCACCCTAAAGGGTATGACTTCAGAAACGATCACTGCCGCGATCATTAAAACAGAAGATGATGTCTATGAAATTCACTCGACTTGGTATCTGGGCCTCTTTCAGTGAATTTAAACTCGCAACATTAAAGCAACACTTGGGAGAAAACGGGAATATGTCCAAATCTCAGGTCATTCGAGTCAGACATCCGCGCTCAGAACCCCAGGGAAGGCTTTTAAAGTTGCGGAATGCACCAGAAGGAGAGCAGGGATCCCCCGAGGCCCCACTTGCGAAAGACCCCCCCTCCCTGGGCCCCTCCTCCTCTTCCTACCCCTACCAACGTTGGAGGGGGTCTGGACTTTGAAACTTGTCACGGGGAAAAGAACCTTCGCCAAGAAGGCTGCTAATGAATTCAGACTGCATAGTTCTCAAAATCTGATGTTTTGCAATGATGACATTAGCGTGGCGGCCGAGGGTCCGAGCCCAGAAAGTCTGCGCAGCTGCTCGGCGCTTTGAGCGCCCGGGACAATGGGCGCAGTGTTCGGCCTCGGCCTCTCCAGGCCATTTGCATACCCCGTTCTGCCTGAGTGACCGGCGGAGCTGCGGCAGGGAGCAGCATTGTCCACGGGTCACTTCAAGATGAGCGAGATGACAAGAGCCAGGTGAGCGATGGGGCGGGACATTCCCCAGGTCACGAGAAGAAAACGCGGGGAGAGCCTTGGCCAGAGCTTGGGTTTGTTGATTCTCGAGGTGGGATTTGCTCGTTTCCTCTTAAAGCCCTCATCAGATGTTGTAGGGGGAAATTCGAGATTTAAAGATTTTTAACAAGAATTTACAAAGCCTCATTTTGGGAGTAATTTGGGGTCTTCCTTTTTCTGAAAAATCCAGTGATCTTATGGCATTTTATTTCATTGTATTCTTTCACTCTTCGAAGTTTAAGAGTTCCACCGCCAAAGGGAAGCAGTTTCATTCTCTATAGCCAAAAGCTGTCACCAGTTGAGTCTGAATTTGTTATTTTCCAGAAACACCATTTTGAAAAGTTGCAACTGAGGCCCCTTGGCCGGCAAATCTGAGCTGCAGAAGCGCCTGAAGCCCGGACGTTAAACCTCCAATCACCAGCCAGGGCAGCTCCGGCTGGGACAGCGCGGGCGCGCGGCCCCTCCACCGCCGCCAAACGGAGCGCGCTTGACGCCCCTGTTTTGACTTCAGCTCAGAAAGACAAGTCTTTGTAATGCAAGTTCCTCTTCCCTAGAGAGTTGACGCACCACCTGCCACCATCTCTACCCCTAGCCCTGGAGCGGCCTGCAGAACTGGGACTCTTCTCTTGCGGATTTCAATCGTGGGGCGTGTAACTGTTGCCAATAATTTTCAGAGACCTGGATCCTTAAGGAGGGGATCCTGGGGGAGGGACCTGAAGTGGCAACGGGTGGGTGGGACGAAGGACGAAGCCAGAAAAACCGAGACAACAGGAGGGAGGCAAGGGACCGAGGGCAACGTTTCTCCCAAGTGAAACACGCTGCGTTCCGGCACCGACGGCTCCTCCAGCGCCTGGGCCCCCCAGGCCCCGCCGCAATGCACCCAGGGCCTCCCGAGGCCGCGCTCCACCCAGGCTGCTCCGGGTCCGCAGCCCCACAGGCCCTCCTCCCCTCACCCCTCCTCCTCCCTCCGCCTCCCGCACCCGCGCACCACCCACTCGAGCGAAAAGCAAGTCAAGCAAGTCCTGGGGAAGGCGTCCCACAGCCCTCGCCCGCAGGCACCAACACCTGGGCACACCGCGTCTCAGGCGGTAGCGGAGCTGGCCCACACCGGCCCCGCCAGCGCCCGGGAGGCGTCTCCAGGTCCCTACCCGCGTTCGCTGCGGATTGCAGCAACGCTCATCTCGGGAATATAACGATTAATCCAACCGCAGGTTTCCAGATAAGTGATTGTGATGGAGACTGTTGGCGAGAAAATAGACAATTATCCGCTGTTAGCTTTACATAAAGATCGCATTAACTCAAATTAGTTATCAGACAAAAGAGCGTCGGCGCGCGCGCCCTGCCTGCCCCGCGCCCTGCCCGCGGGGACCCCCGGGCACAACCAGGCCCAGGGCACGGCAGGCAGGGCCGAGGCCTCGACAGGGCGCGAGGAGAGGGGGCATGCACTAGGGGGCTCCGAGCTCTGGCCCCCGCGGGGACTGCGTGTTGCGCCCTCCTAGACGCAGCGCGGGGCTCCAGACGGGGACAGGGTGGCTGCCCGAGCGCTCCCCGCCGCCCAGCGCTCCCCTCCGCTGCGCCCCTCCCGCCCCCGCGTCCCGCTGCTGCAGTCCGTCTTCCCCCGCGCGCTCCGCGAGGCGCTACCCTTTTCTTTCTGGCGCCCGCAGCACCAAGTTGCTGGTCCCTGAGCACGAGGAGACGAAGTTAATGACTCCGGGAGGGAACTGCCCCTCGACCCCAAACTCGCAGCGAAAGCGTCCTCGGCCATGCGAACACTCTTAGACGACGGCCCTGTGCCCCGCCGTCCCCACTCCACGCGTGCGGTCACTGTCCCTCCCGGGGTCGCTCCCTGCGGGGCCGCGCTGCCACTCGGACAGGAGAGGGGACCAATGGGAAAGGTGGGCTGGGGAGAAAGGGCGCAGAGCGACCCTGGAGCTGGGTGTCCATGGCCTGGGGGCACCGGCTGAAACGTGGCCGTCCAGCCTGGACGCCGATAGAAGTTGCGCACTGCCCACGCGCCGCGTGGCCTACTGGCGTGCTCTTTCTCCCGTGTCCCCACTAGGGTTGACACCGGCCCGCCGGAACACAGATTTGTGCAAACGCACAGCCCAGCGCCCTGAGCCCCGGCCTGGCCGCAGCGCCCAGCGGGGTTCCCCCCTGTCGCCGGCGCTCGCTGGCGGCGGTGCTCCCGCCCGGGCTGGCCTCGCTCGGCCCCCAGGGTCCCTGGGCCCCGCTGAATAGGGCGGATAATGACCCCCGGTTCCCAAGGCAGGCTTTCTGCTGCCTGGTGAGCCTTGGATTTGTGTGGTCCAAGCCTTTCCCAGCTTGTCCCATTCTGTCACCGGGATAAGGGGCTCCCTCGGCTCGTTTGCACCTGCGTCGCTTTTGGCTCCTTCAGGAATGCGCTGAAGCTTGTAATCAGCTTTGTGAAGCCATTGAGTGCACGGCTGAGTGAAACTTCCAAAGCTCGAGGAAAACGGGCCGGCTGAATGGGAGCCAGCATGGGGCTTCTCTCCAAGCCTCCGCGCTGCCAAATTCCAGCAGAGCCCCTCACAATCGCTCCGCGCGGGCTTGACTGCTTTCCCCACACTGAGAAAAGTGAGAAAAGAAAAGCGAAAATACCAGTCACCGAGGTTAGCCGCTTGTTCCCAGATTAATGGCA
Organism: Pan troglodytes; assembly: GCF_028858775.2. Taxonomy (NCBI): domain Eukaryota; kingdom Metazoa; phylum Chordata; class Mammalia; order Primates; family Hominidae; genus Pan; species Pan troglodytes. The sequence goes on along the minus strand of NC_072412.2, from coordinate 117,739,212 downwards.
AACGGCCCCCTCCTCCTCCCCCCGCCCCCGCCCCCCTCCTGCATAGCGCACGGATTCAGGAAACACGGCAGAGGGGAGGGGAGGACAGTTATTAATAACTCCCCATCTGATTTCATATTTTCTGTCCCCTGACCAGGGCGGGGTCTTCGAGCCAAGCGCGCGGTCCCCCCGCCTGCAGGTGCTGAGCTGGGCTGCAAGCCCCAGGTCTGCCGCGGGCCCGTGGCCTGGGGAGGTCTCAGCAGGCTTGGCTGCACGCCTTGCTCCAGTAGAGGAGTTAGATGAAGCCAAACCTAAGATTTCCCAAAACTAGCACTGCAAAGCCTTCACAGTACTCCTAACAGGAAACAAAAACAACAAACCAGCCCTGGGCCTCCAGTGACCTCCATCCCCACATCCACTCAGCAGGGCTGGCGCCTGGAAACAGGCACCTCTGGATTTCAGGGGCTTGGGAAGGAGGAGGTACAGGGAAGGGAGGACTTCTCTGACACCCAGGGTGTGTGTGTGTGTGTGTGTGTGTGTGTGTGTGTGTGTGTGTGTCCTCTTGCAGATAGTTAGGAGTAGAGGTGCCTGCAGCTGGGAGTACCCCCCACCCCACCCCATTGCACGCCTCCCTGTCTGGTTCCGGAAGACAGGCGTTCTTCCAGAGGTTCTTACCAAGGGTCTAGCCCTTCAGACCAGTGCCTCCCAGGGCTGCCTCCCAGGCCTTGGGTCCCTCCCTCCCAATCAAGGTAAATGAGGGTTCCAGGCTGGCTTTCTTTCCAAAAAAGGAGATTCTTGGCAGCCAGTAGAAAAGCAACCAGCTTGCAGAAGGCAAGCAGGTGGGCAACAACATCGGGGCGGCTTCCTCCCCATGGCCAACTCCTCCAGGGCAGGGCTCCTTCCTCCTGCTGTTTCACCCCATGGTCCTGCAACAGTGCCAGGCAGTGTGTGCAGAGGAGATGCTCAATACCTATTCATCAAATGAATGCTGTCCAGTTTTACCTCTCAAAATTCAAGGCCTGCAAGCAGGTCTTCTGGAAGGGAAATATGGCAGCTTTTCTCTGGATGGCTCATAGGGCCCTCTCATCAGTGAACCCGCATAGGCATTACTTGTGGGAAAGAAAGTGAAGACAACATTATGATCTACGTGTAAAACTCTTTTTACAATCGCTGTGCATTTCTTTTGCTAATTAATTCTTGCCACCATGAATTGGACTCCTTTCCTTTTCTGCAAGCACAAATATTAAGCACAAGTTTTAATATGTGAGCTAGATTTCCATTCCTTCTAGTAAACACACGTTCAGGCCTGCCAGGTTTTCTTTCTCCTGCTGTAGAACCTTGCTTTTGTAGGGGCACCACAATGTCTGACTGCTGCTCTGTGCTATAAATAGTCCCCTGGTGGATCGAAAGGTTTAATGGGCCTCTTTAAATACCTAACTTATTATAAAGCCCTGGGAGAATCACATTAACAGGCAGAGAAGAGCAAGAAGAGAGCTCCCCCTGTAGATGCCCTATTACAGCATTCTTGGAGATCCGGAACAGGCAGGACTTTTCCTATTTGTGTACATTAATGTGCATGAGAAGCTGCAGCACGCTGGCGCCGGGAGGGGCTGTGGTGGTGAAGGGGTGCACCTAAGCTGGGAGGAGGTGGCACTTAAAGAGGTCAAGTGATTTGCGCAGAATTACCCAGAGGCATCGCGACTGTTATCAGTAATAATGAGAAGTCAGAAAAATCAGTGGGTGCTTTGTCCTGTGTTTAAACACATCAGATAGTCCCGTTTAAGAGCAAGGAACACCCCCACCCCCAGCCAGTTCTGAATCCCCAAAGGTGGCACAATGGCAGAATTGGTGAATCTCAAAGAAAAGTTGAATCTCTCTCTATGCCAAGACTTTGTGCATCCATTCGTCGACGCTGAAATGCTTTAAACATTCCAAATTCATACCGCCCATTTTGACAGTTAAAGTTTGCTTTTTATGATAAAGTTTTACATGTTGTTTTCAGCAATGTTTCTCCTTCCAACCATTCTCAGTAACAAGTCAGGAGGATATGCAGTAATTCAGAAATTAGTGAAATTTCATTCCTGGTGGGGGTGTTGGATTAAGAGGCTGGGAGAGTGTGAAGCAAGTCAACGTGTAATTGCATGATAAGGCTCTCACGAGGAATTTATTGGCCAAGTTGCTATTTCTATTCCTTCCTAATCTCGTTTAGCACATTCATTCTCTGCAATCTGTCTCCATAATCTTCTGTAGCAGAATGGCAGCCAACAGAAGCATGCATGTTTGGAGAGAAGAGAAAATATGCAGAGGCGTGATAAACTGATGCTAATTATCCATATTTAGGACACGGAGTGCAGAAGATCAAGGTTTACAAATCACAAGCCTGAGCCCGTGATGATGGCTTCCACGTGTGGAATACATTGGAGGAGACCAGATAAGGGTTTCATGGGCAGGAGAGATTTATTGGTCAAAGGGTTCACCTTCCACTTTTCCACTTTTATATAGCAGTAAATTATTTAGGTTAAATTCACCAGAACATTACTCTTTCATCTGGCGACGTGCCATGGCTTGCTCTTTCTTTGTGTCTTTTCAATGCAAATCCTTGTAGTTTAACATCAGTTGATAAGAAACAAATAATTGAAGTAATAGGTAATTCCCTTTAAATCGTGCATATAGGATGGTCCCAGAAAGAATGAGATGAGGTAGAGAGCAGAGGGCTGAAAGTGAAGAAATATCAACCTCAACCCTTAAATGGCATAGCTGTCAGGAAACAAAATTTAGATATTCACTGCATGTATGTGTGCACATGTCTCTGTAAGCTCCACAGCCAGCATGCTTGTGGTAAGAATAGGTGTTCTAGTGTAGCACTAATATGGCTGATTTTCCTGTCTGGAACCCCGACCATTTAAAATTTAAAGAAATCTAGGCCGGGTACCGTGGCTCACGTCTGTAATCCCAGCACTTTGGGAGGCCGAGGTAGGCAGATCACGAGGTCAGGAGATCGAGACCATCCTGGCTAACACAATGAAACCCTGTCTCTACTAAAAATACAAAAAATTAGCTGGGCATGGTGGCAGGCACCTGTAGTCCCAGCTACTCGGGAGGCTGAGGCAGGAGAATGGCATGAACCCAGGAGGCGGAGCTTGCAGTGAGCCGAGATTGCGCCACTGCACTCCAGCCTGGAAGACAGAGGAGACTCCGTCCTCCCCCCCCCCCAAAAAAAACACTAAACATAGTTTCTCTTCCCTCCACTATTCCCACATCACCTCCAACTGACTTAATATTTACAATTGCCTCTCAATGCTCTCCAAGACTTCTGGCTCTGAGAAAAGACACAGAAAGAATTCAGACCAGAAATATCTTGTGGCATGGCTGGGAGGTCAGTGGTACAGACTTTTCTGCATTACAGAAATTGCCTTCTAAACTTTCCAGAGAACAAGCACAAATGTAACACAGGATTTTGCTGCAAGTGGTCATGCTTATTTAAAAATTTATAAGATTAGCTAAACCCCATTCAATGGTACTAACTTTGATTTTTTTTTTTTTTTTTTTTTTGAGGAGTTGAGGGAACTCATTTTTAGCTTTGGTACCGAATGGGAAACTGGTCTCCTAGAGTTTTCATTTGTAGATTTTTTTAGTTGATGGGAGCGGGGGACAAAGCAACAGAAATTCTCTGTCAAATACACACTGCAAACTAGCATGAACCACTCATTATAAGGACAAGAGGTTTTTAGAATAAAAATAGTTATGCAAAAGTTTGGGGTTGTAATTTATAATCCCTACATAAAGAAGTATTAGGGAAGAATAGCTGATATTTGACACAAACAATTTTTTTTACCCCTGAGACCATCTGGACAAGAAATTATCTGTAGGCTACTTCTACACACACACACTTTTTCTATTTCAACAAGCCTAAGATGCCATTTATAAGATGCATCTTTATTTTACATGCTGCTATGAAAGAAAAAACTCTGCCAATTGTAATTCTAAGTTGCCACTGATGGTAATGGTGCATTTAGATTCCAGAGATGATAAAAATATTTAAAATGAGTGTCTTAGAACCAAAGAAATACAATATGCATTGTTGAGTTCATTGAATAATGAGTTTGTAACATTTTATCCAAAATATTTTCAAAATTATCCATTGTTCCATAGAAATTAACTTTGTTGTAAATTAATAAATGTGTCAATAATCATATGTGAGTAACACATGCAACACCACTCTATAGATATGCAGAGTTTAGAAATGCAGAATTGAAACATTCATCCATTCCAGCCACCTCACCCAAAGGAGAAAGAAAAGTTAAAAACATAAATATTCTCTCATCAGTAATAATCTAGCAATTGAGGCAAAAGATGTAGATTGCTGGGTTTTTTCCAGAAATTATCTAAATTAGAGAAAGAACTCCAATTGTTCACTTTATTTGATACACATATGCATATTTGGTGCCTGCCAAAGTAAAGTGAACAATTTAGGCTGGTTGGTTTGGTTTTGGTTTTGGCACTGCAGATTGGATATGGTTAATTTGAATAATTTGGTTCCCAGAATCAGCTTCTCCCCCTAAATGACAGGTTGTTCTCTACATGATCTAAACTGTGCCTAAACTCTTTACCTGTAGATGCTCTCATATTCACCTTCAAATACCTCTCCCTCACCACACTGAGGACCTTATCAATCTAAGAAAACCAACCATAATTTTGAAAATAGGATTAAGTTCAGAGAGAGATCAGCAATTTTCAAGGAACCAGTTAAATCTAATTTAATTAAATTTTAAAATGAAGCTAAAAATTTTAAATTAAGTCTAATTGAAAATTTTTAACTTCAATTTAAAATTAAATTTCATGTTTCCTTGTAAGTTAGCTTGTGTTCAGACAGGCAGACACGGAGACTAATTTTTACTGCAATAGAAGTAGGCTTTGGCTGAACGTGGAAAGCATGAGGGGGAAAGGTACCCGCCAGCAGACCCAGGAGTTCTAAACATGCCCCACAGAGGCTGCATGTGCATGTGCAGGTGTGCGTGTGTGTTTCTATGTGCTCACACTTGCCCATGCCTCATGAGTGGCATCTGAATCCTAGCAAGTTGCAGCAGGCAGCGCTCGTGGCTCCTGCCAGAGTTAAGCACTGACCAAGCCCTGGTGCAGGAGAGAGCAGGGAGATGTAGAGAGGCCAGGGAGAGGAGCAAGGGAAGTGGAGAGAAGTACGACTGTGAGTTAACGTCTTTCTGGAAACCAACTTTGCTCTTCCTTACAGTTCATGATGCCAAGCATGTGTGAATGTGAGCCGCGTGCTCAACTCTGCCTGCAGGTCTTTTTCTCACTGAAGGGAATGGTCAGCTGGGCCTGTGTCTGTTCTTTGCTCTTACCCTCCTCTTGAAGCCTCTCCCCCAACTGTAGATGAATTAATCCACAAATGTCTACTCAGTGCATGCAAACTGCAGTAAGCATCTCGTTCATAAATACCTAGTTTCCACTGAATTTTCAAACAATGCAGAAGATGGTTCTGTGTGTTCGTCTTCCTGGATCACGCTCCTGGGCCACTTGAGTGGAGGCATTTTCACCTCTTCAAAACAATGTCTCAGGTCGTGGTTTCTTAACTGTGGGCAGTGTATACTGAGGTATCTGAAATAAACACAAAATTCCACTCATCATTCGCCTGTGCACTGGTTAGCAAGATGATTACAAGATACTCTAAATGTGCTCGGCGTGTTGAAACACACTTTCAGCTCCAATGACTTCAAATAGCTTATAAGTAAAACAAATAAACAGAATAATGGTGGGATTTATTTGGATTTATTCATTACGAGACTAACCAAGGCATGACATGTTCAGGCATGTCTTAATTTTTACAGGAGCAGGAAGGGCTCTCCTATCTTGATGTGTTCATCCCCCAAGCCTCAGGCAGTTATCTCTCTGGCCTGTCCCACGGCTGGAGGAGCCGACAGGGCACTGTGAGAGCTTTCGCAGCTCATGCATGGCTTGCCCCAGCTTCTACACGTTAAAAGTGAAATAAATACCCAGGCCGACTCGCCTAGATTATGATCTGTGAGTTGATGTGTTAAATGAGCCCGTCACCTTAAAGGTTATAAATGACAAGATTTTTACTATTACAAGTAATTTATAGCGATTTCCTGTTTGACGTGACAGATCCTCATGGAGAAGTCCAAATTCGTCTGCTTGACATACATTTATTTTAACACTTTACCCTTCTCCAAATTCTAGCATGTATTAACTACTGTTTGCCTAGGTGTCAATTTGTACCTGTGGGGTCTCCCTCTTGAGGCCTCAGTGGGGTCCCCTGGCCTCTATTCCAGCTGGCTGCCTGCATTTTAGCAGCTAATGTGGGTGATTACTGGCATATTTACTGTAATTTATAAAAATCACAGGAAATGACATTTTTATTAGTCACTGACTCCACCGTCACCAACTGCAATGGATGTTATGCATACAAATCCATTTTACAAAATTGTTCTTCCAAAATCAGAAGCTCTTTCCAGTCTCTAATTCTGTGGAATGATCACATTTCACTTTCACTTACCATGAACGGGATCGCGGCTGAGCTCAGAACTCAGCTTATTTCTCAGGCCTTGGAACTGTCTGTGTGGGGACTAGAATAGGGTCAGGGAAATGGTCTCAAAGACAGAGAATGATCCGGAAACATCCTGGCCTCAGTCTGAGAGTGAGCACGGCGCCCAGGCTTGCTATTGTCTTTACCGTTATGTGTGCCAGGATTTGTGGGACCTGTGCACACTGACACACTCCAGGGCCATGGGCAGAGGTGGCTCCACGCAGGTCAGGTGCGGCTCGGAGAACCTAGGAGAACCCTGCTCTGCCAGTCCCTTGCTGCATGGCTCCAGGAGGCCTTGCTTCTCTGAGAAGGTTGGCAGTGGATTGAGTCTTAAAGGATGAGTAGGAATTTTCTGCTTGAGGGCAGAGAAGGCAGGGAATGTACTATGAGCAAATGCATGGAGTTGTAGGAGAAGATGTTGGGGTTGGGAAATTGCAAGATTTTTTGATATTGCTGGGGAGTCGGGTGCCTATGAAGGAACAGAGAAAATAAGACCAGAACCTTATTTTCCAGGAATCATATCGTAAGCCATGTGAATGCCATGCTAAAGAGTTTAGACGTCATCCTACAGACAGTGAGAAACCATGACAGATGCTAAATGGTTTTGTGTACATTGAGTATAGCTTGCTTGGAGTTACATACCAAGGGAGGAGAGACTTCAAGGAGGAAGAGCTATCACTTATCTCAAAGGCCATAGGAAGTCCAGTTGGTGTAAGTTCCCAGTATGTTCATTGTGTGGGGAGAAGTAAAAGGCCTCTGTGAGCCCTCACAGGACGACTCCGGGTGGAGTGGAGGGGCAGGACCGGAAAGGAGGAGGGGCTCGGAGAACACAGCTCTGCAAGGAGCTCAGCTCGGAGTGGGGAGTGAGGGCAGCTACAGTGCTGCGGGGGCTGCAGGGGTGCAGAGAGGAGGCCGATGGCAGGAGGCACTGAGGATCCCAGAGAATGGACAACTGTGACCACAGTGTTTAATAAGAACACAGTGTGCACCAGGAGCCCAGCTGTCTGCACCTTCACAACCTCATCTAATCTTCACAGGAGCCCTGTCTCCTTTTCCTAATTGTAAATCACATAGTAAGTGTCAGCCTTGGGTTTGACCCAAGGAGTGTGACTCCACAGCTGGGCTTTCACCATGGAGCTGTGGGGCACTATTGAGGGTAACGTGGGACCAGGAGGAGTGCCTTCAGACCAAAATAGAGGGAGAGCCTTTCCCTGGACAGAGGAAGAGGAGGGAGGAGGAAAGGGGCTGCTGCCTGTTAAGTTTCTGACGGTTGCTGACACATGCCAGGCATGAGACACTTTAAATCTGTTATTGGCTGGGTGCGGTGGCTCACACCTGTAATCCCAGCAAATTGGGAGGCTAAGGCAGGCGGATCACGAGGTCAGGAGTTTGAGACCAGCCTGGCCAACATGGTGAAACCCCATTTCTACTAAAGATACAAAAAATTAGCTGGGTGTGGTGGCGCATGCCTGTAAACCCAGCTACTCAGGAGGCTGAGGCAGGAGAATAGCTTGAACCCAGGAAGCAGAGGTTGCAGTGAGCTGAGATCACGCTGTTGTACTCCAGCCTGGGCAACAGGGTGAGATTCCAACTCAAAAAAAAAAAAAAAGAAAAAATCTGTTATTTATCCTTATAACAAGGCTGAGGTGAGTGTTTCTCATGCCCTTGTGACAAATAAGGAAACAGGTTCAGGGAGACACAGGGAATCGGTAGGAACAGTAATATCCAAACCTGCATGGGCACGACTTGGAAGTGTCCCTGGAAGTCCGCCGTCCCACCCTCGGTGTAGCCTGTCCTGAGAGGGGGCCCTGATGATGGAGGGCACACAGGCTGCAGGCTCAGGCCCGGCCTGAGAGCTGCGCTTGCTCGGAAGAAGATGCCAAGCCATCTGGAAGAGAAGAGAAGGGCCTGGTGGGTGAATGGCTGGAGGAGGTTGCAGTTCTCAGAAATGGACGTGCGTTCTGACCAGGGAGGGGCACAAAAAATAATCCTGGGGAGTGCTGAGGACATCACTGGTTTTTCAGACTAACCAAATGGGATGGACCGTGATGGTGTAGGGATGGCTGAGACACAGTACAGAAGCTACTGGATTCGAGGTTAGAGCCCGATGTGGCCATTTCAAGCCAGGGTGGTGAGAAGCCAACTGCATTGAATGTCTTCACTGGGGCAGCCTCGTTGAGCCCAGGGAAGATCAGCCATGCCGTGAGTGGAGTGTGACTTGCTCTCAGGAGCATTTCGGAATCACACAGCTCTGACTGTCAGAGCTCAGCCCTGCGCCTCTAGGAGAGAGACACGTATGGGGCGGAGGTAGACAGAGAGACAGAGACACAGAGGAAGAGTCAGAGAGAGAGAAGAAGAAGAACAAGAGAAGGGAAGGGAAGGAGAAGGAAGGAGAGAGAGGAAGGGAGAGAGAGAGTTCGCTGAAATGGATGGGAATGTGTTATCGCTTACAGCCCTAAATCGGAACTATCTCACAGTGCAATAATTTTTTTTCTTTTACTGCGATGGCCAGTACCAAAGATCTAATGAACAAATCCCCTGCATTTGGGAACTGAGAATCAGATTTAACAAATATTTGCTGAGAACCTCTAATGGCTCAATCTTTCAAGAATATTTCCTTCTTTAGTTCTCACAGTCCTTCAAGTTATATATCATTTTTGCCATTTTCCATTTGAAGAAACCAGCTCAAAGACGTGAAGCAATTTGCTTCATGTTTACAAAGCTAGTAAGTAGCATAGTCAACGTTTGAATTAGATCATCTGACTTCAAATCAGTATCCCTACACCACAGCTACCACTGTAGGGTCTACATACGGTGTAGATCACAGTGCAACTAAGGTGGAATTTCACCAACCACCAAGATGCAAAGATTGAGTGCTGTGGAGACAAAGGAAGCGATCAGTTGGAATCACTCTGTAGATCCACTGGGACTTAGAAGAGGAGAGGTTGAACAGCAGTGGACTCTGGGAGGGTTGACATTGGCAAAAACCCAAGGGCAAATTTGATTTACTTAATCTTAAATCAGGTCATGGCTTAAAATGAACATCTTTGTTGTAAGCCCAAGATGTCAAATTGACCTCTGTGACTCCTGGAATAGTCTAAAATGGGAGTTCCATGGACACTGTCAGCCCCTTTGACACTGTGGTGAAGCCTCTGAACCCCTTCTCAGGATAATGTTTCTAAATGCACAAGATACAGTGCATATAAGGAACTGATTCGCTATTTTGAAAACTGGTAAATAAAGGGAAAGATTGTAGCATGTGCATTCTGGTTTCTGTACTAACTCTACCACTGGGTAACCTAACAGTCAAGAAGACATATTTTTTCCTTTGTAGAAGTATTATAGCTAATACATTATGGTAATGATAGAATTTGAAAAAAGCATTTCACATCTCCTAATTAACGAATGGATTCACGCATTAACCCTCAATGGCACCAACTCCCGGAAGTCACGCTGCTTCCCTTTTGCCCTTGAATCAAACCTGAACAGTATCAGGACTCTGAGGCCAACTGTCAGTTCCCAGAAAAGTCACGGAAGAGGCAATGATAAAGGATACCACGGATGCAATTGGCAACCCAGACCGTGGGAAACTCTGCACGGTAAATAACCCTCTTTTTTTTTTTTCCAAAGAATTCCAAAAAGACAGAAGAGTGAGATTGTAATTAAATTCTTTAATAATCATAATTTCTTACTAATGGCATGTGTGTGCCTGCCATTGGAAGGAGATTTTGCAGCTGCCACCTTCGTTTCATTTTCTGCTTTGATTTTTGTGGGGTACTTGCTTTTATACTGCAGCAAATGTCAAAACCCAGATTCACAGAGACAAGGCTGCTGCCATGAGGGTTGTAGCCCTGTCTCATATGGAACCATGAACCATATCGGGCTACTAGTTTGTGCGGTGTCCACAGACAACAGTTATCACTGCATTTCCCTTGAACATTGAAAATATCAATGTTGTTGGCACCCCTGTGAGCTTGCTGTGAGGTCCCAGGGTACCTTGGCACACAGGGAGCAAAGTGTCGCCTAAGTTATACAAGCAGGTGCCCTGGATCCAGAAGAACCAATGGTTCTTGCTTTCTAGTCCCGTGAACCATATTCATGCAAGGACGAGGTCCTTCTTCTGATTTCATTTATAAATGGACAGTGGACATGTGTCCAGAACTTGATGAAATTATGTAACAAGTTACTGGTCTGTTAAATTCTGAAAACCGTCTCTACTTAAGTGTATTTGACTTATCTGGACTGTGTCCTCTTAGGCAAATTTCTTTTAGTGGGAGATCTACTGTTTAAACTGTTTGAAAATTCTCACTGTTCTTTTAGCTGTGACAGTTAATTTCCATGTGCATTTCTACCTCTGGTCATGATGAAACTGGTATCAAACTAGAACTTCTGCTGTTAAAAATCTATAAAGTTGGACAAAATGTGTGAAACGAGTGTTTTCAGATGCTTGACAATAAGAGTGCAGGCCTGTGCTCCCTGAAAGAAGGGCCATAACAGAGGTGAGCCCCAGGATTGCCCAGTGTCCTGCCACGAGCCTTCCCAAAGCAGGTCCCAGAGGAGCCCGGGCAGGACAAGGCCATCCTGCTAGGTCGAGAAGTGTAGGAGATACAGTGGAGCTGGAGGGGAGCACAGGCTGAAGGCTCAGAGGAGAAGCTTCAGAAATCCACAGGGAGGCCTGCTGGCATCTTTGAATACTTAGCTCTACCTGCTAAGGCAAGACTCCAAAACAGCAGACAAAGACCAACTACCAGGGAAAGGAGCTGAGTAGAAATTCCAGAACTGGCATGGGGCTGGAAGACAATGAGGACCAACAAACCAGTATGGAGAGACCTCGTTGAACACACCAAGCACTTAGTTAACATCCTGGAGCAGACGTGATTTAGGAATAAGGTTACTTTAGCCCTAGAGTCAAGACTACTGCAGGCATTCACTAACTGAGCTTAAAATCAAGCCTTAAGAGGATCAAGTTGAGCTGCACGTAAATTAACTGCCTGCCACCATTAACTTCAATATTCTTCAAATGAGGACAACGAAACCCAGACATTCAAAAAGGTGGCATCCACTATGTCCAGCATGCAATAAAAACTTGCCAGATATATAAAGAAGCAAGGAAATGTGAGAAAAATGTGAGGAGAAAAATCAGTCAAAAGAAACTGACTGGAAATGACAAAGACGATGGACTTTAACACGACCATTATAAATAGGTTGAAAGATTTAAGTGAAAATGTAAAAATATTGTGGGATCAATAGGAAATATCAATAGAGAAGCAAAAACAATTGGAAAGAAAACACACGAGAACTCTAGAACTGAAAAATGCAATTGAATATGAACATTTCCGTTTTATCTATAAACCTTCTGATTACAATGCCCGTCTCATCCATAAACACAATGCAGTATACAAAATAGCTTGTCTCGTGTAAATAAAATACAATGTAAGTGAGTAATCCCTCGTTTGACTCAAGCATGTTTCCTGCAAAGAAGCTGAGGGACTTCACACACATATCCAGGCACTCTCAAAATCAGCTGGGCAGCACTGGGCACTGCGGTTTATTGTCTAAGACAAGGCTGTTGATGGGACTTTCTGTGATGATGGAAATGATCAATGTCTGCACTACCTCATACGCCTGCCACTAGCCCCATGTGGTTATTTACATTTACTTTAATTAAAAACTCAGTTCCTCAATAGCAGTAGCCAAATTTCAAGTGGTCATAACACAGCTCTGAGGTCTTAAAGTCAATTTTGTAAAAATCTTTTTTTTTTTTTTTTTTTTTTTTTGAGATGGATTCTCACTCTGTTGCCCAGGCTGGAGTGCAGTGGTGCAATTTCAGCTCACTGCAACCTCTACCTCTTGGGTTCAAGCGATTCTCCTGTCTCAGCCTCCTGAGTAGCTGGGATTACAGGTGCCTGCTGCCACACCTGGCTAATTTTTTTTTTTTTTTTTTTTTTTTCCTACAGCTGGGTTTTTGCAATGTTGGCCAGGCTGATCTCAAACTCCTGGCCTCAGGTGATCTGTCCACCTTGGCCTCCCAAAGTGCTGGGATTACAGATGGGAGCCACCATGCCTGGCCCAATTTTTTTTTTTTTGGTATGTTGAAATAATTAACTCAACTTCCAGAGTTTGGAATGACTCAATGACTGCATAAGAAGAAATTTATACACTAGGGAAATTCAGGTGTGAATTTTTTTTTTCATTTCATTAGTTAATATGTTAGGAAAGAAGTGAAGGACCTATCTGAACTCAGTGGTTCTAAAGTTTCATAGGCAAAGCAGTTAGTTGGAGGGTTTGTTATAATAAAGATTTCTGAGATACACCCACCCCCAGATTAAGGGGTATTTAATATGGTTATCTGCTACTGGGGTGGGACTCAGAAATCCACATTTTTTGGAAACATCCTAGGTAATTCTGATACATGAGTATGCCTTAAGAAAAGCTGAAAAAATATTCAAATATTCAAACCAAATGTTGCCACTTCAATCAGTGTGAGTTTACATGCATGGTGTGGACAATTATCTAATTTTTCTTTTTGTAACTTTTGTTGGTGTTGAACAGCCTGCCTGCCTGCCTGCCTGCCTGCCTGCCTGCCTGCCTGCCTGCCTGCCTGCCTGCCTTCCTTCCTTCCTTCCTTCCTTCCTTCCTTCCTTCCTTCCTTCCTTCTTTTTTTAGTTTGAGACAGAGTTTTGCTTAGTCGCCCAGGCTGGAGTGCAGTAGCACAATCTTGGCTCACTGCAACCTCCTCCTCCCGGGTTCAAGCAATTCTTGTGCCTCAGCATCCTGAGTAGCTGGGATTACAGGCGCCTGCCACCATGCCCGGCTAATTTTTGTATTTTAGTAGAGACTGGGTTTCACCATGTTGCCCAGGCTGGTCTCTAACTCCTGAGCTCAGGCAATCTGCCTGCCTCAGTCTCCCAAAGTGCTACCATTACAGGCTTCAGTCATCGTGCCCGGCCTATGCTGTTTTTAAATGTAGAAAAAAAGTTTTTTATTTTTTCCTTATTCTATTAAAAGCAAACTGCATTTCTCAGATGATTCAAAATGTCATGTTTCTGTGTACTAGAACTTAGGATACAGAGGTCCTATTTACTTGTTGAGTGAGCAAATCCAGGTGAGAGATGTTTTAGGGACGCTGTCTCTGAACACACTTGCTCCACACACATGAGTGAACTGAGTGTGGCCTGAGACCCCTGGTCCAACTGAGCGCCCTGCTTCTGTGTTGGCAGGACACATTTCACAGGCAAACGTGTGAGTGTGAGCACATTCTGGATCATTTGTCTTTTTCTCTTGGAAATAAATTATAATAAGATTTTCACTCGCAAACTCACCAAAACGTGTGTTCTCCCTTCGAGGTCATGGAAAATTCTCTCACATAATAACATAGGATAAAGACAGATTTGGCTTCCTGAATTCATTTTATGAAAATCAGACTTGGAGGCATTCTAGAAGGAGTCCAAAGAGGAAAATTTGATTTCAGGAACCTTTTGTCATCAACTTTTTCAACACTAAGTTGGCAAGCTACCTCTTAAGCCTGCCAGAGCCAATGTTTCATCAAATCCATTTCTCATTGAACCACTGGGTTCCTTCTACTTCAAACTAAAAACCCTGCAGGATATTGTGTCTATAAAAATAATTTTAGAAAGATTTTTCCAATCTTATATTTAAAAGGATTTTTTTGTCTGTTTGCTTAATTAAATTCCTCATTTTATTTTAAAAGCCAAACCAAATTGTTTTGTGTTGTAGTGTTTTGTGCTTTTGGTGTAATAGTGGAAGACACATCACACAATGGTGTATTTGTGCCCTATAAATGCTACATCATACACATTTTCCAGATTATATAGGAATCATCTAAATAGTCCCAATACCAGCCATAATTCCATTTTGTCTTTTTTGTATATGTTATGTACCAGTGAGAAGAAGGGCACAGTTATATTTAAGTATAGCTATGTATGTGTATTTTGAGAAGAAAAAAAAATTTTTCCTTATTATTCTTTATCCAAATTCTGACACTTATACAATGACCTGCCATAAAATGCTTTTTTTTTTTTTTTCAGTATTTGTTTGATTTTTAGGTCCCTGAGTCCAATTCGCTTATATGCTCAAAGAACGTCTCTAAGTTTCGGGCCACAATAGTTTCATTGACTTTATTTTGGGGACCTTTGGTTCCAGCAGTAGCCTACTTTTTCTGTGATAGAGAAGAGAATAATGAATTAACCCCTTTATAAATACCACGTGCATTTTCTATTTCTGGACATTTCTGAATAGGGCCCATGAATCACTTAATAATTCTGTGAAAAGCTTTCTGTGGCAATTCTTTGGACATCTCTGGCCACTAGATAAAATTCCATGTTCGTGGACTAGGTGGAATAATCACCCTGTTAGCGCTTATGTAATAGCACTGAGATCATCTCGTCCTCTGTAGGGACTGGCATCCCTCTGTGGCTGTGTTCTCCCCGTCTGCTGGAGTCTGCCTGGTGATTGGCCTCATTGCTGTCTGTAGGGACTGGCATCCCTCTGTGGCTGTGTTCTCTCTGTCTGCCAGAGTCTGCCTGGTGATTGGCCTCATTGCTGGGGCTGTAGGTGGTGGTGGTGTTTAGCACTGTGGTTCCTATTTCTAAGAACACCCTTTGCAGATATGGTTCCACCTCAAGGTTCTACCGCAGCTTCAGTGTGGGGTGGCTCCCATCACTCCTGTGAGAGTTACACTCCCTTCCTTTCCCTATTTCAAATGAAGACAGTCTCTTCAAGATGAAAAGGGAAAGGAGGGGGTCACAGCTAACATTAGACTCTAACACCAAAATCAAAACAATTGCAACTGGCATTGGGGCATTTCATACTTGGACACAGAGCTGCACACCCCACCCCCTGCCAACCAGGCACTTCACAGGGGGTATTCACAGATATCCGAAAGTGCGCATTTAGAGGTGGAGATGTGAGATGGATAGGGATTCAGCAGATACAAACATATCCATGCCTGAAGGACCTCTAATCGCGTTGTCTTCACATGTCTCCTGAGGAGCCAGGAAAAGGGGGTTTCACCTCCTGTGCTTCGTGTGGAACTCCACTGCAGCCTCTGAACTCTCCTTACTCGTGTCCATGTGACTGCAGGACTCAGTGTTCTGTCAATGGTGGAACTTGGTGTTTAGAGAAGAAAGGCTGAGGAACGGAAGCTGGCTCTCGTTTTCCATAAGGGTCAAGGACACAGGGAGACAAAGGAAAAAAAGGAGAGGGTTTTGTGAGACAAAAGAGTGAATGTCCAAGACCTAATAAAGGAGAAAATTCCAGTTAGCAATGCAAAACCTTACGATGGACTACAAGCCAGGGAAGCGAGACCTCCTGAGACCTTCTCTAGGTTTCTGGTAAGGGGGCAGCATCGCCAAGGAAAGCCATTTAGGATGATGACAGCAGTGCAGGGGACTCCTGGTTAAACTTGGCGATTTCAACACGTGTTTTATTGATTTTTTCTTTCTTGTAACCCCACTCACATGAAAATTAAACAGTATCAAAAAGGAGAGGAGGCTTTACTGGCTTATGAACAGCAGTAAATTTTTTGGAGATCAGAAATAAAGAGAAAGCAGACCTAAGAAAGCCAACGCAATGCCTAAAGTGAATGCTATGATAAGAAACATGCTAATCTTACTACAGAACCAGAAAGGAACTGGAACCTGAAATTCCAGTGTCTGAAATGATAGAACTAAAAGGAGTCTGAAGTCCACGGGAGAGAGGCCAGACTTGGAAGTCCCCTCCCCTCCCCAGCACACCGGCAGCGACCCCTCCTCCAACGCAGCAGATTCATTTACAGAAAATGGAATGAGAGAGGCAGTAGAGGAGGAGACAGTAAGCGTAGCAGATGGGAGGGGAGAAGGGCTGCCCTGAGAACAGACCTGTTGCATGAGAGCTTATGTCCTGAACTAGGGGTCCCTCCGTCCCCTTCTGTGCAGTTGCAAGAATGCCTGTAGGTGATGGCAAAATTTTTCTCTAGAGAAACAAAAGGATTCAAGAAGAGGGGAGATCCCCAAAACTACACATAACTGACATCTGGATATTCCTGCAATGAAACATTCAAATTTCAGGCTGCAGTAAACCTACCAGGTATCATACAGCCCCTCCCAAAGCTTCCAATCAGCTTTTTTGTGCCTCATTTAAAAATATTAACAGATAAAAAGAATAAACATACATTAGAGGAAAGCCCCTACATGAAAGGCTGAGTCCAAAATTAACAGGTAAAGGGATTCAGAAGGAGCCAAAGCCATTCGGGACAAGCAGAGGCATTTACATAAAAACTCATAAAGAGGATATTATAATTCATGAAATGAAACCAGCACAGTATTTACACCAAAAAGATATAAGAAAAACTCAGAGGACAAAATATGTCCTGGAATGTAAAAATATGATTGTTGAACAAAAACAAATCAATGAAATAAGTGAAAGATAAATGTGAGAAACTATCCAAGAAAACAGAGCCAAAAGAGCAAGAGAGAGAGAAAGGAGAGAAACAATATAAAAATCAAAAGATGATGCAAAAGATGTGATCTCTAATAGGAATTCCAGAAAGAAAGACCAGAGAAAGACAGAGAAAATTTTAAAGAAACAATTCATGAAATTTCTCAGAATTGAAGGATATGACTTTCAAGATGGAAAAAGTACATCAAATTCCCAGCACAGGAAATCAAAAAAGATATCAATACACATCATCACGCAACTTCAAAAACCAGTAATAAAAAGAGAAAATAAAAACAGACAACAAAATAGTTTGCATAGAAAAACCATAGATCAGATTTTTAAAAAAGCAAACTAAACAAAAAATAGGCTACATATAAAAGGTTAGGAATCAGAAAAGCATAGACTATAGCTAATGCCATTCTTTTTTTTTTTTTTTTTTTTTTTTGAGACGGAGTCTCCTCTGTCACCCAGCCTGGAGTGCAGTGGTGCGATCTCGGCTCACTGCAAGCTCCGCCTCCTGGGTTCACGCCATTCTCCTGCTTCAGCCTCCCAAGTAGCTAGGACTACAGGTGCCCACCACCGCACCCGGCGAATTTTTTTTGTATTTTTAGTAGAGACGGGGTTTCACTGTGTTAGCCAGGATGGTCTCAATCTCCTGACCTCATGATCTGCTCACCTCGGCCTCCCAAAGTGCTGGGATTACAGGTGTGAGCCAGCTAATGCCATTCTTAACATGAAAGACTGAAAGCTTTCCCTAAGATCAAGAATAAGACAAGAATGCCGGGTCTCACCACTTCACTCCAACACTGCACTAGAGGTTCTAGCCCAGGAATCGCAGCTCCCTGCCCAGCCATTGACTGGTACCTGTCCCTGTCCATGGCCTGTTAGGAACAAGGCCACCCAGCAGGAGGTGGGCAGCCAGCGAAGCTTCATCTGTATTTACAGCTGCTCCCCAGTGCCCACATCACCGCCTGAGCTCTGCCTCCTGTCAGATCAGTGATGGCATTAGATTCTCATAGGCACGTGAACCCTGTTGTGAACTGCACACGCGAGGGATCTTGGTTGTGTGCTCCTTATGAGAATCTAATGCCTGATGATCTGTCACTGTCTCCCATCACCCCCAGATGGGACCATCCAGTTGCAGGAAAATGAGCTCAGGGCTCCCACTGATTCTACATTCTGGTGAGTTGTATAATTATTTCATTTATATATTACAATGTAGTAATAATAGAAATAAAGTGCACAATAAATGTAATGCACTTGAATCATCCTGAAAGCATCCCCCCGCAACCCCCCATCTGTGGAAAGCTTGTCTCCCACGAAACTGGTCCCTGGTGCCAAAAAGGTTGGGGACTGCTGTTCTAGCCAGTGCAATAAGATAAGAAAAAAAAAAAAGACATCAGATTAGAAAGGAAGAAATAAAAATGTCTTTATTTGCACATGACGGGATGTCCATGGCAAGAATCCAAAACTAAAATAGTTTGGGATAAATATGACAAAAGATGTATGAGATCTTTGCACTCAAAACTGAAAAACATGACTAAGGGAAACTAAAGATTTAAATAAGTGGAGATTATATAACATGTTGAAGGATTGATGACTCAATGTTGTTAAGATATCGGTTCTCCCAAAATTCATCTATAGATTCCGTAAGGCCTCAATTAAAACTGCAGAAGGCTTTTTTTTGTAGATGTTGACAAGCTTATTCCAAACTTTATATGGAAATGCAAAGTACACAAAACAGCCAAAACAACTTTGAAAAAACACTAACAAAGTTGGAGTATTTACACTACCTGTTTTTAGGACTTATACAGTAATTAAGATTGCGTGGTATTGACATAAACATAGATCAATAGATCAATGTAAAATAATAAAGAATCCAGAAGTAAAACCACACATATATGGTCAATTGATTTTTGACAAAGGTGCCATGGCAATTTAATGGGTAAAGAATAATCTTTTCAAAAAATGATACTAGAACAATGAGTAACAATATTCAAAAAAATACTAACACTTACTTCATGTCACATACAAAAATTAATTCAAAATGCATCACAGACCTAAATGTGAGAGCTAAAACTATAGAATGTTAGAGTATTGCTCATTAGAACATTTTGCAATGATGGCACTACTATTTGTTGTACTGATCAAGATGATTGCCACTAGCCCCCTGTGACGACTCAGCACTGGAGATGTGGCTGGTTGACTGAAGGACATTACTTATGGATAAACAACTGTCTCTCCCTACAGCAGAATACTCACCCATAAAAGGAATGGCCTATGGATGCATGCTATATATGGATTACTCTTAAAATCATTATGCTAAGTGAAAGAAGCCAGACAAGAAACAAGAAAAAGCACACACTATAAAATCCCATGTATACAAAATTCTAATAAATGCAAACCAATCCATACTGACAAAAAGCAGATTCGTGGTTGTTTGCAGGTGGAAAGAGGTAAGAGAGAGGGTTTGCAAAGAAGGGAAGTGAACTTTTGACGGTGATGGATATGTTTGTTATCTTGATTGTGATGATAATTTCATGGGTATATGTATTTGTCAAGCTGTATCAAATTGTATATGGTATATGTGTACAGTTTATTGCATATCAAGTATCCCTCAGTAAGGTGTAAAACACAAATAGTACGGATTGCTCAAAAGCAACATCATGTGTTGGAGATAAAATCACAAGGGAAAATTATTTTTTAATCTAGATTTCTATACCTAGCTAAACTATCACTCTAGGGTTGTACAGCCTATTAGAAGGCATAACTTACCAAAACAAGAAAGGAAATCCAGCAAGAAAAAACATGGGATATGGAAAATGGGAGATCTGTGGCAGAGAGATGACATGAAATGTGACAATAACCACCATGCAGCAAGGGGACAGAGGCCCCCCAGGCCTGGCTGCAAGAAGAAGCTGAGCTGATGAAGTCCCTGATGTATTCAGCCTTGCAGGACATACTATTTAAAGGTGTTTACTAATACGGATGCAGAATTTGGAAAGAATTTGTGATAGGACTGTAGAAAACCGAAGGATGAACAACATCAACTCTCACAAAACAAGACCATTAAAAACTTTAGGTAAAAGAACAGTTTCCCAAGAATGGAAGTGTCACTGTTTACCACTGGGCTCAGCCATGAACAATACTTCTACATTCAAAATAAGGTAAACACTGGGCATTCACTTAACAAAATCCAATGATGTACCTACTTTGGGAAAGACGGGAGTAGGAAAGAACGTGAAAGAACACCATAGCTTTATAGTCCTGCTAAGGTCTGGATAGATGATGTCTACAATTAATAAATCAAGAATAAGCAATACAAACATATAATCCAGAAATATGGAGATAAATATGTGAGAAGAATGCCAAAAGAATTCTACGAAGTTGCTGCTGGGGAATGGGTCCAAGGGATGGGCTTGAACAAAGCGTGGGTCTGCTGTTTTCCTTGGAAGCCTATGATACTGTTTGCCTTCTAAAGAAATGTTCGTATGGATTATATTATTAGCATTAGAGTCTGTCAGCTCTGGGCTGATCCTGAATCTTCTGTTCATTGATAATATGCCCTTTGGTAGATCACTTAACCCCTGTTAGTCTCCTCACTCTATAAAAAGGGGAATAACTATACATCTCAGAGATGTAGTGGGGATAGTATGAGATTATGTGAACTGCATGGAATTGCATTGCATTCTTCCGAAGGGATGAAGGTGGTTTAGTAAAAATAAAAATAACTCCCAGGTGGCATCTGGGAGTTATTCAGTTTCCTTTCTGCTGTAACGGAGGGACCGTGTTGTTTGGAGTAGAATTCACATTAGTGGCCACTACGTGCTGTCTTAACATGGCAACAAGAAGTAAGTCCCCTCTGACCTGCTGTGGCTTCTACAGTGCCATGATGTAGGTGATTAATTCAGGATAGATTCAAGGTCATTGAGAGAGTAACCAGTTG
The DNA here is from genome assembly GCF_028858775.2 of Pan troglodytes. Lineage (NCBI taxonomy): Eukaryota > Metazoa > Chordata > Mammalia > Primates > Hominidae > Pan > Pan troglodytes. The sequence goes on along the minus strand of NC_072412.2, from coordinate 117,718,288 downwards.
GTAGGAATACGTATTAAAAGCTCCTGTTTGCAAACAGGTCTAGGGGATAGCAAGGGTATTCGAAAGCTCATGAAACACTAAACTACTTCTTTTTTCAGCAGTACCAAGGCCTTTAGAATATGGACTATTTACTAGGCAAGAAAACTCAGTGTCATTATCAATCACCACCCATTATGGCTTGAATGGTGTTTCCCCCAAAAATGTTGAAGTCCTAACCCTAGCACCTTTGAATGTGCCTTTATTTGGAAATAGGGTATTTGCAGATGAACAGGTCAAGACAAGGTCATTAGAGTGGGCCCTAATCCATCGCCTGTTGTCCTTTGAAAGAAGGGGCACTTGAACCAGGCATGCATGCACTCGGGGAGCAAGCCCTGTGAGGGTGAAGGCAGCAATCAGGGTGATGCGTCCCCAAACCAGGGAATGCTGAGGATGCCAGCAAAACTGTAAGCTGGAGGGAGCCTGGCACTGACCCCCTCACAACTTCAGAAGGAACCAGCCCTGCCAACACCTTGATTTTGGACTTCTCTACAGAGCTGTGAAAGAATAAATTTCTTTTTTTAAAGCCACCTAGCTTGTGGTACTATTACGGCAGCCCCCAGAAACTAACACAGTGAGGCCCCATTTAGTACACATGGGAAGGTTAAAGTCTCCTAACTTAATCCTCCTAAAATAATCCTTTGAAAGCATAAGGAGAGGCTGTTAACACTTGCTCTTCGTCTTTGATCCACGCTTTCCAGCCCTGATCAACTCTGCAGCAGCATCTCTCTGGATAGGGTGGCCTTGTCACCAAAATCTCCTTGTCTTTCTAACATTTGGTCTTTCCAATGTGACCCATCTCTGACCCTGCTTTGGATTCACTTCTAGCTTGTAGGAAATCCCTTGCTCCTAATAACTTCCTTAACGTTCCATGTATTTCTTGGCCTGAATTATTTATTCCTAACGTCCAGTCATTGTGATGAATACATACAACTAAAATATTTAATCACATCTAATACAAATGCAATTAAATGACTACACTACAGGGTTCTGACTTCAATAGGCATAAGGTTGTCGAAGGTTATTTTTATGCCTTTTCACTGAGCATGGGTAACAACAGGTAAGGAAGCCTGATGCCTTCATTTTTTGCTCAAATTGGGGTCCAGTGAAATACTGGCTAAAATGTAAATCACCTTCTTGCTCTCGTTCACTTCCTTCTCTCACTGCTGCCCCATATTTTCCTCAGTCTTTCTCAATTTTACTCAACAACAAAAAAATAAGAAAGTAAATTTTAAAATAATAGAATGCCTTTGGCCACATGCGGTGGCTCACGCCTGTAATCTCAGCACATTTTGAGGCTGAGGTAGGGGGATCACTTGAGCCCAGGAGTTCAAGACCAGCCTGGGCAACATAGAGAGACATTGTTCTACAAAAAAAAAAAAAAACAACAAAAAAACAAACAAACAAAAACAACAAAAAACAGCCACAACAAAAAAAACTTTTTTTTAAAGTTAGCCAGGCATGGTGGTGTGTGCCTGTGGTCCCAGCCACTCAGGAGGCTGAGGTGGGAGGACCACTTGGGCCCCAGAGGCTGCAGTGAGCAGTTACGGTGTCACTACACTCCAGCCTGAGCAACAGAGCAACATCCTGTCTCAAAAAAGTAGTTTAACATGCATAACTAAAAGTTATCATTTTCAAAGGGAGCATTTTCCCCAGATAGATATATATTTGATGAACATATAAGATAAAATAATTATTCAAAAAAATAAAAAGGTGAATGAAAAGTTGTGGTTTCAGGGTGCCAGTGATCAATTAGTACTGACCCCTTTACTTTGTAAACTCCTGCCTTTGCACATGGACCGGACTGGTCATTTCTGTCACCGTCATGTACAATTCACAGTCTTGCTGCTGGTGGGACACATCAGCTGTCCCTCATAACCGCCCGTGACGTTCGGAACTACAAACACTGTGTAACCTGATGGTTTTCCTAGAGAGAAGAGAACTCTGAACCCAGAAAGAAAGAAAGAATGTACTGGAACAGAATTGTTTCTAGGAGAGTTAATGAAATAGAAAGGTAGAATCTAGGGTAACTCTTAGAGCAGTTTTGCTGATGGTCAAAACTATTAGACTAAGCATCTTCTTTAGAAAGTTCGTAGAAATCCCGGCATGGGGAGCATCTGTGACCAAAAGAGGCGACAAGCTGATGGACACGGTTTAGAAGTTCCTCGGCACGTGAGTGCACATGCCAGCATTCTGCCATCTCTAATTCTGTCTGACTTGCATAGATTTAAATTTGGTTATGTTAATCTGAGTAAGATGTTAACGTAAAAGCTTTCTTGCTCATTAAAAAAAAAACATTTATTTCAGCCTTTAAGCTGAGAATACTACTAGAAATGTAGTCTCAATTCTAAAATACCGACTATGAAATATGGATAACAAAGCAAATTATCCACACTAAGGAAAATTATATAAAATTCTTAAAATAATTAAGCCAACACTTTATTATTCAAAAATGAACACATCACCTGTAGCAACTATTTGCAAAAAGCTAAAATTGTATTCAAAACCACAGCTTCAATTAAATGGTATAATTGCATAAACACAAAATGTAGGCAAAAATAGATAATTTTACATCAATCTGTTGGCTACAAGTTTGATATCAATTTGAATAGTATAGGTTTTCATAACACCCTTAGCACCCCCAGGGATTTTTTACAGTGCCCCAAGCTGAAATGCCTAACTATTCTGTTTGTTAAATAGTTAACTTCAAACAACTTCATATATATTTCTGTTCTAATAACGTAGCAGCCATTTTTTAAAGTGACACATATAGATTGAAATAAAGAATACTATTTTCACCTCACTTCTTGCACACCAGCCTTGCATACTGGTGATCTGCACGTGCCTGTCTTGAGCCGCACCGCCTCTCCAGCCTTGCCTCCAGTTCTGCCCAACCCTGCATTTCCTGGTCTGCACCACTTTTCCCTCAGGAATTGCTTTTGACACAGCAACTGCCAAGAACCCAGTTTCACAAAGATATGATGTCATCCAGGGAGTGTAGCTGCAAGTTCACCCTGGGAGTCTAAAGCTGCCTCCAGCTAGCTCACAGGGCCTGGGAAGTGGCCGGCATTGCTGTTTCCCTCAGAATTTAAAGCTAGGCTGAGCTTGTGGGGCTCTGGGGTTCCTTGGCTCACAGTTTGAGAAACCACAGGCGTCACGGACCAGGTTGAGGTGGGTCCCGAGGCACCACCCTGTCACCAGGGAAGGGTGACATAATTGATATAACATTATCTATTTTTGCTGCTTTTGCACTGTGCTGACACCAATCATTCTGATTATCAAAAATAAATTCCTAGGTTTGTATATTTCAAATATCCAAGCAAGTAACACAGTCAAATCCACACTGCAGCAAGGGTTGGCACAAAGTGGAATCATAACCCAGCCCCGGAGGCAGAGCAGGTGGGACTAGCTGTGGGCCTATTTCTACGTCAAGATTCTGTCTCACGGTGTGCCCCGCAGAGGCCTCCTAATGGCTCCATGACAAAGCCAGAGTGTGGCCCAGCAGGGTCCCTCACAGTTCTGGTTTCAGTCTGGGGGAGGGAGTGGGGCTGCCTGTTCCCTGCCTGGCCTGCTCTTTCTGTGTGCCTGAACTAGCCCTGTGCACCTTATCTTAATATAATAGGACCCAACACAGCACAGCACAGCACAACACAACACAACACACAGTACAACACAACACACAGCACACTACAGCACAATATAACATAACACAACACAGCATAACACAACACACACAACACAACACACAGCATAGCACAACACAAAACAACACCACAACACACAGTACAACACAACACACAGCACACAGTACAATATAACAACACACAACACAGCATAACACAACACACAGTACAACACAACACACAGCACACAGCACAACACAGCACAGCACAATATAACACAATGCACAGCACAGCACAATATAACACACAGCACAACACAACACATAGCACACAGCACACAACACACAGCACAGTACAATACACAGCACACAGCACAGCGCAGCACAATATAACACACAGCACAACACAACACAGCACAGCACAACACACGGCACAGCACAACACAACACAGTACAACAACACACAGCACACAGCACAATACAGCACAACACAACACAACACACAGCGCAATACAGCACAACACAACAGAACCAAACAGCATAACACAATACAGCACAGCACAGTACAACGCAACATAGTGTAACAATACAATACAACAAAACAGCACAGCACAATACAACACAACAGCACAACCTACAAGCATTCCTTGCACCAAACTATGTGGGGAATTATGCAGCAGGTCCCGGGGAATTCAGGGCTGGAAAGCGGGCTCCCTGGCCCGCAGTCCCAGGTCCAGTGTTGACCCCACACAGACCCCCGCCCCGCCCTGTGGCTTCCTCCCGCAGAAGCTCCGGCACCCTCCCCAGCTCTCCTGCACCTGAGCAGGGGCCCACGCCCCGCCATGCAGCGGGAGCAGGCTGCTTATCTCCCCCGCTTTTCCAGCCCCTCATCTCTGGGCGCTGGACTGCGCTTTCTGTCTCTTAATAACCACAGCAGCAGCAGCCTCAGCTGGGCAATGACTGATGTTCCTGGTGTTCTGTGACAGAGCCTTTGGGGTCCACGGCCCCCTCATGAGGACGGGCTGGTCCCATGTCCACAGGGACAGAGGGACTCCCTGGGCCGACACGGGCCAGCCTTTCCCTGTGCTGGCTCTGGGATCCCTGCGTCTGCCCTGCTGTACTGAATTAAACTCAGTAAATATTTATTGCCCCTCTGCTATGTGCCCAGGGCTGTGCTGATTCTGGAAATAAAAACTTTAAAAGTCTAGCCAGACACAGTTGCTGTGCCCGGGGAGGCCAGGTGATGAGGGGGGGACCTGCCTCCATGTGCTTCTACCCAGGAGCACGGCTGCCTCAGGACACATTTCACAGGGGGGAAGGCTTCACTTACCCAGCGGAGGACTCGCTGCGGCAGGGGCTGCAGGGGCAGGCATGGGGCCTTGGCCCTTCTTTGGTTAAGTTTTGAAAAAAAATTCTCAAGTGACGAAATCACCTTAAAATGTTATTACAAATGTTCTGTTTTTCTCAAACCTAATTTAATATCATCAGAATTGGCTCAAATTAAGTAAAAACATGTTATTCAAATTGGTATTGAGCTTTTAGTTTATAGATTGATTTAACATGATCCATTTTGCTTTTATTATATCTTAATGCAATTGCATGATTTAATTTGAGCTGTGATTTTAAATATAATTTTATTTTTCTGCAAATAGTTGCTACAGGTGATATATTCATTTTCAAATAATAAAGTGTTGGTTAAAACATTTCAATAATTTTATATAATTCCCAAGTAAGTAAATAACTTGGTTTGTTATCCAAATTTCACGGTCAGTATTTTAAAATTAAGAACATATTTAAAGCATTATTCTCAGTTTGAAAAACTAAAATATATCTCTTCTAAATAAACATTTTAAATTTAAAAATATTTGTAAAATTCTCTTATTTAAAATTTATTTTTCTTACATGCTATTCAAACAGAGAATGAGTTCCTCCACAACCATCCCCTAATCTGTATCTCTATCTAGAAATATAATGAATGCTCTCTTCATTATGAGCAGCATTATGGTAACATCCATAATGCCAAATTAAATGCTTTGTAGATAAAATACTGTTGATACACAATAATTTATTCTGTTTAGCCCCTTCTATTTGCATAACCCCTTTCTCTCAAAGAAATCTGAAGTACTTATTCTATCAAGCCTTTCTAATAAGATCTTCCCATTTTACAGATGATACTATCGAGAAATTTAGTAGCTACATACCATATCATCATTATTATTATAGTTATGATCTATTGGACAGAGGCAGTTCAACCCTGTTGCGGCACTATTACATGGCCCTTCTCTGACATTTCAAAGGTCCTTAAAATAACCCTCAACAACATGAGTGTTTTGGCCTATATTGTATTCATAAGGATTGCACAGAGCCAGTCTACTTACATACAAATTAGTTTGTTACAATTAGAAATTGATAAGACACAATCCATGACTGTGTGTAGTCCTTTTAACCAACCTTTCTTTAAATCAAAGATCACATGTGGTTTCTGCTTCCCTTGTTCCACACTGACTGCACTTCAGGAGAGTTAGGATGTATTTACAGGCAGCTAACACAACCCGTAGGAAAATGGAAATAAAATCAGTACATCAGTCTTTTCTATTAGGAAGATTCTAATAATTCAGCTCAAACATTTTTTTCGTCTTCCACTAATTTATATTTTTTCAAAAATCATCTCAATTGAACAATTAAGTAAGAGCACTTTATAAATAATAAATAGCTACTCAAATTTAAATGATCTAGTCTTAGTAGCTACTTACCATAAAAAAAAAATAGGCCCATCTCCTAACACGGGTTTCCCAAGTGTCATCCAGGACTGGCCTCAAAATCTCCCCCAAGTGTGTCTAAGAAAGGGCAGATCCTTGAGGCCCGCCGGAGCCCCAGAAGCAGCCTACCAGCGGCACTGGGTCTGAGAACCTGAATTTGGAGCCAGCTCTCCTAGTGATCCCATGCACCTTGATGTTGAAAGACCATTGCCCTTGCAAACCTCTGAGTTTCAATCTTTGACCACCAAGACCAATCCGAAGCAATCATTCATTAAAAAACAAAGCAACTATCACATACACTCTGTTCAAATTTACATTGCAATCTGTATCTACTGATAAAGAACATCCAACATGCACATCTCATGGGAAGGCCACCTGAGGGAGTATTTATTGGAGCACCAGGAAGTCACAGGCTCCACCGTGGGTGTACCTCCTCTGCAGAACCTTCCTCGGTTCTCATACACTGGGCCAGAGCACCCTACCTGAGCATCTGGCATGGGCCTGTGTCCCACGCCCATAACCCTCGACATCATACTTGCCTGTGCGATCATCAGTCTCACCCACCAGATGGTGAGCCCTGTCGGGTTGATCTTTGCATCCTCAGCACCTGGACACAGGTTGCATACATAGCATGTGTTCATACTCAACTTGAACACGTAACAAACTTGTAATAAATGCTTGTTGAACAGATGAAAGAACGAATGTCGTAACTGTCAAGCAACTTTACAGAGAAATCACTATTAATATGGATACATGGAAAGACTGTGGTTTGTATCATTTCCATTGTTTCCTGCCGAGGCCAGATCTGGCACTTAATGTCCCAATTGTCCATTGGACGTGCCCTGAGCTCACACGGGCTTCCACTCCAGATGATTCTGGAGCGAGTGCTTCCTATTTGCTGGGCCCTGCATGCACCTTAGATGATGCATCCCTGGGAAGCTGGTTTTGTAATTTCTGCTTTACATCTGAGGAAATGGACTCAGAGGTAAGGACATTTGCCCAAGGACACAGAGCTAATCTCTGGCCTGCATGACACGGTGAAAACGGCCAGTTTTTACAAGGAAACTTCATTCTTCAGTTCAATTTCTAACATAAAGAGCTGGCTTCTGCTTCTCCATCTACCTGGACACTCTCACCACTGAAGTTCAGGCTTTTCCACTTACTGAAATGTCCCACTAGAGTTTGAATTACCTAAAATATGGGGTTGCTAAATCCTTTCTGAGGTTAAAATATTGCTCACCTGGCTTTCCTTCTATTCTGTTACTTAGAACGAAAATGATAATGTTGGCCTCTGCTTTGAATTTTTTCAGGTTGATCTTGACACCACTAGTCTAATGTTTCTAGGTTTTAGGTACCTAGAAGGCACCTCTGCCCTGCAAATTCCAGGGACCCATCCTGACCTGGGAAATCCCAGGTCAGTTCCTTAGCTGCCTGAGACTCGTTTCTGTGTCTTAGGAGTGCATAGGACTAGCGCAGAGTGCTATTGCTGCCACTAAATATCATCTCTCGTTAGCATTTCCGGGGTGCTCAGAGAGAAAACAATGTCTGGGTGATGACTCTTGTCAGTCTCCCCATTGTCAAACCCCATCTCACGTTCCTCCACACTCACAATATTTCCCCATTGGGAACATGCCTGACATTGCAATTTCTCAAAACTGCAGCTCTGCAGTGAATGCCTAATTCCTGAAACTGCAAAATCTAACAAAAGCGGATTTTTTCCACTGATTTGACTGGCTGACTATTTCAGGGCTTTGCATGTGATGACCTGCTGCTCTCCACAAACAACGTCTTCAATGCACCCACATGGTTGCTCTGAAGTGGCCGAGGGCAATTACAGCCTCGCCAGCTGCCTACCGGGCATCGGGAATTACTCACAAGGTCCAGTGTTGCTGCCGCAGACACGATTTCCCCACAAGTCACACTTAGCAACTTGCCAGGCAGCGTTCTGTGGCTTGATTTTGAACTCAGAACCCATTTTCCATCACAGTGCCCCCATGTCACCCAGGGTAAGCTGTGGACAGGTCATTCACTCAGAGTTGCTTGTTTTGTGTTGTTTTTAAAAACTGCTTTGTCCTTTGTTTTTGTTTGAGTGTTGGTGTTTCATATCGGCAGATGAAAAGTAATTTAGACGAAAATATGTCAATTCTGTTCTTTTTATTTTTACTATCAAAATAGACGATCATTTTCCGTCTTTGGATCTATCACTTGCTCGGGTTCTTCATGTGTTTTTCATGTGAAAACTCTTGCTGTTGTACTTTCAGCACAAATTTCCAGCTTGGCTGCTAGGGAAGATTCATTTATCTGCTTTCTTCCCTTGCCCCCTGACCTCCCTCTCCTCTTCACCCACACTCGGTTTTCACTCCTTTCCCGCGGAGCCGCGCTTTCCCTCCGTGATGAAAAACGCCACGCGCAACGCCCGGGAGCCGCAGCTCTGCCCGGGTGGAGAAAGCGGTGTAGTGACAAACAGCATTGATATTTTATACCCCGATTCTGCGTCACACACGCCCCCCAGAAAGAGATCCAGGGCTGCGAAGAAGCTCGGATAAGGCGAAGATTCCTGGAGAGCCTGGGGACGCAGTCGTCCGGGAGAGGAACCAGGCCTTCCTGTGATTTTTTGTTTCTTATGGAAATTAAGAAACAGTTTCTAAAACAGAGCCTCTGGGGCAGAGAGCGCAGGCAACCTTCTCCCCAGTCTTCCCTCCAGAGGAGCAGCCGAAGCGGCCCCGGGGAATGGAAAAGGCAGGTGTTTATGAAGGAGATGGAGTCCTGGGGGGGGCAGCCAGTCACGCCCTGCAGGCCCCAGTCCGCACCCGGGTCGCTGGTGCGCGCTCCCCTCGGCGCCCGTCCCCGATGACGCTGAGGCCCTGGGGCGCTGTGGCCGCGTCCCCTCCCCCTCCCCTCTCTCCCGCCGGACCCGGCCGGTACCCGGCCTCCCCTCCCCCTCCCTTCGAGCCCACTTGTTGCCGTCCGGCCCGAGACGTGCTCGTTCCGCCGGCTGAGTGTAAAAGGGTTTGACTTGCGGCTGACCCCGGGTCAGCACTTTCTCTCCACTAATCCTGCTCTCCTTCTACACAAAACCCTCGGCCCGGTCCCTCGCATCACTCATCTTAATCTCCACCCGCCCCCCGCCGGCGGCTGACACCGGCGCGGACCTGAGGGAGATGGGCTCCCAGGGCGCCCGGGGACCCCTGCGCCCTCCCGCCCCGAGGCTGCGGGGACGGGGCCGAGGCAATGAGGGGACTAGTAGGGGGAGCGCGGGCCGCCCCGAGACTCGTGCCCCATCCCGCCCCGACCTCCGACTGGGCGCCCAAGGGCCGGAGAGGGACGGAGAGGGGAGCCGCGCGCGGGCCTCGGCGGGGGAGCTTCAAAGACAAAGAGGAGGCCGGGCCGCGCTGAGAGAGGCCGGCGGCGGAGACGCAGCTCGGTGCGGGAGTCAGAGGGCGGTGGAGACGGCACAGGGACTGGAGAGGCGGTGGGAGTGGATGGCGGGGGCGGGGAGGGAACGCAGTGTGCCGGGACCCCAAGGACAGCGGCGCGGTGTGCGGGGCTCAGCCGCGGGCAGAGCCGGAGAAAGGGCGACTTGGAGAGGCGCAGGCAGGGGGGTGCGCCCGGGAGGCCCGAGGCCCCGAGGAGGCCCGGCCACCCCCGCCCGGAGGGGACACGTCGGGACCAGCCGCAGACGCCGCTCGGCTCCCGGGGGCGGGAGGAGCGTGGTCCTGGCGGGCGCGCAGCTGGAGAGGAAGGGCCGGGGAGGGAGGAGGGAGAGAGGGAGGGAAGAACGGGGGAGGCGGGGAGGAAGAGGGAGGAGGAGAGCTCGCCCTCAGGCAAGGGGAGGTGATCCCGAGGCCTGGCTCGGGCGGGAGTAGAGGACTGGGTGAGGGGTCCCTGCGTTCCCACCTCCCGGCCTGGGCCTCCACGCGAGCCCCCCCGCCGGCCCTCGCTCCGTCCTGACGCCGCCCCACCCCGCCGGATACTGGGGGCCCGCACCCCGCTCACTTCTCCCCATCTGGCCTGGCCTTTCAGTCTCGCCAGATAGTCACGCTGGAAAGAGCCGCGCCAAGGCCAAGTCTGCTTTTCACTTGAAGTTTCCAAGGACTCAGACCGGGGGTTAAATTCTGCCGCCGACGCCTCTGGAGCCGCTGCCCCCGGGCCCAGGCCGAGCGTGGGTGGGGAGGGGGCGGGAGTCTGCCGGAGCCCGACGGGGTCGAGGGGGCGCTGGAGTCCGGGCTGGCCTGGAGCGAGCCTTCGGGGGGGCACACGTCCCGGGATGGGTTTCTTGAATTAACTGGAATTTTCCGGAGACAGAAATCTGCGGCGCCCAGTCTTTGCCGGGGGAATGAAACGCGGGAGCATGAGTGCCGTTCTCCCACACGCGTGATTTTAATAGACCTATCAGTCACGCTCGCGACGCGCATCTGGAGATCACGCTGTGCCCGAGTCTTCTTTAAAACTAATCCATCTAGTACGTTACGGGTGGGTTTCTCCGGGGAAGGGGACGTCAAAATCTCAACAACAAAGGGGCGGGTGAGTTGAAAAACAAAACAAGGCAAAAACAGAACAAAACAAAGCAAAAAACCCCTCAAGTAAACCCTCCTACCCTCAGTTTGGAGGGCAGGGCCCGAGCGCAATGGCAGATTTACGAAATCACACCGTCGCCCCCGCAGAAACTGATGCAAACTTTGCACCAGGCCTCAAAGACTCCTATCCGCCTTCCCTACACGGGTTGCAAACATAATTGGACTAAGCGACAGAAGCACCACCCTGTGATTTGGGAAGTGAATGAAGTCGTCATATAATATAATAACTATCATCATATAGTATTTCACTCCGTGAATACGATGAGTGTTACCTTGGCCAAGCACCGAATTCACAGTCGGCTCAGGGCCTACTGTAATCTTTTCTCCACTAATTTGAATTGGAGCGACACTGCTGGGGGCGGGGAAGGGGGGATAGAATCTCAATCCTGAGATGAATCTCAGCTAATTTCTTTGCCCCCACACTGTGATATTTTTAAATGGAGTCATTAAAAATTTATATTTGCTTTTTTCCGTGTTGTTCTAATCAACAAAACAAGGAAATAAGGTGGTTGGAGCACCTGGCATTGGCTATTTCAGCTGACTGTGCACGAAGCACCTGCAATAAGATGCCAAACTGTAAAAGCATCCTCCGAGGAGACGACAGGCTGCTTGCCTGGCGTCCCGGGCGCACTAACTCAGCTTTTCATAGTCTGTGCCTCTAAAGTGGGGCCCACATCCTAATCTTGAGCCAAGACCTAGATGCCAACAATTGGACACAGAAACTCCAGGGTACACACGGGAGCACAGGGGCCAGACTGAGAGTGGACGTCAGTCAAAGAACCTCAGAGAGAGTCCTTTAAGTTTGTATATTTCAGAGAAAACCCTCAAGGTCCCGGTGAGTTAACAGAACAAGCATTATAAAATTTCCCAAATCATCTCCCGGAGAGGACTGGGGAGGCCCTTATCCCGGACTAAGTCGTAGTGGTGCTCAGCCACCCATGGGCGCACAGACTCTTCCAGAAACAACTGCTTCAGAAAGGATCAAATAGCTAAAAGAAATAAAAATGAAGAAAAAGAAAAGAGGGGGGTTTTATTATCTTGTTAGAAAGCAGTGGACATCATTCATGAACTTTTTTGTAATCACTTTAACGAATGAGTGGTTTAAGCAAAATTATCAAAATGACTTCCCAAAATTACACGTCAATTGTCAGATCAGCATTATACTTAAAGCTATTCTCGAATGCAGGCTGAATTCGGTTCTCATTAAACTTATAGCATAGGCTCACTTTTGGACGGACAGTCCATACTCCAGGACAAGGAAGGGTGTTGAGAAAGCGAAGGGAAACCTAAGGCTGCTGAAATCAACGTATTTCCATCTGGGCTTCAAGTGTTTTTTTTTTTCAAAAAATATAATTTCATCTTAACGTTGTGATTAATTTTTAAATGTATTTGCTACAGTATAATTTTTAAATGCAATATTTAATGCTGTCAGATTACTTGAAGACAAAGTTTTACAGAAAATTTTAAATTTCAAAAAAAACTGCAATGTACCAATAAACACCTAGAAAATAATATAATTAAAAAATTTAAAGCATCAAACAACCTCAAGATCTCGTCAGGAATAATGAACAAGGCATTTTGCGTTCACATCGGTTAGCAACTTGCATCCCAGTTCACGCGGGGGAGGGTGATGGTCGATATTTCTGTGTGTGTGAGAATCCAGCACAATTATTTTGCCCGTTTTCCCAAGAGAAAGAAGCCAGGGGGAGGGGCAGAGGATGGACGGAGGGGGCTCGGCTGCAGTACGTTTTGGTTCAGCGATTGTGTTTCCTTGAAACACATTTAGATAAATTCTGCTCGAAATCTTAATTGCTGGGGAATTGGGAAACCCGTGACCTGCCCTGGTCTTTGTCCTTCATCCATGGCCTGGTCCAGGGTCCCACCACTGGGGTCTTCCCTTCCTCCTCCCTCCTCTGGACCAAACTGTGGCGCAGACCCCCAGCCAGGTGGAAGGCGCCCCGCTTGCAGCAAGGTAACGCGCAGCAGCCCCAGCCGTCCGCAGTGAAACAGCCGGAGCAGAAGATACTTTTATTTCTCGGCCCGTATTAACACTCAGCTCTACAAAATAACCTATAGGTTTTAACTTCCTTCTCTTTCATTGAAAAAGGTTCCTTGAAAATCCTGTCCTCCCATTCCCCGGGGTTCCCTTACTTTTAGTTCATACAGATAATTTCCCTGTCAGATTTCCTCATTGCATTTTGAACTCATAAAACATGCACATAAAAATAGCATGTTACAAATTTATGGAGAAAATGGGCTCTGTCTCTTAAATTTGTTGACTCGAAACATTTTGGGTGGGGGGTCTTTTTTCGTTTTTAGAAGAAAGGCTTTTTAGGAAACTATGTACATAATCTGACTTCTCCTCCCCGCATTGCAACGCCGAAAATAAAATTTTTCACAATGCATTTACAAGAAATAATACAAAACCAAAAAAAAAATGGAAATGCTCAGATACAGAAAGTTTTACAAAACCCAGAATATAACTCCGCCGTCTGAAGGAGGGGGTGGTGGTGGTAATCTCTGTATAAATTAACAAACCAACCCAAAAGAGCGGTAACAACTACAAAAAACTTGTAAGTGCTTGGACCTGCCTTACTACATTTATAACGAATGCGACGAGCTCCGCGTCACTTGGGCTCCGGCGGTCGGCGCCGTCCGGAAGCAACGCGGGGGAAAGTGAGCGCGCCGGCCGGTATACAAAAGTGGGCTTCGCCTCTCGCCTCGTTTTGACTTTTTTGTCCCCTCGAGCAAAGAAAACGCTTTCCGCCTCCTCCGTAGGTGATAAATACTGTACAAAAAGTCTCAAGAAAACACCGAAGTTCAGTCTAAAACCCAAGTCTGGTGTCAGCGCCCGGCGGTCGCCAGGGTCTCCGGGGAAGGTGAGTGGGGGACACGCGTCACCCGGCGTTCGTCTCCAGTATTTTCCTTTTGACAAGAATGTGGGAACGTCTGTACAAAAGCCAGGCCGTGCCGGGGCGGGGTGGGAGCCGGGCGCGGGCCGCGAGCTCCTGGGTCGCCGCCGCAGAGTCCCCGGCGTCCCGAAGGCGCTAGATGTGCGTCAGGGGCACCGTGCCGTTCACGCCCGCGCCCGCGCCCTGGTAGTGCTGCGGCAGCGAGTGCAGCCGGCTCTGCGCCGCGGCCGCTGCTGCCGCCGCCGGGTCGCCCCCCTCGCCGGCGGGCAAGTACATGCTGATCATCTCGCGCAGGTCCCCGGGGCACGGCGCCCGCGAGTGCGCTGGGGCGGGCGGGCTGCCGCTCGGCTCCGACTTCACCAGAGAGCCCAGCGCGCCCAGGGCGCCAGACGACGCGGCCGCCGCCGCCGCCGCCGCCGCCACGGCCGAGTTCTGGTGCGCGCCGCCCGCAGCGGCGGCGGCAGCGGCCGCGGCGCCGTAGGGGAGGCCGCCGTAGCCCGAGGGCGACGCGCTCATGTAGCCCTGCGAGTTGGAGATGGGACTGTACTGCAGCGCGCCCATGTCGTAGCGGTGCATGGGCTGCGGGTTGTGCGGGTGCGCGTGCGGGTGGTGCGGGTGCGGGTGCGCGGGGTGCGCGTGCGGGTGCGCGCCGCCCGCGCCCGGGTGCTGCCCGTAGGCCAGCTGCGCCTCCTGCATCATGGCCGCGGCCGCCGCCGCCGCCGCCACCGAGCCGGGGTAGGCGCCGTTGGCCCAGCCGTTGACGTGCGCGTAGCCGCCGCCCGCCGCGCCGCCTGGGCTCTCCAGGCGCTGGCCCACGGCCGCCGCGCCCACGCCCACGCCCACGCCCATGGCCACAGCCGCGCCGCCGCCACCCGCGCCGGCCGCCAGGAGCCCGCCGGCCAGCGAGTACTTGTCCTTCTTGAGCAGCGTCTTGGTCTTGCGGCGCGGCCGGTACTTGTAATCCGGGTGCTCCTTCATGTGCAGCGCGCGCAGCCGCTTGGCCTCGTCGATGAACGGCCGCTTCTCGGCCTCGGACATGACCTTCCATTCGGCCCCCAGGCGCTTGCTGATCTCGGAGTTGTGCATCTTGGGGTTCTCTTGGGCCATCTTGCGCCGCTGCCCGCGGGACCACACCATGAAGGCGTTCATGGGCCGCTTGACCCGGTCCTGGTTGGCCTTGGCGCCCCCGCCGCCGCCCCCGCCTCCGCCCCCGCCGCCGCCCGCCCCGGCGGGGCCCGAGAGGTTCGTGGGGGCCTGGGCGCCGCCGGGCGAGTGCAGGTCGGTCTCCATCATCATGCTGTACATCGGGGCGGCTGGCGGGTTCACCGGCACCGCGAGGAGAGGGCCTGGAGCATAGACGGCCGGGGTGGGAGGGAGACGGAGAGGAATTCAGACGGAGTGAGACGGGGGCGGGGGGGTCCTAGCGGAGAGAAGAATGGGGAGGGGTGGAGGCAACGACAACAAAAAGAGGCAGAAACACACGCACTCGGCGCCGGTTCGGCTCGTAGGTGGAAAGTTTCTCCTGATGCACAAACCACTTGCCAAAGAGGCCGACGGTCGGGGTCGCCGTCTTCGCCGCCACCGCAGCCCAGGCGCCCTCGGCGGAGCGGTGCAAACAGGTGCAGTCGTGGCCAAGTTGCAGCTCCGCTTTTGGGGCCGGGAGCGGTGCGCTGGGCCCGGCCCGGGGTGTGCTGTCTCCTCGCCGGCCGCCGCTGCGCGCTGTCTCCTTCCTCCTGCGCTCGGTCCTCAGCGGCCTCCAACTCGGAGGCTGCAACTTCTAGCAGGGCGGCGCGCCGCGTGCGCTGGGCATGTGCTGGTCCCAGGTGCCCGGGGGAAGCCAGGCGCCAGTGGTTGGGGGGAGGCGCAGGGGGGCCTGGAGGGGGCGATTACGGTGCAGCCAGGGAGGGGCCCGGGGACAGCGGAAGGAGCGCGGGCTCGCGGAGAGGGCCGGAGAGCCGGGGCCGCCGAGCCCGGGATAGGCTGCCCGCTGCCTGCCCGGGGCCGTGCGCTCGGAGCGGAGGCGCACGCGGGGCCGGCGGCGCGCGGGGCCCAGCAGCCATACGCCGGGCCCGGGCTGCCGTTAAATGAGCGCGCCGCGGCCAATGGGAGCCGGCGGCGGCGGTGATTTGCATGGCGCGCTGGCGAGTGACGTGGGGAGGGAGTAGATACACTGGGCGCGGGCGGCGGAGCGGGGAGGAGGGGAGGAAGGAGGGGGAGCAAAGCAGGAAGGAGGGGGGAGGAGGCCCGGGAGGGGGTGACAGCCACACCGCTTCCTGAGCGCGCGCGCGCGCGGCGGCGGCGGCGGCGAACCCCGAGCTCGCCCTCCTCGCTGCTCCCCGCCCGCGCGTTCCGAATGATTAACGATTGGGTTGAAAAGCGAAGACTAAGAAAGGATCTCGTGGGGTGGGGGGAGGAAACGCAGCCCCTGGCCAGGTTTAAACGGGCGCAGTGGAGACCCAGCTCCTCCTCTGCCCCCGCCGGCCAACTCTGTGCCTGCAGGGAAGGGGAAAGTTGAGTGCGGGGCTGGCACGTCGCCCTCAGTTCCCCCGAGTGCTGAAAAGGAGGGGCGCTCCCTTGGACGCAGGGGATACCCTCCGAGGGCCCCTGCAGGTTCTCTGCAAGGATCAGGCGGCTCAGCCATCCCCCGCCCCGCATCCATTCTCGGCCGCGGCGTGCACTGAAGTTCGCTAGTGCCCGCTCTTGCAGCGAAGGCCTTCACAGTCCAGGCCCCACAATTCGGGTAAAGGGGGAGTATTTGTGTGGGCATGGCTCCATAGCTTCGTTTAGTATCAGCCCTAAACTTTTGTGGGGAGGAGTCTTTCAATGAGCCCGGGGCCATAGTCACGCACTCTTCCCAACCCGGATCTTCTTCCTCTGGAAAAGGAATTTCTAGGAAGGCCAAACACGACAAGATCTATCTGGAATCTAGTTCCTGAACAACCGTTGAAAAAGTTTGTTGAATCGCAAAATAATGATATGGCGCACGCTTTTCTGGAGTGAATTTCCCACGAGCTGGTTGGCTAAGAACGGAGAAAACTGCGTGAACTGCGCGGGGCCACATAAACCGAATGAAAGGCGGGGCCTCAGGACGGGTCTCTGCCGCCGGTCTGCGTCATGCAAAGGAAAGGCCGGGCTCGTGGAAAGAGTAAGGCATTCACCTGTGGTTATCATTCTTAAACCTCAAAGTGGCTTTGATTTGGGAACGCGAAAGAGATTTTCAAACCCAGTCTCAAGTAGCATAGCGCTCACACTACCGTTTCCACCAGACTGATCTGAAAGTGGTCCAAAGACGACTTTTGAGCCCAAGTATTCCTCCTCTGTCCTCCCCGAGGCACCCTGAGATGAGAGTGCTTGTGGAGATTGGTAGTGGGTAAAGTAGAACCTTCACCGCATGTCACATGTCTGCCTGTCTTGTAGTAGGAATATTCAGTAAAGATGATAACGGTAATAGGAGTAATAGGATGTTTGAGTCTGTTGGGCAGCGAACACGTGACACCTTTTTTTTCCTCTTAAAAAAACTTCTGAGGTTATGAATTTCTTGACCCTGTTGCTTGTCCAAGGTAAAAGAATAATGCTTTATTTCCTCTCAATTGCTATGATTATTACTGTAGGGTTTGTTTTATTATTGCAGGGTTGCTACAGTGTGAAGTGCAACAGCAAATTGATCTCTCTGCAGATTAAACTGCTTTCATTCCAGGCCATTCAGCATTTACTAGTAAATCCATCAAGTAATATATAATTATATTAGAAAGGGAACATCATTTTATATTTATTTTTTCACTAAATATCTAGGTTATAAACTGGGCTTCCAACTACCTTCTTATTTCACCAGTCGAGTTTGTTAAATCTTTTGATTTGTTACATGCACTACCTACAAATATCAGTTACATTGTGAATGAACAAAAAAGGAGCAATAATATTGTTTGGGAATGCTATAGCCCCATTTTTTTCTTTGATAATTTAGGAGGCAATGGGTGTGCAGTGAGATCCAGTGTGTTATGGAAAGTCAGCAAGACTGAAATAAAGGAAATGGTTTACAAATTATAAACTATATTATCCACTTAGCAGTTGAAAGATTTCTTTCCTCTGCTTTTCAATTTAGAGTTTAAACTAAATAGCTTAAGACTCCCTGAAAATGCTTTGTATGAATCAGGCTTGGCACATTATTTTCCATATCAATGGAGCAATTTATTTTATAAACACCCTGCACTCCAGTGTGCTTTGCAGGAATGCTTTATGCTTTGGGGAACTTGGATAGCTGACTTTGAAATGGTCTACTTTTTTTCTACCATAGTCCCGAAAATTGTTTCCAAATACGACGTTACCCTTGTTTTTCAGAGCATCTAAATAGGAGGAAAATGGTTTAGCATCCTGTGAGCTCACACTAGTGCTCAACGTTCAGGGTGCTCTCCATAAGCCCTCTTCAGTGACGAGATGTTCCCTAGGCCCAAGCGGCTGCACGCACTATGTGTGGCCACCTGCATAAGTATTAAACCAAAGCTGCAGGTGTAACTTGTTGCCAAGCGATAAATGATTGGCAGCAGTAGGCAGTGCCAATTAGGCAGCACAGGGCACTGCATGCTAGACCTCTGTGCCTTCATTCCTGGCATGAGGATTGACGAGCATAATATTAACTCCTGCTGGTGATCGATGGCTTCTGGAAGCCTCAATTTCTTGCTCCTTCTAAACTCTTTCCTCAGTGACTCTTTAAGAAGAGAGAAGACAGTCCAAAACCAGTTTGAAAAGCACCTCCTTCTCCCTTCTACCTCCAGCCAAGTTGGCAGTTACCTCCTTCAAACCCAGTACTTTCCCAAAGGCTGGACTCCTGGAGATTTGAACACTGACTTCCCTATTCCCCAGTAATGTCATAGGAAGTGTAGACCCCCAGGCACAGGGTTACTGTCACTGTTGATTGACCACACTTGCTTTTTTGGCAGCTCAGAAACTTCATTGTGCCTCTTTGCTCAAAATGCCAAAGCGAAGATCAACTTAGAAATGTGGATAAAGACACTTTCTATTGTTGTATGTAACCTGTGGTCATAATCTTCAAAGCCAATCCAGAACCAAGCCATCCCTAGAAGTTACACGCACACATATATGCCTGTATGTATGTGATAGGTTAAGCCATTATGCAAGAAACCTCAACTTTCAAGTAAATTGAGTGCTGGACTGTAACACCATTAGCTTAAACTGTCTGTATGGAATAATTAGCACTTTTAGCTTTTGTCCCCCTTCCCCGCTCCCGCCCGCCCCCCAGCATGAAAGCGAGCTTTGAGGCATCTAGAGGTGGATTTTCTGTGCCCAGTGTCAGTCCCGAGTCCCAAGCAAGGAGCACGATGGACAAGCTAGGAGTTCTACAGGACAGTGAAAGAAGACAGAAACTCTGCCCTGTCTTTCGTGGTCCTGGTGAAGTCGACCCGTCTTGCTGACACTCTCCAGGGACATGTGGCCGCACCACAACCGGTTGCCCTCCTGGGTTCAGCTCCTACGGCTTCTGGGGCCGGTTGGAGGATTGAGGCCATGTGTAGGTGCCTCCCCGGATCTCCGAGGGGCTCAGGCTTCCGCGCTCTGGTGTAGCCCCAGAGGGCCGAGGCCACAGTTAAAGGAGGCAGATGAAGAGGAAGCCGCTAGTTTCCAGGCGGAGCTTTTGAAAGAGACAAGAGTAGTCAGAAGGAGAGGAGGAGAAGGCGGAAAAGAAAGCGCGGGAGAGAGAAGAAGAAAGAGCCATTCAAGTTGGAAGAGGCCTTCGAGGCCATCTCTGCCAACAGGAGGCGCGGAGCGAGGGCGAGGAGGGAGGGGAGCGCGACGGTGGGGACCGCGCGGGGGCGGGGCGGGGGTGCTGGGGACACCGCAGCGAGAGGGCGGGCGGAGAAGGCCCGGTTTCCTGCCGCGCGGAGCCATGAGGGGCAAAGAGGCAGCGGGCCCGGCTCACGGCTCCGGCCTGAGACCCCGCGGCGTGTCTGCGCTGGCCGTGCCGTGGCGCGCGCCTCGATCGCCGTCTGCTGGCCGCCGCCGCCCTCGCGGAGACACCGGGGCTCTCCGCTCTCTGCCGCCTCTGTGCCCCTCACTCGCTCTGGCAGCCAGAGGCCTTGTTCGAGGGCCTGGAGCGCGCGTTCGGGTGATGGCGCTCCAGGGCGCTCGGGTGATGGCCAGGGGGCTCTTGAGGAGTGCTCCTCTCTCTAGGGTCCGTGGGCGCTCTGAGTCCATCATCTGCGCCCTGGCCCGGGCTAACTTGGTTCCACTGTTCCCAAACAAAACCAGAGAAGCCAGAGTAGCACAGAAGTTTTTGTTGGTGGTGGTTTGGTTTGGTTTTGAAGGAGGAAAAAATAATAATAACAGCCCAGGGAAAGGGGGTGTGTGGAAGGAGAACGGAAAGAGAGCCCTGGCCATCAGGGATAGCAGCAGAGCTGTCAGCGTGCCGGCGCACCGCTCTCTCCTTTGCCTGACTAGGCGTCCTAGTTTGGAGGCCGTTCCAGTAGCGTTTGCGGGGAAGGGTCAAGAAACTCCTTCTCCTCAAAAGCGACCCAGGCTTGCTTTCGGGCGATTCGTGTGGAGAGCCGCACATTCACAATCGAAGAACAAACAACTGTGTGTGTGTGCGCGCGCGCGCACGCGCGCGTGCTGTGTGCCTCCGAGCTCTCT
The DNA here is from genome assembly GCF_028858775.2 of Pan troglodytes. Taxonomy (NCBI): domain Eukaryota; kingdom Metazoa; phylum Chordata; class Mammalia; order Primates; family Hominidae; genus Pan; species Pan troglodytes. Next base: position 117,697,740 of record NC_072412.2, on the reverse strand, counting down.
GGGTGAAAGCATTTGGAGAAGCTCTGGGAGCTTTGGAGTAGGGGCTCACCCTGTGAGCAGTACTCACACATATAATTCAAATTTCACAGCTGACCTGCTCTGAAAACCTCAATCAGCTTCTAATTGAAGGGAAAACAAAATATTGCTTCCCTACAGCAGAGCTAACGATTTAATCATTATATCAGACATTATAGCTTTTAATTAGGCTAATGCTGATACTGTATGGAAAGAGATAATTCAACACAGTTCTTGATGAATTCTGTAATTGGGTTAACGGCAGAGCAGTTGGGGGAGAGACGTCAATATTCAAGCTGCGTCTGTAGCCACCAGGTTTATGAATGAAAGAGGAGACAAGGGGAGGAAAAAGGCTGGAACCAGAGCGGGGCATTGCGCCCTCCGCCCCACGGAGCTACGGGCGGCTCTGGAGAGAGGCGGCGGGAGACCCGAGCAAAGCTGGGAGGCCGCCGGATGCCAGACCTCTCGGGCCTCGCCGCTGAGCACCGGCTTTTCCTGCCGCTCGGCCTGCCCGGCCCTTCTTTTGTGTGAAACTTTCCGAGAAGACTCTCGGCTGGGCCTACCTGCCCTGTACGCCCCGGCACGGGAGTATTTCTGCGCTGTTCCCACCCAGCCCAGCTGGCGCAGATGTAGCGCGCAGTTCTGTCGGGTGGCTCTTAAAGACGCGAGCTCTACCTGGGCTTCCACCCCTCGCCAGGTCCGAGTGCCACTCAAACGGGCACAGTGCCCCTGGCCGAGGGCAGCCCTAGTTGGTCCTCAGCGCTGTGGGCACGGCGGATGCGCCGAGCGCCCGGCGCCTCTGGGCACCACAGGCTGCCCATACTCTCGAGCTCATAGTGATGACTGCGGGGTCGGCGGGAAAGGGTGCTTCGAGGGGGCGCCGGGCCTATTGCCTAGAGGCCTGGACCCGGTGGCCTAGGCTGAGCCGCTGCTGGGCCCTGTGGCTGCATCAGGAAATTGGCAATTAAACCGCCGGGCCGCTTCTCTTCCTCTCCTGTCGCTAAGGGTCCTGGAAAAGAAGGAGGAAGCAAAAGGCCGTTCGCACTCGCCTGCGGGAAGTCTATTGTGCGAGAGAGCAAGAGTGACCCCTCCTCTCACTCCCCAATCTCTTCTTGCCAAGTAGGGCCTGAGCCACAGGCGGTTCGGGGTCCCCCGGGAGCCGCGCCTGGCCGGCTGCGTCGTCCAACCTCTGGCTTCGCGTGGCGGGTGCACGCCCAGAGCGGCTGCCGGCTGGGAGCGTTCCCTTCCCTCTTCTGCTGCCCAGATTTCTAGGACCCGCGAAAGTTATGCCCAAGTGGGTGAAGAGGCAAGAGGCGGAGCTGAGACTGGACCCTGCCAGAGGAGATGGTTCTCGAGCCTCGGATTTTGAGGAGAAAATGCCTGTGCCTTTCAAATTTGGTTGAGTTCTTTAGAGAAGTCGCCTAAGCTAAGTCTTCCGCGGTTTTAACCCAAATGGTTTCAGGGTGTGATTTTTTGCACTTTTTATACTTCTGCACCTCCCTTTTAAATTTTTGCTCTTACTCTTTGGTTTAACCACGTCAGCGCAATATTCTCCTTCAAGATAAATATACTGTATTGTGATTCAGCCTTGTCTTATTTTGTCAGTAATTACGGCAAAATTAAATGGGTCACTGCTAAAGTTTCATTTACACAAACCCCCGTAATTAACAGCTTGAATACACCTTTTTACGTTGTACAAAAGTTGTAATTTTCTAACGCATGTTGTTTTTTATTGACGGAGAATGCTTGTGTTCGATGCCATCCTGAGCACACAAAGCACCTCCTCTGAGCACTAGGTGTGTTTTGTTTCTGTAATAGTGTAAAGAGCCGGTACGAGATCAGACTTTTCTGAATCTGGGGTAGCTTCATAACCACTCCCATTAAAAACTGCCGATTATAAACGTCCAAGAGTGCAGGACATCTGACTAAACTGGGAAAGCCGAAATTCTGGGGAGAAACAAACTGGTCTGGCCTGTTACACCCCCACTCCTGCTCCCCGGAGTGTGGAAGAGCAGGTGGGATTTGACATTCTAGGGCTGCTGTAGTGTTCACTCTGCAGGATCAAAAACAGCGTTTTAGGCCAGTGCAGCGACCAGCTTAGTCTCAGCGAGCCAGTGACCAGGGGCTGCCTGCAAGCCAGTGCAGCAGCTATGAGTCAACAGGCCCTTCCTCCATCCTCTCTCATTAGCCCTCAAATGGAAAAGGCATCACTCACAAGAGGAGACAAGTCATAGGGAATTTCTATATGAAAAGAAATAAAGTGAAATCAGAGATGCTTTTTCTTACAGGCCATCCCTGTTATTGCAAATTAGATTAGCTACACAGGCTTCAATATAAACATGACACGAGGTTCACACGAGAGAAAGGACCATCCACTCCAATCTCTGCTTTCATCGAAGCATCTCACATAAATTACATCTTGTCCTTTAATACACTTTTCAATTTGATTAAAACATCACTTTGACACAATTTCAAGCCCTTTCAGTCGCATGGGTTGCTTACTTCAGAAAACAGCAAATGGGGAAAGTGGTTCTGTTTACATCTTCAGGCTGTGGGATGGGGCTTCAACGCAGCGCCAGTGCCCTGCACGCTGAGCTAATAGAGGGCCTCTTGGCCCCATTTGAATGCCATTTATCTTACCTCGAAGAGACAGAAACCAGCTGTCCTGTGAGCAGAAATCAGATTTCCCTCAGGTTGGGTGGAGTCCTGTGACTACCTGGGCACAGGGCCTCTTTGGAAAGCACATTTGTATTAGAGCAGCGTCCTTCGGACAGGGGGAACGGGAATGGCCTGCGCTGACCCTGAAAGGGTCGGATACCCCACAGGACAGACACTAGCTTTAGGGAGAGAGTGCCACCTAAATGAGATAGGGGAGGTTTGGCAGATCAGGCAGAGAAAGAGCCCTGTTTTGGATGGTGCTTGACCCTAAATCTCAACTTAGAGGCAGTGAGAAGAAGTGGGCAAACATAGGTGAGTTTTCTGCTAAACCAGCTAAAGGGAGATTTGCACCTCTTCTTGCCAGCAGAAACACGCCACTCTGACTCCCCAGGGGCCACCTGTCCCTTCATGGACTGACTCCTTCTGGACCGGCTCCCATGGCTCCGGGGAGTGGAGGAGCCCCACCCAGACAAAGGACCCCATCGGGCAGCAGTGGAGGGGTGTGTGGGTTTCAGGGTAGGGGTTCTATGCATTTTCATTATTTTCAGCTGTTTACAATTATGCTCAACGCTCAGAACACACAGGCAGATTTGCTTCTGGAGTAGAGGCTGGTTACAGCCCGCCTTCTCAGGTGGTGTATCCTCTGCCATCAGCCAGGTGGGCACAGGAAGGCTCGCCACTTGGAGCCTCTTCCCTCAGACCCAGCACAGCCAAGGCAAGGTTTTCGGGGCCTCCTCTTCCTTGCGGGGAGGGAGACTAGGACCAGCAAGTCCAGCCGCCCAGGTGCCAGCCTCCCTTACCCAACCCCTTTCTCTCTGCCTCCGTGGCAGCCTCCCCACAGGGCTCCATCCGTTTCCATGACATTGATAACAAGATCCTAGCACTAGGCCATCTGAAGGCTCTCTGTTCATCCTTACAGGTACGCATGCCATCTCCTGTGTGCCTGCCTGCTTCAGCCCTGCCACCTGGCCTGCGTCGCATCCGGGAGAGGCGCTAGCAGGGGAAGAAGCCTGGTAGGGCCCAGGGGATGTGGGTGGCAACGGAATTGCTTTCCTCCTGGATCCCGGTTTAACCACCCTTCCAAACCAAGCGGAGCTCCTCGGGGGACACCTGCCAGTTGTTGGAGACTTCCCCCTCTGCTGCGGGCGCTCTCTGCATGCCAGGCCCTAGGTGCAGGAGAGGAGGCCAGGGTAACAAGACCATTGTCCTGGGTGGGGAACGGAGCAGGACTCCTCTTTCCACCCCAGCGGGAGGGAAAAGCTGCCCTCCCAGCCGCCTGGGCAGCCCCGCTGTCCGCCGCTGCGGTGACAGGGACTTTTGGGGATCTTCTGCGCCAACTGGGGTACCATCAGGGCAATTCCCCCAACCCCGCCTTTCACAAAGGAGCTTCCAGAACGCAGGCCCCACCGCACTCCAGGAAATCGATGTTATAAAGCGAGCTTTTAATGCCTTAGTTGACTGGCGGCCGCTATCGCGTTCAAACACCTGTTTCCTGCAAGGGGAGGCGGCCAGCCGGGTCCCTGCTCGGGTCGATGACTGCCAGGCTTGCCCCGCCCTGCCCATTGACTCCCGCACCAGCCACCGCCGAAAATCCATTTCACCTTTGAAACTTCGTGACCTTTCCTCTCCACGGGAGGCTCAAACCCGCGGAAAGAGGGGGCGGAAGCGGGCGGCTCCGCGGCGCTGGTGGGGGAGACTCCCAGCTGCGCAGACCGAGAACTTAGGCACGCGCGGTGCTGCAAGGGGAGGCAAAGCGGGTGGGATTTCGCTGGAGGAGGGAGGACACGCGCACGGAGCTGTGCGCCCGGGCGGGGTTCACTCCTCCTAGGGCGGCCCGCTCGGATCCCACCTTGGGGCGCCCTCCTTTGGGCGTCGGATCCCACCTTGGGACGGCGAGACTGAGGCGTGAGCCGCGCTGGTGGGGCTCTCGGACAGGCACCGGGAGCTCTGCGAGTCCAAGGCTTGCGGCTCATTGCTTTTTTTTTTTTTTTTTTTTCCGGTAGCAGAATTAATACAGTCAAGCCCGTCGGTCAGTCACAGTTAAATTGATTCTTTGCCCAAAACACCTCTCACTAAATGGCACACGCTTCAACATGTTAATTTTTAAAACGTAATTTCAGCCCGCGGGTTTAGTTCTCGGCGCGGCCGGGTGTGCACCGCGGAGAGCGCAGCCTGGCGCTGCCGAACGCGAGGGTGGGGGAGCCGCGAGGGGCGGGGAGGGGGCGCGGAGCTGTGGCGGACACGAACCTCTCCCCCAAATCCACAGACTCGACCTCCCTCCCCCCTCCCCAAAAATGGCGACCCAGAGAGAAACAGTCTGGGTCCATTGGGCGGCGGCCAATCCCAAAAGCCGAGGATGGGGGAGGAGTGAACGCACAGATAAGAAAATGACAAATGTGCCCCGCGGCGAGTCCGCTAGCCGTGGCCACCACATCTACCCACCTGTTCTTTCCTGGGGCCCCAAAGCTGCGGAGACACCCCATCCTCCTTCACGGAAAGTCACCGTGGAGACACCGCGCCCCTCTCCCAAGAGCCTTTACCGGCCAGCTCCGCAGCCCCGGGCGGGCTGAAGCCCCCGCGCAAGTTCGAGACACACTTACAGTTAGTTCCTCCTCCAGCTCCAGCGGGTCCCCAGGGCGGGTCCGGCACGGCCGCGCCCCTAACGCTCTGCCCACGGGCACCTCCCGGAGCCCCGACTCATTCCGGACCGGGTGGCCAGCGTGCCCAGCGCGACGCAGATCTCGGACCCCGGTCCGGCCCGGCTCCGGCAGCGCCAGCCCCGTAGCCGCGGGCGCCGGTGCCACGCGCACGCACACACACGCGCACACTCACACGCGCACCCCCGCTAGCACACTCACTCGCACACGCGCCTCTCTCCTCGCCTCGCGCGCGCGCACACACACTGCAGGCGAGAGAGACAAGAAAATGAAATTTATTATTGATAGAAAAGACTTTAAAGACAATTTCAAGTTATTGTTTCTCTCTGGAAAAAGGAGATCCCTCCACATAATGAAACGCCTTTTGTGTGGCGCGGAACAATACCAAACAAGTATTCTAATAAATAGCCACTTTTTTGTTCCTACTCGACAGTGAATAGAATCGAGCAGTTGGTTTGCGAGCAGCTGGGACGCCGTTTTGAGCTGGGAGGTGGAGCCGCGTCTCCCGTCCTCCTCTCGCCGCTCCCCAGTCCCCTCTCCCCTGCGTCCCCTCCTGCTCCCCGCTCCTCTCCCCATTCGCTCGCTCTCGCCTCCCGCCGCGGGTCCCCCTCCCACGCCCCCGCCCCCGCGTTCCGGCCTGGGCTGCGGGATTCGGGCCGAGGCAACTGCAGGGACGGGGCACCCCTCCTGCTCCCCTGCGCCTCCGTCCCGAGGGACTCGGAAGTCCAACCCCCGCCCCCCCAAAAAATAGTTGTCAATTCTGTCATCACAGAGGGCTGCCTATTTTCGCCTGGAACTACCACCCGGGCCTTTTCTAACCCCCGGGTGGGAGGATGTCACCCCCCTCCCGTCCCGTGTCCACCCGGTCCTTCCCTGGGGTTTTCCGCGCCGCGCCCCCACTCCCACCCGCGCCGGTCCCCGCGCTGGGCTCTCTCCTCCCGCGGACAGCGCCTCAGCTTTGTTGGCTCGCAGCGGGGACACCGTGGCCGTGGGCGCCGCCGCGCAAGGCCTCCCCTGGGAGCAGCTCCGGCTCCCCCCCCCTTTTTAAATATTGCTCTGCGACGGGCTCCTGAATTCGCCCCCATCCCCACACTAGTGCCCTCACGACTGACGGCAGCTGCTGAACGAAGCAGTGTCTAAGGATTAGTGTTGTGGACACAAAGCTCTCCAGGTAAACGTCCCTCGGCCAGGCGGCCCCGCGTTCCAGGCACGCACTGCGGGAGGGGAGGCCTGCGGGGCTGTGCGGCGCTCCGGGGTGGTGCGGCCACCCCTGCCTGGGTCGCGGACCCTCGCGGCGCGCTGTCACTCCCTCTGCAGGCGGAGCCCCAGCCTCGCCTCGGAGGACCTAGTTGCCTGCCCTCCCTAGCGCGGGGCTAGCCCACGCAGAGCCGAAGGCGGAGGAGGAAATGTGTTCTGTGAGGCTCCTGGGCTGGAGCCACACTTGTTTCTCGGGGTCTGGGTCTCTGTCTCCACCCTCCCTCTCTGCCTCCTCCCCACAGTTGAGTGAGGCTGTCAGCACTTCGGACTTAAGACCACCACGCTTGAGACTCCTTGCAAATGTATCACAAGCAAACTCACTGCTTTTTTGAAAATGACGACCCCACGTTTGCCCAGAGGATTTGTGACCCCCTCACACCCAAGGCAATATGTTTACCAACATAAAAAAAAAAAAAAAGGACGCACAAGTCCAGCACAATTGAAAGACAGTAAGGGCGTGCCAGCCCTCAGTGTCGGTGCGGGGCGCGCGGACCCACGCACGCATCTCCCCCGGACAAACGCAGGGTAATTTTTTTTCCATTGTCGGCAGCTGCAATTTGCAGGAGATCCTTGTCTGTCTGGCTCTAATCTCGGAGACAAAAACCCCACATGACTTCACTCGATGGATCTTAATCTAGAGAAACACTATGTCATTTGCAAATTATTTCTTAATCGGACTAAGCTATTTAGAAGTGCGAGTGGAGGAGTGAGTGTTTTGGAAGCCGCCAGAGCTCAGATGTTGACTAGGAACAGTCTTCCTAGCAGCCTCGCTTTTCCCCAAAGGCACGCTGGTCTAAGTGTCAAAAGCAAAATTAAGCAGGTACGTTTCTTTACTTGGGGATTTTTTTAAAATTTACTTTTGAGAAACTGTATTCCCTTGGAGTTTAAGGCAATTTAGTTCAGTCCTCCAAGATGCTGGTAACAAGAGGAAGTTGGTCCTTGACATCTTTAAAAAACCGGGTTTGTGCAGGAATTTCGTGGCGGGAAACGCGGAGACACGTTGGAATTGGACCCATTCCAGCAGGCTCCTTGAAAGCTTTTTCCTTTTGTATGGAAAATGGAAACATTTTGGAATCCAGATTTAAAACTTTGACTTATATTTTACATGTTAAGTCGCTGAAAGATTGGGTACAACACTGCATAAACCTTCAAAACCTGCAAATATTTGAATGGTTTTTGTAAGCGGAGCAGCTGCCAGTCAGCTGGCTTTGACAGGCTGCCACAATTTTGTCACTTAATAGCGGGTGTTAGGCTAAGTGCAAAACACTCTGGCAAACAGATGTCAAACCCGTATCAATGGGGGTTGTGAAGTGGAGTTTTAACCCACATCGGGGTCTCGCGCACGGAGCCAGTGTGTACACGGTACACAGCGCAGCGAAGGCGAGCGCTCCTAAACGTAGTGGCCTCGCCCGGGGCGCTGGAGACGCGACCCTGAAATTCTGTAAAACCGAGGCTGCTCCTCTCCCGCCGAGACAGAGGAGAAGCAGGGCCAAGGAGCCTTGCAGGGCACGGGGGTGTGGACCCACGTAGCCGCCTGCAGCCCCGCTGCCGTCCTGCGCCCCGACCCACTTCGCCCGCAGAAGGTGGCAGCTCTTTGCCCAGGCTGGCGTGCAGCGGCAGGCCCCAAGCGCGGCCCCGCGCCTCCCTCTTTCCGGCTTGCTGTGGGCGCTGCCCCCTTGTCCACCGAACTCGGCCCCGGGCAGCGAGGCTGTCCTGCGGCCTCAGTGGTGAGAAGGCGGAGGCGACAAATAAAAAGACTCTCTGTCCGAGCAGAGCCGGCAACCACGGCCGAGGTCACCCAGGTGTCTGCGGCCGCGCCAGACCCCCGCCAGGCCCAGAGCCAAGTGCAGAGCGTGGCGGCACCGGCGCTTTATTCCCTTTGCCCACAGCCGGCCGTCTGGGTGGAAACTGGCTTTTCCTCGTGGTTTGCAAGAGGAAGTGGCCCAGGAGCGCGGGGTCCTTGCGCGGCGAGGCGGGGAGGGCGGACGCTCAGAAGACCGCCTTCTTTGTTTAGGCACCGGAGGCGGCCCCTGGGGCACTGCCCTCCCTCTCCCAGGCAAGGGTCCTCCCCGAAGGCCTGATCTGCCCCTTTCGCCGGAAGGACTGGAACTCTTAAGGGCGGCGGCGTCAAAAAAAATGACCCCAACCCCCTGCGGCTCGCGGGATCCTGCGGCCTTTGTGTTTCTCGTGCTGAGAACGATTTACGCCCGCGCGTGGCTGCTGGGTGAGGTCTCAAACATTCTGCTCTGCCGGCAAACCAGTGCCACGGGGGATTATTCTGCACGAAGAATATCTGTTCACTCACTCAGAGCTTCCGTCATCCTTGAAATGTCTTCCCAAATTTTCATAACTCCGACACCAACCGCACATGGGAACAGGAGGCATCCCATGACTGATCCCACATCACAGCAGATCACTGGTTTTCCGATTTTTACAACGTGGATTGCATTTGACTTCGTGCTTAACTCACACTTCTCCTTTTCTTTGAATAACCATCATACCAACTCTTCATTTTGGGAACTTAAACTTGTGGCTGGAAGGCCAAAATGAAGCTTTGGATTTTACTACAAAATGTGATGAAAGGCAAATTTGTCCTTATGTAGATTAAAAGAATTCTCACAGCTTTCTCTTGAGGACAGCGATTTCATTCGGCATTGCATATTCCTTCACGATAGGTATTTGGCAACTGATTAGGAATCCTTAGGCTAGTATCTACTTTATAATGAACAAAAGTCAAAACACTAATTTTAATTTGCTTCACTATAAGCTCAGCCTGAGACCACTTCTGTGTCCCATGAATGCACACACAGTTAATAAGTGCTTATTTGTTTCTTATAATAATGTTTGTGTCTTATATTCTCATTGATGGAATACAATCAAAGCATAATTTAATGCCCCCCAAACCCTCTTAAAAATATACAGAACAAATATTCTCCTGCCGAGGAGGGGGGGGGGGGGGGCGCACCAGAGAACTAAAGCTTCTCTGTGCCATTAATTTTAATTATATTTTAATGGAAAATCAGATGTTTAAAAGCAGTTTCCACAGATCTATAGGATTCATTAATTCTAAATGTACAGAAAAGAATGTATTTTCACCTTCCGGCTAAAGTTCACTATTTTCCCACGTAAAAGTATCTAACCACAGAATTTTGCTTCGTCTCCTACCGAGGTGCATGTGCCGTTCAGGAAGGTGAGGGTTGACTGGAACAGATATCAACTCCAGCAAGCATCCCTGCCCGGGCGCGTGCAGTGCACTGGATGTCTAATTTCAGCTGTGAGGTGGAACTGGGCCTAGGTCTTTTGAGGGAGGGGCGGGGAACAATTGCTCAGGGCAGCTGTGAGGTGGAACTGGGCCTAGGTCTTTTGAGGGAGGGGCGGGGAACAATTGCTCAGGGCAGATGTGCTGTGCGGACGTGGCGGAGGAACCCCGAGATTTCCGTGTGGAATTGTGGAGTGCAGCTGTGCAACCCCGGGAGGGTCGGGCCTCATGGTGGGGGAGCTTGAAGCATAAAGAGGATGCAGCTAGAAGGATCATGCTGTCATCACAGGTGATTCCAGGGGCGAGATAACTTTCCGAAATCATCATTTGTGGTGGAGGGTTTTTGTTTATTTGTTTGAAATCAGCTAAAGCCGAGTATGACCTTCACATTCAGGCATCATTTGCTTATCATCACCCAGGGCAGTGGCTTTCACGTTGTTGGAATTGACTTCATCAAAAAAAATTATATAACTTGAGATTCTGCTTACCCATTCTTTATTAGAAGCAGTAATTTCACTAAAGCGGTAATATTTTTCTATGCAGTTTATCCAAGGACTTAAGCTGAACCAACTGATGAGCCATAAAATAATGAATTTCACAGGTTTGTTGAATTTCTGTACTTATGTTTAACTGAACACAAGCTTCCCTCTCATCTTCTCCTGCCCCATTCTTTTTTCTCAACACTCAACCTCTGTAGTAAGCCAGATGCAATTAGAATGGAATGTACAAATTGTTGAATAGGAATACAATTGGTATATCAAAATCTTCTCTGAATCGGAGCTGACCAGGGTCAATATTTCACTTTATTCCAGTCCTTGAATATAGAAGCACAGCTGCAATTATTGAAAGACTTCACCGAAGAGTTAGATATTGTCAATGGGGTGAGTTTGAGTAATTGTCATTCAAAAGAGGAAGAGTCTGCTGATACGTGTGTGTATAATATTATAATAATATTAGATGCTATAAAAATAAAAATAACCCATGTTATATAGGAAGAAAGGGCCTTCTCAGTCATTAATTAATTCACAAGAAAAACAAATTTCATTTGAAAAGTTAAAACAACTGTAACATTTCTAGTATTTATTGACTATGCTAATTCATAGGTGATATGCACACGAGTAGGTTTAGCCAGACTTTCCAGCCTTTAGTCAGCAGTCTTTGGAGGCAAGTCACAGCTTCGTGAGCTGCAGTTGCCTGGAGCACTGGTTGGTGACTTCTCTAATCCTCAATTTTCTAATCCATAAAGTGGAGATATTAAATCCTACATGGTAGGATTGTTGTGACAACTGAACGATGTCATGAATGTAAAAGCACCTGGACCTGGCACTCAAAACATCACTGGAAGACTCTCATTTTTTTCACTTGGTCTTCTTGGCAGACCCACTCACATGGATTCCCTGGCTCAAGGGGTGATGGAGAGAGTGAGGTCAGGCCAAGAAACATCTTACTTTCTTAGGGAAAACCCCAGAGGTGTGTCCAGTGTGGTGTGTGCTGTGCATCCAGCATCGCCTCCTAGCCAGAGGTCTTTGTCTGCAGCACCTTAGACCCTGAGCTACGTTGACATTTCAATGTTCTCCTCCTAGTGCTTCTTTCTCAGAAGTCCTTAAACATCTCCAGTCACTAACTAAAATTCGACACTCTGTCATGTTCTGTCACAGGTAACCCAACTGCCCTTTGTGGGAACAGTGGGCATATCTAAAACTCTTATTGCTTTTGCTCAGAAAGGCTTATTTATGGACCAGAATTAAAGTGCAATTGGAATACACATTTCCTATTTCATCAACTACAGGATTTGGAGGTCTTACCTCTTACTTGCTTGGGGAGTTTTTTAAATTTTGGACCTTCATTCATTTCTTCATTCATTCATTCCTCCCTTCATTCATTCATTCATTTCAGAAACATTTCCCAGTCTCCTCCTATGTGCCAGGCACTGTACTGGGCCTGGGGATGTAAAGGTGATGAAAAGTAGGTTCCGTCTTTGTCCTCACAGAACGTGGGGCAAAGCCTCGCTGGTGGTATTTGGCTGGTTATTTTTCTGGACTGGCCCCTCTCCGCCTTTCTCTGATGCTCTTTCTTTCCATCTGTCACGCACTTCTTAAAGCTTTTTTTGCTTTTTGTTTTTATTTTTATTTCTGATGAGGACTTTTTCCCCTTCTTTCCTGTTGGGTCTGTGATCCTGGAGCTACAATAAAGATTCCTTGGTAGAAAAAGTTGATGAAGTTTTTTTGTGTTTGTTTGTTTTTTTTTTTTTTGTTTTTTTTTTCCTGGCTTTGATTCTGCATGATGCTAAAGCCTCTGAATAAGTCAGTCTACATTTCACTACACTGGTGCTTGTTGAGCTTGATGTAGGCAAATGTCTGGGCATGACCCTGGGCAGGTGCTTTGTTCTTCCAGGACCTCAATTTTCCAAGCTTGAATATAAGGCAGCCAAACTCAATGGGTTCTGAATCCACCTTTCGAATCTAATGCTTCATGGTTCTAAAATTAAATAATGGAATATTTCATCATGGTTTAGACCCCCAGGATCTAATTTCTTGATCTGTGAGGTGGGTACAAAAATGTATTAGCCTCCCAGGAACATTAGTGTTCTGAGAGGAATCCAGAAGCTTCTAAACATGTCAAATGCTTATTATTATAGACAAGTTTTATTCTTTCCCATGTCAATGGGGCAATAAGGCACAAGATGAGAGGGAGCCCAGTGATAGTCCTGTTAAGACAAGTGCTTCCTGCTATTTACATTTTGCAGCTCTGGCAGAGTACTGGGTATTAGGAACTCAAAGAGTGATTTCATAAAGAAAAAAAAAGTGTAGTTTATACCAAAATGGAATAAACCCCCTTTTGAGTAACAACAATCTGCATAAATGCTTTAAGAAAGCCTATAATTATGATAAAAATGTTGCTCAAAGTTAAAATTATGAAGCAATCAAGATTTATAAACAGTCTCTCATCGACTTTTAATCATTCTCTTTTTTATATACAAACTGTACACAATATATGCTTGTAATATATCATGCTATACATTTTATTTTCAGTAATTTAGCCGAGCAAAATATATATGAGGTGACATTGAGAAACTAGGTTATATATGCACGTGATTATGGGCATGTAGCTGCTTCCAGTGTGCACGCACGCATGCACACACACACACACACACACACACACAGACACACAGTGATAGCTATGCATCTTTTTTGGTATCTTACACAGAAAAGATGCATGCTTTTACTGTATCAGAATCTCTTTAAAACTTTAGTATAGCTCCTTTTGCAATATTTTGGAAAAGTATGACATGCATATGAGTATTAATACCCTTTTGCCAAAAAAATTTAATTACTGGATGACTAAGGGCAAAATTGACCAGATTGATCAATATTTGTCTATATTGGGCAAAAATTGCCTCAGTTGAGTAGCAGGAAATAAACAATATGGTGACCATGTGAAGGGCTGACCTAGAATATGAGTTTGTAAGTGCTGTGTTTGGAACTTTGTGTTGAATGACTTTAAAATGTTTAAGCATACATTGAAGAGGTTAACATAAGGAGACCCTGATAGCAATAGACACTTGTTAATTGGCAGGTTTATGTCAGGGATCAAAAAACAATTCTAGAAAGTTTTAGTAATTGCATGAGTGTGGTGCCTGGCACCTAGAACTCCTTCCCTGTAGGCCATCCTTTTCTGCTAATGTCAACTTCACGTTTGTTATAATACCCTCTAGCATACTAGCCCAATCCACCTAATTCTAGCTTCTTCACTCAGTTGGTCCTAGCTACATAAAATGAAATATATTAGAGTGCAAAGAACTAACTCGTAGGTTTAAAATGACTTTTTAGGTAAGATTTTATCATCCGAAGATTTGAAAGAGAAAGATTAACTATTGAAACTCTATTGCCTCAACAAATAGTGACCTAGGATACATTGATTCTTCCCAGGCAAAGATCCTCAGCTGGCTCTGTGTTCTCTCAAAGGCGTATTATTCCTTCTCTCCTGAAGGCTCACCCATGAGAGCCGTATCAGCACCTGCTGGAATTTTGGCTCCTACTTGTAAGAATACATTTCTGAACTTGATCTTGTTGCTGGAAATGTCTCCGTGGAATTCCATTTCACCGCAGGTATAACCTGAGATCTTCCAAGGTCTGCTGGTTTTCCAACCTCATCTTCAGCTTCTGTTTCCAGCCCAAGGACACTCAGTTCGCTCCTGCTGCGGGGCCTCCTCGCCATCTGCTCTTTGTGCAGGTCCCCTGTGCGCACTCATATATTCAAAGTCTCCCCTCAGCCTTTCATCCAGCCCACTCATCTCCCAAGCCACGTGTTTAAAGAGGCTTCCCCCCCCATCTACATTAGGGTGCTCAGTTTTATTTTCTCACTGCACTCTCTACTTTCAGCACATAATATCTATCATAATTTAACTACAGACTTAGATTTGTGGTTATTTGTTTCATGTCTATTTTTTCCCATGGACTGTCTACTCCATGAGGGCAGGGCTCATCACATTTGGCCCATACTGTGCCTAGTGCCCAGCACATTGAATATGCTCAATAAATACCTGTTCGATGCACGCAGATCAGCAATGATGGGTGGCTGTCTATGGTGGAGAAACTGGTATTGAAGTAGTGCCCAGCAATAAGCAACTGTAAAACCTGACAAAATATATGAGGTAACCGTTTTCCAGTGGTGGGCAATAGGTGTTCCCTAAGGACCTGTGAATGAAGGAAAATTCTGGAAATGAGCCCCTGCCCTGGTCTCTGCCTGTGAACAATTTCCCGGCCATGGCCAGGGGGGCTGGAACCCAGGGAGAGTATGGTGGTCCCTCTGAGTTGGGAAAGCAGAGGTCAAAGTTTGAAGCACCTGAAGCAGCTGGAATCCATAGGGTCTAAGAGTAGAGAGCAGAGAGCCAAGTAACAAGATGGTCTGTGGCTGAGGGCTGGGCTTCCCATGAACAAGGCAGAAATAACCAAGGCTTATCAATAGAAGCTGGCAGGGGATTGAGAGTTAAGCAGAAAAACGGGAGGTTGAGCAGTGGAGTGCTGCCAGAGTTCCAGTCCTGTCAAGGCGGAGAGATCTTAATGCCACTTTAACACCTGTGGTGTCCAGATGAGATGCCAGATAGACTGCCACAGGTGGTGGGATCAAATGCTAGTGTAAGACCACTCTAGTCCTGCCCTAACAAAACCTAATATCAAGCTCTGCAAAGACACACAAAGGATATAGAGGTTGAAAGGTAAGTCTGGCAAAGTTGGAGGGGCTTGGGAAGCACTTTGGACTTCCAGAGATATGCTCACATTCACAGAGATCATTCAGTGATTGAACTACCTGCTGTCATAAGAGTCAATAACGGAAAAAGGAAGGTACCAAAATCCAGAGTCTCTACAGCATTTTATCCACAAAGTCAGTATCAGTGGAAAAAAATCACCAGACCACTAAGAAACAGGAAAATGAGATTCATAGTCAAGAGAAAAAGCAGTCAAAAGAAACCAGTCCTGGGATGGCTCAGATGTTGCACTTGGCAAAGATCTTAAAGCAGCTTTTACAACATGGTCAAAGAATTGAAGGAAAATATAGTCTTAACAAGAGAACAGATTGAGAATCTTAGCGACAAAATGTAAATGATAAAGAACCAAATGGAACTTAAGAATCTTAAAAGTATAATAACTGCAATGAAAAATTCACTAGATAGGCTTGACGGCAGGTAAGGAATATCAGGAGGAAGAGTTGTTAATTTGAAGACATCAGCAGATATCATCCAGTAAGAAGAACAGAGAGAAAGCTAGAAGGAAAAGGGGTGGAGCCTCAGGGACCTATGGATAATATTAAACCACCTAACACACATGGAATTGGAGGCCCAGAGGAGAAGCAAGTGATATTGGGCATCACCTTTTTGGTTTTTTTTTTTTGGCTGGATATGCCAAATAATGACCAGATACTTACCTAAGTTGATGAAAAACATAACTTTCATATCCAAGAATCTAATCAAACTCCAAGCAGGAGTATGCAAAATAAAAAGACAACCATACCTAGGCAAATTGTAGTTAAACAGATAAAAAAAAAAAAGATAAGGGAAAAATCCACACATACAGGGGTCTAAGTGGACCCCTGTACAAAATACAAGGAGGCCAGAAACAACGGAAGGGCATTTTTACAGTGATGAAAGAAAAACCCCACAAACCTGTCAAGCCACAGCAATTCTGTATGAAACAAAAACCTCCTTCAAAGAAAAGCTGAAAAAAGATCTTTTAACATCAGTGAAGGCTGACGGTATTCCTAGCAGAGGCCTGCGTTACCAAAATTCTGAAGGAAGCCCTTCAGGATTATGGGTACTGGGGAAGAAATGAAGAGCAGCAGACGTGGAAGAAGGTTGTTGTTCTTCCTGTAATTTACTTGAAAGAAAATTAAGTGTTTAAAAAGTAAGGCTCCCCTTTGGAATTAGTGTTGGCTTATCAGATGCCCGAGGATGTCAAATGCCACCACGTCCTTGGCTTCACTAATTCCAGCAAACTGAATGTTTATTTACAGGCGAAGCAAAAATGAAAGACAGGGCGTGAAACAACACAAGGTTGAGAATGATGTTTTATCACAAAGCAAAGGGAAGCTCTGGGAGTCAGTGAACTTTCAGGATACCTTGCCAACCATGAGTTGTTAACCCAATCTTCTCAAATTTCTTGAAGATGAAATGCCTGTTATCTTCCAGTCAGAAACTAGGTTATGTAGAGGAATTATTGAGTTCTTCAAAAATACAATAAACATGCTGACTTCTCTGTATTATTAGGTTGTTTCTATGCCTATTTCTCAATCTTCCAAGAGTCCTTGAATGCATTAAAGACAAGGGACAGAAATGTAGAGGGAGGAATCTGGCTCATTTTTAAAATGGAGATTTGTTTGCAATATAACCTGAGTATTATCTTTCATATTGCTGCCCAAGGGCATTTGAAATAATTTCTTCTTAAAAGAGGTTCAGGGGAAAGTCTTTAGAGCTGAAGAGTTACTTGACTCTGGGCCTCTCTGTATAATGATAAAATAAAGATGCATTTCCTTTGAGAATTAGAAAAAATAGTAGCCAAACATTCACCCTAAGACTTATGGGGTTTTTCTTCCTCCTTTCCCCTGTTTTCCATTCTCTCCTCGAGATAATTTACTATTTGTAGTTATGAGTCCTCCATTTTAAATGAATTACAATCTGGAATGAAAGAAAGCATGTTTCATCCTGAAATTTAATACTTGAAAAAAAGAAGTACTTACGTCATTCGAATAAATGTAGTATTGCCTGTGAAGACATCTAGTTTCTCTTTATATATATATATATATATACACACACACACATTTTTGCTACTTAACATTGGAGCACATTTTTGTTTTACCATCCTCATAGCCTTGGAGGTACAGCACGTGCACACACACACGTACACACGTGCACACACGAATACACACGTACACACATGCACAGAGGCACATACATGCATGCACACATGTTCACACGTGCACACACATGCACACAAACATACGTAATGCATCATGCATGTACACACGCACACATATGTACACACACATGCACACATGTACACACATACACATGCATACACATACACACCCAGAACTCTTTCATCCTCTTTTAATGAGATCGACACTTACCAAGGTCTTGTACTTGAAGCCGTGTTCTCTACCTTTCTTCCTGCCCTCTATAAAATGCTCTCTCAAAAACTGAAATTCTTCCCATCAATAAAAGCATCTGAAAAAACGTGTTTTATGTGCCAGCTGGATAGTAATTTGCAGGGATAGAAAATATTGTTAAAAGGGCAATGCTGAACAAAACGTACATCTTATCTAACTTATGTAGACTTATGTTTGCTTATATTTAAAGAGATGATTGGCATATGGTTGGGCGTTCTTTTTTATTTGCACCATTACTGGATTTTTCTCATGTCTCCTTGATGTTATTCAAGGGCTGTCCATCAGAGCTTTGTATCTTGAAGATGAAATACTCCATGACCTGTAGTGTGGTCCCCACCAGGAGCTCCTGAGAAACGCTGAATCTTGGGCCCCACCCCATGCCCACGAGTCTGCATTCTAAAGGAATCCTGGGAGGTCCTCCCCCAAAGCATAGGTCGACAGATTTTTCTACTAGGTTGATGTTTACTCAGATAGCTTTAGAGAAAAACAATATTTGTACTTCTTTGTGGCAGGCTTATGCAATGAATCCCTAGAGAAGTGAATAAGGATTTGTAATTATTGTTTTGATACTTTTCTGGAACGTGTGTTTATATGCAGTGTTTCACACAAAAAAGATTGATTGTTTTATATTTTACAATAACGATAAAAATGCATTATGGTGTTTCTCCAAGTCCACTATCTAATACAATTCGTGAGATATTTTAGGGTCACACTACTTTAAATGCTAGTTTAGCATGTTAAGTACTTATTTAATGTCTGGTTACTGATTACCATCCCATGCTGCTTTGTCCTTGCTAAAATATAAGCTAGTTTTACTGATTTTAAAAAATGTAAACTTGCTCTCAATCCTATGTACTTCCTAAAATAATTGGACATTTGGGTTATAACTCTTCTGTCATTTTAACATTGAGGAAAGTGAAGGAGAATTGAAATAAATATCCATGAAATGCTGGTATGGGTTGGGAAGCAGGGACTTGAGGGTACAGCTGAAGACTAGAAACAGCCTCTAAATTAATGTTACGTCTCTCCTCTCTGGATTTCTTAGGCCATTATTTACAAGCTGTCAAATTTTATGGTTGAAGTAATTTGTATGAACTATGCACTGAAAGCACATTTTATCCATTGATTTCCTGGCAGTTCGTGGTTGCCACTCATCTCCTGAAGAACACTTTCTGCTTTCACAAAGCATAGATTAAAATATCAGTCTTCAATCCTGTCTCTAATGCAGAGATAGAGAGAGTAGGTTTTGAGGTTTCATACTGCTACTCCTCCCAGAGAGCTACAAAAGCAAATAAAAATCTTCCCTACAGGAAGATGGTGATATCCCAGGCCTCAAATTATATGTTCAAAAATTTAAAAAATTACTGTGCCAGTAGATAGTGGAAGATGGCCAGACACAAGGAGACCAAACACCATTAAATGAGATGAAACAGAAATAAGAGACTCCAAAAACAGAACTACAGTGACTCCAGACACTGAAGCCAATAGATGAGGTATGCATTATATTTAGCATGTAACAAGAGATTAAGCAAAGCTCTGAAAAAATGGTCAGGGAATTGGAAATCCCAAAAGTAAAACAGAAATTTTTAAAAACTCTGAAGAAAAAAATAATTAAGAAGTCACTGGATAGATTTAAGATCAGATTAGATACAGCTAAAGAGAGAATTTGTGAACTGGGAGATTGTTCAAGAGTAAACCTAAAAATCATCATGGAGAGATGAAAAAGGAAAACCTCAGAAGTAAAAGTAAGAGACACAGAATATACAGTGTGAAAGTTCAACACACGCTTGAGTCTTAGAGAAGAGAACAAGAATGGAGAAGGAAACATAGTTGAAAAGATAATGGCTGATAAATTTCTAGAACTAATACAGAAAATTGAAATACAGATTCAAGAAACCTGGTATGTCCCAAGTGGGATAAATGAAAGGAAATTCATAGCTGGGTACATTAGAGTGAAACTGCAGAAACCCAAAGGCAGATGAGACTTATAAGCAGCCAGTGACGGCAGGCAGACTACCTTTAGGAACAGTGTCTTCCCCAGCTGGCTTTCAAACAAAAGTAGACACAAGAAAATCATGGAGTGATGCTTTCAGGCAGGGCTGGGGCAAGGGCAAGGAGATGAGGAGCCTGCCTCTGGTGCACAATTTAAGGAGATGCCGCAACACTGAGTCATCAGGATGAGGAGTAGCTCTGGACTGTGCTGGAAGAGCCTGCAGATGTCGCCTTTACTCCCAGCGTCAGGGGAAGTAGCTGTTTCAGGAGTTTTGAAGCAATAATATGGTTAATCAAATATGAAAGCCCTTTTAGCCTAGGAATTTTGCATGATTTTAACCAACCTTAAAAAAAATTTGTGAAAGAGCAGAGAAAAGAAAAAAAAAACCAACTCTACCACCTTAAATAATCATTTTTATATGACCCTCCTGATCTTTGTTTGTATGGATGTGGTTTTCCATAGTTGTACAGTTGGGCCTGGAAAGCTCCATCCATGTGTCCCTGTCCAGCTGGGAGGTGGGACAGCTCCTTTCCCTGCTCCTGGGAGGGACTATGACAGCATGGGGTGTCAGTTTCCCAGGGCTGCTATCGCAAAGTCCCACAACTGCTGGCTTCAAACAATAGAAATTTGTTGTCTCACAGTCTGGAGGCCAGACGTCTGAAATAAGGTGTCCATAGGGCTGTGCCTCTCTGGGACTCTTCTGGGCAGGGTCCTCCCTTGACCTTCCCAACCTCTGGCAGCAGTGGTCCAGCCTCTGTGTTTCGTGGCTGCGCTCCGGCCTCGGCCTCTGTCTGCACATGGCATCCCCTTGTGTGTCTCTGTCTTCATCTCCTTTTGGGTCTTCTCTTCTTACAAGGACTCGGGCATATTGGATGTAGGGCCCTTCCTACTCCAGCATGACCTCATTTTAACTAACGCCATCTGCAAAGGCCCTATTCCCAGGAAGCTCTCATTCTGAGGGGCTGGGGGCTAGACTTCCAAATGGCTTTTGGGGGACCCAGTATGACCCATAGCAGACAGCAAAGCAGAGAAGGCCGCAGTTGACAGCCCTCAGCTTTCTCTAATCCTTGCAGACTCCAAGTGAGACCACTGGGGAGTCTTTCTCTACTCACTTCAATATAACACCTTGTTGGGCTGGAGATTCTTTTTCACTGTTAAGCTGGATTCCAGTGGTTCATCTTCCTAGTAAATAAAAAGTGTGCTAACTTCACAGAAAACAGTCCCAATCTCACATGTTAATTCAATTCTTTGTTTTTCCAACAGAAAGTATTCTTCCCCTCAGCCCCCGGCATCAGCCTAAATTAACTACGTATGCTGTCTTAAGAGATCTAAGGATTCTGGGGACTCTGAGTCCGAGGAGGAGTCTTAACATGTTCTCAAGTAAATACCATAGATCCTTCTGAGAATGCAGCTAGGAATATCAGTGGTTTCAGTGGTCTTAAAATAATTTGGTCTTTTAAAAAAGGTTTTAAAGGTGTTAACATAGCCAAAGGTCAAGCTTCATTTCAACGAATAGTTGAGCCTCTTAGTGAGACAAAGCATGCTGTATGTTTCCATGCATATGCTATAGTTTGTTTGAGATTTACCTTTTTTTGCATGAAAAAGTGAGCACTTGTCAATTACCCACTAGGAAAGTGTTGTGATAGAGAGGTTATTTTTCAATAATTGCCTGAATAAAAACCATTTATGCAACATGCCATTTCTGCTGCATGTGTGCCAACAGGCAGCACAGCTTGGTGAGGGACCTCCCCTCACTCCCGTCCCACCCGAAAACAGTGCAGTGCAGCATGGATTTGAATTCTCTAGGAAAGAAAATGCTACTAAAGTTACAGTTGCTAACCTTTACCATACTCAGTCTCTACAAGGAATGCGATATTGCTTGCTTTTGCCCTATGAGATTTTAGGTGTATAAAGGTGAAAGAATAAATCAATTCTACTTTCAGTTTTCCTCCTCTGGGTAAATGTCACTACTGTGCACTGGGCTGAGACTTCTTTCTCTTCCTGCCCACCTCCCACCCCTCAACAGGACCTGGCAGCTCGATTCCTAGTTGAAGGAGCACAGGGCTGTGGGTGACTGGTGCCGGCCAGAGGCTTAAGCCCAACCTGTGGGCCGGGGCCACAATAAAATATGAGGGTGGGGCCACCAGCAAGTCCTTCTGTCTTGGAAATCACGGAGGTGTGAGAATCATGGAACTGCAGCTTCCCATACATTTTGGAAGGGAAGAAACACATGCACCCAAACCTACTTTTGGTGGCTTCGTTCTGCACCATAATTTTGTGATTGCCGTGGGTGCTGACGCAGTTTGTAGCTCCACATTCTCATGCTGATGCTGATACAGTTTCACCACTGCCCACAGCTGGAAAGCAGGGACTTCTGGCACCAAGTGCTGTGGGAATGATTTCACACAAGCACCAAATGTTGACGCCTAAGATGCATCTTGCTCAGTTTTATCCCTGTTTCTCTTCCATGAACACATTCACGTGGAATCCACCCAGATGGCATGAGGGTTTACTGAAAAATTTTTTATGAATCTGCTCATTTTTATCACCATGGAACTGTATTTAAAGAAGATAAATTATTTTTCTTTGCATTCAACAACCCCAGTTTATCCCCCAAGTAATCAGAGAGTAATTCAAGGTGATCGAGAGTTTAGCCCTGAGCTTTCTTGATGAAGGAAATGTTCTGTGTCTGGTCTGTCCCCTGCTGTGGTCACTGGCCACACATGGCTGCAAAGCACTTGAGGTATGGTGAATGCAACAGAGGAAGTGCATTTTTAATTGTATTCAATTTACAGAGCTGCTGCCTTGAACTTCGCAGGTGTAGATGCATTGAGGCTGGTGTGGTTGCTTATCTTCCTAACAGAGCTCCTTAGCAGGGAAAAATATATTTTAGATTTCCTTCAAATCAGTGTTTGAAACACTTGTAATAATTGTCATTCTCACGAAGGAAATTCATCCTATTTTACAGCAGAAACACAGGAAACAAGGAGTTATGGAGACTGGCTTAGGATGTAGGAGGATTAATTGATTTTTTTTTTTGGTCGATGATTATAGATGTAAAAGTGACTCAGTTTCTTAATTCCCCAGGTAGCTTTTACTGAGACTCTTGCTTGAAGTAGGAGATCCAGGCTCTGGAGATGGAGCCGGGAGAAATTATAGCCTCATGCACACAGGGCTTGCTCCATGCTCCCTCCAACTGGCTCCCGACTCCTGACGCCCACCCCGTCTAGAAGCTCTTCCCTCCGACACACAACGTGCGTGTGGCTCTTCCCTTTGCTCCTTGCCTGTCTGCTGGAATGCCCCTCATCTCAGAGCTGTCCCTGCCTAACCCCCGCTCTCACTCCCTTCACCCGCTGTGATTTTCTACAAAGCACAGATCACCGTTGGACATTGGCACGAGGTGGCCTTACTTGCTACTGGTGTGTGGGGGTACATTTTGGCCAAGTGAAGCCCAAGACCCCTGCTCTGCAGCCAAGCAGAAGTGTTGAAGAGCTGCTATACGAGACATCTACGGAAGGGGAGACAAGTGGGAAGTGAAGCTGTCCTGCGGCTGAGAGAGACCACTGGGAGAGTTGAGGGCCGCTGGAGGAGGAGCAGTGAGGGGCACTGCATAGGTGTGCCCAGGATTTGGAGGTCAGGGAAGTGAGGGAGAACCTGCAAAGGAGACTGAGAAGGCAGAGAAGCAAGAGAGGGCGGGATCCTGGAAGCTGGTGAAGAAATAAGGATAACTTTGCCCACTCCTGACAGAGAAGTTGGATGGAGACAGAATTGGCCCTGGACTCAACTGTGTGGAGTCAATTCTGGGGACCTTGGCAAGTGCTGCTCAAGTGAGTGCTGGTGTGATCAGCAGAGAGCAGGAGGAGGTGAAGTGGAGACCTGGCACAGGCCAGCCTGGAGGGCTTCGCTTAGATAGGGAGGCGGGAACTCCATTATTTATAAAAGCAGATGGCCAGCATGCGCGATGCCATTTGCAACTGGGATATCCATGATGACGGTGTGATTTACTCACATGTGATAAGAATGTAGTTGACCCAGCGTATGTATGTAGATTCATCCTAAATAAATGATTGGATTAGGAGTTCCAAGATTTTTGCCTTAAAATATATGCTAATCACTGCTCAATATACATCTTTTCAAATCGATCTATTTGAACATAACAAAAAAACTTAGGACGGGAAAATAGCGTCAATAAGCCCAAATCTGAGTGATGCAGAGTGTGAGGGGGGCTGGAGAGACATTCCCATTTTTTTCTCCCAAAGTTACATTTAGATCCAGAAAGAATTTTGCTTACTAAAAAAAGAAATCCCAGAATCCTCTTTCAGAAAATTTTGAAATATGAGGATTAATTTAATCTTTCTAGAAGACTTCAAGACATTTCAAGATGGACATTTCTGTGCCGGTAGAGAAGTTCCTGCTGTCTCTGATACTAAGAAAGAAAACCTTCTCTGCCTCAAATTTGCCTTAGAAAACACCAGGCAAGCACTACACTTTGATGCCTAAGATCCATCTTACTCAGTTATCAGTTTCTCTTCCATGGACATATTCATGTGGAATCCAGCCAGATGGCAACAGGGTTTATTGCAACGATTTTTCAAATTTGAAGTCATTTTATTTTTCAAATTTTTCAAATTCTAAGCCATTGTATTCGAGCCATTCAAAATGGCTTCAAAAATACCAAGGGCTGTTTCTGTAGTCCTGACCACCGAAGACCGTCCATCCCACCCAGAAAGGCGTTCTGGAGGTCGGAGACAGAGCTGGGCAATGAAGCCTCCACATAGAGGTAGGAGCTGTGCTCATCCCTGCCTTCGACTGCTGTAAACAGAATGGCCCCCTTCATCGTTGACCAGCTATTGCTGGGTCTTTCCAAATGGCTCAAGTCATGCACACAGCTCCACGGCTCACGGGTAGCAGCAGTTCCTTTGCCGCGGGTGCCCTGGTAGACACAGTCAAGCAATGGTTCTCATTCCGTGTTTGCTTGTTTGACCAAACAACATAAGGTGGAAGAAACGACAGGACGGCTTGCCCACAGCCGGAGAGAACACAGTCCGGCCCCTCTCTGTAGAGCAGCCATGGATCCGGGAGACGGAGGTTTCTGAGACACCCTCAACTCATGAAAGAGCCCAGCACGTGTGCCAAGTGATTCCCACACAGAAACGACGACGGGGAAACAATATCGAGGTATAAACTTACGCATTTTCACTGTAGGTATATTTCAGCTTTTGGTTTTCGGAGAGTCTTTTGGATCCCAGCAGAGGCAAAAAGACTTAGAGAAATAGTTTTCAATGCCATGGTTGAAGCCGTTATCAGTAGGTTTGGGAAGAACGCCCTCCTTATATTTGATATGGACTCGCCTGATCAGACAGGAGCAGAGGCACACTCGCAGGGGGAAGGGAGAAGGGTTTAAATAAAGGAAATATTTACAAATATGTGGGTAGAATTAGGGAGAACCAAGAGGAACTAGGAAGCCTCCTGGGGCTGGTGTCAGCGGGTGGGCACCGTTGTCTCCCCTCAGCAGCAGGGAAGGGGAGCTGACCTGGAGACGCCGAGAGAGTTGCGTCTAAGAAAGGGCTGCGCGCCGTGGCCACTGGTGGAGACGCGGAGGGAGCTGCGCCTGAGGAAGGGCTGCGCGCCGTGGCCACTGGTGGAGACGCGGAGGGGGCGGGGCCTGAGGAAGGGCTGCGCGCCGTGGCCACTGGTGGAGACGCGGAGGGGGCGGGGCCTGAGGAAGGGCTGCGCGCCGTGGCCACTGGTGGAGACGCGGAGGGGGCGGGGCCTGAGGAAGGGCTGCGCGCCGTGGCCACTGGTGGAGACGCGGAGGGGGCGGGGCCTGAGGAAGGGCTGCGCGCCGTGGCCACTGGTGGAGACGCGGAGGGGGCGGGGCCTGAGGAAGGGCTGCGCGCCGTGGCCACTGGTGGAGACGCGGAGGGGGCGGGGCCTGAGGAAGGGCTGCGCGCCGTGGCCACTGGTGGAGACGCGGAGGGGGCTGCGCCTGAGGAAGGGCTGCGCGCCGTGGCCACTGGTGGAGACGCGGAGGGGGCGGGGCCTGAGGAAGGGCTGCGCGCCGTGGCCACTGGTGGAGACGCGGAGGGGGCGGGGCCTGAGGAAGGGCTGCGCGCCGTGGCCACTGGTGGAGACGCGGAGGGGGCGGGGCCTGAGGAAGGGCTGCGCGCCGTGGCCACTGGTGGAGACGTGGAGGGGGCGGGGCCTGAGGAAGGGCTGCGCGCCGTGGCCACTGGTGGAGACGCGGAGGGGGCGGGGCCTGAGGAAGGGCTGTGCGCCGTGGCCACTGGTGGAGACGCGGAGCTGCTGATATGCAGCCCCAGGAGAGACTAGGGGATACAGGTCCCAACTCCCCACTTTTCCTGCCCTCCAGGCCCCTGCCATCCTTCCCAGTGATCAAACCCACCCACAGGCCAGAGTCCCCTGGAAATCAGCTTCCGGAACTCAGAAGAGGGTGGAGGACAGAGGGGGCTGCAGGGCCGAGTGCAGAGTGCTCAGTCCGGCCCTGCGAGGGGAGCTGGACTCCCCTTCCCTCCCTTGGCTCTGAGTGGGGTGGGGTTGGGGACATGATGTACACCCTAGGATTCAAGAACACGTGCACACATGGCCTGCGGAGGTGCAACTGTGGGGATGTGACGGCCACACGGAAGCATGTCCGGCTCTCAGGACTGCTGTCCAGGCAGGCAGGGCTGGAGGCAGGCCTCTGAGTCTGGGCATCTCCGGGTGGCCCTGGAGAGCACTCTGTGTCGATCTTGCCCTGAGAAGGGTGCGTCGGTGCGTAGCCGTCACGGTGGGCCTGGCCCTGCTGCTGAGGAAGATGCAGGGCCCCAGGCTATGTGTGTGTAGTTGCAGAGCTTCAACTCTCATTTGACAAATTTCAGAGAGATCTCGTGCACTCAGAGCCATTTGCATCACTGGGGCCGTTTCTAAGGCGGGAGAGGCAGTGCGACCCCCACGCAGCCACCTTGGGAAAGGCAGAACTACCTGCCCGATTGGCTCTCAGCAAGGGCCTCAGATCCTCAACACGTGGGCCGAACGCCCCTGCCACTCGGTAACTGGGTGACCCAAGGCAAGCTACTTAACTTCTCAGCTTCAGCTTTTCATCTGAATAAATGGATAATCTTATGGTGAGAATCAGCGCTGTCTCTGATCCATGCTAAGCATCAAGAAATAGCCTCTATTTTGCTGTTGGTTCAACAGAAAGAAGTCTGTCTTCCAATAATAAATGCAGTGACTGGCACGTTGTTTGAAGACATAAACCTGGTATCATTAATCTTCTAGATTTCTGACCTTGGGAAAATCTCTGGTTCTCAGATGGTTTTATCAGTGGAATAAAGTATTTGGACAGGACGAGATAATCTGTAGGCTCCAGTTCTGATATGCTCTGCATTACAGGGAAGGACAATAGGACCACTTGGCCAGAGGACACTGGACAGGTCCCTTTAGGTCTCTAAGACATGAGGGAGAACCGCCGGGGTATGAAGGAGATGGGAGATGGGGCAGAAAAGATGAGTCCCAGATAAGAAGCCCAAGGAACAAGAGACCCCTGAAATGGGGACAGGAGGGCAGTGGCTCATCCTCTAGGTTGGGGACAGGAGGCCTCTGGGTCACCCTCTGGGTTGGGGACAGGAGGGCTCTGGGTCACCCTCTGGGTTGGGGACAGGAGGGCTCTGGGTCACCCTTTGGGTTGGGGACAGGAGGGCAGTGGCTCATCCTCTAGGTTGGGGACAGGAGGGCAGTGGCTCATCCCTCTAGGTTGGGGACAGGAGGGCTCTGGGTCACCTTCTGGGTGGGGGACAGGAGGGCGGAGGCTTATCCTCTAGGTTGGGGACAGGAGGGCTCTGGGTCACCCTCTGGGTTGGGGACAGGAGGGCAGTGGCTCATCCCTCTAGGTTGGGGACAGGAGGGCTCTGGGTCACCCTCTGGGTGGGGGACAGGAGGGCAGTGGCTGACCCATTAGATTGGGGAGAACTTTTCTCTTGGTTCTTGTCATGGTGCTGGAAGCAAGTATGTTTCCCTGTTCCTGGGACCCAGACTCACACACACACACACGGGTGAACAGGGCCATGCTCCAATGTGCTTCTGCTCCCCTGCGACCCTGCGAGGAAGGAAATGAGGAGCCCTCATCAGACAGGCCTTAAGGGTCACTGCTTCCCGCTTCTCCTGGCAGCTGCCCTGAGGGTACATGGGTCATTCTGACTGTCTGCAGGTTCCAGGAACTAGGCCTCCTTCCACAGGGAGAAGGACATTCCACCAGCAGGGATGGGGCTGCCAGGGCAGCAGAGACCCTGGGCCTGTCCTGGAGAGACAGCTCCTGTGGCCTTGCTTACCACAGGATCCCAGACCTTCACACACTAGCGGCCAAGGTACAAGTAACTCACTCATCCCTGAAACTTCATGCAATGAGAAGTCAGTCACTGCTTAGACTCCAGACATAGCACTAAGGCCTAGATTAAACTAGCTTTATCCAGCTGTTAGATTTCCATCTAAGGCCAACGGACTTCTTTAGGCAATGAGTAGTGACCAAAAAAAGAAAAAGGCAAAAAATTAATATTTACTTTTACAGTCTCAGATTCCATAGGGACATTGTTCAGGGGAAATCCCAGGAGTCTCCTGGAGAGGGTCAATGAATGAGTTTGGGTCTGGGTCATCCAGGAGTAGTGGAACCCGAAACCAGATTGTGTGCCAGAGACTGCTTCCAGGCGGAGCAGCACCACAAAGCTGCCCCTAGGTAAGAGCCTGGGATTCCCGTGGGATTTGGAGAGCGCAGGCCTGAGGCATGGGCTGAGATTCACCCTGCGAGCCAAGTTATTTCCTCTGCACAGCAGTACTGAATGTGCAAAAGCTGGCTTGTCTCCATTTGGAATCAGAACGTCAGAAATGATTCCTGGTGTTGCTTTTTTATTTTAGTGGGTCATGAGGAGAATTCCACAGAAGAGGCTACAGCAGGAGAGCCTGAAGCGGGGGAGAGGTGACGGTCACGGGGGATTCTGGCCATTGTGCCAATGCGCTGTGAGTGACGGGGGACCCTGGGCGGTGAGTGCAGATGGGTGTGGGACTGCTGCTTCCAGATACAAAATAGCTACTCCCATTGTGGCCCAAACTGGAGTCGGTATCTACTGGGCCTGCGGGAATGAACGCCTTACTAATGACCATGAATTCAGAGTGCGAGGAAGAACCAGGCCTGTTTAGTATTGGGGACATTCCAGATTTAGGGATATGGAGGGCTCTGCTTATTAGGTCATGGGCTTTGTCCGTGTGGACACACATTGGGTTGGAAATGGCCCTTTTCACAAAGTGTGCCTTCTTTCCTCATCTGGTGTGTCTTCCTCGACCGCAGAAGCTGGAGAGCTTGCAGGAGCCACGGTTCCTGACCCCTCTGCAGCTGGGATTCTGCACGCCACTTCCATTTCCTCACTAGCTTCTCTTACCTATGGAGATGTCAAAGCAGAGGCTAAGTGGGCGCCATCTCCTTGCTGCAGGTGGCCATCTCCTGCTACCTGGAGAGGCTGCACCGTCGGACACTCCCACAGCACCGCCCCTGCACCAGCAGTCCTGTGTTGAGGAGCGGGTTTGTGTGGAAAGGTGGAACACCCAGCTGAACGGCTGAGTGGCATTTGCAGCTCCCTGATCCTGGTTGTATGTCTTTGACCTGAATCTGGTGGTTTTGGTGCACCTGATTCCCCATTTTCAACTTGTGGCAAAGGCTGTCAGTGGGTCAGGTCTTTGGGGTTCTAAGAGCCAATCCTGGAGGTCCCACCAAAGTCCTGTCTGCCAGCCCTGCTCCAGGGGGCCCTCAGCTTGCCCTGGAGCCCCCGTGGTGGTTTCTGTTTCTTTTGCTGAGCCATCAATGGTACGACTCACTGTTCCCCGAGGAGGTAGAATATCTTTGTTCATTTATTTATTCCTTCATTTGTTGATTCATTAGTTCTTTTATTTAACTATAGTTATATATATAACTATAGTATATTAGTTTTTATTTAACTATAATATAAAGAGTTAAATAACTATATTATAGTTAAATAAAAGAACTATTTAATAGTAATAACTTTTATTACTAACGCTGAACACCTATGATTTGTAGGTGCTTTCCCAAGCTCTGGGGACATAGAATTAAATAAGACTTAATCATTGATGAGATGACAACCTAGTGGGGGACCCCAGGAGACAGCCCTTCCATTGAACATATCCCAGGCAATGGTGGAGCCTGGTCCTGCTGGGCGCAGAAGGTGGCTGCCAGGAAAGGTTTCTGGGAACTATCCCAGGGGGATAATATCAGGACATTTACACAGAAGCACACGGGTAAGTGAGAGGCTCTGTTAGGGGGCAGAGTGGAATCTTGGAAGGGCGAGGCTGACTTTCAAAGGCTTCATGAAGGTCATGCTTGAGCAGAGAACTGGAGGGAAGAAGAGCTGCAGGTTGGTGGAGAAAAAGGAAATGACAGCCATGGCCATGACTCACTGTGCTCAAGAAACCTTTTTAACTCTTCCCTCATCATGGGGCTCAAGGGCGAAGCCATCAGAAGCAGCTGATTCTTATGCCAGGCTCTGGTCTTCCCTGCAGCCATCATCTTCCATCTCCGCAGGCCTCCTGGGTTGCAGCCCGGGATCAGATTCCAGGCCACAGGAGGGGCTGCAACGGCGCCTCTGAGGTCCTTTCCGCATTTTCCTCCACCTCTCTTCTCTCCACCAAGTTCAAATCCTCTTTCCACTTTCACGAAGCTCCCATGGGCTCCTGTGAACCAGGTCACACCTGGGAATTCCTTTCCGAATTCCTCATGGCAAGCCCAGGCGGACACCTGGCTCTGGGCCCACTGCTGCGGCTGTCATTGCTGTGTGTGTTCTCACTCGGCCCTTGATGGCCAGCCCTGCAGAGAACCCCTGTCTGTCACGATTTCATCCTGCCTGGCACGTCCACACTGTGTGGGATGACCACGTGCCTGATTACTCAGCATAAGCCACTCACTTCACAGGCATTTGCTGAGGCCCTGCCACGCACCAGCATGGATGTTACATTGAGTAAGAGGGAGGCCCTCTTTTCTGTTCGCATGGACTTGGGGAATGCAGGTAATTACCCAGGAGGGTGGTCGTCCGGTGCACATAGCAGAAGGGTGAGCAATTTAATCCAGGTGATGAGAGCTGGCATGGGGCTCTTTCCTCGGTGTGATGAGAGACCAAGGGCCTCTGACACCAACAGCAGCAGTAGGTTGCTGGTGTCAAGGAGGCTCTAGGGGCACCGTCTCTGCTGACACTCACGGCGGGTGTCCCTGCATCTCACGGATGAGGAAACAGAGGCACACAAAGGCTCAGGAAGTCACTCAGGTGTGCAGGTAGGAAACAGAGGAGCGAGGATTTGACCAAGAGCTCCGTCCAAGTCGCGAGGCAGGAAGACCTCCCAGGTGGGCTGTGGGGAAGGGAGAGGGAAGAGCAGGTGCAAAGTGAGGAGGCATGGGACACAGGAAACCAATGCAAGTTGCAGGAGGATGGCTCCCCATGCCTCGCAGAGTGCAGGGTGCATGGCAGGCACCCAGCAACGCTGATGCCCTGACAGCCACAGTGGCTCCGGGGTGTCTGCCGCAGGTTCTGAGAGGAGCCATGGGTGACAGCAGAAGGCTCGCGGGCTGGGCGTGTTTCACACCTGTCCAGATAATCGCGCTGCCGCTTGTGGTGTTGAAACCTTTGGCAAAACCTAACACCCCGAGCTTCAGTTTTCCCAGCTGCAAATCAGGAGTAATATATGTACTTTGTGGCATTATTTTGTGCGTAGGAGACAGTATGTATGGAGCAGTAGCATGGTGCCAGGTAAACAGTGGGTGCTCAACAAATGTGTACGGTTAACATCCCGCACTCAGCACACAGCTCCCCAGGGCCCAGAGAAGCCCTCTGGTGGGGTGAGAGCCACTCCCGCAGGACCGGTCTCTACCGTAGGCGAGCATCCCCAAGCCGGCACTGCTGTAAAGGACTCTCGCGCTATGGATTTCATTATTGGCATCTTACATCTTTCTGGTAAGTGATAATGCTGTTTGTTATAACTCATTAAATTGAATAATCAGCAAAGATCACAAAACAAGAACAAAATTTACCCACACATGGTTCTCTCTCTATGGGTTCACCTCTCCCTGTGGGAGCCCTAAGGGAATTTACTGAATTGAGTGTTTCCTGCTTTCTGAGCTCCATAAACCTTGAGTTCACGTGGACCTGCGGGAAGGGCAGGTGGAAAACAGCCCCCATTTCTCAAGGATGCTGGAGTCCATGGCTGCGTGTCTCCAGCAATCTCATGGGCCTGTGCACAAGCTTCTCATATGTATTGATGGCTTTTTTTTTTCCCACATGCAAAGGGGTCCCCTCCTCTTGTACTGACCTCCTGCTCTCTCCAGCCAGGCCTGTGAGCAGAGGAGGAGTTGCAGTTTGCAAGATGCAGACAACAGTCTTCTCAGGGCCCAGCCCAGCATGGCTTTGGGACGCATAACCCTTACTCTCCCAGGGAGCAGTAACAACAAAGCGCACACACACAGCCCGGTGAGTCCACTGCACGCAGAGCTGTGCTGAAGCTCCCCGTTGATTTTAGCTCGTGGGGTTTGGCAGTTGTGGCATTTTGCTCGGACTTTGACTTCCTTTGAAACTCCATGGTGGGAAAATATGTCAATCAGATTGTTTTCTTGAGAATGAGGCCTTTGCTAACAGGCATAGAAACCTAACCTGCGTGATAAAATAAGGCAGTTTCTGCTGGACAGATGGGGTGAAGTTTGGATCTTTGGAAACTCTGGGAACATTTGAACAATAGTAAACCCCGAGAATCTGCTGAGAATTCATCTCTGCCGCCTTCTTGCCGGTGGTTCCAGTTTTGGGGGAATGAGTCAACAATTCTGTGCGTGGCAGTGAGTGTTTTCAGAAGGTAGCCGTCCACCTGGACCCTTCTCCCCCAGCCTGTTCCATTCCCCATGGCTCCGGCCACACCCTCAGGTGAGAGCCAGCATTGCTACCATCTGGGCCTATCTCAGGGACTGGTGCCCTCTCAGGCACGATTCATGAGTTTGCTTCTTGAAATTCACCTGCTCTTTTAAACGACGTCCAACTCACACCAAGTCTTAAGGGAGGTCCTTGTCATTTGCCAGATGTTTTGGGCAACCTTGATGCCCAGCACCAGGGTTTCTGGGCTTCTCTCTATGTCGTATCAGGACAGGCGTCTTCGGTCTCTGTTCCAAATTATTGGCAGTTTTCTAGGGACCTGGTGTGGCAGAGAGAAACTGAACACTGTTGTAGGGCTGACTTAAGTCCTGCAGAACAGGCGGAATACAGAGGCAATGGGTTTGCTGGGTCGGACGTAGAACAAAGGTTTCAAGCGTAAGGGACATTGGTTTTTGGCCCTCACCCCCCCATCACCACCACTCTGATCCATGCCAATAACTCGGTTTGGGTGCAGAAGCTGTTTTTATTGGGAGGTTCATATGTAATTTGCTGTCTCATATTTGCATCCACATATTTCCCCCCTAGACAGTTCTAGCCTTCAAAAAAGAAAGGAGACTCTTCTTGTTCATCTGATAACATCACTTCTTAAAAGCATCAGTTTCTTTGTCTGTTTTTGAGGGAGCTGAACTACATGCTCTACCTGCTCTGTGAGGCATCCCCCAGTCAGCAGCCTGTGTCGAGGGACAGGTAAGACCCTGTGAATGACCTTCGCTGGTCATGAAACATCTCGTCATGGTTGATTTACTGGAGGCAGCGTGTGACTTTGGGGTTAAATTTTCCTGGGATATTTGGCCAGCTGTGCTCCAACTGGGAAGTGTCTGCTGGTGCCTGCTAGTCTCTGGTGCACAGGACTTTGTCGCCCTCTGAGCTGGCCCCACACAGCTGACCCTCATGGCTTGCGACGCTCTGACCACGCCAGCCCCCGCTTTCCTTCCCAACCATGCTGGTTTCCCTGACGTCTCTCTTTAACCGGTTGGCCCCGACTTCAACAAGGCCCTCTCCTGGACACCACCCCCGCCCCCACTCCAGCCCAGGTCCTGCTCACTGGGCAGCTCGGAAACCGCTGGATGGAATCTCTGAAGAAAAGGACACTCAGGCCAGTGTGAGCACAGCAGAGCTGTGTAGATGAGACCCAAACAACTGGCCATTCATCCATGCGTGAAAATAATGTAGACATGGCCCTTGAGACAGAAAAGGATTAATCCACAAACAAAACCAGTTAATTTTATCCTATAAGCAATGCCAAAAGTTTCAGGAGATCTTAAATCTTGCAGAATAACTTGCAAGGTCAGTTTGTCGTTTCCTTCCTGAGATACTGCTCTTCCTTTTTGAGAACCTACCCATCCTTCCAAATCTTCTGCCGAGCTCCCACCAGGCAGCTGGGTGGAAACGCTTCTGCACACAGAGGCAAAGGTTCCGGTGCCTGTGAAGGATCCACTGAACCCGCAGGTCCCTGACAGTGTCGATGGTGGGGATTCAACACCCAGCGTCCCATGGAGAGACTCCTTCCTTAGGGCCTCTGTAGACACTCACGGCATTTCCTGAGTGTAGCTCAGTTCTCAGGAATTTCTCCCCCCCGTTCTCGGGAGAGCACCAGACCCGATGGCGCAGCGGTGCTCCTGCCTCGGCCAGTGGACAATGCTGGCTGCTTTGCTTGCACTGACCCATGGTGCCTGGGCTGTCCTCCCTCCTGCTGTGCCGTCCTCTCTCCGAGTTGTCCTCCCTCCCTCTGGGCTGTCCTCCCTCCCGCTGGGCTGTTCTTCCTCCCTCTGGGCCATCCTCCCTCCTGGCTGGGCTGTCCTCCCACTCACTGGGCTATCCTCCCTCCTTCTGTGCCGTTCTCCCTCCTTCTGAGTTATCCTCCCTCCCTCTGGGCCATCCTCTCTCCTGGCTGGGCCATCCTCCTTCCTGGCGGGGCTGTCCTCCCACCCACTGTGCCATCCTCCCTCCTGGCTCGGCTGTTCTCTCTCCTGGCTGGGCTGTCCTCCCACCCACTGTGCCATCCTCCCTTCTGGCTAGGCTGCCCTCCCTCCCAGCTGGTTCATCCTCCTGCTGGGCCATCCTCCCTCCTGGCTGGGTCCATGCCCCTGTGCCTTCAGGAGACACCCCTGTGCCATGGGGCTGGCCCTGTGCACGTTAGAGCCACCTGCACCCCACATCCTCCTGCACGGGTCCCTAACTTCCCACTTAGCCTTCAGCTGTGTTTTGGGTGGGCTGTGAGGAGCTTTGATGCCTTTGTGCCACGCATTTCTCGCTGCTGTTCAGGATGGACCCACATGTCCCTGGCATTTCGCCTTCTCACCCTCATCCCCTCTCTCCCAGCTTGGGGTTCTGCAGGCTTCTTTGCAAGAAGGACACAGTGCAAGCCTTCCCATGTCCATTTGCTGTCACCCATCTCTCCTGCCGAGGTCAGTGCTAGGTCCCTCCAGTGCTGGCCAGACATCTATGGGGGCCATCTGTCCCCGACATGACTCCTGGGACCCTGGGTCCCCAGCCTGTCCCCACCCGACTCCTGGGATCCCGGGTCCCCAGCCTGTCCCCACCCGACTCCTGGGACCCCAGGTCTCAGCCTGTCCCCACCCGACTCCTGGGATCCCGGGTCCCCAGCCTGTCCCCACCCGGCTCCTGGGACCCCGGGTCTCGGCCTGTCCCCACCCGACTCCTGGGATCCCGGGTCTCGGCCTGTCCCCACCCGACTCCTGGGACCCCGGGTCTCGGCCTGTCCCCATCCTGTTCCTGGGACCCTGGGTCTCGGCCTGTCCCCACCCTGCTCCTGGGACCCCAGGTCCCCAGCCTGTCCCCACCCGGCTCCTGGGACCCCGGGTCTCGGCCTGTCCCCACCCGACTCCTGGGACCGTGGGTCTCGGCCTGTCCCCACCCGACTCCTGGGACCCCGGGTCTCGGCCTGTCCCCACCCTGCTCCTGGGACCCCGGGTCTCGGCCTGTCCCCACCCTGCTCCTGGGACCCCGGGTCTCGGCCTGTCCCCACCCTGCTCCTGGGACCCCAGGTCCCCAGCCTGTCCCCACCCGACTCCTGGGATCCTGGGTCCCCAGCCTGTCCCCACCCGACTCCTGGGACCCCGGGTCTCAGCCTGTCCCCACCCGATTCCTGTGATCCCGGGTCCCCAGCCTGTCCCCACCCGACTCCTGGGATCCCGGGTCCCCAGTCTGTCCCCACCCGACTCCTGGGACCCCGGGTCCCCAGCCTGTCCCCACCCGACTCCTGGGACCCCGGGTCCCCAGCCTGTCCCCACCCGACTCCTGGGACCCCGGGTCCCCAGCCTGTCACCACCTGACTCCTGGGATCCTGGGTCCCCAGCCTGTCCCCACCTGACTCCCGGGTCTCAGCCTGTCCCCACCCGACTCCTGGGACCCCAGGTCCCCAGCCTGTCCCCAGCCCTGCTGATCTGGGCCGTTGCCGGAATGCTCTTTCTACGTACTGATCTTTCTAAGTACAGATGGGCCAGTGCGGCCCGGCCTCACACTTCTCCATGGCTCCCCATCCATTTCTCCAGGATAAGGCCCAGACAGCATGGCTTATGGCCCTTCCATCTGCCCCTACTGAGTTCTGCTTTTCTCTGTGGCTGAATTGCCCATTTGAAGATTCCGTAGAGCAGCTGGGAGTGGGTTCCACCTGGGCTGTCCTTCCCCTGCTCTCAGATGTGGACCCCGCAGGGAACTGGCGGCCTCTGGGATGGGACAACCACACCCTCCGTTTCCTTTCTGCAAACCATGGGCTGATTCCTGTCACACTCCCAAAATGGCTGTGGTTTCTCTTTCTCAGACTGTAAGTTCTTGAGGACAGATGTCAGGCCTTATTGCTCACCTCAAATCAAGTCCGAGGGTCTCTGTGGGAACATTTGGAAGATTTGCAACTCGTTCTGTAAGCCTGCAGCTCAGGGATGCAGGCACCCGTGGAGACCCTGGGAAGGAGGGTCTGTCTGCAGCCACCTGCTTTTCTGTGGAGCCCAAGAGGTGGCCCCACCAGCCCCACCTGTCCTCCCGGGGGTGTCCTCCCAAGGGTCCCCACCTGTCCTCCTTCAGCAGAGGGGCCCCTCAGATCCGCTCCATGTGATGGGTGCCTTCCTCCGGCAGGGCTGACGTCTAAAGCTGGCTCCTGTGGGAAGCTTCTGGAGGTTCCAGCCCCCGGGGGCCTGGCCCTTGCTCAAGGGGTTCCTTGGATGCAGGGGTCTTGTTCCCCTCACCCTCCTTCTTCAGGCAGCCCCCTCTGCTCCTGGGCGAAGGGCAGACGCCTCCAGCCCCTTGTGCTGAGGCTTCCTTGTGCCTTCAGTTGACGGAGCTTCTCTCTTGCTCTGTGGTCCAGGGTGTCCACGTGGCCTTGCCTGACACACTTGACAGCACAGGTGGCGATGGTGGGGCCGCTTCTCTGGGCCCCACAGGGAAGCGGGGAGGGAAGAGCTAAGGACAGAAGAAACAGGGGAGGGGTGGGCCACAGCCCCCCACTTCCAGGCTTCCAGGCTGGATACGTGAGGTGCAGCGGGGAGGGACGCTTCAATGGTGGATGAATTTTAGAAGGTAGTGGGCCAGGACATTTTAAGTACAGAAGTGATTCTTGTGGCTGGGAGTGACCAGAGGACTTTACATTATCCCTTAGGGTTGAGAGGTACTCCGAGGCTGCAGGTCTCCTTCCGGGAGGAAGAGCGAGCCCCACCTACTTAGGGCTGCCGGAGCAGGGGCAGCAGGTGCACACAGACACTTATAATTACAACCCTCAGCCTTCTGCCCAGGATTCTTGGCCTCCCCGGGCATGTGAACCCACAAAACAGTGATCACCATGGATGTGCTACATGCCTAGCATTCTACTTAGATTCTTTTTTACCCCAGTGTCTTATTTTGAAAAATTTCAAACTTACAGAAAGCTGAGATAATAATGTAACGAGCACTCTAAAGTCACCAGTTGCTAACGCGTTTCCTCATCTGTATTCTCTCGCTCTCTATATGTGCGTGTATGTACATGCGTGAAGTTTCGTTTTGGATCCACTGCTTGCTATGGAGAGCAAGCATGGAATCAGGGCCCCTTGCCCCAGCACTTTTGCCGGTGTCATCCAAGAACATGGACCTTCTCTGAAATAACCACAATGACACGCCAAGCCAAGCAGCTCAGCGTTGATTCAGTGTTGATGTCGCATCAGCTGTCAGCACTGTTGACTCAGCGCTGTACCTCTGGTTATACAGTCTCTCTCCAAATGTCCCCAGCCATCCCAAAAACGTCCTTGGTAGGTTTTTAAGAAGACAGATCCACAGGAGAATCTCACACGCCCCTGCTTGCTGAAGCTCTTTTGTTTCTTTTTAATCAAGAGCACCCTCACCCCCTGCCCCATCTCTTTTGCTTTTGCATTTTTGTGTTTTTGTTTTGGTTTTCATGACATTGTTGGTTTTGAAGCGTTCAGGTCAGCTGCCTTATATATGTGTCTTAAAACCAGTAGCCCTCATAGATACAAACAACAAATTAGAACATTTAAGGAAGAAAAGACCCCCATTTATCACAGCAAAAAGAACAGCAGCAGCAAAAATAACAGCAAGAACCAGAAGTAAATTCAATGAGGAATTGGCAAGATCTATGAGGAAAGTTTTCAGATACCACGGAGGTGCACGAAAGACCTGAACACATAGAAAGACACACTTTTCTTGACAAAGAAGTCTCAACACCATAATGCTATACATTCTCTTTAGGTTATCCTAAAAACATAATATGATCCCAATAAAATTACCAACAGTGATTTTTTTTTGAACCAAGCAAGCTAATTTCAAAGTTCATGAGGAAAAATAAGTAATAGTAAAGAAACTCTGAAAAGGAAGAGCAGTGCAGGGCCCTCGCCTGCTGGATACGAATCAAGAAGACCCAGCCACGAAAGCGGCCTGATGTCGGCTGCTGGATACGAATCACGAAGACCCAGCAATGAAAGCGGCCCGGTGCCGGCTCGCACACGCGGAGGCAAGTGGGACAGAGGAGAGTTCAGGCACAGAAACTAGCATTGTGGGAATGAACAGGTGAATAAAGGTGGCAGCTCGAGTGAGAGGAAAAGGTGTGATTTTCAATACAACGTCGAATACCTGGATTTTTCTGCCACTGGGCTGGGGGAAAACACCTTTGGATCCCCATAGCACAGCACACTGGGGTGGACTGCAAATGGGTCAAACAAAAAATGCAAGTGAGAGAAACCATGATGATACTAGATAAAGCACAGGAAAATCCCTTATAACCCGGATTGGAGAAACTAAGACTCAAAAATTCAACTGGAGTTAAAAGAAATGCAGCTCATATCACAAAAGACGAATACCTCTCCATATAAAGGGCCTTACAAACCAATAAGAAAAAAACAAGCCAGAAAAAAATGGGCAGTGGAAATGAACAAACTGGCCCAGAGAAGGGCAAAGGCAAATGGCTCTTAAATACAAGAGAAGACGCTCAGCTGACTGAGATACCGTTTCTTTCACTTAGAAGCTCAACCGAAATGAAAAATTTGGACAATATGCCCTGCGGTGTGGGAAGACAATATGTACATCGTGGATGAGAGTGCACGCTGAAGGGTGATTCAGCGATATCTATTTAACTACAGATGCAAGCCTACCTCTGGGGATGTATCCTAACGATACACCTTCATGGGTGTAAAGGTATTCATTGTGGCATTATGTGAATAAGCAAATCATTAGAAACAGCCCTAGTGATATGGTTTGGCTGTGTCCCCACCCAAATCTCATTTTGAATTGTAGCTCCCATAATTCCCACGTGTTGTGGGAGGGACCCAGTGGGAGGTAATTGAATCATGGGAGCAGTTTCCCCCATACTGTTCTCGTAATGAATAAATCTCATGAGATCTGATGGTTTTATAAGGGAAACCTCCTTCACTTGATTCTCATTTCTCTCTTGCCTGCTGCCATGTCAGATGTGCCTTTCGCCTTCCACCATGATTGTGAGTCTTCACCAGCCACGTGGAACTATGAGTCCATTAAACCTCTTTTCTAAAATTAGCCGGGTGTGGTGGCCGGCTCCTGTAATCCCAGCTACCTGGGAGGCTGAGGCGGGCAGATCACAAGGTCAGGAGATCAAGACTACCCTGGCTAACACGGTGAAACCCCGTTTCTACTAAAAATACAAAAAATTAGCCAGGCGTGGTGGCGGGCACCTGTAGTCCCAGCTACTTGGGAGGCTGAGGCAGGAGAATGGCGTGAACCCAGAAGGCAGAGCTTGCAGTGAGCCAAGATTGTGCCATTGCACTCCAGCCTTGGCAACAGAGCGAGATTCCATCTCAAAAAAAAAAAAAAAAAAAAAAAGAAAAAAAAGAAAAATGCCATAAACCTCTTTTCTTTATACCCAGTCTCAGGTATATCTTTATCAGCAGCATGAAAACAGACTAATACACCTAGTGTCATTAATAAAAGATAAAAGATGATTGAATAGTATATTTTATTATAAACAAAATATGAAGCTGTAAAAATGAATGAGAAAGCTCTCTGCTGGAAGTAAGAATGAATCACCAGAATATAATATTTAGTGGAATAGGATGGTACAGAAAGGTGTGGAAGGAAGTGGGGAAAATAAGAATAAGAATAAATACTTATATTTCCTCCTGTTTACACCAAGAAACTCAGGAAGGATACATAAGAAACTGAGTGGTAACCTGAGGGCAGGGGCAGGGGTGGATGTGAGCATGGGGAAAATTACAACATTTTTCACCTATACCTATTGACATTGTTTTGATATTGAACCACGTGAAAACATAACCTATTCTGAAACACACACACTCACGCATACAGACCACAGTGTAAGCTGGGGCAATTGCCTTGACAGCCTGTTTGGCAGGTCAGGCAGACCCTAGAGATTCCAGGTTTAGTTCCAGACCACCACGATAAAGCAAATATCACAGTAAAAGGAGTCACTTGAATGTTTTGGTTTCCCATTGCATATTAAAGCTATGTTTACACTATACTGTAGTTTATTAAGTGTGTAATTGCATTGTGTCTAAAAAACAATGTACATACCTCAGTTAAAAATACTTTTATTGCTAAAAAATGGTAATGATCATCTTAGCTTGTAGCAAATTGTAATCTTCTTTTCTGGTCTTGCCTGAATGTTGGTGGCTGCTGACTGATCAGGGTGGTAATTGCTGAAGGTTTAGGTGGTTGTGGCCTCACAAATATTCCTAATATAAGAAAATGAAGTTTGCTGCATTAATTGACTCTTCTTTTTATGAAAGATTTCTCTGTAGCATATGATGTTGTTTGATAGCATCTTACCAACATAGAACTTCTTTCACAATTGGAGTCAGTCTTCTCCAACCCTGCTGCTGCTTTATCAACTAAATTT
This sequence comes from Pan troglodytes, assembly GCF_028858775.2. Lineage (NCBI taxonomy): Eukaryota > Metazoa > Chordata > Mammalia > Primates > Hominidae > Pan > Pan troglodytes. Next base: position 117,656,942 of record NC_072412.2, on the reverse strand, counting down.
GTAGAATATTCTAAATCCTTTGTTGTAATTTCAGCAGTGTTCACAGCATCTTCATCAGGAGTAGATTCCATCTCAGGAGGCCACTTTCCTTGCTCATCCATAAGGAGCAACTCTTCACCATTCAAGTTTTATCATGAGAGTGCAGCAGTTCAGTCACATCTTCAAGCTCCTCTTCTAATTCTACTTCTCTTGCTATTTCCACCCCATCTGTAGTTCCTTTGTCTACTGAAGTCGTGAACCCTCAAAATCATCCATAAAAGTTGGAATCACCTTCTTCCAAACTCCTGTTAATGCTGACATTTTGACTTCCTTCCATGAATCACAAATGTTCTTAATGGAATCTAGAATGATGAATCCTTTCTAGAAGGTTTTCAATGTACTTTGCTCAGATCCACCTGAAGAATCATTATCTATGGCAGCTATAGTCTTATACAATGTATTTCTTAAATACTAAGACCGAAAAATTAAAATGACCCTTTGATTCATGGGCTTCAGAATGGATGTTATGTTAGCAGGCATGAATACAACATGAATCTCCTTGTACATCTCCATCAGAGCTCTTGAGTAACTTAGATGCATTGTCAATGAGCACTAATATTTTGAAAAAAATCTTTTTTCTGAGCAGTAGGTCTTAACAATGGACTTAAAATATTCAGTAAACCATGCTGTAAACAGACATGCTATCATCTATTCTTTGTTGTTCAACATATACACCACAGAGTAGACTTAGCATAATTCGTAAGGGCCCTAGGATTTTTGGAACGGTAAATCAGAATTGGCCTCAACTTGAAGTCACCAGCTGCATTAGCCTCAGAGAAGAGAGTCAGCCTGGCCTTTGAAGCTTGAAGACAGGCATTGATTTCTCCTCTCTAGCTATGAAAGTTCTAGATGGCATCTTCTTCCGATATAAGATTGCTTCATCTACATTGAAAATCTGTTGTTAGTCTAACCACCTTCATCAATGATCTTAGCTGGATCTTCTGAATGGCTTGCTGCAGCTTCTCCATCAGCACATGCTGATTCACCTTGCACTTTTATGTTATGGAGATGGCTTCTTTCCTTCAGCCTCATGAACTAAACCCCTGCTAGCTTCCAACTTTTCTTCTGCAGCTTCCTCACCTCTCTCAACCTTCATAGAACTGAAGAGACTTGGGCCTTGCTCTGGATTAGGCTTTGGCTTCAGGGAATGCTGTGGCTGTGGGTCTTCTCTCTAGACCACTCAGACTTTCTCCATATCAGCAGTAAGTGTGTTTTGAACGATAAGCCTTCCTGTGTTCGCTGACTCGCACTTTTCATTTCCTTCGAGAACCTTTCCTTTGCACTTACCACTTGGTTAGCAGTTTGGTGCCACAGACCTAGTTTTTGGCCTATCTCTGCTTTTGACGTTAGCTGAATTATTTAAGCTTATGTCAAACCTCACTAAGCTCAATGATTTTTAGCTTTTAGTTTAAAGTGAAAGATGTACAATGCTTCCTTTCACTTGAACACTTAGAGGCCATTGTTGGGCTATTAAGTGACTTCACTTTTAAATATTGTTTTGCTCTAGGGAATTTGGAGGCCTGAGTAGAGGGAGAGAGACTGGGAACAGCCTGTCATAGAGGAGTCAGAATACACACACTTATTAAGTTTGCTCCTATATGGGCATGGTTTATGGTGCCTCAAAATAGTTAACAGTGGTAACGTCAAAGATCATTGATCACAGATCATTGTAACAGATATAATAATAATAATAAAGCTTGAAATATTGCAAGAAATATCAAAATGTGACATGGAGACACAAAGTGAGCACATACTGTTGGAAAAATGGAGCCAAAAGACCTATTTGATGCAGGGCTGCCACAAAACTTCAATTTTTAAAACATGTAATATTTGCGAAGTGCAATAAAATGAGATATCCCTGTATTTACTACAAAGCTAAGATAATCCCTCCTAAACCCGGGGATTTATGTAAGAGAAATGAGCACAAACAACTGAAAATAACACAAATAACATGTTGACAAGAGAATGGCTAAGTAAATTGTGGTATGTTCTTAGAATGGAACACAAGTGAGGAATAAAAAAGAACAAATGATTATTACATTCAACCAATGGATGAATCTCCAACATGCTGAGTTGAAGAAGCCAGGCATGGGTGAGCCTGATTCTGCACACTCTGATTCTGCATGTATGAAGTTCAAGATCAGGGAAAACGAATCATTAGCCATGGAGTGAGCACAGTGGGTTTTTTTTGAGGGGAGTGACAATGATGGGGAGGGGCAGGAGGGAAGCTTTGTAAAGTGCCGGTGGCTACTGGGGTCTCATCCCGTGCAGACATTTCCAGCAGTCATCTACAATTCATGCACTTTGAGACTCTACAGGATGTATAGTATGTTTGGCCTCAATGAAAACATAAAAGAATATGATAGTCTTCCTGAGATGAAACCCTCTCATACTTTATGTCCTGGAAGAGCCCTCTCTCTGTCTTCATCACTCTTTTTTGATATTTTATTTTGGAATCATTACTGATTCACAGAAAGTTGCAAAGAAATGCAAGGGAGGTCCCCTGCGTAACTACAGTATAGTATCAATACCAGGAAGTTGAACGTGATAAATCCACAGGGCTTTTTCAGTTTTTGCCAGTTATATAGGCTCTCATGGATGTATGTGTGTGTTTGCACACATGTGCATGTCTACATAGCTCTATGCAATTTTATTTTGTGTGTATCTTTGTGTCACCACAACCACAATCCAGATAGAGAACTTGGTTTCTCGGGCTTCTCCCTTATCCCACACAGATTCCTCCTCCTTTCTCTAACCCCTGGAAACTGCGAATCTGTTCTCCATCTCTGTGATTTTGTCATTTCAATCATCTTATGTAAATGGAAGTCCCTTTCTATTGTGTTTGAGGCTTTATGCATATCTGAGTCTATTTATTGGATATAAGCACTATGAACTATTATTTCTAATTTGTACAGAGTGGCAATCCATGGGAACTTGGGAAGTTCATGGGATTAACAAGGAGCTGGCATTCATGGCATTCTCCTCCTGTGGCTAGAGTGGGGCTCCTTATGTAGGATGGCGAGCTGTGTGAGCTAGAGAGAGAATATCTTCATGCATTGATCTAGGTGATTCTAAAGCCTGACAGAACCAATTTAAGAAGATTGGAGTTGTATCTAGTGTTGTTTCTGACCACAGTGGTGTAAAACTAGAAATCAATAACAGGAGGAATCTCAGAAAATTCATAAATATGTAAAGACTAAACAACATGCTCCTGAACAACCAGTGGGTCCAAGAAGAAATTGAAAGTGAAATTAAAAAATACCTTGAGACAACTGACAGTAGAAACTTAACATATCAAATCCTCTGGGGCGCAGCAAAAGCAAGAGGGAAGTTTATAGCAACAATGCCTACATTAAAAAGAAGAAAGATCCCAAATAAATAGGCTAATATTATGCCTCAAAAAACTAGAAAAAGATGAAAAACTGAACCCAAAGTTAGCAGAAGGCAGGACATATAAAGATCAGAACAAAAATAAATCACATAGAAAACAGAAAACCCATAGAAAAAGTTAATGTAATCAAGAGTTGGTTCTGTGAAACAATAAACAAAATTAGCAAACCATAAGCTAGATGAGAGAGAGAGAGAACTCAAATAACATCAGAAAAGAAAATGGAGTCACTGCAAAAATAAAAAAAAAAAACATGAGGGACTATTATGAACAGTTATATGCCAAAAATTAGGTAACCTAGAGAAAATGGGTAAATTTCTAGAAGAAAATTACCTACCAAAATTGAATCATGAAGAAATAGAAAGCTTGGCCAATAACAAAGAGATTGAAAAAGTAATTACAAACCTTCCAACATACAAAAACTCAGGACCACATGGCTTCATGGCTGACGTCCCTCAAACATCCAAGGAAGGATTATTACTAACACATCTCAAAGTCTTCCAAAACACAGATCTGAAAGGTATAATTCCCAATATCTTTTATGAGGCCAGCACCACCTTAGTACCTAAGTCAAGGACAGTATAACAAAAGGGAGCTGCAGGTCAGTATCTCTGATGGACATTGATGCAAAAATCCTCAATATAATATTAGTAAACCAAATCCAACATGACACCACAAAGGTTACATATCATGACCAAGTGGGATTTATCTCTGGCATGCAAGGCTGGTTTAACACATACAAATCAATCAATGTGATACGTTGTGATATGTCACATTAACAGAATGATAGATAAAAAACCACAGGATCATTTCAAGTGACACAGAAAAAGCATTTGACGAAGTTTAGCATCTTTTCTTGATAAAAACTCTCAATGGTTTAAGTACAGAAGGAAAGGTCCTTAAACCTGTAGTTAACATCATGATCAACAGGGAACAACTGAAAGCACTTCCACTAAGATCTGGTACAAGGCATAGGTGCCCACTCTTGCCACTTCTATTCAACATAGTACTGGAAGAGCAATCAGACACACTGACTGCAGGAGTAATCAGACAAGAAAAAAGAAAAAAGTTTTAGGGTTTCCTACATATAGGGTCATGTCATCCGCAAATAAAGATAACTTGACTTCTTCATTTCCAATGTGGATGCCTTTCATTTCTTTTTCTTGTCTGATTGCTCCTGCACTCAGCATCTGATACAAAATCAGCATACAAAAATCAGTTGTATTTATGTACACAGATAACAACCTAGCTCAAAAAGAAATCAAGAAAACAATTCAATTTATGACAGCATCAAAAAGTAAAATACTTAGGAATAAACTTAGTCAAGGAGGTCAAAGATTTACACTGAAAACTATAAAACACTGATGAAAAAAATTGAAGAAGACACAAATAAATGGAAAGATATCTCCTGTTTGTGGATCGGAAGAATTAATATTGTTAAGATGTCCATGCTACTAAGCAATATACAGATTTAGCACAATCCCTATCAAAATTCCAATGGCATTCATCAGAGAAACAAAAAACAATCCTGCAGTTTGTGTGGAACCACAAAAAAAACCTGAACCACCAAAGCAATACTGAGAAATAGAAACAAATTTAGAGGTATCATGCTTTCTGATTTTATTTTTATTTTTATTTATTTATTTTTTTTGAGATGGAGTCTCTCTCTGCCACCCAGGCTGGGGTGCAGTGGCATGATCTCGGCTCACTGCAAGCTCCACCTCCCAGGTTCATGCCATTCTCTTGCCTCAGCCTCCAGAGTAGCTGGGACTATAGGTGCCCACCACCAGGCCCGGCTAATTTTTCTGATTTTAAATTATATTACAAAGCTATAGTAATCATACTGGAATAAAAACAGAAACATAGACCAATGGAACAGAATGAAGGGCCCCAAAATAAATCCAAATATAATATGGTTAGTGAATTTTCGACAAGAGCACCAAGAGGATGCAAGGGGGAAAGGAAAGTCTTGTCAATCAATGATGCTGGAAACACTGGCTTTCCAGTGGGTTTTTTTTTTTTTTTTTTTTACCACACACACACACGCACACACACACAAAGAAAAAAAAGAAATTGCATCCTTATCTTACATAGTTAACAAAAATCAACTTATAATGCATGAAAGACTTAAACATAAGACCAGAAACCATAAAGTTCCCAATAGAGAGCATAGAGAAAAACCTCCTGGATATTGGAATTGCCATTATTTTTTTGGGCATTGCACCAAAAGCTCAGGCTACAAAAGCAAAAAGAAATAAATAGGACTACATAAAACTAAAAAACCTCAGCACAGCAAAGGGATCAATCAACAAAATGAAAAGGCAGCCTACTGACTAGGAAAGAAACATTTGGTAATCACATACCTAAACAAAGGTTAATTTATACAAAACTTATAAATACTCATACAATTCAACAGTTGAAAAACAAGTACCCAATTTAAAAAACAGGCAAAGAACCTGAACAGACATTTCTCTAAAAAAGACAGAAAAATGCCCAACAGGTATATGAAAAGGTGCTCAATCTCACTAATTATCAGAAGCAAGCAACTTAAAATCACTATGAGATACCACCTGGCATCCATCAGGATGGTTATTTTGAAAAAGACAAGAGGTAACAAATGTTGGCGAGAGTGTAAAGGGAACCCTGGTACACACTGGGTGGGAATGTGGATTGGTATAGCCCTTATGGGAAGTGGTATGGAGGTTCCTAAATGAATTACAAAATTGCACTAGCATGTGACCCAGCAGTCCATGTTCTGTGTGCTCTGCTCACCCTCCTGTGCCCCTAAATTGGCCTGGAAGTCAGGATCATGTGCCACAGGCTGAAGAAACATGCTTTTCTGCAAGTGGGCGATAGACCCAAAGAAGATGAAATCACCACCTCTTACAGCCTTCACTTCCGTGACCCTTGCAGCGTTACTCCCAGTAGGCACTTCCGTGACCCTTGCAGCGTTACTCCCAGTAGGCACTTCCGTGACCCTTGCAGCATTACTCCCAGTAGGCACTTCCATGACCACTGCAGCGTTACTCCCAGTAGGCACTTCCGTGACCACCGCAGTGTTACTCCCAGTAGGCACTTCCTTGACCCTTGCAGCATTACTCCCAGTAGGCACTTCCGTGACCACCGCAGCATTACTCCCAGTAGGCACTTCCGTGACCACCACAGCATTACTCTCAGTAGGCACTTCCGTGACCCTTGCAGCATTACTCCCAGTAGGCACTTCCGTGACCACCGCAGCGTTACTCCCAGTAGGCACTTCCGTGACCCTTGCAGCGTTACTCCCAGTAGGCACTTCCGTGACCCTTGCAGCGTTACTCCCAGTAGGCACTTCCGTGACCCTTGCAGCGTTACTCCCAGTAGGCACTTCCGTGACCTTTGCAGCATTACTCCTAGTAGGCACTTCCGTGACCACCACAGCATTACTCCCAGTAGGCACTTCCGTGACCACCGCAGCATTACTCCCAGTAGGCACTTCCGTGACCCTTGCAGCATTACTCCCAGTAGGCACTTCCGTGACCACCGCAGCATTACTCCCAGTAGGCACTTCCGTGACCCTTGCAGCATTACTCCCAGTGGGCACTTCCGTGACCCTTGCAGCATTACTCCCAGTGGGCACTTCCGTGACCACCGCAGCATTACTCCCAGTAGGCACTTCCTTGACCCTTGCAGCATTACTCCCAGTAGGCACTTCCTTGACCACCGCAGCATTACTCCCAGTAGGCACTTCCGTGACCCTTGCAGCGTTACTCCCAGTAGGCACTTCCGTGACCCTTGCAGCGTTACTCCCAGTAGGCACTTCCGTGACCCTTGCAGCATTACTCCCAGTAGGCACTTCCGTGACCCTTGCAGCATTACTCCCAGTAGGCACTTCCTTGACTACCGCAGCATTACTCCCAGTGGGCACTTCCGTGACCACCACAGCATTACTCCCAGTGGGCACTTCCGTGACCACCGCAGCATTACTCCCAGTGGGCACTTCCGTGACCACCGCAGCCTTACTCCCAGTGGGCACTTCCGTGACCACCGCAGCCTTACTCCCAGTGGGCACTTCCGTGACCACCGCAGCCTTACTCCCTGTGGGCACTTCCGTGACCCTTGCAGCCTTACTCCCAGTGGGCACTTCCGTGACCACCGCAGCGTTACTCCCAGTGGGCACTTCCGTGACCACCGCAGCGTTACTCCCAGTGGGCACTTCCGTGACCACCGCGTTACTCCCAGTGGGCACTTCCGTGACCACCGCAGCGTTACTCCCAGTGGGCACTTCCGTGACCACCGCAGCGTTACTCCCAGTGGGCACTTCCGTGACCACCGCAGCGTTACTCCCAGTGGGCACTTCTGTGACCACTGCAGCGTTACTCACAGTAGGCAGGATACCGAAATAGCATAAGTGTCTGTCAACACTGAGGGTGCCAGGGATAAGGAAACCCTGGTGTATATACACAATGGAACAGTATTTAGCTTTTGAAAAGGAGGTTGTGCCATTTGCCACAACCTGAATAGACCTGGAGGACATGATGCTAAGCAAAGTAAGCCAGAGACAGAAAAGTAATGCATGATCTCACTTACATGTGGAACCCTTAAAAAATTAAAGTTCAAATATTCAGAGATAGAGAATACAACAGTGGTTTCCAGTGCCAGGGCGGACGGGAAGAAGTGAGTCAATGAATTCAAAGTGGAAGATTGACAGGAAGAGTAAGTCTAGAGACCTAACGTCTGCATGAGGGCTATAGTCAATAAAGTCATATTCTATTGCAACAAAGAAAGCGGCAAAGTGTTTGATCCTCAGGAAGCATGTGTGGCCTTAAATAGGTGGAAAATAACCGCCTCTTCCAGGGTGAGTCAATGACCACGAAAATCAACTTCTGATTAGAATGTATAAATGCAGACATTTGGTTTGCACATAAGTTGATGCATTTGATGTAATTTTAAAACTTCATTCTTCCTTAAAAATATTTGAAAGGCCTTTTACTTTTTTCTTTAAAGCAAGCACAAGACGCAAAAGGCTATGGATCTGAGGTTTCCTCAGTGGAATGATGATGTGCGGCGCTGGATTGAAGCCGGGGCTCCTGGCGAGTGCGTGAGATGAAGTGGAAGCAGAAGAATCAGGTGGTGGTTTAGGAACTCGCAACAACCCCACTTCCGGGGAAAGGAAGAATAGTCATTTCCACTTAGCCTTAGTTTTGCTTTCCAAGCTCTCAATTACCTGCGGTCACAACCTCAGTCAGAAAATACTAAGTTAAAAAAAAATTCCAGAAATAAACAATTCCCAAGTTTTAACTTGTGCACCCTTCTGGGGAGCGTGGTGAAATCTGGCACCGCCTGCTCGGTCCCTCCCGGGACTGAACCCTCCCTTCATCCAGCATCTCCAGGCTGCGGATGCTCCCCGCCCCTCTTATGGCCTCTCAGTTATCAGATCCACGGTCCAGGGGTCGCAGTGCTTGGGTTCAAGGAACCCTCATTTGACTTCATCATGGCCCCAAAGCACAAGAGCAGTGAGGCTGGCAACGTGGGTACACCTAAGAGAAGCCAGAAGGTGCCCTTTTAAGTGAAAAGTGAAAGTTCTCGACTTAATAAAAAAAAAAAAAAGGTAAGCTCAGGTTGCCAAGATGTCCAGTCAGATGGAATCTTCTATCTGCGAAATTGGGAACAGCATATTGGTATAATTGTTCTATTTTATTATTAGTTATTGCTAATCTCTTACTGTGCCTAATTTATAAATTAAACTGTATCGGGGGGTGTGTGCATAGGGAAAACATCGTGTCCGTAGGGCTTGGTACTATCCACCATTTCAGGTGTCCCCTGGGGGTCTTGGAACGTCACCCCCAGGATAAGGGGGATGGCTGCACTTGCTGTGGTGACCATGCGTTCCCTGACTCCTGTCCTGTCCGTACACCGTCTCCCAGGAAAGCCACACTCTTTTCTTGTGAATCTTCAGAAGAGAGACAGTTTCACACTCACTTCATGGGAGGCTGGGTCGATTTGTTCTGGAAAACCCCTTTGCTCGATAACATAGATCCTACATAAGGCATTAGGACCCCTTTCTTTTAAGAAGCTCTTCGTTAGGTAACTGCCACTCTGAGGAAATATCTTGGATGTGTTCTCCAAGCTCTTGCCTCTCCGCACAAGTAGAATCTTCTACAACCTTCTAGAGGACATTCCGATGTACTGTAGTGAGCCTTTTGAGGCACAGCATCTCTGTAGGATCACATACCCTCTGACAGTCAGGGGAATCCCCCTGAGGTTCATCGTTGGATCTGGACGGGGGCAGGAGGAGGAAGACTCTGGTGAGCCACCTTCTGAGCGCTGCACAGCCCTGGACCCTGGGGAACGAGGTGCCCTCTTGCAAATTAGGTGAGGCCTGTGGGTCCTCACTGCGGGAGGAGGGCAGGCATCACCTCTGGGACAGGCCCCGCACTCAGCACAGGAGTTATCTGGGCCCAAACCCAAGGAAACCAAACGTGGGAGGCACGGTGTTTAAAGGGGCTATGCTTCCGAAATCACGAATGCAACCCACACAAAAATCACTAAAACCAACGCTGATCCAGGCTAATTCACCCTCCTCAGGAGAACTAAAGGTGCTGAAATTCTCCCCGCATGGAGGCTCGCGTTTCAGTCTTCACCTGTGTCTTGGCTCTGACAGTGTCCCACTTTGGGTGGTCAAGGAACAACTGTCCATAGGCGCACGTCATTAGGGACTCAGATGGGGCATTTTCCACCGCTGCATGAAGACATGGCACAGACCGTTCTGAGCCCCCAGAGTGGCACGGACGTCAAGATCACATGCCACAGGCTGAAGAAAATCATGCTTCTGCACAAATGGGAGATGCTTCCCTGCCTGAGGGGCTCCTGTTACGGTCTCGCTCCACTCAGCACCAGCACCGAGCTCCCTCAACCTCAGACTCTAGATCTGACTGAGAGCCACAAGCTCTGATCCGTGAACACTCTGGGGAATGCAGGGAGGCAGTGGGCAAACCTCGGGCTGAGGAGGAGGGTGACGGGTGGGGGAAGCTGGGGCCTGGCTGCTTCGCAGGGGGACGTATTCCACACAGGACCTCTGCAGGGAGGCAAAGCGCCGGGACCAGCCGCATTTCAGCCACACCTCGCTGGCCACTAGGCACGGCCAGTTCTGCCTGGAGTGCCAGGGCTTTGCAAGGTAAACATCTGACCACCAAGGTAAACATCAATGTAAGTGTTTCTGAGGCCCCTGCTTTATAGGGCACTGAAGGAAAACAAGACACAGTCTTGTTACCTGGGAGTCTCTAATATTCTTTCTTTGTTTCTTTTTTTTTTTTTTTGAGATAGCATCTCACTCTGTCACCCAGGCTGGAGTGCAGTGGCGTGATCTTGGTTCACTGCAACCTCCACCTCCCAGGTTCAAGCAATTCTCCTTCCTCAGCCTCCCGAGTACCTGCGACTACAGGTGCCTGCCACCACGCCCGGCTGATTTTTGAATTTTTAGTAGAGATGGGGTTTTACCATATTGGGCAGGCTGGTCTTGAACTCCTGACCTTGTGATCCGCCCCCCTCGGCCTCCCAAAGTGCTGGGATTACAGGTGTAAGCTACCATGCCAAGCCGGTGAGCCTCTAATATTCTTTAAGGCAAAAAGAAGGAGAAGAGGCCGGGCGCGGTGGTTCACACCAGCACTCCTGATCTGAGGTGATCCTCCTGCCTTGGCCTCCCAAAATGCATGGATCACGGGCGTGAGCCACTGCACCCAGCCTTGTTCTACTTTCTGTCTCTCGGAATGTGACTATTTGAGGGATGCCGTGTGAGTGGACTCAAACACTCGTTTAGTGTGTCATTTGTGGCTGGCCTGTTTCACTTAGCACAATGTCCTCATGAGTCATCAGTGTTATGGCACGTGTCAGAATTTTCTTCCTTTTGGGGGCTGAATAATATTGTGTGGATACACCACATCATTCACCCACTGATGGCCACTGGGTAATGTCTGTCTTTAGGCTACTGGGAATAATGATGTGGTGAACATGGGTATAGCTGTTGCTTCAAGATCCTACTTACGGTTCTTTTGAGTGTGCACCTAAAAGTAAAATTGCTGGATCATATGGTAATTCTATTTTCAAGTTTTTGAGGAATGCTGAACTATTTTCTGTAGCAGTGCCACCATTTTACACCCCCACCAACAGTGTACGAGTCCTCCAGTTTCTCCACCTCCTCATCAACACTTCTTGTCTTCTTTTTTTTTCTTGATAATAGTCATCCTAGTGGATGTGAGGTTGTGTCTCATCGTGGTTTTGATTTGCACTTCCCTAGTGACTAATGGTTTGAGCATCTTTTCATGTGCTTATTGGAAATTTGTACATCTTCTTTGGAGAAATGTCTATTCACATCCTTTGACAATGTTTTAATCAGTTGTGGTTTTTTGTTGTTTTTGTTGTTGAACTGTAGGAGTTCTTTATATATTCTGGTTACTAATCCCTTATTAGTTATATGAGTTATAAATACTTTCTCCTATTGCATATGTTGCCCTTTCACTCTGCTGATAATATGCTTTGATGCATAAAAGTTTCTAAATTTGGTGTAGTCCAGTTTATCAATTTTTTCTTTTGTTTATGTTTTTGGTATCATATCCAAGAAATCACTAATGAATTCTGTTAATTTTTAGGTGCAATAGTCATACCGCTTATGTTTTCTGAAAGCCCTGATCTTTTAGGGAGAAACACTGAAATGTTACTGCTGATGAACGATGAGGCCAGGGATCAGCTTCACAACCTGGCAGGGGTAAAATGTGAAAGGGGCCATGTTGAAGTGAGACTGGCCAATTGTTAACAATTGTGTTGGCTGATGGGCTCAGGGGAGGTCATTATGTGAGTCTTTCTCCTTTAGCATATGTTTGAAATGTTTCACAGTAAAGAAACTTAAAAGAAAAATTGGAAGCATACATTCTTCTTTCCAGGGCTGAGAGAGATTTCTGCCCACAGGTGAACACATGCCTCACACTGGCGCCCACGGTGATGGCGCTCAGGCTGTCTCCTTGGGTGCCTGCTGCCAGCCCTCCAGAACATGCTACAGAGCACAGGGGCCAGTGGCCCCTTCCTCAGCAGCCCATATTGATGGTTTTCTGATAAAATACTGTGTTTAGAGACCCAAAGGAAAGAGGACAACATGGTGATCTCTGGGAAGTGCTGCGCTATCAGACTCTTTTTCCTCTGCGCTGGTCCTGCCACTGTGATGTAGGAATTTTGGAAGCCCCCTGTCAGAAGGTGTTTGTCTCCAGGCTGTGCAGTGAGTGGAGGGAGTGGGGCAGCCATGGCCTGTCGGACCAGCGGGGTCTGAGAGGCAGCAGGGCTCCCTGCCCTGCCCTAAGCGCCGGGACGTCAGCTGGCCCTGCTTGCCTCAGTAGTGCTTCGCCACAAAGTGAGGACAAGGGGAAAGTTGGGATTCACATGTTATGGTCTCCAAAAGCAGCAAGGAGACCTATTGCTGCCATTTATTGATCATCGATTATTGACCAGGCACAGTCAATTGGTGATCAGTAGAGCTAAGCTCTCTTCCCAGGCACACCATTCCATTCATCCTTATAAAAGCCTGTGAGCATCATGGTCCTCATTTTACAGACGAGGAAGCAAGGGCTCAGAGAGGTTATATAATTTCCCCAGGATCACACAGCTCCTACGTGGTAGATCTGAGATGCACGCACAGGTTGCCCTGTCTCTTCCTGACTACGGATGTATGTGATGAATCATTATCTTGCATTTGTCTAGTTTTGAAGAGACCCTTAAATCTTTAGCTATAACAATAGTATAGGTTTTGGGGGTTCTCCTCGTTTTTCCATCTATAATATTCATTTTCTTCGGTGTTGATTCACACCACACCCACAGTAAGATGCAGACATGAATGGTGAGACCGGCCTTCCCAGACGTACAACACTAGGAAGGGTCTCTTCAGGAAGCCCACTGGGCCCCTGAGCTTCGCAAAAATTATCATGGTGAGCCTGGCGGCCCACGCATGTGCACGGCTGGCGCAGGAGAGCACAGAGCACAGCAGGGCACCAACTTATGGGGTCAGTGCCCAGGGCAGGGGTACACGGATTCTTCTCACCAGCTGCTTCCCAGGGAAAATAGTCTGGTTTTGGTCCTGAGTCTGGCACCCAATCTTCTGCCCTAACATTGATCCTGTCTCCTTTGGAATAAAATCGGGCAACAAATGGCTGGTGGGCGGGGCTTTGTGCTGGTGGTTGGTTTTCTTGGCGATGTACACATAGAATACATTCTAATTAGATTTAGCACATTTCTAAAATAACCACCCTTATGGATAAAATGTGAAACCACCATACGTACAATTTGCCATGCATCAGTGACATAAAAAAACACATGGTAAATACATTATAATTATTGGTTAAGATAAAGCCAAGACAGTTCTCTCTTTCTAAGTGCTCATTTCATTGTGAAAGGTTTAATAAATAATTATATCGCAGTTCTGTAGTCCCCTTAATGGCTTATTAAACAGAAATAAAGCAATCAACAACCAGTCTAAACAGGACTTGAAAATACCTTGCAAATAATTTGTAAGGCATTTCTGAATAAACTAGTTATGAAATGTCAATATTCTTAAAATATCAATACACATTAGTGTTGCATTTACTTTCTGTTTTCAAACCTACTCTATTCTGTTCCAAAAAAAGCTTATAAAGATACTTATAATCAGATGCACAACCTTTAAAACAAATGAGCTGAGAGTCGCTGTAGCTGGCACAAATCTGAGGGTCTCATAACACTGTACATTTCCAGCCTTGTTTTGCTTTTGCCTGAATTGAAGCCAAAAAGCTTTCAAAAACCTGCGTTCACCAAAAACAGCGCAAACTGCCAAGGCATAAATTGAATTCTAAAGATTAACTGCAGCTCTAGCCATTGTTACCTTTTATTGTCTTTGTTTGCTTAAAAAATGGATTTGTGGTCTGAAATGTGTATCGCCTGCATACTAACATTTTAGAAATTTTACTCATTTTTAGCCGCATGACATTTATCTTACTCTCTAAAATTCTAATTAAACTATTTTGTTTTCTGTAGGATGCAAGCTATATTCCTCATGTTTTGAATTTGAGTAATGGTTTTTATTAAAATTACCTACAATTCCAAATGTACTGAGATGCATGCACTCTTTCCCACTCACTACCAGTGGGGCCAAAGACATTGAATGTAGAAGGTACAGGTCCAGCCGTTTAAGTCAAGCAAACACATTGCTTCACTCCCACCAGAAGGACACCAGTGTCAGATTAGACACCAGGCTCTTATTCTGGTTTGACTTGCAATTTGGTAGATACACTCCCTCAAACTGCAGATGCTGCTAAACCCTTTATAAGTAAGTTAATATACCAGTTATTTCTAGGCCAAGCTCGCAAAGTACATCACACATTTTAGCCGCTTCAGTAGCTAAAAGATCTCCCCAACATCACCGGGCTTGTGCCTGAGTTATTTTTATTTTTCTTGAAGTTCTGAAAGAGTTTTAGTAATGCAACTGCTTATTTTCCCCCTCACTCATGACCAGCAATTCTTCGACTGGGAGGCCCCAGCACATTTACAAAGGGTCCCAAGATCAAAACCGTTTCATAATAATGCCAGGATGCCCATTGCCCTTCTAATAGTGTTGATGTCTGCACCAGTGGTGCAAAGTCGGTGGTGAGTGCAATGCACCTGAGCCCAAATCAAGGCAGCAGCCCTCATCCGGGCCGGTAATCACAGTCTGTTCACAGTGAAAAGAATCCAAAAGGCAGTTTCACTTGAGAATGGACTTGGTGATGCAGGAAAATTGGTTAATTTTGTGACCTCTCTCCCTTGAGCACACACCTTCTAAGATTCTTTGTGGTGGCACGGGGCATCTACACAGAGGGCAGGGGTGTCTCCACAAGAACGCTTGTAAGGCCTTCTGAGTTAGAAACCAAACTAGCCAGTTCCTTTTCCATGGAATGCCATTTTCCCCGGAAAGGACACCTGACAAACCATGGCTGTCGAGATGAGGGTACATGGCAAAGGTTTCCTTGAAAGTGAAAGACAGCTGGGAGCGGTGGCTCACGCCTGTAATCCCAGCACTTTGGGAGGCCAAGGCGGGTGGGTTAACTGAGGTCAGGAGTTCAAGACCAGCCTGGCCAACATGGTGAAACCCTGTCCCTACTAAAAAATACAAAAATTAGCTGGGTGTGGTGGCGGGCACCTGTAATCCCAGCTACTTGGGAGGCTGAGGCAGGAGAATCACTTGAGCCTGGGAGGTGGAGGTTGCATTGAGCTGAAATCGTGCCACTGCACTCCAGCCTGGGAGACAGAGTGAGACTTTTTCTCAAAAACAAACAAACAAGAAAATGAAAGACGTGGCTTCTTGCTTCAAGGAAAAACTGGACGATTTGTTGCCAATGACATTTGATTTTTCCAGGAAAAATGTGAATTTTTGAAATTTTTATCTATCTACCACAATCGGCTTAAGACCTTTCCGGTTCTTAAAGGCCTTTCAGAGAGAACTGGTGGTGATACTGATGAATGCAACGATGGAATATGGTATAATGAGATGTGTCCGCTGCAGGGCTCAGAACCAGTATTTTCCAGATGACCCATGCATGACATTACAAAATAATCACTGATGGGTGAAAGGCTTATTCCAAGTGCAAGAGAAACCAAGAGACCACAGAATGTTTGTTGACATGGTTTTGGATTTCACACTGTGTGTAAGTAACCTTTAAGATGCGAACACTTGTCATGTTTTCGTGTAGTATCAAAGGGGGATATTCACAACTATCTGAAAAGGCAATTGATATGCTTCTCTTTTTTCCAACCACGTGGCTGTGTAAGTCCTTGTTTTCTTCATATATTTCAATTGGAACAACAGACAGCATGAGATTTTATACTGCAGGACTGTGAGGACCCAGCTGTCTCCCCAAGAGCAAGGTCCAAAGGAACACGTCTCTTCTCACTGAAAAGTTTTTTAAAAATATAGTGATTTCTCATGGAGAGCTTAAAAAGTAATAATTTATCACTGTTATTCTTAAGTGGATTAACACATATTCTAAGATTGTATCGGCTTTAACTTTAATACAGTAAATATTTATAGGTATAACCCATACAGACAAAAGCTCATAGGGTCTTCAACATATTTTAAAAGTATATTGTGGCCTAAAGACAAAAACATTTCTTTTTTTTTTGATACTGAGGTTGGTGAAGAACTTAAGTTAATTAGAAACCAATTTCAATTTCCCTTATTTCCAGAACAGAAAAAAGTATGTAAAAGACACCATATCGTTACGTCATAAAACCTTCTCAGGACAATGGCTGTTTTGCTGTGGTCTCAGATTGGCCCCAGCAGCACCATTGAGTGTCCCTCACTGGATAGGAGTGTGTGCAGGATTCAAGCACATTGATTATAATAATTTTTTTTTAAATCAGCTGGGAGAGTGGAAGCTGTTGGCATTTTAAAAATCAGATTCAGAAGTTGACTGTTGGGAGAGTGGAGTGTCCGTGGGCTTCCGGCGTCGTTCATGTGAACCGTTGGGAAGTGAGAAAGAAATGGCTACGTGGAAAAGGCCATCTCTTTCCTGCTCTTTCCTCTTTGCACTGGCATTGGGCTTCTAGAACCGGCCTGAGGTCACCGACCGTCTCCTGATTCATGACATTCGGTGCCCACAGCCTCATCTCGACTCCCTTTACAGAAAAAGCTGAAAGTTGAGTCTGAGCACAGTCTTATTTAAACAATGATCCTGGAGACGCTCCAACCTTAAAAACCCAAACAGAGCAAGACAGACAACCTACAGCAGCTGAAAACTCTTTGCTGGGGATTGAAGTCGTGTCTTCTTGAACTAAATTATAATTCGGTTGTGCATACAAGCACGCTCGTGTGTACCGCAGACACACCTGGTATCTCACGGGCAGTTTGAAATTATGACAGGGGTGTACAGTTCTGCATGAGTTAGTTTTGTTGTAGTAAATCTTGAACTCACGACTTACTAGGAAGAAAGAAAAAACAATTTAAAAAGCTGAAGAAATCCCTCCTGAGGGTATAAATGCCTTTGCTCAATTTCAGCTTTATTCACAGTAAGGTCCTGAGTTCTGTGCCTGTTTTCAGAGTGTGTTTCTGATAATGCTGTTGAAAATGAAAATGTTGTAGTGTTTCTGCCAAGTTCATCATTTTCAAACATTAATAGTTTCACTCATTTTAGCTCAAAAATTCTTTACACTTCATAGGATTTCCTTTTTCACCAAGGTCTTCCCACGTTTTCCAAGTTAATTCTCTGATGTTTTACAGTGATTAAAAATGACTCAATGATTTCATCCGGAGACATTAGAAGCAAACAGAGGAGAAAACATATCAGGAAGTGCATAGGCTTCTTACGCCAGGCCAGGCAAAGGCACAGCTTTTGGGTCTAAGGAGCTATGCCCTTGATGATGTGAAAAACATTGAGGAAACGAACCTGAGTTTTCAAACACAGGTGTGCTAGGCCATGCCATGCAGGAGATGTGGGGATTCAGTGTGGAGTCAGCACATGCCCCGTCCTGTGCCACCTGCAGGCCAGGGGGCCCTGCTAGGCCTATGTGAATGTATATGTAAAGTTGTGTCTTTGATAATAAAGAATTGCTAATGGTTACAGATCCCTCCCTCATGTGTAAAATCATCCCGAAGGCTCACAAGGGGGTGAAATGTTGCCGTGTCCTGCAGGCAAAGAATGCAAAGCAAGGAGATGATTTCTGCATCTCACATAGTTAGGGTTAGGGTTAGGGTAGGGTTAGCATTAAGGTTAGGGTTAGGATTAGGTTAGGGTAGGGTTAGGTTAGGGTTGGGGTTAGGTTAGGTTAGGGTTAGGATTAGGATTAAGGTTAGGGTAGGGTTAGGGCTGGGGTAGGGGTATTGTAGGGTTAGATTTAGAGTAGGGTAAGGTTAGAGGTAGGGTTAGCCTTATTGTAGGTTGGTTTTATGTTTTGGGGAATCGGGCAAGTTTCTTTAGCCTTTGTTCATTTTCCGAAATCCCTATCGTCTTCACTGAATCTGATATGTGGTGTTTGTGTTTTCTGTGTTTGTGGTGTTTTATATTTAATGCTTTCTCTTGTAGGTTATTAGGTGCCTGGAGTTGAGAAATGTAGTCATGTTACTTCTCTGCATGCTGTCACCTCCACACTGCTCTGCATCCCTGAACAGATGGCCTGGTATGGCCTCTCTGTTCCTCTCTCTGCAAACCTGTGTTTGATCAGTCAAGTCAGCACGTGCAGTGGCCTGTGCTGGGCTGCCAGTCACAGAAAATGCCCACCTAACCATCTTCGACAACATGTGAAATTATTTGTTTTAATCTGAAGTAAGAAAAAAATCCCAAAGAGTTCTGTTTCCCAGGCTTTGAAGTCAGTGGGCACAGAGCCCGGCTTTTTTCCTCTCTCCTTCCTGCATCTCCCGGGCGCTGCCTTGGCCTCAGGCTGGCACTTCTCAGGCCTGCACCCACCCCAGGCACCTCATTCAAGCACAGCCAGGCTCTCCCTTGACAAAATCCATGGAAAAGTTGGAAAGATCTTTCTCCGTGTCCCACCTTATCAGCAAAGAAATCAGAATCAAAAACATCTCCTCAGTTCCCGCCTGATGGAGTTAATGCTCACGCTTATGTCTATATCTGTGCCTGCCAGGAATGGAGTCTGTGGCAATTTGGACTTCTTTGGAGTTGGGATGGGCTGCTAACCTTGAAGCTTAAGGTCACAGGGAGGAGCGTGAACACCTTAGGAAGACTGCATTTCATTAGAAAGGGAAAGAGGTGTGCCACTTGGTCAGGAACTCGCTGTGTCTGCTACAGGGAGAGAGAACAACCTCTATCAGCGTTCCTACTTTTTCCAGTTTCCGAAGGGGATCCAGAGACCTTTGGGGAGGCTCCCCTGCTGGGAACGTGGGCTACAGACGTGGTCGTCTTATGTGAATCTTTAGACCCTGGAACACCAGTGCATCCCAATCTCCGCAACAGGTCTCTGTTCTCCTTCCTAATTACTTCTCGGGGCTTCCACGGGTATCACCACATCAGTTATTAGTAAAGGAAGGGATTTCGCAGGCACAGCATTCCGCATCGTCTTTCCTTCAGCATGAATTAAAACACGAGGCCAAAGGCAGGTTCCACGCTCCTTCTACCTCTTTATAGATCCCCCCAGGGCTGGTGTGGCCAACCCGAACACTTTGAAGGACTGACTTCAGGATCCAGCCCAGCGCCCCTGCATGGATGGAGAGTCTGTGACTGCGGACGTAGAGGTGAAAGAGCACCTTGAAAGAGGACTGGGGAGCGGCCCGGGCTGTGGCGAGGGGAGATGAAGGAGGGCAGGCCTCCTCTCGGGAAGTTCCCTTTGGTTCTCAATATCTGGTGCAAGCGGGGATCAACGGAAAGCTAGCGTGAGATGGGAGAGGAGGATGAAGGGCATCACTGATTTTAGGAAGAAAGAGAAATCATAACAATGACCTTAACGCAGCAGCAATGGCAAAGGGAGAAAGCTGATATTAGAGGAACGAAATGTCATTTTCAATATTCACAAATTATATGCGGTATAATGAAAAAGTAGATGATTTTCAAATGAAAGATGATTCATAAAAGAAAAAGCAAAGCTCTCAATAAAGGCAACTGGAAATACTGTCCTTTCTGGAAGGCTAATTCTTAAAAAACTACCTCATTTAACATCATAATCAAATATGGCTTATAATAAATAAGTACATTTTACCAGACCTTGAATAAAAATTGATTTGGATTTCATGATAAATTATTCTAGAAAATCAAGATATAATGAATGATATGTACAATATAAAATTTATTACTTGGGTCACAAAAAATTAATGATATATTAATTATTTGAGGACTTTATAATTTATATGATCAGAATAAATTGGTCCTACAAAAGATAGGAAGGTCCAATGTTTAAATGTTTATATGTGCCAGAGGAAGAGGAATCTAAATGGATGTACAAATGAAAGGTCTCTCAGTTTCACTTTAACCAGGTTTGGGTGAATATACTAGAAATATGAAGAAACAAATCAGGAAAAGAAAGAACAAAAATGTTTGTGCATAGAATGCACATAACTATGTCAAGGTCAGGATTTTCTTTTCAGCTACATACTGTATACAGTAAAGTGGAAGAAAGCTAAATGGCAATACTGGAGTCATCCCTGTGAAAATAGTACAGTGGTTACACAGTAGTTACTATACATTCATCCTCTTGCCCATCAGTTAATTACATCACCCTTTAAGATAGACGTATAATGTAATTAGAGATTTGAACAGTTCACAGCCAGATCACTTAAAGTAACATTGTTAATGGGCTCTAGAAGTTCTCTCTTTAATATTGCCAGTGTTATAACTTCTAATTACCTTAATAATTAGGGCTGTGTCACTCATGATTGAGGTAACAGGCCCTAACACTAATGGGTATTAGAGATCTTGGACAAGGCATGTTTTGATGTTCTCATCGAGTTGCTTAGGGTCGAAAGGAGCTATTTGCCCTTGGAAACCTAGCAGTTGCTATGCGGTGGCCAGGGCATCCTCACCAACACCTCCGGGGCTGCCTTGGTGGCTGCTGTGTTCTCTCAAGAGGGAGGGTGTACACTATTCACTAGGAGCTGTGCAGGAAATGCACGTGGGGCACCTATGGATGAAATTTTCTGAAATTAAATTGTCTCTGTTGCTTGTACTGCAAAATAACAGTACAAACCCAGGTGTCAAATCAACTGGAATTTAAATGGGAAGGCACCAAAATTTCCTGCATGTACAGCTAGGATCTGCTACTAATTGACGAGGTGAGAGATTTGGAAGGAAATGGGAGGAGAGGAGAAAAATTGCTGCTCTGTGGAGCGTTATATGGGAGTCTGCAGAATGGGGAAATAGAGTCATGAGGAAGAATGAGGAGTGGAAGAAGAAAAGCTATGGGGGAGCATGGGGCAAAGCCAGGTGGGAGTCTGGGGAGTGGGCAAAGCCAGGTGGGAGTCTGGGGAGTGGGCAAAGCCAGGTGGGAGTCTGGGGAGTGGGCAAAGCCAGGTGGGAGTCTGGGGAGTGGGCAAAGCCAGGTGGGAGTCTGGAAAACAGGGAGAGTCATGTGGGAATGTGGGGAATGGAGAGAGTCCTGTGGGATTATGGAGAGTGGGGGTAGTCACGTGGGAGTTGGGGAATCGAGGAATGTCATGTGGAAAGTTGGGAATGGGGGAGGGTCCTGTCGGAGTCTGGGGAGTGGGGGTAGTCACGTGGGAGTTGGGGAATCGAGGAATGTCATGTGGAAAGTTGGGAATGGGGGAGGGTCCTGTCGGAGTCTGGGGAGTGGGGGTAGTCACGTGGGAGTTGGGGAATCGAGGAATGTCATGTGGAAAGTTGGGAATGGGGGAGGGTCCTGTCGGAGTCTGGGGAGTGGGGGTAGTCACGTGGGAGTTGGGGAATCGAGGAATGTCATGTGGAAATTTGGGAATGGGGGAGAGTCCTGTAGGAGTATGGGGAATTTTTGGGGTGATCTGCCTAGTAAATTTAAATAAATCTCTTTGTATATAACAGAAAAAACGTGCAGAAGAAACATTTTAGGGATAATACTTGTAGTTATAATCGTGATTAAACCCCAGTGGGTTTAGTCACAGTCCTACGATGAAATCGGCCACTTCTGGACAGCATCTGGAGTGACAGCTCAACAAGGAGTATGTGCCTGCCGACCCCTCTTAACCCCAGGAACCAACGTGGCCTCTCCTTCCCCAGAGCCACTTTCTGGTCTCTTTAACTTTGTCATCTCATATTACTGTCATTTTTATTTTGATATGTTCTCTTCTGATTTTAAGTTCCTGGAAAATAAGTTGCATAAATTAGTCATCGTGTTTCCATAGTGTTGAGCTTGTACTTTTCACAGAAATAGATACAACATAAGTATATGTTGAATTAACACATGAATGAATAGTTGGATAATTTAACAAAAAGGAAAATCTGTGATAAGCTGGATGTAAATGTAACACCAATTTTTCCTCTGAAGCAATGGATTTTGGATTTATTCACATACTTTATTAGGGTATTTCCTGATATTTAAAAGCTGACTAGTAGAAATTAAGTTAATTCATTATAGAACAACTCATTTGTCATATAACCGGACTTTTGAGCTGACCTCAAAGGTATATAGTCAAACTCTAAAAATACATACAACAGAAAAAAGAAGTTTGCTTTTGCAACAGTCACCCTCATAATGATTACAGCTTAGTCTTCCTACATCTTCCCAACTGAAGACAGCCTCCAGCCCAGATTTCTGCAAACATTGTTCAAGACATAGTGCCCTGGCTAGGCAGGTGGCTCCTTCCAGCAGAGGACAGAGTCTCTCTGAGTGTGGAAGACCAACAAATGCCTGCAGCACTGTATGTCAGATCCTGGGTTAGACACTGCTGTGCCTTTGGATTTCATCTCACAGTATCCTACAAGACAGCCATACCATTGCCATATTCCAGCCACGCAAAATGATGGTTGAACCAGATCTGGTTTACCCTGAATGCTGTAATGTGGCACATGTGTGTCTAAAACCCATGGTGCTGTGCAAAGTCATGCGATGAAAACCACAGTACTTTATGGAGAAGGAGGTTCAGAAAACAATACTCAGAAACTTCAACGCTGGCACATTAAAAAAGGTGGAAGCTTAATGAAACGTTAACACGGTTCTTCCTATGTTACGTGGTTAAGAAATACATAAATGCTACAATTAACACGGGACTTCTTCACCTTAAGAAAGCCCTGATGCTTGTCTATGAAAGGGGGCAGTGGAACGTTGCAGCTCCCGCATCATCCTGACTTGTGGAAGGGATTGAAATCGATCAGAAAGCTGTGACGTCAAGCGGGGTGGGGGTGAGCTCACAGCAACACGTGATGAGGGAGAGGCCGGTGGGCCTGGGGTGTGTGTGTGGTCTGTGTGCTCCTATGTGGCTCTTTTAGCTGGATGTGGTTTTCCTTGGGGGGGGGGTGTGTGTGCTCTGTATGCTCCTATGTGGCTCTTTCAGCTGGATATGGTTTTTCACATCCATCTAATGTTTCCTGCAGAGGAAATCACACAGAAGCAAACACCACATTTACCTTCTGCTTAATCTATCAATTGCCCTGGAACAAGTTCCTGGGTTCAAAACCAGCATTACAGGAACACCCACTGCACTCACTCTTCTGCTAGCCCCCCTGCCTGTTGTGTCTGAGCAGTGCTTCATCCTGCCTGTGTGAACATCTCCTTGGATCCTCAGAATAACTCCGGGAGGCAGAGCGTAAACCCTCACCACAGAACAAGGACATTTAGGATCAGAAGCATTCACAGACTTCTCTCAGATTCCCCGTCTGGCAAGTGGCAGAGTCAGCACTAGAACCCGTGGCTCCAGCTTCAAGGTTATGGAGTCTTCAGCAAATACGCTCTGAGTATTTGTAGCCAATGTAAGATGAAAGCTTAGAGAACAGAGGCCCATGAAACAAGAAAAAAAAAAAAAAAGAAAGAAAGAAGACAAGCTGGTGCACTCAGCTTATTCAGCAGAAACCTGGGCTTTCCACTGGGTCTATATGTGTTTTTTGTTCATTCCCTTGGTTTTCTGCTATTGCTCACAGGTGTGAAAGGCTTAAGGAAATATGTAGAAAAAAAGCCATTCATCCCCTGGCAAGTTTGGAGAAGAAAACCATTACGCGGCTGTAGCAGTGGGCTCCTTATTCCCTTTCTGAGTCCCAGGGAGCAGGGCTGGAGAGTGTTTGCCCTGCAACAGGAAGGAGGGAAGAAAGACTTGGATGAGCTCCCAGAATTAAACCCAAGATGGAGAGTTGGCTTTAGACATGCCACATTTACAGATGGTGAAACATTAACGTGGAAATGACCAGCTGATCATTAGAAAGGTGGGCATCTTAAGAGACCTGCATTTAAAGAGTTGAAATATAACGAAAGTTAGTGAAGGAGAAGAGAGAGCCCAGAAGAGCCACCCTCTGCCTCTGGTGGGATTCAGTGGGTCAAATATCTCCCCTTCCACCAACACTCCATCCTATGTAATCATTATCTCCATCATCCCCATTAGCAAATAATGACTGTGTACCTCCTGAGTACAGGTCATGGTGCTGAGTGCTATGGGACGTATAAAGCTATGTTAGACATGTCCTTCCTCTCAAGACCTTACAACAGAGCTGGGAGAGAAGACACAGCTCCAGGAAAAGGTAACGAAATCAAAGCAATAGAACAAGAGCTAGCTATGTGATGCAGGTGCAGAATGTTTCAGGATTCCACGGAGGGAGACGGTCTTCTGTGGGACAGGCCCTGAAGGCTTCCTGGAGGAAGCAGAAATT
Organism: Pan troglodytes; assembly: GCF_028858775.2. Taxonomy (NCBI): domain Eukaryota; kingdom Metazoa; phylum Chordata; class Mammalia; order Primates; family Hominidae; genus Pan; species Pan troglodytes. Next base: position 117,632,258 of record NC_072412.2, on the reverse strand, counting down.
GATTTCGAAAGCCAGAGAATGGAAAGACCTAATTTCAGGGGATAGGAAAAGGATGAGTTTGAAATATGAGGAAAAGTGAAAAGCAAGAATATTTAGTAGATTAGCAATTGATCTTGAGCAGAGAAAAGCTCGAAAGAGAGAACAAAGTACCATTAATAGCAGTTGGAATGGCTGAGATGATTTCAGGACAGAGTGCCTTTTGTTGAGACATGTTAAATCTATGGTGACAGAAGAACATTTGTGGGGACATGCTCTGAAAATTATTGGGAATGTAGTTCCTGAGTTTGGGTTGTAGGGAGTGTTATGGGTTCAATTTTGTGCCCTCCCCTTAAATTCCCATGTTGAAGTCCTAACCTTCAGCACTTCAGAATGTGGCTTTATTTGGAAATAGGGCCAATGCAGATGTAATTAGTTAAGATGAAGTCATACTGGAGTAGGGGGGGGGCCCTGGTCCACCATGACTGGTGTCCTTCTCAAAAGAGAAGATTGGGATGCAAAAGCAGACAACATAGAGAAAAGACAATGTGAAGAGAGACAGGAAATGACAGCCATGCACAAGCCAAGTGCAGATGCCTGGAACGGGTTCTTTCCTCACAGCCTTCAGGGGGAACCAACCCTGCAGACATCCTGATCCTGCACTTTTAGCTTATAAACTTGTAATACAATAGCTTTCTGCCATCTAAGCTGTCAGGTCTGTGGTATTCCATTACAGCAACTCTGGCAAACTCCTATGGGTGGGAAGTGGGCCCAACACCAAGTGTTTAGGAGCCCCTCCTCTTCACATTTAAAGGAGGAGGTGAAAGGAGGGTTAGTAACAGAGAGCAGCCATTTACAAGAGGAAGGCTCTCATGGCCTCACAAAGCCCACCCAAGAGAAAGCAGAGAGAGGGAAGACATTGGCAGCCTCAGTGTTCAGAGAGGCCAAGGAGATAACTTTTTGAAAAAGTGGCCCAGGTTGTGCCCAGGTGTGAAAAAAATTTGAGCTTTATTCTGTAAGCAATGTGGAGCCCTGGAAGTTGTGTGAAGAAGGAGCTAACACAACAAAAGTAGTGATTTAGGAAGATGAGTGTGCCAGGGGTGTGGAGGATGGACCAGAGCAGACATCACTAGGGGCAGGCTGGACGGGAACAGATGAAGCTGAGGTGATGCAGTTGACAGCCTGGATGGAGAACAGGACTGCTTGGCAGAGACCAGTGAACCTGGATCCTTTGAGTAAGAATATCATGACACAGACAGTGGAATCAGTTAACAGTCATGCCCTTATGTGGGGTGTGTTTCTTCTAACCCACTTAACATGGGGGTGCTTCAGTGTGTAAGTAAATAATAAAACACATGGAAGGATGGAAATATTGACTATAAGGAAGGAAAAGAGAACTCTGTAGTATGGAATGGCATTTTCAAATGTAAAGTGACTTTCTAGAGAGTATGGTTTTTATTGACAGACAAAAAATTAGAAATATATTTTCCATAGGCAAAAAAAATCCTACCTATATTAGTCTGTTCTTACACTGCTATAAAGATACTACCTGAGACTGGGTAATTTATAAACAATAGAAGTTTAATTGACTCACTGTTCTGCATGGCTGGGAAGGCCTCAGGAAATTTACAATCTTGGTGGAAGACTAAGGAGACGCAAGCTTGGACCTTCTCACATGACAGCAGGAGAGAGTGAGTACATGAATGAGGAAGTGCCACACTTTAAAACCATCAGCTCCTCTGAGAACTCGCTCACTATCAATCATGAGAACAGCATGGGGGAAACTTCCCCCATGATCAAATCACTTCCCTCCTTCTACATATGGGGATTATAATTGGAGATGGGATTTGGATGGGGACAAAGAGCCAAACCATATCATTCTGTCCCTGGCCTCTCCTAAATCTCATGTCCTTTATAAATTTCAAAACCAGTCATGCCTTCCCAACAGTCCCCCAAAGTCTTATCTCATTCTGGCATTAACTGAAAAGTCCAAGTCCAAAGTCTCATCTGAGACAAGGCAAGTCCCTTCCACCTATGAGCCTGTAAAATCCAAAGCAAGTTAGTTACTTCCAAGATACAGTGGGAGTACAGGCATTGGATACATGCTCCCATTCTAAATGGGAGAAATTGGCTAAAACAAAGGCACTACAGGCCCCATGCAAATCCAAAATCCAGTGGGGAAGTCATCAAATCTTAAAGCTCTGAAATAATTTCCTTTGACTCCATGTCTCACATCCAGGTCACACTGATGCAAGAAGTGGGCTCCCACAGCCATGGACAGCTCCACCCCTGTGGCTTTGCAGCCCCCCTCCTGGCTGATTTCATGGGTTGGTGTTGAGCATCTGTGGCTTTTCCAAGCACATGGTGCAAGCTGTCAGTGGATCTACCATTCTGGGGTCTGGAGGATGATGGCCCTCTTCTCAGAGCTCCACTAGGCAGTGCCCCAGTGGGAATTCTGTGTGGGTGCTCTAACCCCACATTTCCCTTCCTCACTGCCCTAGCAGAGGTTCTCCATGAGGGCTCTGCCATTGCAGCAGGATTCTGCCTAGACATCCAGGTATTTCTGTATATCCTCGGAAATCTAGGTGGAGGTTCCCAAACCTCAATTCTTGACTTCTGTGCACCTACAGGCCCAACACCACATGGAAGACACCAAGACTTGGGACTTGCACCCTCTGAAGCAGCACCCAAGCTGTACCTTGGCCCTTTTTAGTCATGGCTGGGGTTGGAGCAGCTGGAACATAGGGCACCAAGTCCCAAGGCTGCATACTGCAGGGGGGGCCCTGGGCCCAGCCCACAAAACCATTTTTTCCTCCTAGTCCTCTGGGCCTGTGATGGGATGGGAGGGGCTGCTATCAAGATCTCTGACATGCCCTGGAGACATTTTCCTCATTGTCTTGGTAATTAACATTCAGGTCCTTGTAACTTATGCAAATTTCTGCAGCTGGCTTGAATTTCTCCCCAGAAAATGATTTTTTCTTTTCTACCACATCATCAAGCTGCAAATTTTTCAAATTTTCATGCCCTGCTTCCTTTTTAAACAAAAGTCCCAGTTTCAGACGATCTCTCTCAAGTTCAAAGTTCAACAGATCTCTAGGGCAGGGGCAAAAGGTTGCCTGTCTCTTTGCTAAAGCAAGAGTGACCTTTGATCCAGTTCCCAATAAGTTTCTCATCTCCATCTGAGACCACCTTAGCCTGGACTTCATTGTCCATATCACTAATAACAATTTGGTCAAAAACATTCAACAAATCTCTAAGAAGTTCCAAACTTTCTCACAACCCCCTGTCTTCTTCTGAGCTGTCCAAACTGTTCCAACCAGTTCCAAAGTCACTTCCACATTTTTGGGTATCTTTATACCAGTACCAACCTACTGGTACCAGTTTAGTGTATTTTTCCATTTTCACACTGCTATAAAGAAATAACTGAGACTGGGTAATTTATAAAGGAAAGAGGTTTGATTGACTTACAGTTTTACATGGCTGGGGAGGCCTCAGGAAACTTATGATCATGGCAGAAGGCAAAGGGGAAGCAAGCACCTTCTTCACAAGGTGGCAGGAGAGAGAAGGACAATGTAGGAACTTCTAGACACTTATAAAACCATCAGATCTTGTGAGAATTTACTTACTATCACAGCATGGGGGGAACTTCCCCCATGATCCAATCACCTCCTTCCCACGTGGGGATTACAATTCAAGATGAGATTTGGGTGGGGACACAGAGCCAAACCATACCACCACCAAATTCTGAATTTCTAATAATGAAAGTCTATAGGACCTTAAAGAGTTTTTGCCGCACTTTCAGAAGTTTGTCCATGTTTCAAACCCAAAGTCTCAGTCCATTTTGGTTTACTATAATAGAATACCTGAGATTGAGTAATTTATATAAAAAAGGAAGTTATTTCTTACAGTTCTGGAGGCTGGGAAGTCCAGGAACATGGTGCTGGAATCTGGTGAGGAACTTCTTCCTGCATGATCTCAGGCAGAAGGCAGAAGGGCAAGAGTGCACAACAGCAGGAGAAAAAGAGGTGGCTGAACCTACTTTATGACAAACCCACTCTTATGATAACTCACCCACTCCTGAGAAAACAGCATTAACCCACTCATGAGGGCAGAGGCTTTATGACCTAATGACTTATCAGGCTCCACCTCTCAACACTGTTGCATTGGGGATGAAGTTTCTGACACATGCTTTTTGGGAAACACATTCAAACTATAGCATTCTTCCCCTGGCCCCCAACATTCATGTCTTTCTCACAATGCTAAAGCCATTTATTCCACCCCAGTACTCCCAAAAAAGTCTTAACTCATTTCAGCATCAACTCAAAAGTCTGAAGTAAGTCTCACCTAAAGCAGATATGGGTGAGACTCAAGGCACAATTCATTCTGAGGCAAATTTCTCTCTGGCTGTGAGCCTGTCAAGTTAACAAATTATGTGTCTCTAAAATACAATGGTGGAGGCTGGGCACCATTGCTCACACTTGTAATCCTAACACTTTGGAAGGCTGAAGTGGGAGGATTGCTTGAGCCCAGGAGTTCGAAACCAGCCTGGGCAACATAGTGAGATCCTGTCTCTACAAAAAAAATATAGTTGAGTGTGATGGCATACACCTGTAGTTCCAGCTACTTGGGAGGCTGAGGTAGGAGGATTGCTTGAGCCTGAGAGTTTGAGGCTGCAGTGAGCCATGATTGTGCCAATGCACTCCAGCCTGGATGACAGAGTAAGAGCCTGTTAGACCCTGACTAACAAACAAAAAACAAAAAATCCCCCCAAACCCCAAAATACAATAGTTAGACAGGCATGGGATAGATATTTCCATTCCAAAATGGAGGAATAGGCAAGAAGAAAGGAGTAACTGGTCCCAAATAAGTCCAAAACCCAATAAGGCAACATTAAGTCTTAATGTTCCAGAATAACATCCTGGACTTCATGTCCCATATCCTAAGCACACTGGGGCAGGGATTGGGTTCCCAAGGCCTCCAGAAGCTTTCATGAGCTAGAGTCTTGTGCCTGCAGCTCTCCCAGGCTGGAGTTGCATACTGGTAGCTCTACAGTTATAGGGTTTTGGGGGCTGCTCTACTCCGACAGTTCCATGAGGCATTGTCCTAGTGGGGACTCTGCGGTGACTATTCCCCTGCCATGAGTCTCTACCTGAGTGACCAGGCTGTCTGTGACATCCTTTGGGGCTTTGGTTTATAGCCATCAGGTCCTCATGGGCCTTTGTGTCATACTTAAAAAAATTTTTTTGAGATGAAGGTCTTGCTATATTGTCCAGTTGGCCTGTAACTCCTGCAATCAAGCGATCCTCCTGCCTCAGCCTCTCAAGTAGCTGGGACTACAGACACAGGCCCCTGCAACTGGATGTCTGTGTTATGCTTAATATGTGTAAGCCCAAACTCCCCACTTTCTTACTGTCTTTAGGGCAGCACTGTTCTCATGCTTTTTCATTTTCTTGATCTCTCCAAGTCAAAGGTGCTCTATCAATCCTTGCTGCTTGGCTCATCCATTTGTATTGAAAGACAAAGTGGAAGCAAGGCCTATGGACATGACAGAGATCCTTTAGGCCACACAAGCCTTCAGATGGATAGGCCAGAAGCCACATCTGGACAGCCAGTCTGCCATTCAGACTCACCACTGACCCAACATTTCTCCTCCAAAGACTCCTATCTCCATTCCCCCAATCACTGCACTCCAGGCTGCAACACTCTACTTCAGTTTCTCAGGACTCTCCAGTTTCGCCACATTAAACATGTGACAGAGCACAATTATAATCACCCACTGCACTTCCATCTCCATCGCTCCCTGTGTGTGTTGGTGAAGGTGATGAATGTGACCTTGAAGCTGCTATGACTTTCCAGGATCTTTTGGGTGGTGATTTTTTTCCATTGTCATTTAGTAGTGTCCAGAGGTTTTTAGAGGTGAAGGTAAAAAGTGCATTGAGAGCTGGGGGCACATATCTGCTTCTGAGATGCCTGCTTGTGAACCCTCTGCTTGGCACCTAATGCAGGAATGGGCCATCTAGGGACTCATTAACTCAAAAACAACCAACTGTTCAATCCTGGAGTTTATTGATGTGGGGCAGCCAAGTTTGCTTCTAGTACCTGCTAGAATCTAGGTTTGTTAATGATTTCAAATGCTTTTGTAGGTTCAGTCAATTCAGGGTACTGGATAAAGACAGGCATTTAATTTTCTTGTAGTTTGGATATGAAGAAAATAAAATATTGGCTGTACTGGTAGCTGCTAGGTGAACCTGAATTGTCAAGCTTGTTTGCCTGTGAGACAAGTGTAGTGCTTATTAGGTCACACAGTCTGAGCCTCCCTTTTCCATGAAAAATCTATATTGAGAATACCTAGAATAAGTGTATATGCTGTCGTCATTCTTGAATATTTGTATGGAGAACAGCAGGGAAACCTAAGTCTTATTCTTAGAAACTTGCTTTGATTACAATGACTAGTTTTTGAAAAAAACTATTTGACAATAAGTCTCAGTGACCGTCCATCAACTTCTTTTTTTTTGAGATGGTGTCTCGCTCTGTCGCCCAGGCTGGAGTGCAGTGGCACAACCTGGGCTCACTGCAACCTCCACCTCCCGGGTTCAAGTGATCCTCTGGACTCAGCCTCCTGAGTAGCTGAGATTACAGGCATGCACCACCACATCTGGCTAATTTGTACTTTTAGTAGAAACAGGGTTTCACCATGTTGGTCAGGCTGTCATCAACCTCTTTTTACTCTTTCTAGTCATGTCTCCTGGTCATAGTGAGACCAGCATAGGGAAGCCCCAGGGTATGTGCCAGGGCACCTGAGTTTCTCTCCAGGTGCATTTGGCCAGCTGGTCTGCAAATAACTGTTATGGAGACTGGGTCAGGACACTGGGGCTGAATTGCTGCCTTGCAGAGCAGTGACACTATGCAGTCCACAGCTGGAAAAAAATGATTGGATTCCTTTAAACTTTTTTTTAATTCAACCTGTGGAGGCTCTCCTTCTTTTAATAGAAAAAGAAGGTGTTTTTCTTCTGACTATTCTTATGCTTAACTTTTACTTAGCTTGGGTACTAGTTGGCCATTGATATAAGCTGCTTCAATAGTGCCCACAGCTCCCATTTCTTGAGTATTTGCTATGTGAAGGCCCTGTGCTAAGTTCTCATCAGGTGCATCTCATTGGTTCCTCTCAAAGCCCTGTGACACAGGTACAGTTTTATCCCCTCTTATCATGAGAAAAACAGGATGTAGGGTGGTTAAGTAACTTGCCTGAGGCCACAAGACCGGGAAACGCAAGAAATGGAATTCCAGGCTGCATCATGGAAGATAACATTGACTCTTCTGTGGCACAAACTGTTTTGCAAAGATGCTTCTATACTTACTTTTCTCTTTAATTTGATCATAAGTCCTATACATGTAGTCTTCACATACATATCATATAGATAGGTGTTTTAATTAATGAATAAGTTGGTTGAATCCCCAAATGACCCTATTTGACCTGCTATTGAATCGGTTTCTTTCCTATGTAAATAAAAATAAAATTAAAGATTATAAATCTAGTTTCGGTTTCATCACAGAGTAGTAGTGTGAACACGAGTAGGAATGTGAGAGTGTGTGACTTCGCCTTAGCATACTTAGTATCTGCAGACCACTGAGAGTGAACATCATTCATCATCCTTCTCAATTCGAGATGGAGGAAACAGTTACCATTATTATGGAAGCCTGTAGATATCTATAAAATGATTAAAACTCAACAAGCTAAGAATAAATCAAAGCCCACTGTGGCATTGGGTATTTTCATCTACACTTATTTTTAAGACAGGATAACACAGAAGTGAGCTTGGGCTCTAGAAGATAATAATAAATGTCCATTGCAGTGGGCTCAACTTAATTACTCTATCCTGAAGGCATTTGGCTCTGTGAGATCTGAGAGGAGAAACAGTGAAGAGTTGAGTTGTTCACTGAGAATGCTTTGCCTCCAGCATTCTAACCTTGGGACAAAATTCAAGGGAACACACGGTTATCATTAATGCTAAGGAAGATAATCCTAGAAGCATTGATACTTTCTAGTATTGTCTTTAGCTTCCTGGAATTGTATCCTTAAGTAGCTTTATAGAGAGCATCACAGTGAGACACAATCCTGAGGCACAGATATTATCCCAAACTGGCGACCACCAAAGAACAGAGTGGTAGAAGATTCTGGAGGCAGCACGTATTTTAACGGGAAGCATATCAGGCTCAGATGAATGAACACGTAATACTCCTTAGGGCTTTTGGAATAAATGCAGACTTAATAATTACTCTAATTGCTTCTGTTGTGATTCTACCTTTGAGTCTACATCAAACAAACATATAGCAAGTATTACACTTGCATTTAATCTACTCATTCTAGAAAAACGAACTCTTATTTCCTTCTTATATGCTTTCATTTGTCAAACAAGGCTAGAGATAAAAATTTTTATATTTAGTGATAAACATGTATTTAGTACCTAATAATGCAATTTTCTTCTATGCAGAATTTTAGTGCACTGACTATTCTGGAAGCCACAGCAATGCTGTCTGCCTTGAAGTTTATAATACAACCCGTGAATCCCACAGGTAACAGTGATGAGAAATTTCCCATAATTCAGCACTTCTTTTGTCTTATGCATGAAGTTATGACAGCTGCCTTGTGATCTGGCACACTTTCAGATATTTTTCCAGAAAAATAAGGTTGCTCTTAACTAGGGCTGCAAAATGAGGGACATATGTATGTATGAATACAAACCAAAAGATTAGAGATGCTGAACCTCCCCTGCCCCACAATCATCTCTTCCATTTGCCCTGCCACTATGTCTAAAATGGCTGCCATGGTGTCTAAAATGGCCTCCATAGCTTACTAGCTCTATGACAAGTTACTCTTCCAAGCCAAGTTTCTTCATCAGTAACCAAGAGTAATAGTAATACCTCCTTCAGAGTGTTGTGGTGGGAATTAAAAGACAGAATATGGCACTTCTTAAACTTGCTAAATTGCTGCAAATAACAAAGACGCTTTTGAAAAAAATATATTTTCCAGCTCTTCCATAAGGATTTCAACTCAGAGAGTCTTAGAGAGTGCAGAAAGGGTGAGAATCTGTATGTTTAACAAGCAATACATAACAATTCTAGGACATAAGAGAGAAGTAAAGTGCTCCCCCTCAGTAAGTTCTCAATAGATAGAGTTAGGAGTCTCCTAAAATGACATACACTTGGCCCACTAGTCCCATTGAGAGCTAGATAACCCAGCCATTCATCTGTTCATCTGCTTGTAGGGAATATATTCCTGAGGGAATAAACTCAAGCTAGGCTAAATTTTTTTCAACATTATTTTTTTCCTTAGATCCCTAACTTTCACTATATACAAAAATGAGCTCAAAAAGGATTAAAGACTTAAATGTAAGATCTAAAACTATGAAACTACAAGAGAAAATACAGGTGAAGGAAAATGCTTCAACATCCTTTTTCATTTGATTTTTTTGACATACAAAGAGCTGTACGTAATTGATGTATAAAAATTGGTGAGATTAGAGATAGGTATAGACCTGGGAAACCATGACCACAATCCATGCCATAAACCATCCAGCACATCCCAAAGTTTCCTCTGATCTTTTATTTTTATCATCGTTCATTATTATTATTTTGATAAAAACACTTAACGTAAGATCTATTCTCTTAGCAAATGTTTAAGTATACAATACGGTATTGTTAATTATAGGAACTATACTGTACAGTAGGTCTTTAGAATTTATATTACTGGTATAACTAAAATTTTGTACCCTTTAACGAATTCTTCCCCACTTCTCTCATACCCAGCCCCTGGCCACCACCATGCCACTCTCGGCTTTGATGAATTTGACTATTTCAGATTTATCATAGAAGTCGTATCATGTTGCAAATGACAGGATTTCCTTCTTTTTAAGGCTAACTGGTATTCCCTTGTGTATACTACATCTTTCTCATTAATTTATCCATTGATGGGCATTTAGGTTGTTTCCATGGCTTTGCCATTGTGAATAAAGCTGCTATGAGGATGGGGGTGCAGATATCTCTTTGAGATGCTTATTTCAATTCCTTTGAATTTATACCCAGAAGTGTGATTGCTGGATCATATGGTATTTCTATTTTTAAATTTTTGAAGAGCCTCCATACTGTTTTCTATAATGGCTGTACTAATTTACATCCCACTAGCAGTGTACAAGGCTCCCTTTCCCCCACATCCTCACCAACACTTGCTACCTTTTGACTTTTTTTTCTTTTTTTGAGATGGAGTCTTGCTGTGTTGCCCAGGCTGGAGTGTAGTGGTGCGATCTCGGCTCACTGCAACCTCCTCCTCCTGGGTTCAAGTGATTAACCTGCCTCCTGAGTAACTGGGATTATAGGCATCCACCATCCTGTCTGGCTAATTTTTGTATTTTTGTAGAGATAGGGTTTCACCATATTGGCCAGGCTGGTCTTGAACTCCTGACCTCAGGTGATCCACCCACCTTGGCCTTCCAAAGTGCTGGGATTACAGGTGTGAGCCACTGTGCCTGGCCACCTTTTGACTTTTTGATATTAGCTGTTCTAACAGGTGTGACATGATATCTCATTGCATTTTTAAGAAATAAAAATTGTATATATTTAAAATGTACAAGGTGAGGTTTTGATATACATATACATTGTAAAATCGAAATTCTTAGTTGATTTTTCTATTGGTTTTCTATCTCTATGTCATTTATTTCTGCTCTAATCTTTATTATTTTCTTCCTTCTGACTTTGGGCTTTGTTTATTCTTTTTCTGGTTCCTTGGGATGTAATGTTAGGTTGTTTATTTGGGGTCTTCCTTTTTTATGTGAACTTTTATTGCTATAAACTGCCCTCTTAGAAATGCTTTTGCTGCATCCCATGAGTTTGTGATGTTGTGGCTAGGTGAAGTTTTGAAGAAGGAAAGGTGCTAGGAAATTTCAGATAATGGGGCTGCCAGTGAAGGAAGGAAGGTAAAACAAGATGGGGATGTGGAGGCCCTGAAGTGTCAGGTGGGTCCTGATCTTAATTGCTGCCAGAGGGCAGGCAGACCCTTCCCTGAGAAGCCTCACTCACCTCCTGAATTCTGTCATTTGGAGCCAGGCATGTATGCGCACCTGCCCTCTACCCCCACAGCGGTGATTCTCACCTTGGATGTGGGTTAGAAGCCCTTGGGAAGGGCTCTGGCTTCCTGGGTGAGGCCAGCCCTGCATCTGAGACTGCGGGAAAGCTGCCTTGAGGATTCCCTGGGGTGGGGGATCCCAGCTCGAGCATCTACACTGGATGCAGACTTCGAAGTCACTGACCAAGTTTTCAAGCTCTGCCCTGTTCTCTGGGTGACCTGGGGTCTGTGTGGCTACTGCTGCCCTGTTCTCTGGGTGACCTGGGGTCTGTGTGGCTACTGCTGCCTCGTTCCTACTTTTGTCCGATTGTCGTTTTCTACTGAGACCACACACAAAGCTGATTCCCTTAGTCAGAAATAGAGCAAGTGCACCAGTTCATTTCAGAGGAAACGTGGCGACAAACCACCAGATATTTCATGATAAAGCAGAAAGTCGGAGCCCTACTCGCTGCCAGCAAGCGTCAGGGACAAGTCCTGGGCTCCACCCGCTTTGCTCAGGGCTGCTCAAAGGTGCTGGAGAGCCTAGGATGTGGCAATTCTCTCCAGTACCTTTGTTTGTGAAATTCATCATTTATGTACAAAGCGTTTTCTGCGTTTTTACAGGCTGAATTGTGTGTCCCCCCAAAATTAGTGAATGTAACCACATTCCTTAGTGCAAATCAGCCTTCACAGATGTAATTCATTAAGATGAGGTCACAGTGGAGTAGGTGGCCCAATCCCATAAAACCATGTCCTTATGGAGGGTAAAAATCGGGACCCACACACCACGCAGGGAGAACGCCAGGAGAAGACCAAGGCTGAAGCTGCGATCATGCATGGGCCAGGCAAGGAGAACATCTCCGGTTGCAGCGAACCACAGAAGCAGGAGAGAGGTTGGAATTGAGTCCCCCACAGCCTCAGGAGGAGCTGGCTCTGCCCACACCTGGACCTCGGGCTGCAGCCTCCAGAGCTGAGAGGGGACACATTTCTGCTGTTCAAGCCTCCTAGGCTGTGGCACTTTGTTACGGCAGCCCCAGGACACAAATACTGGCTCCTACCCATGGCCTGTCCTTCTCTCTTTTTTTTGACCAAATCTTTCCTCTTTGGCCAAAACAAAAGAGTAGAGAGATGGATGCTGTAGATCCACACACGGATGAGCTTGACTGGATTAGGTTAAAAGTAACGTGGCCTATGAGATTTTTTTTTGGTATAAATATGAAGAGAAAAAATGAGTCTGAAGATGGAGTTGTTGATTCTGAGTCCGTGCAGGAGTAGCGAGAGGACCACAGCAGAGCCAGCGGAAGAAAGCCCAGCAGGGTGGGACGGCGTGCAGGGGTGCGACACTTAGACATGCTGGGGACCTGTGTCCACGTGTGCACGCATGTGCCTCACGTGCTCTATATCTGTGACTGTGCAACTTGGCATGTGCAAGCCTGTCCCCCAGCACCGCCATGAAACCCTAGCCATGCCCAGGAACAAGGTGTTACTGCGACCTCATTTTACCAGTGAGCAAAACACAGCAGAGACACTGAGTGCCTTAGCCCAGGTACCACAAGCGGTATTCTGTGGTAGAAGAAATCTGAGTAAGGAAGAGGCTCAGTCATTTCTTCTCTTGTCATGAGCTTGGGGAGGCAGGGAGGGCTCTGGGGCTCGACATCAGCTCCATCCCCTGAGCATTACTGCCCAGAGCTCAGGGACCTGACCTAACAGCTGGCTCCGGGCCAGACTCAGGCCACCCTCTTCCCTAGGCTCTTGTGGAGTGATTGGGGACATCTCTGCTGCTCTGGGTGCCTCTGTGCACCTGGAGAAGCCTCATTTTTGAGGCTGGATGGAAAAACAGGGAACACACACCTATCCAGGAGTTAGCTAAGTGAGGATTCTGTAGATGAGTGGCTAGGCATTGCTCAGAAAGCTGCCCGTTCATGCTTCTCTCCCGTTACACTCCTGTCCATCCCAGTTCCTTCTCTGTCCCTGTTCTCAGCATCACAGCAGCTGGATCTGGCCCCTTGTCCTCTAATGCTTCTATGGGGCATTTGTCCACGTGCCCCTGACTATTCTGCCTTGATAGCAACCCCCATTAACCTCCATGGAACACCTTGGAGTCAGCAAGTTATTTATAGTCAAAACCAAGGGTCAGGAGGGCCCTGGACGGCTCCACTCTCCTCCCTTCCTCTCCCCTCCCCTTCCCTCCCCTTCCCTCCCCTCCCCTCATGTCCCCCTGCTGTCACAGATGGCCTCTGGTTTGTGATCTGGGATTGGGATCCTGGTCCGTGTGTTAGAGTATCAAAAAAATACACATCTACACCGGAAGCATTTTAACATAAAACATATACATATTTTGCTGTAAGTCCAATGTCTTTTGATGGGTTCTTTCTCTATCTCCCATGTTGGAGTACAGTAGTGTGATCATAGCTCACTGCAGCTTCGAACTCCTGGACTCAAGTGATTTTCCCACGTCAGCCTCCCTAGTAGCTGGGACTACAAGCACACTACCATGTCTGGCTAATTAAAAAAATGATTTGTAGAGATGAGGCCTCATTATGTTGACCAGGCTGGAATTGGACTCCTGGCCTGAAATGATCCTCTTGCCTCAGCCTCTCAAGGCCAAAGTCTTTTCTTTGAGTTTCGGGCTGCTGACTGGCTTATGGGGTCTTCTTTCTTGTATAAACACCACCTACCTAAGATGCATCTTCTAAGGTTCCTCAAAGTGAAACAATGAACTAAAACCGTGTGTGAAACAATCTGAATGTCGTCTTAGGCTTCAGTGATTTTCCTCAATAATTTATGCTCGTGTATTTTTAAAAGCAATTTGATTTTGTCTGGTCATTCCAAAATACCCAATTTAATTTTCACAGAAAAAAACAATTCATTCTTTTTTGTTGTTGTTGTTGCATTCATATTTCAGTGGCTTATGTAATATTTAAATTACAAATTACAACAGTGATTGCAAATGGTATTAAAAAAAAAAAGCATTGGGGCACATAGCAATCCACCTGGTAGGAGAGAAGTGTGTTTGTGAGCCTTGCTGTTGGGGTTCAGAGGCCATTTATGGAGGGTTGGTGGAGATGGGGTGGCTGTGGAAGGCCTGCCCTGGCTGCTGCCGTCCTCGGCCACTGCGTCTCTCCTTTCCTTGGTGTCTACACTGTGCCTTGGGGTCTGGACTCCCCTGCCATGCCTCCCATTCTAAGGTGGCAGCTGGCAGGACTGCTGGCTACCTTCTCCTCAGGGCCATCGAAAAAGTAAAATGTCACTGGAACAGTTTGGGTGTTTCTTGGCTTCATTCATCTCTTATTCATCCAGTCGCTCGCTCAATATTAATGCTTGGCCAGAGTCAGCTGATTTTAATTCCGGCTGCAAATTATGCTGCCAAGAATTCCCTCCAAGGCCAAGAAAATTCTTTGCTATGTACCATTTTGGGGAAAGAACCCATGTCTTCACCAGAATTCCATATATTTGAATAGGTGGGAATTGCTATAATCGAGCTGGCAGGAATGAGTGAACAGGTCCCCAAATCAAGACTGAAATGAAGTCTAAGAAGCTCTCCCCATGGTCCGTAAACCCACAGGTGGCAGCCACTGACCGCCATGCATCCCGTAATCTGGAGCTCATGCTGACGGCTCTCACACAGGCCCAGACTCCCTTTTTCCTTTCTATTTTACTGGGATAAAATATGTAGAGCACAAAATTTTCCGTTTTAGCCATTTTCAGTATACAGTTCAGCAGCATTAATCACACTCACAATGTGGTACAAACATCACCATTATCTGTTGCCAAGACTCTTCCATTACCCCAAAGGAAAACTCTGTGGCCATTAAACAAGTAGCCCCCAGACCCTGCCAGCTCCTTCTTAGCTTTGGGTTTTGGTGAGCCAGCATAGGTATGCCTTTTTACATATCTCGATTTGATCACATGTTTAACTAAGAAATAAATACTCCTGGTTTTGGGTAAGTGAACACCAAAACACAATCACTTTACATGTGGGACTTGCATTATGCAATAGATGAGTTCATGAAAGTAATCTACTTAGATTCTTTGAAATCCAATAAGGTTATAAATGATCTGGTAAAAATGGAGTGAGGGTGACATAAAAAATAATTCATAGTTTGAGAAATTGCATGTGTTCTGCAAATTTATATTTTACATCTTGGATTTTTCCTAAAGCGAGATTTATATATCATTCCAAAACCTTTGTATCCAGGAAAAATCATGATCATTTTCCTTATGTATAAAAATACTATGTTTTATAACCAATAAATACATTTGGCCAATTTTAGCTCAGTGAAATATACTGTCACCCTAAATTCTATGTCAAGAGGCTTCCTCAGATCATACCTGCCCTTTGTCCTGGCTCCACACTGTTCAGAACTGACGTATTTTGGGTTGGAGAAAGTTCTTGTCCTCAACAAATATTAGAAATTTGAGCATATCAAATAAATGCCAATAAAAAAATACATGTTTCTGGATTTGTGCTAGCAGTTATCAAAACAGTAACAGCAGTGATAAACGTTTTAGAGATTGAGCACTAGGAACTTTTAAGACCTTCATTATATGCCAGTCTCAGTAAGCGACGTCTAAGAAATGCAAACATCTTTAAAAGCAAATAAATACTTTTAAAAGAATAATTTCTTTCAGCCTGCACACTGACTTTTCAAAAACATTTCTTAAAAAAAAAAAAAAAGGAAATCTCATTTCAAGACGTATGTATTCCAGCAGACTTGGAGAAGGAAAGGGATTCCCAGGTCCTTATCATGCGGAAGACACCACGGCGGCCATAATCCTAAACGCACACAGGGCAACAACAGTTCAGTCTCGAGGCGCGGAGCAATGGCTCGGAGGCTGGGAGCAGAAAGTGTGTTTCCAGAGCATAATCCGGCGGATACACTGTGTTCTTTGCAAAAGGTTGCGAGGCCTTGGCCTAATAAGCATAATCTCATTACACTGCAAATAAAAGTTTCCTATTTATCTCCAGATTTCAAATGAACCTAATAAGGCTTATGATACAGTCACCCAATACCCTAATCATATTTCTGCCTATCTAAAAGCAATCAGTAATTGTGTTACAGCAGAACGTGCTGACAATACCTCTGACACAGAAAGGAGAATGAGAGCCCAGCTGTACTAATTAAATTAAATGCTAGGCTGATGGAATACATTTGCTGAAGCCGGGAGAGTATGGGTGCAGAATTAATAAGCATTACAGCCTAGAGCGGGAGATGATATCATAATGGATGCAGGGTTTTGATGTTGAGAGCCTCATTCAGATTCAATGTACCATAATGTACAGATCTGACAGCTGCTTAGAGAGGTGCAGAGCCTCGGACAAATTGCCCAGGAACTTTCTGGTTTCTGTGCTCCTCGGTGAGGAACATCATATTTTGCATCGCCCTTGCAGCCTAAAACCCACCCAGGCCGCGCCCTGGGCGGCCACTGTCCCCTCCGAGGTGAGCTCCTCCCCAGCGAGCTCCATTCTTCCCCCACCTCCGATTCTCCGGCTCCGAAACGCTCCTGTCCATTCTGAAAAGATGGGTATTGAGGCACCCCAACAGGCCAGGAAAAGATCCCTGTAGGATTATTTTCTACAAGGCCTTTTCCTGATTTTCCTAAAAAAAGCAAAACCCAGGGCCCACGGGATCCAGCCACGCAGTGGTCCTCTGGGCTGCGGCCAGGCCGCTCCGGAGGTGGCTGTAAGACCCCAGCGAGCCCCCAGCGAGCTCCCTGGCACCGCGGGCCGCCCCCGCCCCCCGCCCGCCCACCCACCCGCTCTGGTGCCAGCGCAGCGCGATCCCTGCTCATCAATCAGCCGCGCTATCTCGCCGGCTGCAGAGCTGAAGCCGCGGGGCCGGCCCGGCCAGCCAGGGCTCATTATCACGGGAATTTTGACAGGATATTAAATTTACTAATCCTGAACTTTCCGGACTGACCCTCACGGGGAACAGACAACGCTGCTGTCTGCTGGGGAAGCACTTTCTCCGTTTCCTTTCTTCCTCCAACGACCTCACCCGGTTCCCTCCTGCCCGGTGTCCCTCATGGGAACAAGCCTCCCCCGCCCAGGCCTCCAGTCCCCCTGGAGCACAGGCGCTGCCCAGACCCCTCCTCCCGGCAGGCGCCCACGGAAGGGCGGCCACATACCCACTCCAAGGACCCAGATATCCGGCCAGGCACGGCCCGGAGGAGCTGCGGTCACTGATGGGCTTGGGGGGCAAACGGGCTGAAATGCGGCAGTTCCAGGGGGCCTACCTCCATGCACACAGGCTGTCACGGAGAGACACGCCAGCACACTTGTCAAAGATCACACCCCATCCTGCACACATGCATGCCCACATACACCTCACACAGGCACACTCCCTCCACACGTGTGGTGCACACACTCTCCACACGTGTACACAACACTCACATCTGTGTACACACACATGCATACCCACATACATGTACAGGACACCCACATCTGTGTACACACACGTGCATGCATACCCACACAGTACACATGTGCACACACACCCATACTCTACACACATGTACATGACACCCACATGTTGCATACACACTGGCACGCATACCCACACACGTACACGACACCCACATCTGTGTACACTCACATGCATACCCGCACACATGTACATGACACCCACATCTATGTACATTCACACACATACCAGCACACAAGTACACAACACCCACATCTGTGTATACACACTTGCATACTCGCACACATGTATACATGTGCACACACTACACACGTGTACACAACACCCACATCTGCATACACACAGGCATACCCACACATGTACACATGTGCACACACACTCATACTCTACACGCATCTGTGTACACACACCCACGCACATGTACGTGACACCATCTGTGTACATATAGGCACACATACCCACACACATACACATGTGCACAGTCATACTCTACACACATGTACACACATGCCTGCACACATGTACATGACACATCTGTGTACACACTCATATTTAACTGCACACATGTACACAACACCCACATCTATGTATGCACACACATATCTGCACATATGTACACATGCGCACACACTACACACGTGTACATGACATCCACATCTGTGTACATACTCTTGCTTGCATACCTGCACACATGTACAAGACACCCACATCTGTGTACATACACACATACCCACACACATGTACATATGTGCACACTCATACTTTACACATGTGTACACAACACCCACATCTGTCTACACACACGCATACCTGCACACATGTACCTGACACCCACATCTGTGCATGCACACTTTCACACAGACACACATGTACACGACACCCACATCTGTGTACACACACGCATACCACACACGTGTACACATGTGCATATACACTCATACTTTACACATGTGTACACGACACCCGCATCTGTGTACACACACTTTCATACATACTCCCACACATGTACACGACACTCACATCTGTGTACACACACATGCATACCCACACACGTATACACATGTGCACACACACTTATACTCTACACATGTGTACACGACACCCACATCTGTGTACACACACTCACATGGATACCCACGCACGTGTACACATGTGCACACATCCATGAACACTTGTGCACACACCCAGCGCACAAACAGGCGTGCACCCGTGTATGCCTTACGCACACACAAGCAGGCACCGTCAGTCCTGTGTAGCGTGGGGTCACCTGTGAGTCACCCCGGGAACACGCAGCTCCACAGGCGGCGTCCATCTGTTAAAATTTTGAAAAGACAGCCCACACTGGCTCTGTTGAGAGTGGCTGCCTCTGCGTTCTTGCTGCCCCCTCACGAATCAGACACTGCACATATGTTGTGATAGCAACTGTTACTCTTTGTTTATTCCCTCTATAAATAAACTCGGAGCTGCATCAGACCCTGGGAATATTTTTAGAAAGTTTCGGGCATCACCGCGGAATTCAGCATCTTGCCCATTCATAAGCTTTCTGTGCTTCAGAAAACCAAACACGCGACAGATTCCCACTGACATTCTGCCAGTTTGATCTCTAAATAATTCAGCATTAAAATCTGGTCAGCTCTCCTACCTCCCCGAAAAACTCCTGCAAACACTGTGCCAATTAAGTTGCTGAAAACAGCAGATTTGCAGTGATACCATCCAGATAAAGCTGACCATTAAATCGCAATTTAACATCCCCGGGCAGCAGTGGCTGCTGACAGCCTCCAAAGCTTGTAATCTCATTTAACCCCCTCCTGTCAGGAGCAGGCCCGCCCTCTCAGCATAATGCTGCCAAATTAGACCTGACAGGGCAACAAGAGAAAGAAAAACCTCTTTAGCTTAAAAGTCAGGCCACAGTGGGCAACCCTGACCTTCAGCGTCCCCTGCTCAGCCCCCTGGGTTCTCCAGGGACCCCGGAGACATTTACGCAGAGAGAGGAGGAGAGAGATGGACAGAGGGGAGTGGGGCGGGGGACCCGGCCACAAGGCACTTGGATTTCCCAGGGGGCAAATTACAGAGAATTTTCCTAGACAATGGAAGAAAATTTCACCTGGGCTTTTTCAAGTCTTTCTTTGGTAATAAAAGATGAACCCTGATGGTTCTGTTCAAACTACTGTGGCTCAATATTTCCCTGTGCCTGTAGTGCCCTCTGACTCCGAAGCCAGGGGACGCCTCTGTTGGAACACAGAGCCCCCTCCATGCCGCAGACGCCTGCATTTTAGATGAGGCCATCTTAGCTGGTGGCTGCAGCCTTCAAAGCCCTCCCCGTAACTGGCATTTACCAGAGCTCTGTTTTCATAAGGAAATCAGGCTGCCTCCGAGACCCCTGACCACACGCGCTCTCGACGCTGTCCTTTCCACCCGCTCCACCTGTTCTGCTAAGAGAGGGTGCGGGAAAAGGAACGGAAGGAGTGGGGGGTCCCGGCACAGCCGATGGGAGACGATTTTCACAACAGTCCGGAGGATTTCTCCAAATCCAGACGGAGCTACTCTCAGAGAAACGGCTACCCCACGTTTCACACCCGACAAACGAGGACACAGGCAGTTGTAACTAAAATGACTTCCATGTATATTCTAGTTCAAATCAGTCATTAATTTAACAGAGATTCCTTTGCAAACACACACTTTTTGTTTTTTCTCCTGTACAAAGAAAAATGCTTTAAGGCCAAAAGTTAGAAGGGTGTCACCCATCAGTTTTGTAACACATCCTGGACCTTAAGAAAACCGACGGCAATACCCCACTCTAAAATCCTGTCC
This sequence comes from Pan troglodytes, assembly GCF_028858775.2. Taxonomy (NCBI): domain Eukaryota; kingdom Metazoa; phylum Chordata; class Mammalia; order Primates; family Hominidae; genus Pan; species Pan troglodytes. The sequence goes on along the minus strand of NC_072412.2, from coordinate 117,611,948 downwards.
GTCTCTTCTTCCTCCTCTTCCGTCCTCTCCTTGCCTGCATTTCATAAATAGTGATGGCACAAGTCAAAAACTTCTCAAAGTCGAGCTTAAAAGAGACAGAGAGTCAGAGACAGAGAGAGGGAGAGAGTAGTTCTCCTCCTCCTGGAGTCACTCCCTCTTTAGGCAGCGGTTCAACACCTGCAAGAAGGCCTTTGTAAAAAGGAGAGAAGAGCCAAGCTGCCTGCAGGAACAGAGCCCCAGGCGTCAGCGCAGTCTGCTGCCCACCTCTGCGGTGCCCCAACCTCCTGTGACTTACCGTCCGGGCTCCCGGGGCCACACCGCAGGAAGGACTTCCTAGCGCTCCTGGAAACCGCTGCCCTCCACGCCGTGGCCGCGACCTGCTGCAGAGGCCGGCTCTCGGGGGCTACTGACCCACTCAAGTTCCGAAGTCTCCCCCCTCCGTTTTTTCCCCTCCTTAAGTTAGACGAAATGGCTATAGCAGAACCCACCTCAATGTTTATTTCGACTTCCCGGGGCTGCAGTGGAGGGAAGTCCTGCCTGCCCACGCTTTTCTGCAATGGAGTGGTTTATTTAATTTGTCAGAATAATGGGAGCGGCTGAATGAGAGACAGAGAATGCAGTGTGGTATAAAAGAAACAAAGGCTAAAAGTACCACTATTTTGATTCCCTTTTTAAAATTACTTCCAAAGTGTGGTATCTATTGTGAAGAATAATGCTGAACAAAGCAGTGTCTTGGCAAGATTCACAGAGCTTATTCACCCACAGCCAGTTCTGCGTGCGCATTCAGAGGTAGGACACACTTATAAATGATGTATTGGAAGGACTATAGCTCCTATTGTGTTCTCAGTGTAAACAAAAAGGCAGACAGGGGCTGAATGGTGTATAGGCAGTGAGGCCACGCTGCAGCCAGCCATCCCCGGTTCTGGGGAGGGAAAACCGAAGTCAGCGGAAGCCCCAGCAGAGTCAGTTTGGTGAAGGCTCATCCCCCACTTTCTCCTCTTTGTCCATCAACCCTAGTCAGGGGCTGGAAAGGCTTCTAGAAGATTCTCCTGGGAAGCACTGCCTGGAACATCCCTGCCACTCACGCTCCAGGTGGACGGTGCGTCCTAAACCTGACGATTTCCAGAATCTTTCAGTGAGAGGACACTAGTCCCCCGATAACAGCAGCTTCCACGAGTTTCAGCAAACTTCATGACGGCATCTGTGCACCGTGCGCAGGAGCTGGGGGTGGGTTCCTGCAGCCTCCCAGGCCAGCCCCTGACAGCTGGAGGAAGTTCTGTTGTTACCGAGGCAGGCATGAGGCTTTCTCTCTGGCCCTAGACTCTCTCATTCTGAGGGTCCTGCAGTGGATCCACCTGGGGCAGCTGGACTCTGCATTCCCCTGCAGGTGGGCAATGCTTTCTGGTTTAATCTTTCAGTTCAGAGCCTAAGTTTTTTTTGTTTTTTTTTTTGTTTTTTTGAGACAGTTTCGCTCTTGTTGCCTAGGCTGGGGTGCGATGGCGCAATCTCGGTTTACCACAACCTCTGCCTCCTGGGTTCAAGCCATTCTCCTGCCTCAGTCTCCCGAGTATCTGGGATTACAGGTGCATACCACCACGCCTGGCTAAGTATTTCTTTAGTGAAACAACTTCACTGCATTTGTCAAAAAAGGGCCCTGCTGTTTATAAACTGTAAACTTCAACTTCCCTTGTCCATTTGATGTAAAAGCACATTTTGAATATTGGTTTTCTTCTGGTAAAACATTTTTAGACACTCTTGCCAACGGGCAGAAACAGTTTAGTTCTGCAACTCTGATTCTTGTCCTGTTGTGGGGACACACAGAGACTGCTGTCTCTCACCCACGTGTCTGCTCACATTCCTGGGGGGAGAACTCAAACCATCCCCACCCCCGTAATAGCACTCCCACGGCGGGGATGGACCACACCTAAAATGGAACTGTTTGCCTGCTTAGTCAGGAGATACACCGAAGAAGGGTGTGGGGTTTTTTGCAATGCAAGTTGCTGTTTGACTGCACGGAGTGTTTTGGTTACGGGAGGGAAGCGGCCAGCATGGGGCTGTGTCTGTGGCGCAGGATATGACTCCAGTGCTTCTGGTGGCTTGCAAGGATGCACCAAGGCCTCGCTGTGTCCCAAGTGGAGGCTCGCCCAGGCCCCGTGGTGCAGAAGGTCCCACAGTAGCCCACGTTTGACCGATGAGCAGAGGCTTCCAGAGGCCACATGGCCCAGCTTAGCAGGGACTGTGGAGCACCTGGCCCCAGCACTGTTAACAGCCTGTGTTTACTTTATCTAGACACCTGGCACCACATTTTCATTTTCCCTTGCCACCTATCACACCCCATCCTAAAGTAAGGTCAGCTAAATAAGCTATCGGGCCCATACCCCGAAAATGTTGGTTATACCCTTCCCGTACTAATTAATCCCCTAGCCCAACCCATCATCTACTCTACCATCTTTGCAGGCACACTCATTACAGCGCTAAGCTCACACTGATTTTTCACCTGAGTGAAAAACCAACTTAGCAAATTAATATTTCTTGCCTTAAGCTGAAAAACCCAACAGCCCATACCTCTTGCGGTGTTTCTGCCATGGCAGCACACGCGGCTCTAATGTTTTAGGGGTCCGTGTACCCTTCGCCCACTAGTGTGCTCCCCGCCTGCTGCCAGTGAGTCTCGGTGCGACTGAGTGGAGAATGAGGCCACCGGAGTTTCTGCAGCTCGGGACGCACCTTCCATCACGTGCACGTCTCACAGGACCTTCCTGTGCAGCTCCAGGAAACCACACCAATTCCATAAAATACGGACACAGTCACCTTGCTGCTGAATTTTTGTGACTTAGATTTTGTCACGGGACATTTGTAAAAATCCCTTTTAAAATTATTTCCCATGACGGAAAGAGAAATCAATACCAGTGTATAGATTTTAAAGTTGGGATTCTTCAAACAGCTCTAAAGGCAACATTTTGACACCTTCTGGAGAGTTCTGTGAGTGTAAAGTTTACAAGACTGACATTGCAGTGAAATACTCTAAACATCTACTCAGGAAAAAATGAACAAGTGATACAATGTGTTGACACAGTGAAAGTAAACAATACAATACAACCACAGGTCAGGTGTGCTGAGCCCTGCACTCCAGGCCTGGCTGTGCCGGGAACCTGTGGCCAGCCTGAGAGAGCCTCAGCTTCCTCTTTAGAAATGGGGACCGGCGTGTTGCCACTCAAAAGAATGAGGGCCGTGTGGTAGGGCTGGATCAGGGGTGTACCACACTGTACCTGCGTGAGCAACCCCAGGACTCTGCACTTGGAAAGGAGAGCGTGAGCCCCGCCGGGCTGGCACTGAGGCAGCAGGTGCAGTGGTGGCTCACCTCCACTCTTCCGCAGCCTTCATCCAGGCCTCCTGCGCTGGGGTCACCCCTCTGGTCACTGGCAGTGCAAAGGCTGATGAGGCCCCATCTGCCGCGTGAAGAGAGCCCATATTTCAAGTACTTGACTGAAGCTTGGACATTTCTAGTTTTTGTAAGAATTGCTGTGATGGGGTCCCTATGACTAAAGAAAGGAGTTAATTAAACCCACACCATTGGCTTTCCCTGGGAGCCCTGGGGCCTCAGGGGCCATCGGGTTCAACCATGTCACTCCACAGACGGAGAGACTGAGCCTCAGGAGAGTGAGGGCTATGGGGGCACAGGCAACAGCGGAATCCAGCAGGAGTATCAGAAGCCCGTTGGTCTAACATGCCCATCTCACGGAGGGAGAAGCTGAGACCCAAAGAAATCTGGTTGCTCAAGATTAGCTAGCAGGTAATCTGGGGCCAGGTCTCAGATCTCCTGGCCACACAGGTACTTTAAAAAATTTTAAACACAGTGGTCCATGAAGAGCGGTAGTAAAAGATATGGATATAATTTTGGAAAATGTTAAACACAGTGGTCTGTAAAAGCAATTGTAAAAGATATTAATATAATTACTTTTGCTGTAAAGACTTTCCAGTCAACATCTGTGATTACATACATGAGTTTTCCCCTGGTACACAGATTCTCAGAGAGTGAATGACGCGGCTGACTATTGTCCAGTTATTGAGGACTCAGAGACTCCCCAGTTTGATGAATCTTCCATTTCTGTGTTCTGCTTCACAGTGAAGTAGCACATACCATTTGCTAAGTGGTGTACACTGCTGGTCACATGCTCAGGGCATCTCAGCTTCCTCTCACCAAGTCCTCCCATCTAGCTTTCCTCAGGCTGCTGATGGCGGAGGAGGCACCTGGGCTAACGGGCAGGCGAGGAAGATGAGGTCGGCTGTTGTGTTACCTTCTCACCCTTCCATAGAGGTGTATTCCCTAAGCCACTGGAGTGGCCCACAGAATGCACAGTTTCTACTTTTTCATTACTCAGTAAATCATAAGTGGGTCAGTCCAAAATTCTGCACAGTGAATCTTGGCCGGGGACTAAGAAGTGAGTCTAGATTTCACTCCAGGTTCTGGGCCCCTGAGGGGAGTTCTGTTACCTCTTGATCTCCTGATTTGGCAGCTTTGAAGTGGCCATGGCGGCTTAGGGACCTGGACTTAATACAACCTCAACATGCCCACATATTTCCTGGAGATGGGAATGTCCCTGAAATCTGTTTAACCTGCAGAAACCTTAAAGATGAGAAATTCGCACTCATTGCAGGCTCTCAGGAAGAAAGGTTCCGTGTACATTCTAGGTCATCCTAGTCTACGTTGGAAGGGGAGTTGCCCAGGGTTGAAATGCTGTCATTAAGTGTGAATGACCATCCAGTTACCACATGTGATCTTCAACATTTAGAGTCTCTGACTGAACAACTTTACACTAGAGTCCCAACTGGGCATTGCACGTCAGGAGTCTATTTCACCCTGGGTTTTTCCACATATGTCCAAGAATCTGAATTCTCACAACAAAGGCACAGGAAGTGGAATTGAGCTATCGTCACTCTGACTTTGAAAGTCCTTCAAGAGCTTAAGGAGCATGATTGTTTCATGCTGTATTTCTTGAATTTTATTTCACATGATTGGGTCCTGATATGTTTCGATTTTCAAACCAGGATTTGTTTCCAAAGGAGGAGAAATTCACATTATTAGCAGAGTACTGCCTGCTTCACTGAATTAAACAGCAAACCCGTTTTAAATAATCAGTTCTCCAGTCTTTAATTTTTTCAGCTTTTCTTTCTCCTTCTTTTTTTTCATAAGCTTTAACATTCTTTGCAGTCTTCCTTCCTAACTGCACCATATCAAAAGCTCTCTGTTCTGATCCTCTCCGGCTGCCTCAATTAATCACTTCTTTATTACAGAACTTGGCGTCTTGCCCTCTCCCGCGCCCGCTGGCATTTCCCCTTGCTTCCACGAAGCTGGGCTTCTTTTCTCCTTTGCCGTCTACTCCTCCTCATCCTTGGGCCTTCTCATGTTCTTTCTTCATTAAAAAAAATTTCTGCATTTCATTTTCATTATTTTATCTCAACTCCCTAAAAATAAACCCATTCTTTCTCTTCCTCACCCTGTTGCTGGCACCAGCTCCGTGCTGGTGCCCACAGCTAGGGTGAGCTCCCAGCACCAAAGGTGCAGTGAGAACGCGTCCTGAGGACTGGCCGTGTGTGATGCTGCATGCATCTCTGTGAACTTTCTCTCAGAAGCCTCAAGAACACGATGCAGAAATGTTGTTACTAGCTCCATGCTATGCAGGAGGAAAAACTTGACTTTAGCCTCTCTAGTAACCCATTGAACTGGGAGTCTACTTCCAAGGTGGCCGGAGGGAGGCTCCAGTGGCCACTGCCCCCTGCTGCCCCCCAGCATGGCTCCCACCTTGCTGATCCGAGTCCGCAGTTTCACCACGGCCTTCCCAGGATGGTGGAGAGAGTTCCCTTGGGACCTTCATCCCTGGACCCCAGTGCTACCCAGCCCACCACTCAGGGTCGACCAGATGGCCTGTGACGTGCAAACCCCTGCCACCCCCACACTTGTCACACGGGTTGCCCTGAGGGCTGGGGAGCTGCAGGGTGAGGACGGGATTTATACCATCAGAGGCTTGTGGAGTGTGAGCTTTGGGGTTAGCGTGAATATTGCTCATCACAGAGTGACTACATTGGAGCTATGTCAGATTTATTCATTAGGAACAAGCTTAATTTTCAGCAGAGCAGTTGATGGTTAAAATGGTTAAAATGCTTCATAAAAGGCTTTTAGATGTAAAGCAGTCTATTCTAACATAAAATAATTGATGTTTTATGATTTGTATTTTTTCTAAAACTCTATTTTAAAACTAACTTCCCACCTTATTATATAGTAAAGTAAGAAAATTTCTGATGCCTATTTATGTAATTGCCTAAAACACAGGCCTTTAAAAAAAAAATAATAGTTATCCACTCCGTTCAGCGAATATGTACAAAACATCTGCCAGCCACCAGCACTCCGGCACAGACTCTATGATGAAACAAAGCTGAGGAACATACTCTAAGTATCGTAGACCATGAGATTTGAACACCCAGACATCAATGCTTTGCCTGCTGGTGTGTTTAAGAAAGAAAAGGTGAAATCGAGAAAAGACACTTGGCTTTATTGACTTATTTCTGCCTTAACAGGGAGTTGGGGTGTTTTATAGCTCATCCATTGAATGCTGTTATTTTACAGACATTATGAACACATTTTTTAAAATCTATTTTGAGACAGGGTCTCACTGTGTCGCCCAGGGTGGAGTGCAGTGGTGTGACCACGGCTCACTGCAGCCCGGATCTCGTGGGCTCAATCAGTCCCTCCCACCTCAGCCTCCTGAGTAGATGGGACCACAGGTGCACACCACCGTTTTTCTGTATTTCTCTGTATTTTTTGTAGAGATGGGGTCTCACTATGTTGCCCAGGCTAATCTCAAACTTCTGGGCTCAACAGAGCCTCTCACCTCAGCCTCCCACAGTGTTAGGATTACAAGCCTGGAGCCACCATGTGCAGCTGAAATATCAAAGTGACTGGGTAAGCTCGCTGCCGCACAGGAGGTGGTGCTGAGGATGGAGACACACTACTTCAGGCCTTCATGCTCTTTCCTTCCCTCGGTCCCCTTTCCAGCAGGTAATCGCTGTGTGGGCCACAGAGCGGGGGGGGGCTGGGTGCAGAGCCGGAACCCCGTGGGGCAGAGCCCGGGCCCCAGAGGCTCCTACACCCTTGAAATCCAGCTCCCCTGAATGGAGGTGTGCGGAGACTGTAAAGTACACACCGGATTTTGAAGTTTTATTATGGAAAAAAGAATGTGGCTTTTTCAACTTTAATTAATAGACTTTATATTTTTATAGTAGTTTAAGGCTCACAGCAAAATTATGGGGAAGGGGCCGTGAGACCACAAGGCAGGGTAAGAAGCCACGTCTGTGGGTTTCTGCTTGTGGTGTGACTTCACCAGCCCGGCTCTGTGCTGATGGGCCGCCCTCTGAAGACGCTCTGAGGACAAAGTGAGAGGGTGCACGCCACTCCCGGGGCTCCTGCTCGAGTCACTGTCTCCTTAAGAGATATGGCCATCATTCTCAGCAAACTGACACAGGAACAGAAAACCAAACACAGCATGTTCTCATTCATAAGTGGGAGTTGAACAACGAGAACACATGGATACAGGGAGGGGAACATCACACACAGAGGCCTGTCGAGAGGTGGGGAACAAGGGGAGGGACAGCATTAGGACAAACACCTAATGCATGCAGGGCTTAAAGCCTAGATGATGGGCTGATAAGTGGAGCGGCCAGGTGTGGTGGCTCACGCCTGTAATCCCAGTACTTTGGGAGGCCAAGGTGGGTGGATCACCTGAGGTCAGGAGTTCGAGACTAGCCTGCCCAACATGGCGAAACCCCATCTCTACTAAAAATATAAAAAATTAGCCGGGCGTGGTGGCAAGTGCCTGTAATCCCAGCTACTCGGGAGGCTGAGGCAGGAGAATTGCTTGAACCCGGGAGGCAGAGGTTGTGGTGAGCCAAGATCGTGCCATTGTACTCTAGTCTGGGTGATAAGAGTGAAACTCCATCTCAAAAAAAAAAAAAAAAAAAAGATAGGTGCAGCAAACCACCATGGCACATGTATACCTATGTAACAAACCTGCACATTCTGCACATGTACCCCAGAACTTAAAGTAAAATAAAAAATACAAATAAAAAAATGAAGATACAGGACCCGGGTCCTTTCCTTTTCCTGCATGAGGTAACGCCCGACAGGGTTAGTGGTTCGGTCTCTGTGATCTGTAACCAGATGCACTCTTCCACCCAAACCCTGATGTGGTTCTGATCACTGCAGCTTCTGAGCCGGCTGGATGTGGTTCTGCCCGTACAGAAGCTCTGCCACACGTGTATGAGCTGTGGGTGGAAACGCTGTGCCAGAGCGGTCAGGCAGAGCCTCTCCGCGGTGCTGCAACGCTGTGCCGGAGCGGTCCGGCTGTGGATGGAAACGCTGGACCAGAGCGCTCAGGCAGAGCCTCTCCGCGGTGCTGCTCTCAGGCCGCAGGCCCTGGGCTATGGTCCGCGGTAAGACTTCCGAATAAAACTAACTTTGCACTTTGGGAGGCCGAGGCGGGCGAATCATTTGAGGTCAGGAGTTCAAGACCAGCCTGGCCAACATGGTAAAACCCTGTCTCTAAAAAAAATTCAAGAAAATTAGCCAGGTGTGGTGGCGGGCGCCTGTAATCCCAGCTACTGGGAGGCTGAAGCAGGAGAATCACTTGGACCCAGGAGGCGGAGTTTGCAGTGAGCCAAGATTGCACCACTGCACTCCAGCCTAGGTGACTGGGCGAGACTCTGTCTCAAAACAAAACAAAACAAAACTAAAACTAAAACAAAGAACTAACTTTGGTGGACTGAAACGAATATATTTTTAATATATTGTGTTAAAATATATTATTAAACTTACTTTTACTTACTTATTTCTTCTTATCATCTTTTAAAAATATAGCTACTAGAAAATTTAAACTCACATTGGCTTGCATTATATTTCTACCTGACAGTACTGGGCTGGCAACCCCAGGCAACCCGGTTGAAAGAGATTGGTGACAGTCAATTGTGGTGGCTCACGCCTGTAATTCCAGCACTTTGGGAGGCTGAGGCAGGTGGATCACCTGAGGTTGGGAGTTCGAGACCAGCCTGGCCAACGTGGCAAAACCCCGTCTCTACTAAAAATACAAAAAATTTAGCAGGGCATGGTGGTACATGCCTGTAGTCCCAGCTGCTTGGGAGGCTGAGGCAGGAGAATCGCTTGAACCCAGGAGGTGGAGGTTGCATTGAGCTGAGATTGTGCCACTGCAACCTGGATGACAAAGTGAGACTCTGTCTCAAAAAAAAAAAAAAAAAAAAAAAAAAAAAGGAAGAGACTAGTGACAGAATCCTAGCACCCGAGCCAGGCAGACAGACCTACAGCCTCCTACCCCCAACAAACCCTGCCCCTGCCCCAAAAGAGAATAAAGCTTTATAGGCGATTCTAGAATGGCCCATATTCAGCAGACTGAGGAGAATCACAATAAGACTTTGGTTTAAATTGTCCCCAGTAGGAAGCGAGGTTGGGGTCTTAAAATAAAGATGAATTAGATGAGATCAAAGATTGCTAAACCCTGCCCAGGTGAGCTTGTTGATGACGATTGCTACCAAAATACGCCCAGGCCTGGACACACTAGGCCCAAGTGTTTCTTTCCCCGCTCACTCTGGCTGCTGTCCTGCCCTGCTTCTCTGTGATGGGACACGTTTATAGTAGCAAAGGACCCACAGCACTGTCCCCCTTGATGTGTTAGCTCAATGTAGACAAAGAACCCTGCCGTCCTCACGGGCTGGTTAGCAGAGCCGGCTGCAGCCCCTGCGACCCCCTGAACATCTCTTGTGGTGCAGCCTCCTGGGGAAGCCTCCTTCTCGCAGGCAGGCAGGCAGGACCATCGTGAGCTCTCACTGTGTTACCCCAGAGGAGATGCTGGTCCAGGAACCCATGGAGGGCGCACCACAGGAGTGCCCGGGACAAAGACCTAGATCCCCAGCACGACGGCCGGTGATGCTGCCATGCTCCAAATTCTGAACCTTGTCCGACAGCAGGATTTCAGTTCATATTTCAGCTGCCATTTCCAATAGACCACGCTGCATGACCGACACCTAATCAGAGTGAAAGCAGCTTAGAAGAGAGGGACTTGCTGCAGCCGGCAAAGGGAGAGTCCAGGGGGTTCCCGGATGGAAGAAGCACTTTGTGGTCTTTAGCCAGGCTGGCCCAGGCCTCATCAGCTTCCTAGTGCGCACCCCGTCTGTGCACTCTGTGTGTGTAGATGGTGAGTAAACTGTTGAGTAAGCGCTCCGCCGGGTTTCGACGTCGCCTTTCATGGTCACCAGTGTGAACTCTGGAGCCAGCCTCCTCCTCCTTCAAGTCATCACTCTGCTCCTTCACAGCTGTGGGACCTAAGTCACTTACCGCCTCTTGCCTCAGTTTCCTCCTCTATCACGAGAGGCACACCCTCCCGCATAGGGCTGCTGTTAGGCCCATGGGAGCCGATGTCTGTGAAGATGCGGGGGCGGTGCTGGGCTCGCAGCAGGTGCTAGGGAAACGCGCCATTGCTGCTGACTTCCTGAGGTCCAATCGACTTGGGGCGGAGGGTGCACTGTGGCTGAGACCCAGGAATCCATGTGGGTAGAGCCACTGAGTGGGGTTTTCACAGAGCAGCAAACAAGGCCCGTGCCGTGTGTAGAGCCCACTCTGCACAGGGCAACCTTTGGGAGCGTTTTTCTCCTATCATTTTCTGTGTGTCTCCTATTTCCCATGATTACCTAACAGGGTATGAAAGACATTTCCTTTAGCTCCCTTGCAGGGATGAGAATGATGGCTGCAAAACAACAGCAATGAAGCACACCTCCTAAGTTGAGAAGGCTTGTCTGGCATTACACGCCGAAGCCTGTGAATACTGAGTGTTTCCATTTCAGGCAGTATTTTAAGGCCATACAGTTACAGCCAAAGCAACGAGGAGCTGAGAAATGGTGATTTACCCTGCAGACGGTTTTGAGCGGCGTGGTTGAGATTCGTGAGGCTTTAGGTTATTTCCCTGAGTTCAGAATCAGGAGTCCTTGTTTCGTGTCTGACTCCACAGCCCTGATTTCCTGGGCTTCTCTGTCCACCCGCTTTGGTGGCGTCATGCTCAGGACTGATGTAAGGCATAAACATGTTGTCTTTGATATAATTACCAAAAGCAGAGTGTGTGGTGTGTTGCCAATGAAGAACTGAGATTTTGAAAGGCAGATTTAGTGCCTGGTAGCTGGCAGCCAGTCACCCACCAGCAGGCAGGTGCTCCTGACAGCCTGTTTGTTAAGGCACAGAAACACCTTCTGTTATCAACACATAAGTCAAACAATTTGCTCCTCTGCACAGAAATGTGGTGCTCCCCGACGTACTTGCTGGACACCCCTAGAGGACAGTGGGGCCTAAGGTATGTTATTTTGCTGTCTCCCTGTGAGTGTCGGTATTTTCTGGCTTGCATGATTGGACTGGGGTGGAGTCTGTCCCAGCATAAGGGAGCAGCAATGTGCAGGGTAATGTGTACAATTTCCCTTCGGGGCCCAGAAAGATTGAGGTGAATACGGGGACTCACACGGAGGTGGGAGGGCAACCGGACAGTGGCTCCCTTTGCGTATCTCACGAAAGCTTCCTATGTTCTGCGTCCATGGACGCCCAGCTCAGGAGGAAGATCAGGGCTGGCAAAAGCACACTGGCCACTGGCAGAGAGAAAGTAGGAAAGGCCAGGACTGGACACAGGGTGACAAGCACAAAGAGCAATGACAGAGCACGGCCAGAGGTGCAGGAGAAAAACACTGTTTCAGAGAGACCAGTGGGGTGCAGGATGGGAGGTAGGGATAGGCCTCAGATGAGTAGGACGTGTATCCACTGAGTTCATCCAAAATGAGGCAAGAGGACAAATCATAGTACACAGCAGGGAGCTCCCAGAGGGACCCATATCTTAAAGTGCAGTCATTAAAAAATATAGAAAGTACAAAGAGGAAAACAACCAGCCCATTATCTCACCAACCAGATAACCCCAATTATATAAAAATAAGTTATACACATAGCAAGGAAATGCAAACATTATAGGAAAGTACAGAATGAAAAGTGAAAATCTTTTAAAGCCATGCTAATACTCCACAAATTCTCAGCTCCTTTGCTAATAGCTAACCACTGATGACAGTTTTCTGTGTTCTTTTTTAGGAGAAAATAACAGAAAAAGTAGAATCTTTACACTGTGTTTTATCCATCCATCCATCCATCCATCCATCAGTCCACCCATCCATCTATTCATTCATCCATCTACTCATCCATCCAACCATCCATCCATTTCTCCATCCATCCATCCATCCATCCATCCATCCCTCTATCCATCTGCCAATTTATCAGTCTATTTATCTATCTATCCATCCCCATCTCTATTTATCCATCCATCCTCTCTATCAATTCATCTCTATCTATCCATTCATCTCTATCTATTCATCTATCCATCCATCTATTCATTCATCTATCCATCCATCTCCGTATTCATCCATCTATCCCTCTATCCACCCATTCATTCATTCATTCATCTATCAATCTATCCCTCCATCCATCTATTCATTCATCTGTCCATCAATCTCTCTATCCACTCATCCATCCACCTATCTATTTATCCATCTATCTCTCTATCCATCTATCTCTATATTTATTCATCCATCCATCCATCCATCCTTCCATCTCTCTATCCACCCATTCATTCATCCATCCATCTCTCTATTTATCCATCTATTCCTCTATCTATCCATCTATCTCTATATCCATCCATCTCTCTATCTACCCATTCATTCATCCATTCATCTATTTATCTATCCATTCATCTATTCATCCATCCATCTATTCATTCATCTATCCATCCATCTCTCCATCCATCCCTCTATTCACCCATCCTTTCATCCACCCATCCATTCATCTCTCCATCCATCCATCTCTTTATCTATTCATCTATCCATCCATCCATTCATCTATTTATCCACACATCCATCCATCTCTCCATCCATCCATCCATCCATCCATCCATCTCTATCCATCCATTCATCCATCTATCAATTTCTGTAGCTATTCATCTATCCATCTGTCTCTCTACTTATCCATCCATTCATCCATCATCCACCCATCTGTCCATTTATCTTCCCCTCCACCCATCATCCATTCATCCATCTATCCATCCAGCAGAATACATACATATATTAAGAAATAAGAAGATGTTGGCAGGCACTGGGATTATTTCTCAAATAATTTTTAATCTGAAGGTAGCTTCATAAATAAACATAAGAATTTTCTGTTGGCAACCTGTATTTTTGTGAAATCCTTACGAGCATGAAGACAGGAACCTGTCACTCCCTTTGCTGCAAAAGTTTGAGCCCACCCTGGAATCCTCTGAACACAAGGGTTGATGTTAGGAGGTGGCCTTGACTCTTTTGCTCAAAACTTCTTGGGTTCCATGAAGGCAGGCATGTTTTGCCCAGTGTAAGGGCAGCCAGTTAGTGCAGATTAACTGAAGGTTTAAGCAAACTAACCAAAATGAGGAGGGGTAGGAGGCCATTTTGGATAGAGTTTGGTTCAGAAAAGTAAGTTAACGAATAACAATCGTGTTGAGACCCAGGTGCAGGTCCAGATTTTATGGGGCCTGAACTTCTAGAATTTTGGGTGCCTTCTTTAATAAAGACATAGAAGTTGCAAATATGAAATATAAATACAAAATTAAGTACAGAGCCTTGGAAGGGGCCCAGGCCCAGATGTTTTGTTGGCTTCATGGTCGTTCTCTCGTCCCCTGCCAAGGTCCTAGCACAATGCTTCTGTGCTCATGGGCTGTTGCAGGTTACGGCGGCAGCTCTCAGTTGGAGGCTGTTCTTCCCCCAGGGGACATTTGGAAATGTCTGAAGACACTTTTGACTGTCCTGACCGCAGGACAGAGGGGATGCTACTGGCATCTAGTGGGTAGAGGCCAGGGATGCTGCTAAACATCTGATAACGCTCTGGACAGGCCCCAAGAACAAAGACCTTCCCAGCCCAAAGTGTCAATAGTACTGAGGCTGAGAAGCCCGGAGTTATAGCTAGAGATGGGTTCTCACACAACACCCAGCCACGGATCAATTGATTCCAGCTGGAGGGCTCAAAATATCGTTTATGAGCTGCATTTGCAAACTCAGACTCATCTAGGTGTGTGTGAAACGTGGGCTGCGTTCCGTGGGTGCCCCCCACCCACTAGCGCATGGAGCCCCTCAAACTCTTAGCGTGACCCTCACTCAGCCAGCACCACTGGTTGAGGGCATTGTTTAAACCTCTATGCCATTGTGCATGCTTTTTGTTCAGCAACCAAGTTACATTTAAATCTGCTGCCTTCATGCTAAATTAATATATTTTAATGCTTATACCCATAAATCATTCATTTCAAAATTCTCATCTCTTATGAATAAGTGCATCATTTTCATTCACATTTTGTCACAGAAATTAGGAGTTTAGCTTTTCGAAAATTTCATTTTCCACTTGTCTTTTATGTGCGGCGAGATAGTAAACCAGCAGATTAGCTTTTCTTCCATCACAGCAGAGGAGGACGAGCTAGAAAGTATCACAATCAAAACAAATTGCTTAGGAAAATAATTCCTTTATTTAAAGGAATTACCAATAAGCAGGCTCCTTTCACAAGAAACATAAACTGTCATGGAGCTAGCCAGGGTCGGAGTATGTGCAGTGTGAATTATACTCTCTTCTCCAGAGTCACTGTTCCAAATTATAGCAATACTCACATCTTGTGAATGACATCTTAAAGCAGAGTAAGTTAAACACCACGTAAAGACTGACTGCTTCTAATGTTATTTTACAAGCGTGAATCTAGAAGAAGACACTGTTTCCCTCGTGTCTGGCTGAGCGCGAACGCCCCTGGCCCCGGCGTTTCCTGAGTCAGCCTCACACGACTTGACCAAGGTTGTACCTGGTGACGCCATTTCTCAGGGATTTTTTTTTCATGGGAAGTGTACAATTATTTTCTCCAAAAATGATCAGACCAGCCAGGGAGTTATGAAAATGATGGCTTTGGTCCTAGAGGCATTGCCTAAGTAAAATGTTGTCATCTTGATTATGCAACAACCAGGAGCACCTACTGCAAAATAAAGACATCCAAGTGGCAGGCTGCTGCATTTAGAGCACCTGCATTCAGATAAAAAGGGGATGCCAATTGAGAGTTGATTTAATTTTTTAAAAACCCATTTAAAATAAATGCAAGTAAGGGCTCAAAATCCATTGATATGTTTGCTGTCTTTGGGTCATTTTCACTGTATGACTAAAGGAAAGAAGTGAATTGAAGTTATCTCAGCGTATTACTCGTAAGAGGTTAAAGTATGTTCTAATGGGCAGATTAATTATGTGGGGAAATAACATTAAGTCTTTCTGAAGCCTTGAAATTTCTCAAAAGCATTCTTGCTGCTTTCTTGCATTGCCCCAAATGCAATCATCTGGCTAATCTTAAATAACTTTGCACTTAAGCCCTGTCAATTTGATCTTCCAAGGTTAATTGATTATTTCAACAAGCATTCTTGCCAGAAAAGATCTGAGTGCTCACATCTTTTCATTAATTCATGCTGTTTGGTGAGAAGGTGAAAAATACGAAGGGGTTGTTTGATTTAACCCTTTCATTGCCCAGCCTCCAAGGAAGATGGAGAAACAGGTCTGCGGCTTGCCCTGCCCGATGAAACCACAGCCTCATGGGCAGAAGCAAAACGAATTAGCACAGGTCTTCACAGGCCCAGGCTGAGTTACGGGAGGACTCAGGTAGGCGTTCATGCCGCGATGAAAACAACTGACTTCATTTCGAGTCTTGCTAAGCCTGACGTTCAGCACCTCTGCGGCAGCAGACAGTTCACGTTGGACAAAGCCTGACCAGGGCTGCCTGGGTGCTGAGGACGAGGTCTACCAGCAATGCATAACCGTGACGGGCACGACCAGGACAGGGGGTGTCCCCGCTCACACAGACCTGCGCCACGGCTCATGGCTTGAACGGCAGAGCTTGGTCAGGAGCCACGGTTTTTGGAACAAGCGTTAAGAGTATGCAGGCATTATTGCGTTTCCTAAAGAGACTGGAAGAAGCCCCAACCTTCTGCGGCATGAGGAGGACCGTGAGCCCGCCTGGTGCGCCTGTGGTACAGCACGATTGTCTCTGAAGACAACCATTTCCGACCCCAAATGCAGGCGCGACGAGTTCCTGCTGTTCTCATCCCCCAAACCGCCCCAAACGCGCACACAGCCCCCGCACCCCTCCACGGCCTCCACTCCTTCCCCCGCAGGCTTAAACAGCACAGACACAACTTTCGCGAGTGGTCGGGGCCTGCGGCCTCCACGCCTTTCGCAGCTTCCCGCCCGCCTTTAGCAGGAATGCTGCGTTTTGGGGGGTGATTCCTATTTTTCTGAATTAGGCACAGCGGAGAGCAGAGGGAGGAAGAAGAGAGAAGCCGAGGGGGCTCCCTGGCTCCCCCACGGTGCCCGCCCCCTGGCCTGTGACTCCGGGGTGGGCACAGCCGAACGGGGCTCAGAGGCACCCGCGTCCCCGAGTGCACGCGGCCGGCTGGCAGGGCCCTCCCAGCCCTCCCTCCGCTCACTTCCAAATGGAAGCAGCCCCACCGCCCAGGAACGGGAAGGAGAAGGCCACAGCTTTATTTACATAACACAAGAGATATCACAATAAACAAGCATTAATCATGATCATTACACCAAATCATGCAAAATGATGCTGCTGACCGCTTCCGCGGCACATCGGTTATTTTTTGTTCCTTTTCTTTTCCTCTTGGAAAAAGGGAAAATCGACAGAATCATTAGGAGCCATCCAGGGTCTCCCCAATTAAAATGTGTGTAAATGGAACACACATGAAGTGCCCGATATGTGGTAAATTAGTACAGAAAATACGGAGGCCTGTGCATCTCTCGACGCCGCCTGCGCACCGCGCATGACAGGTATGATTGCCCTCTGTGGAATTATTTAAGCCCTGCAGGAATTCCCAGCATCAGGGAGTGTCAGGGCACTGTTATTAGACAAGTTTAATTAGGATCTACCCTGCTGCTTCCAGCAAGTATTTAATTAACTTCCAGGCAGGGTAATTAGCTTGAGATTGTGGCTGATTTTCTTCCTCACCTTCTGTTGACACTTGGCCTATGCGCGGCCCCCCGCTTTGCTGACAGTGTAATGGATAGCATCGTCGGGAAGCCCAACGTCAAGGCTGCGAGTCTAAGAAACAGCCCGGCGATGAAGATAAAGACGAAGCAATGTCCGCCGGCGTGTCCAGGGTGGTGCACAGGGCTGGTTTCCACAGAGACACAACAGGCCGCCTGAGCGGAGGGGACAGCCCGGCCCTGATGACTTCAGGCAAAGAGCAATGAAGAGGAAGATGCCCCGGGACAGCCAGCCGGCCCTCCCGCCCCAGCTGCACCTGCCCAGCGACCGTGGGCTCCCTCCCCTCCAGCAGGCACCGCAGGGGGGTTCTCACCTTCTCCTCCAAACACATGCTGGTGCCTGGTGGAGGCTTGGGCCTGACACCTGCTCATGAAGACACAAACAACTAAGGGGCATTGCCCAAGCCATTGGCAGCCCCAGGAACCTCACTGGTTCTTGGAGGCAGCATCTCCACCATAGCCAGGGAGTTTATTCTCCTTCCTACCACCACCTGCAACACCCCTACGCCAACATCTGTGATAAAGATAACAGGACTTGAAGCTGTAACACCACGAGGAACATTCGGGGACTGGGGAAGGGGTGGATGCAGAGGTCAGCATCCCTCCTTTGCAAGATGATGCAAGGTTGAGTCATCCACACCTGGCTACAGAAGTCCACAAGTCTTACAAGGAAATCGGTTCATATATGCACACCACCTTCACACCCGCATCGTTCGCAGTAACCAAAAGACAGAGGCCACCCAAGCGTGCAGCCATGGATGAGTGGAGAAGCCAAATGTGGCCACCCATCCCACGGAACGTTATCAGCCCTAAAAAGAAGGGAGTCACGCCACGTGCCCCAGCAGGGAGGAATCTTGAGGACTACTGTACCAAGTGAAATAGAGGACTACTGTACCAAGTGAAATAGGCCAGCCACAAAATGACAAGTACTGTTTGACTCACTCATGTGAGGGACCCAGGGTGGCCACATTCCTAGAGGCAGAGAGCGAATGCGAGACAGCTGGGAGGCCTAGGGGGAGGGGCGATGGGGAGTAGTTGTTGAACGGGGGCAGTTTCCATTTTGCAAACTGGGAAGCCTTGGAGGAAATCCGTGGTGGCGACTGTGCTGTGACAGCTGCGGATGATGTGAGTCTACTTAACGCCACTCAACTGTCCACTTAAAAATGGTAAAGATGATACATTTTATGTTATGTGTATTTTGCACAATTAAAAAAAGGGAGCTGGTTCTTAACTTTTCGGCAGATGTGTTTATATTTGGGAGCTGAGGGTCGCTCTCTGGAACTTTTCCTCACAAAAGCCTTCAGTGTTCCACAGACCCAGGCCAAACCCTGTGGCCCCAGAGTTGTCGAACAGCTTGGATCTGAAATCCTACCTTTCAGAATTTGAAATGTTCTTTGTTCTAGGTAATTACGGGATAGGGGGCTTGTTTTGACATCCTGGGAACTGTGCATGGGCATTGGCCCAGGAGCAGCCTGAAGATGCCACACACACCTCTGCTCATCTGAAGCTGGTAGCAGGCCTTGGAGAAGGGGTTGCCCTTCATTCTGCACCCAAGGGCGCTGAGGCCAGTGTTCACAGTGCATTCATGGCAGGCTGACCGGGCTGGAGCACACTGGCATTCCTGGCAGCTTCTGCTCCTACCATACCAGCGCTAAGGATCTTTAACGTGGCCCTGGGATGCACTCTTGAGCCACAGACAAGGCCCAGCGCCCCTGGGGCATCCATCCTGCTGAAGGGGGCGCGTGCCGATGAACAGATGAGGTGTGTAATTTGTGGTGGTGAGAAGGAACACATTGCAAAACCAGGGGGAGGAGTTCCTGCAGCTGCAAAGACCCTGGGGTGAGACACCTGCCACAGGTGAGAAGTGACGGAATCAGGTCGACCCCAGTGCCTCTGCTCCTCCCATGGCAACACAGGAGGCCCCATCCCTTTGTTAGTGAGCCACAGACACAGTGCAGCCACTGGATGGTGCGGAAGCCTGAGGCCTGCCCTCTGACCCTCTCCCACTGACGGCCATGAGGACACTGTCCCTGGAGCATCTCCTTGGGGTAAGGCTTCGATCCTTATGCAGAACCATGTGAGGGTGCAGAGTGTCTCATCTGTCACCTGTGCCTTAGTGAGAAAGAGGAACAGCAAGTCAGGGAACCTACTCGGCCAAGGCCGGACACGGCACAGGCCTCAATGCTCAAGGCATGGATGGACCATCCCCGGCTTGTCTGAACTGTAGTCCTGTGTGTTTCCAGGAACGTATGCTTTCTAATGGTTCCTGTAATCCATTCTTATTGTTATTATTTAGAGAGACCTGGAAGGAGAGACTGGTGAGCTGCATGTGTGTTCAGAGCCTGGGTGCCCACTATGTGTCCTCCCTCTCCACGTCCTGTGATGGGCGGCTCAGGGTGTCCCCAAGGCTACAGAGCCTCACTCGCAGCTGCAGCGCTGCTTTCAGGCTGCCCAGGACCCCAGCCACCTCACCCCAGTCGGAAAGCCAGACACACGCGGTCGGCTCTTGTACACGGGAGTGCGATGCCTGGAGACTGTGATTAAGCAGACATTTTCTCCTCCTCTTGACTTTTGGAGAAAAAGTCAAAACACTGAGAGAACAAAATAAAGCACTAGAAACATCCAGGAGTGGCTGCGGCAGCTTCTTGTGGTCCTTGCTCTCCCTCTTGCTGGATGCTCCCAGGTTGGCCAGGCCCATCTCTCCTCCCTCCTGAGTCTGCTCAACTCACCGTCCTGGCAAAGCCCTCACTGCCCCCGCTGCCCCTCGTACCCCTCGCACCCCTTGCGCCCCATCCTCTTACCCCGTTGTGGTTTCTTCACGGGGCTTACTCCTGTCCTGCCCTTTCCGCCTGTGCTTGGCCTCTGGCTTTTCCCTAGGGGAGGGTGAGGTGTATGTCCTGAGTGCCCTGTTAATCCAGCCAACCTACTCCTTTCTTGTCCATTGTATTTTCCAATGTTCAGAGGAATGCGCCTGAGCCTCGGAAACAATTTAATTGGTTAATTGGCTCAGCACATATTTATGGGGTGCAGCATGCGAGGGGCAGGGACACAGCCATTGAGTGGGAGCAGGTGAGCCCCCACCTCTCCCAGGCCTTGCTGTCCACCATAGGTGACACACATTCATCCAGCCCTGTCCCAGCAGGCAGAAGCTGAGGCAAGGCTTTGAAGGACCTGGCTCCTAAGCCACCAGGGATGCTCAGCTATCTTTGACAATTAATGCAGGAAAGAGGGACAGGAGCTTTCAGGGCTGATGTTTCCATGGCTGGGACTAAAACACAGTTGCTGGCTCAGCCTTCTGATGGCGATTGCATCTGCTAACCAATTAATTTGCGTGCCTGCATCACACTGACCAGCTGCTCACAGGAGGCTCCTCCAACTCAGCGCCTCTGACTTCCTTGGCTTCCTTCCTGCTGGTCCCTCCACCATCCTGCTGCAGCTCAGCTGGCCACACACCTGACCCTCATCCTTCACGGGTGTGTGGGCTGCTCCTGGGCCCCTCGGCTCCCGACGGTTCCTGGGTGGACCTGTCCTACCTGTTCCTAAGGAAGTACTAACCTAACAACGCAGCATTGAACGAGGATGCGCGTGAGCCCACAAGAGGAATGGAATAGTAATGAATGTGGAAGCGCTCTACCAAGAATGTTCTGTGCATCTCAAAAAAAAAAAAAAAAAATAGCAGCAATCCCTGCCCTTGTTAAGTGAAAAGGAGAAAAATCACAGAATATTTTCACCAAAATGTGTGTAAAAATGGACTTGGACCAAATAAGAAAAAAAAGGGCCTTCTTCTCATTTCCTAACCTAGCCTTCCACAGGTGGACTTCTCATCCTTCTTCACGACACATACCTACAAAAGAAAGAGCTTTCAGGTCCCACCTGGCTTCCTGCTTTCTAATCCAAGGCCCCCGCACACTCAAAAGCAAGTGAAGCCCCCCAGCAGAGACACAGTGCCTGATTTATCTTGTTTCTGGTTGCTCTGGGATCTCAGATGGTCTCAGGGAGTGGTTCCTCTTCAGAGGTGGGAAGAGAGCCAGATGCCTCTCTTAGCTGAATCCTGCTGCTTCTCCATGGGTAGAGGGCACAGGGCTGCTCTGGAGCCAGCACTGGGACTGGCACAATTGGAAGGGAACTTCTAGCTCCAAGGACAGGCCAGGCATTTCTATGGCCTCATTTGCCCTAGCTGCTGGCTCAGCAGGAGACACCAGGGATCCCAGGCATCAGCAAACAGCACTGTAGAAGCTCACCCAGAATGGCTCAGAGACCACACCCGAGGGCCTCATGGCCCAGGGTCATGCTGGCCAGAAACATGGTGCATTTGTTTTGGGGTCTTCCACTCTGTCCCATGCCTTTGGCTCTCCAGGTGCTGATTGGCTATCTTAGTTCAGTCCTGAGGTTCACAGGTTCTAATGAAACAGGAGCCATGTGGGGTGGAACAAGGGAACATTCTGTGCCTTGTAATGGGAGGTTCCATTCACTGTCACTTGGCCCAGGTGACCATGCCCAGCCAAGCACCACACCCAGCCTCACATACACATTTGAACATAGCTATAAAAAATCAATCACATGAAGCCTCTCATGACATTTCCTGTTTCTGCTGATGATCTCTGGGGTCCTGAGGAGGCATCCAGGCACACAATGTGCATTTTCCCAACCTTCTCCAATTGACCATCCACTGTTCCTGCTCCACCACCCCTCCTTGCACTTTGCCATGTGTTGTATCTTCTCTGCTACCCTGAGGAACTGGAAGCATCTCACCCCTTTATTAAGCAGAGCAGTTTAGCAATGTGACTTCAATCCTTGGGCTTTCCCTTAGTGCCTCATCCTCTACCCTGAGTGATTTAGCAAATCATGTCTTCCAACGGATGCCCTGTTATCCCCAAGCAGAATTTTGGGGAAGACAATTTTCTCTATTTTATTTCAAGTATAAAATAAAAGGTTGTTGAATGAACTTGAGATTATTTGTTGTAACTATCTTTCAATAGTTACAAAGAACAGAAAATGTAGAATCTGGCTAATTTTATTTTGGAAAATACTTTAAACGTTGGGATTAGCTACCAGAACACAATCTCGATAAGACTACTTTATACATTCAAATTTGTATTTTCAGAAGCATGTTGGTTCAAAGCTTTGTCTCAAAGTTGAAGACAGATAACTAGAGATCACCAACTTCAGCCTAACCAGATATTTAATTAAATTTCATATAAATGGATTAAAGCACACTATATGCAAAGAGTTGTGTTCTGTCTAAACACCACTCTTCCCTGGGGCCTCCACCAAGGTGTCAGACCCGCCTGTCAGAATTCCTAAAAAGCCAGGAAGCTCTGCAGGCAGCTTTCTATGCTGCTTTCCAGGACCGTGCTGCCCTCTCCACCAGCTCCCCTGTGCACAGCAACTGGAGTTCTGATGCAGCAGGGTAGGGCAGCTGGGAGTTCTCACCACATCATCCTCTCTTGCCTGTCAGGGACTTCGCTGACTGCTCACTGATCCACAGTGGCCTCAAGGCCAGGGCTGCCTTGTCTCAAACACAGTGGGACTCCTGGGCGTGTATACCTCCCACTGGTTTTGGAGACACTGGTAGGAGAGCTTTCTGGTTGCCTTCACCTCCCTGCATGCTCTCTCTCCGTTTCTTTCTTCCATAAACTCCAGTATTCCCCAGGTGCCATCCCCAGCCTTGTCTTTCCAGCTGCTCATGCTCTCGCTGGGTCACAGTTGCTGTTGGGCCTCCCACCTCCTGGCTCATCCTTCTTCCCTATGGCCAGCAAGCACCATCTTTCTAAAGCCTTGTTCCTGGCCTGTCACTGGCTTGCCTTATCATCTTTGACCCCCTCGTCTCCAAAGTCAAGTCCATGCTGTTTCAGGTTGGACTCTTCCAGGAGCCAATCAAAGTCAGTTTTGAGTGCAGGTGGCCTCTTTGGGAAGCGATCCCAGGAAGCACAAGGAAGCAGATTCGGAGAATGGAAAGAAGTAGATTCAGGGTGTCTTCACAAGTGGTTGCTGCTGTGACCACTGGGGTTCCAGTCCACTAGGGACCTCAGGGAGATGGCAGACCGTGCCTTGGGTGTCCCCTTGAAGGCTGGGTCTGTTGTGGGGTCCATCGTCCACTCCCGTGCAGCATGGCTGGAGGGTGGCATGGGGACTGCTCTGGTGTGAATGGGTGCTCCATGCAGTGGACACCCTCTTACTGCCAGAGAAGCCCTCAGGCCAGGTTTTAGGACCTTGCAGTAGGAAGGCTTTGGTTGATAAGGAAAGTTGGAGGAACTGGACAGGCATTAGAGCACCACACCCTTCACCACAGCACTGGAGACCCTCCCCAATATGCCATCAGCCTCCCGCCCCATAGGACCAGCCTCATTCCGTGTCCTCCTCATGCTCTTTGATGACTGGCAGCCTTTGTTCTGCCTTTCCCCTTCCCCACCTGGTGAGCCACTGACCACAGTAAGGTTAGGCTTGGATGGTACTTTCTCTGCAAAACTTGGTGCCAATTTCAGGAGGATTCCCACCCCTCCTCTGTGATCTCACAGCACATCTTCCAAACCCCTACTGTGGCACACATTGTGCCATTCATCATGGCTGTCCCCCGTGGTCCCAGTGGCATGGCATGGCCACTGCTCGAGGGATCACACTCTATGCATCATACTGGGCCCTCAAGGCACGAACGATAGTTTTGCACAATGGGACAGTTTCCTTAGCTCGCAGGGAAGAGTTGATTGCAGGCACATATAGGCAGATGACAATTCACATGGAAATGTATATACATATGTTTCTATCAGGTTTTTTTGAAGTCCTATTTTCAATTCACAGGGGGAGCTTACTTTTTAAGGAAAAGTGGTGAGAAACATTTATATATGAAAAACAGTAACTTGACTCCTTCCCCATTTAACCATTTTGCAAATTTGGATTTCCGAATGCCAAGTTAGTTTAAAGCAGACACGTCTACCCATCACTGGAGACACGGAATGATCAGGCGGGACATGGCTGTGATATTCTCCAGTGAAATGCAATGATTATGACTATCACACAGCAAAATGGATTATGACTATCACACAGCAAAACGTGGATTATGACTATCACACAGCAAAACGTGGATTATGACTATCACACAGCAAAATGGGAGTGATTCTGCCTTGGGGGCCTGTGCCCCTTCATAGCATCAGAAAGGATCTTTCATCACAGGGGTAGACGATGTACATCCAAGTATGGCGCCTCCCCGTACCCTACTCACCAGTACGTCAGAAGCACGTGGCCATGCAGTGCCTCAGAAACCATAGGCGATATGATAATTGCTAGGACTTGATTTTAGATGTGGTGTTTAGCCTATTTAGGTGTTTCAGATCATGTCAGTGGAGGCCACAGGATTGCTGCGCATGTCAAAAGCTGAGAAGCAATGGTTGTGTGGTGGAAGTTCCACAATGGTTCTGTTAACTTTCCCCTGTTCACCTTTTTCCAATAAGAATGCTGGAGGCGGGGCTGAAGTGGAAACAGACTGAAGACCTGGAAAACAGCTGTAAAACGTGTCGGGGAGAACGCGTTTTCAGTCAGCGGCTCTTGCTGAGGCTGCTGGTTGTGGGTCGGTCGGGGCTCCCCACTCTCGCACAGCTCCTCTCCCTCACTTGGGAGTGGATGTTTGTAAATTGCACACGTGGACGAACATGGCTACAGACACGTTCACACCTGCCAGGCCTTGCGGGGATGGCAAACTAATGTTAACCAAAAAGATGCTGATAATATCATCCCTCTTACACATATACACACGCTGGCAGATGCTCAAACACAAAACAACATCCTGCAGTAAAGAAAACCTTTTAGATGCCAGTTATCTCTCTCTCTCTCTCTCTCACACACACACACACACACACCTCTCTTACAGTATTTTGTGCTGTGATGCACTTTGACAGTGAATTAATTCGTCATTCCATGATCTAGAGCATCGCGCGTCTCCATGACTGTGGAGTGGATAGTAAGGGCTTTCCTCCTGGGTTCTCTGAAGATGCTGCCAGGGGAGAGGCTGCGGCAGGTGCCAGGGGAGAGGTTGTGGCAGGGGACAGGCTGCGGCAGGTGCCAGGGGAGAGGCTGTGGCAGGTAGACATTGCTTCCCTGCCCCCCACCACTATGATCTGTTTTTCATGTTGGGTTCAAAGTGCTTTTTCTCTTGCAATCCCTTTTCTACCCATCTCTTCTTTTCTACAGATAATGAAAATTAGACCAAAGCCTTGTGTGACTGATGCAGGTTCTAGGTCTACTGCAGGGGTGGGCGGCGCAGGAATGGCGGCTTCCTAACTGGGTGGTTTAATAACAGGTATTTATTGTCTCAGCTTTGGAGGCTGGAAGCCTGAGATGCAGGTGTCTGTGGAGTTGGTTCCTTCTGAGGCTGTGGGAGGATCTGTTCCTGGCCTCCCTCCAGCTTCCACTGGCCACTGGCAATCGCCGGCATGCCTCAGCTTGTAGACGCATCGCCCCAGTCTCTGCCGGCACCCTCCAAGGGCCGGTTCCTTGTGTGTGTAACTATATCCAAATTTTCTCTATTTACAAGGCTAACATCACAATGGATGAAGGCCAACCCCAAAAACCTCTTCTTAGCTTGATCATCTGCTTTGACCCTGTTTCTGCCTAGGGTCACGTTTGCAGGCACTGGGGTTAGGGTTTCAGCATCTTTCTGGGGACACAGTTCCACCTGCAGCAGAGGCTTCTGTCTCTGCATCCATTTCCCAGAAGGCTGCCGTGACATGCTTTCAAGAGGCTGCAGTTCTTCATATTATTCCAAAATACCTTATGATAATCGTACATTTATTTATTTATTTATTTATTGAGACAGAGTTTCACTCTGTCACCCAGGCTGGAGTGCGGTGGTGTGATCTTTGCTCACTGCAACCTCCGCCTCCCAGGTTCAAGCGATTCTCCTGCCTCAGCCTCCTGAGTAGCTGGAATTACAGGCTTGCGCCACCACGCTCAGCTAATTTTTGTATTTTTAGTAGAGACGGGGCTTCACCATGTTGGCCAGGCTGGTCTTGAACTCCCGACCTCAGATGATCTGTCTACCTTGGCTTCCCAAAATGCTGGGATTACAGGTGTGAGCCACCGCACCCGGCCTGCACTTTTATTTTTGATATTAAATTTCTCCAGATTCTGTACTCTCAAAACGCTGAGATCCCTGGAGCTTGCAGGTTCCTGGGGATGGAGAGGCAGTGGGAGGTGTCATGGGGAGGCTGTGTGTGGCTGTGGCTGTGGCCCCTGCAGTGCTGGCCCACAGAACCCCTCTAGGGAGGCCCCGGTAGAAGCTTAGAACGATGGGTGGGAAATGGCTCCAAAATCCGGCCTCAAGCTGACCCCAGTGTGTGTTGGCTGGAGAGAAACAGAAGCTCCATGTGCTCACCTTGCAGGAGCAGTTGCGGGTTCCCAGTGCATGGGAACGGTCCTCTGAGACCACGCGGGAGAGAATTAATTACACATTGGCTTTGACGAGCTCAACAGTGGGAAGACAGCTTTCATTCTCTCCCTTCTTTCATCCTCTCTCAGAAAAGCTGAGCATCACAGACCGTCCCAACCACCTCCTTTCTGGTACTGACCAAAACCCAGTAATGATCGGGTGGAGGGTGGATGCTGGGTTTGGCAATTGCTGAATGGGAGCTCGAATGAGGGAGCTTTGGGATGTGACTCATTCACGTCCTCTCTGCTTTGCTCTTTGAATCCCAGCAACTTTATTACATTTTCCCTCACATCAGTCCACTTAAAAAACTCCTCATGTGGAGTGAGTGGGGTTAGAAACAGAGGCTGCAGTCATCACTGGAGATGGGGCCCTTGTGAGGGAAGCAGATGGCACCATCAGGAGAAAGAACGTTCAAATTTAAACAGCAGAAGAGAACAGGGAAATGCTTTTAAAAACGCTGGGATGATTGTGGGGTCTTTAACTCTCGATTCTCTGGGCATCACTGGACACCCGACATCTGAGAATGCTGCTGGGCTCCTGAGAAGTCACAATTGCTGCCCAACATTAGTTGTTTTCTCTGAGCTCAGGCCAGAGAGGTTTCTCTTCCCACATTATCCTCAGCTTGCAGCCATGATTCTCTAAGCAATGAACAGCCTTAATTTTTTTTTAAAAAAAAAGCAAAGAAAAATGCACGTGATGCCATGCGCATTGTTCACCTGCGTGGGGGCTTGTGGGGGCTGAGGGGGGCTTGCTGTCATTTTTGTTACACGAGAAGCCCCAGTGCAGTGGGCACGGCCAGTGAGAATGAGTGGAGACGTGCGAGGACCCTGCACATGAGCTTCTATCAGGTCAGCAAACGGCCGCTTGCTTGGGGCTGGGTAACAGGTCAGCCTCGAAAGTAGCAGGCAGGATAAATAGATTCTGTGTCAGTGAGTGGACGGGGGCTGCTCAGGTGAGGACTGGCCGGGCCTTCATGGGCCGCATTCACCTGTGAGCCCAGTCACACGTGGGCTGCGTTTCAGTAAACTCTGTGTGCCCTTCAGTGACTCGTGGGTTAGCAGGTGGCGTTGAAAAAAAATTGTGATGTTAGGACATCGTGGAGCTCACCTGACTGCAGCAAATCACCTTTCATGTATTTTTGCGAATGGCATAGCACAAACGCTGGCTGTTCTGGGAGAGGCGCCCGCCGAGGGCAGGCTGGAAGGGGTTTACCATTGTGTACCCTGTGCCCTAAAAACGTGTGCCAGGTGCAAACGCTACCTGCCTAAAAATAAGTCAACAAAATATAAAACAACAGTGGAGGCCACATTCCGTGTAGGTGGCCTCGGAGGAGGCAGGATGGGCTCAGAACCACCTGTGTAGTAACTTGCATAATTAACTTGCTGGGCAGCTGGTGTGAGCCCAGGTAGAGCAAACTAGGGAAAGGCTTGCACGGGAGTGTTTTCTCCAGCATGTGTACTGGATGCGTCCTTTCTAGGCTAACCTGATGTCACTGTTGGGCCAAGTGCCCCATCCAGGGATGCGGGCAGGCGGCTGAGCTGGCCAGGGCACACCAGATGGCAGGTAGGGCCAATGACCTGTGTCTTGTTTGGAATATAAATGCTGTTTTGTGTTGTAACTGCCTAAAAATAAGGCCCAGTCTTACGTGCTGCCTTGACATCTGGTGAGACTGGGAAGGCCTCCAGGGGCTCACCTGCAAGCTCCTCTCTCTACCCTGCAACTGTGGATGAGGGGCCAGCCAGCCACCTCCTCCCCAGGGACGGGCACAGGGCCTGCTGGTCCCAGAGAAGCCGCCTCCATGCTGTCAGCCCCAGAATGACTCAAACAAGCCCGTCACACCTTCAGCAAGGACCAGGGACCCCACCCTCTCGTTCCTATGGAGCCTACCACCCGTGGAGCCTGAGGCTGTGTCTGTCCTGCGTGGAGCCTGGTGTGGCCTGCATGGGGGTGTGGGTCCTCCTCCCTGAGGCTGTGTTGGTGAGTAATAACCTGTGCTGACCATGGGTGAGTAGTAACCAGTGCTGACCATGGGTGACTAGTAACCGGTGCTGACCATGGGTGACTAGTAACCCGTGCTGACCATGGGTAAGTAGTAACCGGTGCTGACCATGGGTGACTAGTAACCGGTGCTGACCATGGGTGACTAGTAACCGGTGCTGACCATGGGTGACTAGTAACCCGTGCTGACCATGGGTGACTAGTAACCCGTGCTGACCATGGGTGACTAGTAACCGGTGCTGACCATGGGAGACTAGTAACCGGTGCTGACCATGGGTGACTAGTAACCCGTGCTGACCATGGGTGAGTAGTAACCGGTGCTGACCATGGGTGACTAGTAACCGGTGCTGACCATGGGTGACTAGTAACCCGTGCTGACCATGGGTGACTAGTAACCAGTGCTGACCATGGGTGACTAGTAACCGGTGCTGACCTTTGGTGAGTAATAACCTGCGCTGATCTTGTCTGTCCAGCGTGTGGTGTTGGGTGTTTGTCTCCATCATCCTAGGGTGGGAATCCTTCCCCCACCAATGGGGTAAACAGGAAGTGGACAAAACAAATCCAAATGAAGTCCTTTAATTGCAACATCAGAAACAAAAAAGATGATTTGAGAATAACCCAGTGTATTCCATGGATACATAAAAAAGATGATTTGAGAATAACCCAGTGTATTCCATGGATACATAAAAAAGATGATTTGAGAATAACCCAGTGTATTCCGTGGATACATAAAAAAGATGATTTGAGAATAATCCAGTGTATTCCGTGGATACATTTGTAGTGAAGTTTGGTGGCTTGCTTAGAATCCCAGCTCAGCGTGGCCACCCGGTTTGTGAAGCGCTGAGCTCCCTGGCTCAGGACACGCTCCTTCACCTCAGACCCACTCACGTCTGTTTCTTCTGCCCCTTTTTCTCTGTCCCATAGACGGTGGCATTTCTCAGGGCTTTGTCTTCGACCCCCTTCCCTTGCCACTCAACCTGCCTCCCTGGGGCCCTCACCCAGGCACGTGGTCTCTGCTTCTTCCAGCGCTGACAGTGCCCTTCCCGGGAGTGCTGGCTGTGGGCAGAGCCTGTGCGCCCGTGCGTTCGTGCCTCGCCTGTTTGGTCCTCAGGCAGTGTGGCGGGCAGGGCATGAAACAGCCCCTGGTATGCAAGTGGAGACAGAGGCTGGGAGAGAGCCAGTGCCCTGCCTAAACTCACGCAAGCAGGAAGAGGTAAGACCAGGATTTGAACCCGGGTGGGTGAGATGCCATGTCTGAGCTCTTTTTGGAATTTTGTCTTCCTGGATGTTCTGCACAGGCACAGCCCGTGTGGGGAGAACCCCGCCCTAGACCCCTCCCTGACTTCCTTCCCAACGCCCACTTCCCTCCTGGACTCAACCACCAGCATCTCCACATGCATCCAATCACCGTGACCAAAACTCCGTTTCTCCTTCTCCCCTGCAGACCGAGCACCCTCTGGGCCCTGTTCTGTTTCCCCCCAAGGTACTCCTGTCATCTGTGGATTTTTCTGTTTTTTTGATAAAGCATTCTGAAATAAATCAAAGCCACCATAGAATTTCAGATACCATCATCACACTTTTCAATACGAACAATAATTCATCTAATACTCTGCTTCACATTCCTCCAATTATCCTAGAAATACTGTTTTTCCTGTTCATTTGCTCTGTTTTTCTGGAATGGCTTTTTGTGCCTCTGTGACTATTTGAGTCTGTGACACCAGGTGACCCCACCCTAATGTTTGCTAAGAATTTGATGTAGAAAATAAAATAATATTCAAAGCAAAGGGATATAACCTTATACCAGTGGTTCTCAGTTGGGGACAATTTTGTCTCTGGGGATACTTGGCAATGTCTGGAGACATCTTACATTGTCACGGTGCAAGGGAGCTCCTGGTATTTAATTGTAGAGGCTGTGAGGTGCTGCCAAACATGCCACAAAGTACAGGGCAGGCCTCGCAAAGCAAAGACTCATCCAGCCCACGATGTCGATTGTGCAGAGGCTGGGAAACTGGCCTAGAAGTGTCACAGGACACTGGCCACAAGCCCACACAAAGGAGGACCTCTCTCTACTTTTGTTGTTTCTACTGTTTGTTGAACATTTACTAAATGCCAGTCAGTATTCTACACACTCTGGATACAACACCTCATTTAATCCCAAAACAACTCTGAGAGCCATGTATTCCATACCATTACCCCCATTTTATAGATGAGAAAATTGGAGCCCAGAGAGGGTAAGCCCATCGTCCAGGGTCACCAAGCTCAGGACAAGAGATTACAACACTGGCCTCTGGAAAGACTCACTACCACCTTAGGAGCAAGTGTTAGAGGAAGGCGAGGAGGAGGGTGAGGAAGAACACGAGCTGACTGCAGGAGGTGTCAGGCTGAGCTCCTGCCTGGAGGGGGGCACTGCAGCCTGGGCAGCAGCAGGAGCTGGTGCTGTGTGTGTATGAGTGTGTGTGTGATTGTGAGTGATTTTGTGATTGTGTGTGTCTGTGTGTATATGTGTGATTGTGTGTGTGACTGTGATTGTGTGCGAGTGTGATTGTGTGTGTCTGTGTGTATATGTGTGATTGTGTGTGTGACTGTGTGTGATTGTGTGCGAGTGTGATTGTGTGTGTCTGTGTGTATATGTGTGATTGTGTGTGTGACTGTGTGTGATTGTGTGCGAGTGTGATTCTGTGTGTGTGATTTTGTGATTGTGTGTGTGGTTGTGTGTGTGATTGTGTGACTGTGTGTGGGTGTGCGCATGCACACTCACAGGCACGTGTGCTCTTCTGTGGTAGTCTGTAATAGCAAAAAGCAAATTAAAAATGGGGCTTCCTAAAATCCATCGAGAAAGGTTTGTTGAATAAAGAACGGCAACCCTATGGAATCCAGTCAGTTCCTACAAAACAACAGAAAAGAACAAGGTATGCGTATGGGCACTGGCACAGAAAAAAGGTACCATGTGTTGTGAGAAGAACTAAATGCAGAATAGTTCCATTATGAATACACAGGCAGTCCTCACTCTGCACAGTGGGGCCAGAGCCTAACACTGGCCATGCCAGCTGAAGCCGGGCAGAGTGATCTTTGTCATCAATGGGGACATTCCAGGTGTTCAGGGATCACTGAAGGTTGTTGTTAAACCATTAAAAACTCTCTTACTGTCAGTTATCCTGTATAGACAGTGAAAAATAATTATATATTTGTAATATTTAATATTGATTTAGTGCACTGTAGTTTAAAACAATGGAAATGCTGGGAAATAATGTTTTGTTTCTTTGTTAAAAATTACCAAGCGCAGGGCTTGCTTTTTGTCTCTCTGTGTAACTTACAGTCTAGAGCGAGCATGTTTTCTATGCCTTGGAGAATTCGGATTCCTTTCTCAGTATTTTGCTCTTTGCACCCTTAGGGCCAGGAAACACGAGTGTTCCTTTTGTGTGAAGTGTCTTGCCAGCCTCATTTCCCCGGGATGCCTCCATCCTGTGACAGCCACTGCCCTCATCACACTGACACGATTCCTCCGAGCTGCCCAAGGGCAGTGTCCCTCGTATCACAGTTGCGCTTTATTCTTAAACCTCGTTTCTGTTCAGTTTGAATTTCCTTTTCCTTGTTACCAGTTTCCAGTTCTTTGGTGCACTCTGCCTTTGCCAGCCAATCCCCTCTGTTGAGAATGCATCTCTGCACAATGCCGTAGGGGTGTCCCTGGGAGATGAGGAGGTGGTACAACTGCATGCTTTGCTGTCTGTGCAGGAACTCAGTCACAGACACAGCTGTAACTTATGACTCAGGAGCTAGCACTGAAGTTTGTAGTCCATGCAATTATTTGTAGCTCATATACCATGGTAAGTGAAATTTGGGAAACTGGTGTTATTTAACTAAGCTGAGATAACTGAAATTTCTACACGGGACAATTGTGCAAGGAGGGTGCTACACAGGCACACGATTACACAGTCCACAAATGTGTGCATGTGTGTGTGTGCAACGAGAGAGACTGGAATTAAGTTTCATTTCCTACGATGCAGTTGCTATGTTTTTTTGGCTTGCTTTGGTTTTTTTTTAATCATATACATTCTTTCTGTTTGCACTTTTTTTTTTAAAACAACAAGCATGAGTTAGTTATATAGTTTAAAAAAATCTTGTAAATAAGCATATGTAGATGATGAAAATTTTTTTCAAAATTTTTAAACTGAATTATTGAAATAAAAAAGAGATCAGGGTTAACTCTCAGTTAACCAGAAAATTTAAATAAGCAGATGATTCTATGTGTCATTCTGTGTCTATTCAATGAGAAATAGAAAAGATGTTTGTGTGTGAGTGTGTCTCTGTGTGAGTGTGTATGTCTGTGTGTGTGAGTGTGTGTCTCTGTGTGTGTATGTCTGTGTGTGTGTCTCTGTGAGTATGTGTGTGTGTCTCTGTGAGTATATGTGTGTGTGTCTCTGTGTATGTCTGTATCTGTGTGTCTCTGTGTGAGTGTGTATGTGTGTGTGTATGTCTGTGTGTCTCTGCATGTCTGTGTGTGTGTCTCTGAGTGTGCATATCTGAGTATGTGTCTCTGTGTGAGTGTGTATGTCTGTGTGTGTGTGTCTTTGAGTGTGTATGTGTCTCTGTGTGAGTATGTCTGTGTGTGTGTCTCTGTGTGACTGTGTATGTCTCTGAGTGTGTGTGTTTCTGTGAGTGTGTATGTCTGTGTGTGTGTCTCTGTGAGTGTGTATGTCTGTGTGTCTCTGTGAGTGTATATGTCTGTGTGTGTGTCTCTGTGTGAGTGTATATGTCTGTGTGTGTGTGTGTGTGTGAGGACACATGCATGTCCAGGAAACTAAGTGCTGAGAGAGCAGAGATGTCCTTACTCGGGCAGGCTGGAGTGCAGTGACCTCCCTCACGTGCAGACGATGGGGGGTGGTGGCCTCTTGGGGTCCTGCCATCAATGACCAGCCCACAACTCTCACCACAGCCCCAACCACCTTTACTGCTATTTACTTAATATTTTTTTAGGTTGACTTCAAATTGGCTCATTTTTTTTTGTACTTAGCAATAATACTTGGGAAATTATCACTTTGAAGTGCTAGTTTTAGGGGTTTTTTCCCCTAGTAGAGATTAGAATAAATTTATAACCATTAAAATAAAAAATGTTCCTTTGGGGACCAGCCAAAATCCCTGCCACAGGAGGAAATAAATGCAGATGCCGTGGAAACACACCTGTAGGAGAAGTGGAGCCAGGTGAGTGGCAGAGCGGCTTCCTCGCAGGCGGGGACACTAACGGATGCTGGAGCCCCAGCCCAGGGCTGTGCCTGCCCGAGCTCTGGCTCTGAGACGCCACCCAGCAGGAAAATCCAATGAATGGGAATGCTCAGAAAATAAGGCATTTGTGTAGATCTTGTATTTTTTTCCTGCATAGCACAGTTAACCCAGATCTTACATTTTTTTCTTGCTTAGTACAATTAACCCAGATATGATTCTTGTTTTTGAGAGGTGCTGTTAGAAATCTTTGTAAAATATGTGAGGATATTTTTTTTTCTGCCTTTGTGAATATGGAAAACACATTTACTCTGTTTGGCTTGTTCTAAATCTCACAGTCCTGTGAGTCATCACGCTGGATGCCCATTCTTGTTATAAAATGCTGAGATGTGTGTGCCGGAGGTGGAGGACACTAGTTTGAATTTATTTCTTTATTTTCTTTTATACTTAAAAAAGTACCTGGTGTCAGCAATTGATCTGATGGCCGTGTTTTGCCTTAAAATCTGGCCAGTGCAGTCTGCGCCACCTGGGAGGTGGGCTCAGGAGCCTGTTAGAAACGCGGAGTCTCAGGTCTCTCCCAGGTCTGCTCACACAGAACCTGCACTTCGGCACCATGCCCAGGTGTTGCAGAGGCATAGGAAAGTTTGAAAGGCACTCCTCTAACATGATCAGGAAAAAACGAAGTCAAATTGGGAGGGGAAACTGCTAAGACATGATGGTAAAATGTTGATAATTGCCAGATGGAAGGTTGCATGAGTTTTCTTGTATTGTTCTCTCTTCTAATTGTGTAAAGGATAGGAGTTAAAAATAAACCCCTAGTATTACCTTGTTTGGTTCTTATTTACCTATTACTGCCAATAGTCAATTTCCCTAATAAAAAAGTAAATTCTTCTCTTGCATGTGAAATCACAGTTTATTCAGGTATGAATCCTCTCTGGTAAATCCGAATTTTATTGTATGTTTAACCTGATAAATGAAGGATTTGTTAAACACTCAATGAATTGACTAGGGAAAAAATGAAGAATTCAGCCCACTTTAAAAAACTGATAAAGATCTAGTGTTTGTGTTATAATAATAATAATAATGCAAGAAGGCTTTCCTCCTATTTTACTTCTTCATTCTGAAAACACTTCTTTAGTGCTTACCTTGCAAGGTGCTTTTTACACAGTTTACAAACATTAGTCCATAGGATTCATTCACTCCTCAAACTTACCCTGTGAGTCAGGCCACCTAGAAACACACAGGTCCGAGGAGAGCACAGCATGTCTGAGCTTGCTCCCAGATTTCCTCTGCCTGCTCATTGCACAGAGACCTGAAGCCAGGGAGCCTGCAGCCCTGAAGGGGCCACTCAGTGGGTACAAAGCCCTTCCCACCTCCAGGCCCTTGGGAGCTGATGGCCGCCTGGCAGGTGCCCGCACTCAGCAGATGGAAACAGGGGAGCCCTGGGCACCAGCTGGCTTGGAACGCGCAGCTAAACCCTGTTAAGTGCACAGCTAGGGGAAAGCTAGAGTCAACCGACGGAATTCAGGAAAGCTTTTAATTTAGTCATCAGCCTTTCACCAAGGAAACAAAATAAAACACACACACACACAGAGAGAGAGAGAGAGAGACAGAGAGAGAGAGAAGTACAGATAAGCTTTGG
The DNA here is from genome assembly GCF_028858775.2 of Pan troglodytes. Classification (NCBI taxonomy): domain Eukaryota; kingdom Metazoa; phylum Chordata; class Mammalia; order Primates; family Hominidae; genus Pan; species Pan troglodytes. The sequence continues at coordinate 117,576,497 of NC_072412.2, read as the reverse complement.
AGCTGAGAAACCAGAGCTCCCATTGCAACATCTGCAAGGCAGCCTGGGCCTGGAGGAAGTTGCATTGGGGAAAAACACCCTTTTTTTTCCCAAACTTATGGATTATGTTGACACTGGGGGATTGTTTTTAGGTTGGGAAATGAAAAGGTTTGGTGTTTGTGAGGGCTCCCTGGTCATGCTTGCAAGTTGGTAGAAATGGGAACGGACCCTAATTGACGAGCACTAAGACGAGAGTGGCAAAAACTGGGCAGGCAGCACCACTGGCAGCAGTGTTAACATTTCATTACTCTCAGCGGTTCACATTTCCACTCCTAGGAATTCACCCTACAGAAACACTCCCGAAGTGTAACACCTGGGAGATAACGCTCATCACAGCATTGTTTGGAAGCATTGGGAATGATTATCAGAGAAAAAAAATTGGAAGTAAATCTAATGACCCTCACTTACAGAGTGGTTAAAAAATAAATTACAGGGACTTTGGAGGGATCATAGCGGACAGGAGGCATGACTAGATTGCAGCTCCCACTCAGATGGACAGAGCAACATGTGTTGACTCGCATCATTAACTTTTGCTCCAGAACTACTGCAGGAATAATTCAGGAAAGCCAAGAGAACCCACAGACCCTCTGAAGGAAGTGGATTGCTCCTGCAGGACCCAGGAGACACCCCAAATACTGTGAGTGCCCAAACTGTGGAAGCAGGAAAGGAAGATCGTCCACCTCCAAACACACACCCTCATGGGGGAACCTGAAGGTCTAGATCACGGGAGAAGATTCTGACTTTACCTGGAGCTGAGTCAATTTAGAGAGCTGAACGAAATACAGGGGTAGAGGAAGCAGCAGGAAAAGCCTTGTGGAGTTGCTGGGTTACCAGGGAAGCCGTTTCTGACTTGTCTCACAGGGCTACTTGGGGAGGGCTGCCAGTGGAACTGGGAAAAGCCTTGTGGAGTTGCTGGGTTACCAGGGAAGCCGTTTCTGACTTGTCTCACAGGGCTACTTGGGGAGGGCTGCCAGTGGGACTGGGAAAAGCCACAGGGAGAAGGAAACCTCCATCTGAAGTTTGCAACAACTCCAACCGAACAAGAAGCCTCCTGGCCAGGACTTAGGGGAGAATGTGAGTCCAGTGAGCAGACTCCACAGGTGGGGAAGCATGAAAGCCTTACTTGCTTTTGCAGCTGGGAGGCTGGGAGGATGGGAGGCTGGTAGCCTGGGGTGAGTTCTCAGCCCTGCTTGCCCACTGCCTGGAAATAGAGTTGGTGCTGTTGTGGAGGGCATGGTAGGAGTGAGACCAGCCTTCTGGGTTTCATAAGAGCTGGGTGAGGCCTGTGACAGCCAGCTTTCCTCCACTTCCCTGACAACCTGCATGACACAGCAAAGGCAGCCATAATTCTCCTAGGAACATAACTCCATTGACCTGGGAACCACACCCCTATCTTCTACAGCAGCCACAGCAAGACCTGCCCAAGGAGAGTCTGAGCTCAGACACACCTAGCCCTGCCCCCACCCGATGGCCTTTTCTTACCCATGCCGGTAGCTAAAGACCAAGGGCATATACTCTTGGGAGTTCTAGGGCCCTGCCTACCACTTGATCCTCTCTATACTACCACAGCTGATGCTGTCTTGAAAATGTCACCTCCCAGCAGGAGGCCACCCAGCACACACAAAAAAACTAAGGACCCTCACAGAGTCTATTTCACCCCACTGCTACCTCCACTGGAGCAGGTACTGGTATCCACAACTGAGAGACACACAGATGGCTCACATCATAGGACTCTTTGCAGACACCTCTCAGTACCAGCCCAGAGACTGGTAGACCTGCTGGGTGGCTAGATCCAGAAGAGAGATAACAATTGCTACAGCTCGGCTCTCAGGAAGCCACATCCCTAGGAAAAGGGGGAGAGTACTACATCAAGGGAACCCCCCATGAGACAAAAGAATCTGAACAACAGTCTTGAGCCCTAGACTTTCCCTCTGACAGAGCCTACTCAAATGAGAAGGAACAAGAAAACCAACTCTGATAATATGACAAAACGAGGTTCTTTAACACCCCCCCCAAAATAAAACCCACACTAGCTCATCAGCAGTGGATCCAAACCAAGAAGAAATCTCTGACCTACCTGAAAAAGAATTCAGAAGGTCAGTTATTAAGTGAATCAAGGAGGCACCAGAAAATGTGAAGCCCAATTTAAGGAAATAAATTTTAAAAAGATACATGAAATGAGGGGAGAAATCTTCAATGAAATAGATAGCATAAATAAAAAACAAAACTTCAGGAAACAATGGACACACTTATAGAAATGCAAAATGCTCTAGAAAGTCTCAACAATAGAATCGAAGCAGAAGAAAAAATTTCAGAGCTTGAAGACAAGGTTTTCGAATTAATCCAATCCAACAAAGACGAAGAAGGAAGAATAAGAAAATATGAACAAAGCCTCCAAGAAATCTGGGATTATGTTAAACGATAAACCTAAGAATAATCAGCGTTCCTGAGGAAAAAGAGAAATCTGAAAGTTGGGAAAACATATTTGGGGGAATAATTGAGGAAAACTTCCATGGTCTTGCTAGAGACCTAGACATCCAAATACAAGAAGCTTAAAGAACACCTGGGAAATGCATCACAAAAAGATTATCTCCTAGGCACATTGTCATCAGGTTATGTAAAGTTAAGACAAAGGAAAGAATCTTAAGAGCTGTGAGGCAAAAGCACCAGGTAACCTATAAAGGAAAACCTATGAGACTAACAGCAAATTTCCCAGCAGAAACCTTACAAGCTAGAAGGGATAGGGGCCCTATCTTCAGCCTCCTTAAACAAAACACTTATTGGCCAAGACTTTTGTATCCAGTGAAACTAAGCTTCATAACCGAAGGAAAGATACAGTCTTCTTCAGGCAAACAAATGCTGAGAGAATTTGCCACTACCAAGCCATCACTATAAGAACTGCTAAAAGGAGCTGTAAATCTTGAAACAAATCCTGGAGACACATCAAAACAAAACCTTTTTAAAGCATAAATCTCATAGGACCTATAAAACAAAAATACGAATGCAAAAAAAGCACACACACAAAAACCAAGGTATACAGGCAACAAATAGCATGATGAATGGAATGGTACCTCACATCTCAATACTAACATTGAATGTAAATAGCCTAAATACTCCACTTAAAAGATGCAGAATCACAGAATGGATAAGAATTTACCAGCCAACTATCTGCAGTCTTCTAGAGACTCACTTAACACATGAGGACTCATATAAACTTAGGGTAAAGGGATAGAAAAAGATATTCCATGCAAATAGACACCAAAAGCAAGCAGGATCAGCTATTCTCATATCAGACAAAACAAATTCTAAAGCAACGGCAGTTAAAAAAGACAAAGAGGGACATTATATAATGATAGAAGGCCTTAGTCCAACAGGAAAATATCACAATCCTAAACATATATCCACCTAACACTGAGTTCCCAAATTTATAAAACAGTTACTACTAGACCTAAGAAATGATATAGACAGCAACACGGTAACAGTGGGGGACTTCAACACTCCACTGACAGCACTAGACAGGTCATCAAGACAGAAAGTCAACAAAGAAACAATGGATTTAAACTATACCCTGGGACAAATGGACTTAACAGATATTTACAGAACATTCTACCCAACAACCACAGAATATACTTTCTATTTATCAGCACATGGAACTTTCTCCAAGATAGACCATATGACAGGCCACAGAACAAGCCTCAATAAATTTAAGAAAATGGATACCAAGCACTGTCTCAGACCACAGTGGAATAAAACTGGAAATTAACTCCAAAAAGAACCTTCAAAACTATGCGAATACGTGGAAATTAAATAAACTGCCCTTAAATGATCATTGGGTCAACGGTAAAATCAAGATGAAAATTTAAAAAATTGTTCAAACTGAATGACAATAGTGACACAACCTGTTGAAATCTCTGGAATGCAGCAAAGGTGTTGCTAAGAGGAAAGTTCATAGCCCTAAATTTCTACATCAAAAAGTCTGAAAGAGCAAAAGCAGACAATCTAAGGTCATACCACAAGGAACTAGAGAAACAAGAACAAACCAAACCCAAACCCAGCAGAAGAAAGGAAGTAACCAAGATCAGAGCAGAACTAAATGAAATTGAAACAAACAAAAAAATTACAAAAGATGTATAAAAGAGAAAGCTGATTCTTTTAAAAGATAAATAAAATGGATAGACCATTAGCAAGATTAACCAAGAAAAGAAGAGAGAAAATCCAAATAAGCTCAATTAGAAACAAAATGGGAGATATTACAACTGATACCACAGAAAGACAAAAGATCATTCAAGGCTACTATTGACACCTTTACATGCATAATCTAGAGAACCTAGAGGAGATGGATAAATTCCTGGAAATATACAGTCCTCCTAGCTTAAATAAGGAAGAATTAGATACCCTAATCAATAACAAGCAGAGAGATTGAAATGGTAATACAAAAATTACCAACAAAAAAAAGTCCAGGACTAGATGAATTCACAGCTGAATTCTACCAGACATTCAAAGAAGAATTGGCACCAATCCTATCGACACTATTCCACAAGATAGAGAAAGAGGAAATCCTCCATAAATCTTTCTATTAGGCCAGTATTGCCCTAATGCCAAAACCAGGAAAGGAAATAACCAAAAAAGAAAACTACAGACCAATATCCCTGATGAACATAGATGCAAACATCCCTAACAAAATACTAGCCAACTGAATCTAACAACATATCAAAAAGATAATCCATCACGATCAAGTGGGCTTCATACCAGGGATGCAGGGATGGTTCAAGATATGCAAGTCAATAAATGTGATATACCACACAAACAGAATTAGAAACAAAAATCAAAAACAAAAATCACATGATCGTCTCAATAAATGCAGGAAAAGCATTTGACAAAATTCAGCATCCCTTTATGGTTAAAACTACCAGCAAAATCAGCATACGAGGGACATACCTCAATGTAATATAAAGCCATCTGTGACAAACCCACAGCCAACATAATACCAAGTGGGGAAACATTGAAAGATTTCCTTCTGAGAACTACAGCAGGACAAGGATGCCCACTTTCACCACTTCTCTTCAACACAGTACTGGAAGTCCCAGCCAGAGCAATCAGACAAGAGAAAGAAATAAAGGGCGTCCAAATCGGTAATGAAGAAGTCAAACTGTCACTGTTTTCTGATGATGTGATTGTATACCTAGAAAACCCTAAAGCCTCCTCCAGAAAGCTCCTAGAACTGATAAAAGAATTCAGCAAAGTTTCCGGGTACAAAATTAATGTACACAAATCAGTAGCTCTCCTATATACCAACATCAGCCAAGCTGAGAATCAAATCAAGAACTTAACCCCCTTTACAATAGCTGTAAAAAAAATAAAATACTTAGAAATGTACCTAACCAAGGAGGTGAAAGACCTCTACAAGGAAAAGTACAAAACACTGCTGAAAGAAATTACAGATGACACAAACAAATGGAAATACATCCTATACTCATGGATGGGTAGAATCAATATTGTAAAAATGACCATACTGCCAAAAACAATCCACGGATTCAATGCAATTCACATCAAAATACCACCATCATTCTTTACAGAACTAGAAAAAACAATCCTAAAATTCATATGGAATTGAAAAAGAGCCTGCATAGCCAAAGCAAGACTAAGCAAAAAGAACAAATCTGGAGGCATCACATTACCCAATTTCAAACTATGCTATAAAGCCGTAGTCACCAAAGCAGCATGGTACTGGTGTAAAAATAGGCACATAGACCAGTGGAACAGAATAAATAACCCAGAAATAAACCCAAATACTTACAGCCAACTGATCTTTGACAAAGCAAACAAAAACATAAAGTGGGGAAAAGACACCCTATTCAACAAATGGTGCTGGGATAATTGGCAAGCCACATGTAGGAAAATGAAACTGGATCCTCATCTCTCACCTTATACAAAAATCAACTCAAGATGGATCAATAACTTAAATCTAAGACTGGAAACTACAAAAATACTAGAAGATAACTTTGGAAAAACCCTTCTAGACATTAACTTAGGCAAGGAATTCATGACCAAGAACCCAAAAGCAAATTCAATAAAAACAAAGATAAATAGCTGGGACCTAATTAAACTAAAGGGCTTTTGCACAGCAAAATGAATAATCAGCAGAGTAAACAGACAACCCACAGAGTGGGAGAAAATCTTCCAATCCATACGTCTGACAAAGGACTAATATCCAGAATCTACAAGGAACAAATATATATACATATGATGGAATACTGTAATATATATGTATATGTATATGTATGTGTGTGTGTATATATATATATAGTGCTATACTACTCAACTATAAAAAGAAATGAATTAATGGCATTTGCAGCAACCTGGATGAAATTAGAGACTATTATTCTCAGTGAAGTAACTCAGGATTGGAAAATCAAACATCGTATGTTCTCATTCATAAGTGGGTGCTAAGCTATGAGGATGCAAAGGCATAAGAATGACACAGTGGACTTTGGGGACTCAAGGGGAAAGGGTGGGAAAGGGGCAAGGGATAAAAGACTACAAACTGGGTGCCGTGTATACTGCTTGGGTGATGGGTGCACCAAAATCTCACAAATCACCACTAAAGAACTTACTCATGTAACAAAACGCCACCTGTTCCCCAATAACCTATGGAAATAACAAAATTTAAAAATGTAAAACTAACTTTGAGTTCATAGGTCATTTAAAAAGAGATGGTGGGTACATCTGTACAATGGAATACTACTCAGCAATAAAAAGAAACGAACTCTTGATACCGGCAAAAACTTGGACAGAGACCTCAAGGACATTAAGCTAAGTCAAAAAAGCCAGTCTCAAAGGGCATGTGCTGTTAGATTCCATTTGCATAACATTCTCAAAATGACAAGATTATAGAGACGGAGAACAGATGAGTGGTTAGGGGTTAGGCATGGCTGGATATAGTGACATGGCTGTACCTATAAAGAGCTAGCATGAGGGAGATTTTGTGACAATGGAATCGTTCTGTATCTTGATTGAAGTAGGGGCTGCACGAATCTACACGTGGGATAAAATGGTAAGGACACAAACATGGACTGTGCCCATATGAATTTCCTGGCTTTGATACTGTACTATCATTATGTAAAATGTAACCATTGGGGGAAACTCGGTGAAGGGTACATGGCACCTTTCTGTATTATCTTTGCAACTTCGTGTGATTCTATAACCATTTCAAAACAAAAAGGTAAAAACAAAACAAAAAATTACAAAATCATTCAGACAAGAAATATGATGCAGCCATTAAAAATCAAAAGAGTAAAATGGATCAACGTGCTGAGGTGGAAGGACCACCACAATGTATGACGAAGCAAAAAATCAAGTTGTGAAGCTGTGTGGAGGATGCAATGCCATTTGTGTTTAGAAACTGGTAAGATACCTTTGGGAGGCCGAGGCGGGCAGATCATGAGGTCAGGAGATCAAGACCATCCTGGCTAACATGGTGAAACCCCGTCTCTACTAAAAATACAAAGAATTAGTCGGGCGTGGTGACTTGGGCCTGTAGTCCCAGCTACTCGGGAGGCTGAGGCAGGAAAATGGTGTGAACCCGGGGGGCAGAGGTTGCAGTGAGCCAAGATCGTACCACTGCACTCCAGCCTGGGCGACACAGTGAGGCTCTGTCTCAAAAAAAATAAATAAATAAAATAAAATAAAATAAAGTCATAAAATAGGATAGCAAACAAACAGGAAAAAGATTTGAAGGAAGCACATGAGATTGCTCCCCACAAGGACCCTAGGATAAAAGTCCACGGTGGGCATCCACAGTATAAAAGTCCATGGCGGGCATCCACAGGTGGGGCCACAAAATGCTTCCTGAATTTTAATTCTGTAACTCATCTGAGGGATCTTATGACCCATGTTTACTCTACTTGTAAAAAATTGGATGGTGTTCACCTCAGGGAAATAAATCAATGTCTACAGGGAACATGTGGGTCTAAAGGAAAAAATGAGAGAAGAAACAAAGGAAAGGCTGGGTGTTTACAGCTACCTTAACCACTTAGGGTTGCAATTTATAACAAAAGTCACAAATAATGGGAAAATTAGAAGCATAGTTATTAAGTATTTTAATTTGTGTGTCTTATTTAATGTGACTTTCTTCTTTATTTTAATGACTAAAATAATCAATGAAAATTAACTCTCCCTTTCTCTCTTTTCCCTTCTTCTCTTCCTTCCTCCCTCCATGCCTCCCTTTTTCTTCCTTCCAACTCTCCCATCTTTCCTTCCTTCTTCCCCCTTCCCCATTTATGTGTTTGTTTCTTTCTAAGATAAAGCCTTCTATGCATGTTTTTCTCCTGTTGGTTCAAAAATGGCAGTGAAGGAGGAAATGGAAAAGAAATTGGCCCTGGAGTCCACTCCTGTGATTGCATCCAGGGTCACACTGCCTGGTGGCAGTGGCCGTGTGGAGCACTGCACCTGAGATGAGACAGTAAGCTGCGGAGGTAGCAGGGGCTGGGCCCCCGCCTCTGGCCCCCCTTCACAGTTGTCCACAGGTGGATGCTGTGATGCCAGAGAGACAGATGGCAAAGTGCCTTCCCGGCCTAGGAGGGCTGACTTCCGACCTGTGGCCATTGGGATGAGACTCAAGCTCCCACTTCACACTGGGCTGGAGAGGCCAGGAACAACCCAGAGCTCAGGACCCTCCCGCCCTCCCTGAGACAGTCCCTTCTGTCTCTGCCGTTCCCCCAGGGAGCACCCCTCCTTGCCTCCCCTGATGATGATGTCTTGGCTGCAGCTTTCTTGACCACATGAATGAAGGCCCATCTTTTTATCTGTGAGCTGAGTGGACTCGGTGGCCACAGCCATCGCATTTGCCAGGGGCACTTCCGTGGAGGGCTGTGATGCTGAACCAAATCCTCCCCTCTGAGCTGGGCACAGTTTCAAGGCAGGCAGGCAAAGTCCAAAGAACTGTGGCCTCTGAGCTCAAGAGAGGTGGGACAGATGCTACAATCTAGGGATCTTCCCACTGTTTTGTTGGCATGGAAGTTTAGTTAAGCAGAAATCAGTAAGAAGGGAGTGAGAGCATAAATACGAATCCATTCTGAAAGGCCCTAAGCAGCAGCATGAAGCAACCAGGCAGGTGGTTCAGAAGACCCAAGGCCCCCAGAGTGTTTTCCACATTAAAACAGGGAGTAGGAATGGCGTGTCCTACAGACCCCAGTTCTCAGAGCACCGGGTGATGATTTCCGGAGAGAGAAATCTGAGCAGCAGCCTGTCACCCCTACGCTGGGATTTGGATATTGCAGCCCCTGGGAAATTATACTACAATAAAACAGATCACATTCTATAACCAGCAATTTCAAACTGTGCATTCCAAATTGATATATTCTACACACATAAAAGGATCTGATTTGGGCTCCGGAATCCGCCGTGCGCCTTCTGTTTGCTGCACAATGCCACCTGACTCCCTAAAAAGCGGCTGAGCCTTTTTTTTTCCTCCTGCACCTGCTTAGCTTCAGAAATGTCAGACACACGTCTCAGACAGTTTGGTCTAATGCTGGAGCTGCAATCAACTGACAATGTGGTGCACCAGGAGAAAGTAAGGTGCGGGAGAAGGGAAGGCTGGGGCGGTGCAGATGGGCCTCGGGCAGAAAGCACAGCAGATCCAACAACCTGGGGCCTTGGTGCCTGCACCAAGGAAATAGCCCCATTCTCCACCATCATCCCAGCTCACCGAGAGCCAAAGCATTAAGAATGTGCTTTGAGACTGGAAGATTGGGGGAGCTTTAAGAATAGTAATGGATCCAGATTGAGAAGAGGACCTGGATCCCAAGTAGGATGAGAATTCCTTCTATTGATGCAAAGTGCTCCCCAGGATGAGTTAACACTTCAAGTCAGTATCACAGACGAGGGAATGTAGTTTTCACACGTATTCAAGCCACACAGTGAAAATACCACTCAGATCTTTAGTCCGTGTGATCTTGGGAAAGTTGCTGCAGTTTGACGACCCTAAATTTCCCCGTCTGTAAAATGGGGTCATTTTCAGTCTCTTCCACATGGGGTTGCAGTGAGGGTTAATGATGAAGCGCTCACAAACAGTGCCCGGAACCAACAGTAGCTGCTGCTGCTACAGGTCTGAGCACAATTGTGGTGGCAGCAGCCACCTTTCCTTACGGATTTGATACTTCAGAGAAAATAATGCTGCCATGCATGTTCCGCTCAAGGCCAAGGCCCCCGACACAAACATCATTCCCATTTACCTAAAGAGAAACAAGAAAACTTTCTCTAAAGGGCCCTGAGCTACTCACAGGCTATGATAACAAATAAGAAACCTACTGGAGTTTTAATTTTTCTTTTTCCTAAATAGAAATATAAAAGGATCAAATTGCTTACTTTTAAAACCGTTGATAAGAACAGAAGCCCTATGCGCGGAACACAGAATGGCAGTCATGCTCTTGCAGTTTGGGATATGCAGCAGGTGGGGAGGGGGAACAAAAGGGCATGAACTGGGAGACTAAGGTAGGGGCTGGAGATGGGGGTGCTGACGGGGTGCAGGAGTGCGCCCCAAGGAGAGGCCGGCTCCTTCTGTTGAGCCTTGCCGAAAGGCCTGGGAGCAGACGGGCAGCTGTGCCGGTCTGGAGGGAGCCCTGGTACCACACCTGCCTGCCTGCAGAGGTACGGTCTTCCAACACTTTCCCTGACCTCCCCATTTCACAGTTGTTCTTTATGCCTGATTTCCTCTTTAGATTGCAAACCTATTCTAGAAATTCAGGGTTATTTGTTTTCTCATGGAACTTGCAAGATTTTGCTCAAATTATTTTCTCGGGAACCTCAGAGATGTCAGTCAACTGTACCCCTTCCACCCCTACTGGGACCCTGCTCTGCTCTATACCCAGGGATGTGCTCCCGAAGCTCGGGTGGCCTCGTGCATCCCCAGCCTCCTCCTGGCTGCCCGTCCTTTCCCTTTCTCCACACAGGAGGTGGCGGCTCTGTAGGCTCTGTGTTGCTGGTGTTTATATATTTATGTTATGTGCATGATATTACTTCCCTTGAGGGTGGAAGCCTCATGTCACCCCTGGAGTCTCACCCCTCTTTCCTTTGCCTGTTGGGTACAATACATGCGCTGAGCTTGCCTGAAAATACTGTAAAAATCAATGAATAGATACACGTGGGACCTGTTTGTGACATCCGGTGACCCCAAGAGGTGTCAGCCACAGCTATTTGATGGGAAGGGGCACTCACGGGGGTCTCCCCTTCCCTCTCTGTGGCAGGGAACAGTCAGGGAGAGCAAATTGCAGTTCGTGAGCCATGAGCACTGAGGCCAGGCGCAGACGTGCAGGTGCCACACCGCAGGGAGTTTCTCTGCACACTCGGAGCAGCCGTGCACTCCAGAGTGAGTAGGGTGGAAAGTGAACATGATGTTCCCGTGTTTGCAGACTAGCGGTTATTTGTGAGTCTACTGCATTGTCAGAAATCACTCAGTTTTGAAATAATATCCTTGCATGCGTTACTCTGCACCTCTTTCCAACAACGCTGAAAAGGTAAAATGGCACTTAGGAGTCTATATGGGAGTTCTACGTAACACCTGCCACCCTCTTCTGCTTCCAGAAATAGCGCTTATTTTGATGGTGGCGTCTTTTTGCTTATTTACTTTTGAGACAGAGTATCGCTCTGCCACCCAGGCTGGAGTGCAGTGGTGTGATCTTGGCTCACTGAAACCTCTGCCTCCTGGATTCAAGCAATTCTCCTGCCTCAGCCTCCTGAATAGCTGGGATTACGGGCTTGCGCCACTGTAGCCTGCTTATTTTTGTATTTTTAGTAGAGACGGGGTTTCACCATATTGGCCAGACTGGTCTTGAACTCCTGACCTCGTGATCAGCCTGCCTTGGCCTCCCAAAGTGCTGGGATTACAGGCATGAGCCACTGCGCCCAGCCTGCTTATTTTTAATACTGACAGAATGTCTTCAATTTCAAGAGAATCTTGCATACTGAGTTAAGAAACAAACCATCGACTTCCATTATTAAAACCAAATGTGAGGAAGATGTAATTGCTCACTTTCCTGCTATACTTGTGACGGAGTTAGGTGAGAAATGCACACTTTAAAATATGATTTCCAAAGTGGACATCTTTACTAGGCAAGAACATTCTTTGGACCTGGAATTGGTCCTAGAAATCTTGAATGCATGGGTTCCTTGAGGACTCCAAGTCTTTAGTGTGCCCCTTCCACTCCCGCTGTGACTCTGCCCAGCTCTATGCCCATGGACACCCACTGGAGACCTGGTGGCCTCATTTGTCCCAGGCCTCCTCCTGGGCACAGTGTAACATGCCCTCAATAAGCGTTCACGGGACTGGCTCTATTGAACAGGATCCCACAGTCTGGTGATCTCTGCCTCTGTTCCATAAATCGGTTTCTGGGAGGAATGTGGTTCAGAGAGGACATTTACTTTCTCTTTCCAGGTGAATGCTTGGCCACAAGGCTCTCTCTAAACCAGAGCTACCAATCCTGGTGTGGGGGGCACAGATAGAATGGGCACTCTCTCCTGCCCACCATCCCCCAGAGCCCTCTTCTTTGGAAGGTACAGAGGTGCGGGCAGGCACAGCCCAGGTGGTGAGCTCAGCCTGCACACTCCGAGGCCGCATAGTGGTCCAGAGAGGAGCCAGGGGCCGTGTGGTCCAAGTGGACAATCTGCAATTCAGATCCAGTGCTGTTTCTGAGATCAATGGGACTCTGTACTGGGAGTCGCTTAAGATGTGTAGATACTGTGATTGAGAGGAGGCTTCACCCAGGCAGGAGGTTCACGAAGTGTGGTTCCTGGGCCAGCAGCAGCAGCTTCCCTGGGAGCTTGTGAGACATGCAAGTTCTCAGGCCCACCTAGACCTCCTGAATCAGCAGCTCTGGGGAAATGGCCCAGCAATCTGGGTTTTCACAAAGCCTGCTGGGTAATTCTGATGCACAGCTAAGGTTGGGCACCACAACTCTACCCCCATCCCCTCCTTCAGGAAGAGCGATTTGTGTTTTGCTTTGTTTGTTTGGAGAGTGACCCCAATCAGAACCGAAGAGGTCATTCCAGGCCTCCTGTGAGCAGCCGGCCCCAGGGTGAAGCCTGCTTTCAGGCTGCTGGACGGGAAGGTCTGCCCTCTCTCATCTCCAGGCATGCTGCCTCTCCCTCCACTCTTCCATCGTTAGCATTCAAGACATCGGTGGTTTTGGTTTTTCCTGATCTTTCCACACGAGACACAGGGGAGGACTCAGACACCATCTTCAGTACCAAGGTGTCAAGGGAAGCCAAGAGCCACTGAGAAACCTTTCGCTGCCTGAGCTTGGCTGCTGACCTGTCGCGTGATGCCAAATGTTCACAAGGAGAGATAAAATTAGTCATTCAAGGCCAAATTCAGGGCTAAGACTCCTCCGAGTTGATCTGATAATGTCCCCAGGCTTGCCATAAGACGTAGTTGCTATGGTGATGGTGGGAGATAGAATTTGGAAAAAGACTGTAGGTTGTTGCAAATGAAGAAAGGATTCTTACGACTTAAAAATCCTTGGTTAGAATATAGTCAGGTGACTTCCACTGCCTGCTTCCCATAACATAACTGTCATAACGCAGATCAAAATTTTCTAATTTGTAAGCCAAAGCAGCATCTTACTACATTAGCCCAAGACCCCAAAAGACCAAAGCTGCAGAAACAAGAATCTTGTTTCCAACACCACCTTCACAATAAGTTAACTGTGATGCGTGATCTTGCTGTCTGCAGAGTCTTTAAGCGACCGCGATTTAATGGATGCGAATCGCTAATTGCTTTTGCAGACATCCCAGGTCAGGGCTGCTCTTGGTTTCACACATTGCGATGGAGAGGATGATCGCAATGTTTCAAAAGGATTTTCAGTCAATAAGCATGAAATTACATTTAATTACAAACTTAATGTAAATGAATGTAATCAGGTAATTAGAATGTGTAATGGCGTGATATTTACAACATGTAGCAATGCACTTATGATGTTGTATAAAATTATGTTAGAAATTCTTATTGAACTTTGTAAAAAAAGACACTGTTCAGCGAAAGCAGATGATTTTAAAGTTCAACATCTTGATCACTTCAACATTTCATTTATGAAATGCTGTGTTTAGCCAATACTTTTAACAATTTGCTAAATATGTTTTGTAAAAATCAAACAATTTCATAGTTAGTGGAGTGCTAAAAAAGCCCTAGGATCTATTCTCTTGGCTGCATATAGCTCAAACAGCTGAAACCATTTTAAAAAGATGCTTCATTATAAATCATTGAAAATAGGAATTCAGAACAGAAATGCTGACACAATCCTTTATTGCAAATGAGGGACTTAAGTACCGCCAGATTCCTGAATGTGACCAAATGACAGTATTCGGCGTGTCTACTTGGGCAGAAATGCTGCAGACGGTTCTCTTGGAGGAGGGCCTGTCTACATGGCTGCAATCCAGTTGCTTCTGTGTGAAGTGACCGGGCTGAAGGGACCCCTGCTCTTCCCAGTGAACCCCTGTAATCACCCTGATGTCGTGTGGGGGTTCTCAGAAGGTGCCTCCCAGGACTCCCAGGTCAGCAGAATTGCCTCAGGGGCTGCTCTGGGTGCCTCGTGCAGCCTGTGGGTGGGGCCTGGGTCCCCGGCACCCTGGCCCTTCCTCAGCCAGACCAGCTTCACCCTTCTCAGTCTTGTAATGGGCTTCCTGTATGATTTCATTAGAAAAAAGGGCATGGATGGTGAAAATGTTCAAACGTTGCTGTTATTTGAAGGAATCATCATCGGATTACACCAGGGTTTGGGGCTCATATTGGGCCAAGGAGGGTAGGAACAAGGGCTGCCCTGGAGAGAATGCAACTAAGCATGTCCGGAAGGTTAGGGAGGAGGCGGGTCAAACCCAGAAAGGTTAATCAGTACAGTCAGGAACAAGTAGGTGTTGCAGTGTGGACCACAGCCGAGATCTCTAAGCTACCTGGTGCAAGCAAAGGCCAGTGACTTTCATAAAATAAAGTTCGGGATTTTCAATTTCCTCGTGCTTCTTTTCTAAGACCAATGTGCTTGGAAAGGTGCCTGCTGTCTGCCCGTTCTCCCTTCTCTCACACTAAAAAGAAAGGCAAACCTCTCACCTGCCCTTAGTTCACCAAGGTGCATCATTGTGGGGAGCAGAACCTCTGGGAGGGTGATTGGAGAATACATCGGTCCTGAGGGAAAGACCGTGGAACAGAGCAAAAATACTGGAGGTGGGAAGGCTGTGACCGTTCTGTCTGTCCATCCATCATCTATTTTTCTATCTGTCTGTCTGTCTATCTATCATCTACTCACCTACCTACCCAACTACCTGTCCATCCACCCATCTGTCTGTCTATATCTGAGTCAGAATTCAAAGAAGACTGTGCAGGATCATGTATTAATACACATTAACTAAAAATGAAGTCAGACTGTAATTGTTACGGCTGTTTTCAAACAATTGGGCCCTTCTTCTGGGCACTGAGGACATTTTACTTTCTTTCCTCTCTGAATCCAGGGCTGGTCCTATGACCGGTCTTGGGCACTACAAAGCCATGAGCAGAAGTGACACGTGTTACTTCCAGCATGAGTGTTCCACTCCTTCTCGTGAACGTGGTGATCATAGCCACGTGTTGAGAAGCCTCCCTCAGCCGAGCTCTCTGTGTCCCTGGGGGAGCTGGGCCAACCTCTGCCAACCCAGGCACCCAGGCTGAGCTGCCTTGAACCTGGAGGCCTCGTGTGATATTGTGGAGGTTTGGGGTTATTACGTAGTATAACGCAGCGTGCCCTGACTAATGAGGAAATTACATCTGATTGGCATGTTGATTTGAAAATGAGGATTGCATTTTCTAATTAATGTATAAGGTGAACATTTTCTACAAAACAAATAAGCCAAATGATGTTGCTTCAACATATATTAGAAAACATATCCAGTGCAACTGTAGAAAAGTATGCTACAAAACTTTAAATGTCATCCTAAGGATGTGTGAGCTGGTACACAGTTTTACAGAAGTATTAGGGGCTCAAAAACGAAGACGATTAAAGCCTGGAGATGCCAGGTCTAGGGAAGCCAGGACCAGGAACACAGGCTAAAGGCTGCTGTGGTCAAACTGTGCTTCCGAATTCATGTTTTGGGGTCCTCACTCCCGTGCCTCTGAATGTGGCCCTATTTGGAATAGAGTCTTGTCTAAGCCACTCAGTGAGGTGCTTTGCTATGGAAGCTTCAGGGAACGGATACAGAAGCCAAGGGAACAGAGTGCGCACCCAGCACACAGAGGGAAAAGACGTGGGGGCAACCCGGCCAGGAGGGCGCCGGCGGCTGCAGAAGCTGTTGTCCCAACAAAGCCTTCCCAGCGTGTTCTCTGCAGGGAACGCGCGGTGACCCTAAAGGAAGCAGGAATGCACGGTGACCCTAAAGGAAGCAGGAACGGGAGGGCTGGGGGCAGGAACTCTATTCACCCTCCTCAGAGAACACCCCACCTTGCTCTCCACTGGCAGGTTTGGGGTCCCCAAGGGCGGCTGCGGCAGCTCCTGCCTCAGTGTCTGGCGCCAAAACTACGGCTCTTGCTCCCCAGACACACCCTTTCTGTGTCCTCAGGAACCGGCCCCTGTCCCCTGGGGATCATGATTCCTTTGTGATGAACATTTCTGTTTCTATATTTTATTTCTATAAAAAGAAACAGAGAAAGGGAAAGAAAAGCTGGCCCTTTTGATGAAATATTCTCTCAGTGAAGGAAGCAGTCACTTGCTAAAACCTGTGGGTGACGTATGGTGTCCTTCTCTGAGAACCTTTCTGTGTTTGGGATGCCTGTCCACCAGCTCCGGTGGGCGTCTGCTTCTGAGAGAGCTGAGGCTTGTTTGTCTGATTGGATTTCACACTGGATTGTCACCACCGCGCACACACAGGTCGAGACGCCAACACCAGGAAGCTCTTTCTTTTTCCTCTCTCTCCTCTTCCTCTCTCTCTTCACATCCCCTTTCCTGTGTCCAAGAGTAGGCAGGGCCTTGGAGGCTCCGACACGCCGGGACTTGCACTTCAGCTGTTTGTGTCATATCCAGGCCCATAAAGGGCCGGAGGCACGGAGGTCTCCACAGTGTTTCTGAGCGGTGGCCACTTTACCATCCTGCACCTATTGCGGCCACTGTTACCGAGTGGGGCCCTACCAAGGGTTTTATCCTCAGCATCTGGGGACTCTGCAAAGCGGTGTCTGTTCCATCACGCCTGGGTAGAGAACAGGTAGACTGGCACCTGTGCCCCAAGCCCCCATCTCGGCACGATGCCACACTGTCTGTCCGTGAACACAGTGGGACATCTTGGACAAAAATGAGAATCCTATTGAGGAAAGGCAAACTGGACAGAGTGAGGAATTGCCTGGCCCCACTGCCTCAACAGACGGGGCTCCACGCAGGGGAGCCAAGTCCCAGGAGGAGGGGCCGCAGGCTTGGGGGCTTCTGGAGGCGTCTGTGCAGCCATGGTGCGTCCCCAGTCTGGGCGAGTGGGGCCAGGGCAGACAGCTTTGTTCCCACTGCCTTTCTTTAGCTGCGGGGCTGTGCCCTGTGCCCAGGTCTAGTTTCAGCAGGTGCCAGGGCCTCGGGGGGCCGGGACAGAAAGGTGCATTCATTCCTGAATTGCTGCTGTCTCCTGGCACTGCTCATCACAGCACCCCACGCCTCTTCCCAGGGCAGGCTGCGCATAAATACGTCTCCTGTTGGGCACAATGATTTATTCATTTCTCCTCCAAGATGAGTATCATATGGGACTCATTATATGATGGATTTCAGCTCATCTGAATGATTATGCTGCCCATGTGGGACCTGACAGAGCCTAGGCCCTGGGAACTGGACACCTAACACCAGAGGCTCCGTGGGAACCCTGTCCCCAGCTGGGCCCAGCTCCATGGCTCAGAGGCGCCTCAGCACAGGCTCACGGTGAGCTCTGCTAGGGATCTGGGGCACGGACGTCGACTTCAGGTGGAATCAACTGTCCAGGACTCACGTTACGCAACTCTAGCGGCAGATCAGACGGGGCTGGGGCGAAGACCAGGTGGTGGGGACGCCAAGTGGCCCCTGAGAACGCGGACTGGAGCTGTGCAGAGCACACTCTCAGCTGCACTAAGTCTCAGCATTTTGCTGACATCCTAAGAGCAAAGGAGAGACGCCCTTTGGGTTGAAAGGGGAGAGCTGGAGAGAACGGGGTGTGTTAAATGCCTTGGGCTGTCTCATTCCGGGTGGGAGAAAGACCAGGAAGTTGTAACTCTTGAGTTTTTACATTTTAAATTAATAGGACATGAAACATTTAGTGTTTTAAAATCCTTCAAATTCAAATGCACTTTTCTGACCCAGTGGGCATCCCAGGTGTGAGTGACTCCAGGCTCTGTGTAATGGGAGGATGCCTGGCTGCTGGGAGCTTTGCTTTGCCTGGGTGCTGCGTGTGAGGACATTTTTGCTCTAGAAACAGATGTGTCTGACAGAACCCCACGGGAGACCCCCACGGCAGCGTAGAGAAGCATTCCTGACGCAGGCAAGGAAGGGCCGGGTCTTTGCAATCAGACGGGCTTAGGTCTGCCGAATCGCCTCCTCCTTACAACAGGGACAGTAGCCCCCACCCTGCTGGGCCACTGTGGGGGCTCTCACGCAGTCCCCGGCATGGGCAGGTGTTCAGCCGTGTGGTCGTTATGAGGTATGGGGGCTCTCATGCAGCCCCTGGCATGGGCAGGTGTTCAGCCGTGTGGTCCTTATGAGGTATGGGGGCTCTCACGCAGTCCCCGGCATGGGCAGGTGTTCAGCCGTGTGGTCATTATGAGGTGTGGGGGCTCTCACGCAGTCCCCGGCATGGGCAGGTGTTCAGCCGTGTGGTCATTATGAGGCTCAACGTGCTTTCTGTGCACAGGCTTTGGGAAGAAGCTTGATGTCTGGGTACTAGGTACCACTTATCATTCTTTCTAGGAAAAGCATCTCTCCCTGCTCCTGAACGAAGTCCTTCGTGCCATGGCCAGGCAGGTGAGTAAAAACTTGGGGGTCTACCTGGCAAGTAGCTTTCAAAAACCACCGGACGCCACAGAAATTCTAACTGGCCCACAAGATGCTCAGAAATTCTACCTGGCCCACAAAATGCTCAGAAATTCTACCTGGCCCACAAAATGCTCAGAAATTCTACCTGGCCCACAAAATGGACAGAAATTCTACCTGGCCCACAAAATGCACAGTTATCCTATCTCCATGTATTTGTGTATTTTTTCCAATAGGATGAAACGAAGGGCTAAGAAACCTCTCTGCAGCAAGTGTACTAGGATTGGCTCCAGGCGCAGGTCCATGTGAACATCAAATAAACAAAGTGTAGAGTCAGTGTGCACTGGGTTGAAATATTTATGACATCTGATTTCTTCTGGGTCTAGACGTCTTTCCTGGTTTTCTGTTAAGTTCCCTGTGGTTTTTTGTTTTATTTTGGTCTATCATGAGTATTGATTTTATTTCTCTGTTCTGATTTATTTTTAAGGAGCCCCCTCTTATCAAAAAGGTGATGGCCTTGGTGTTAGATAAAAGTTGATGTCCCCAGTGGTATATAAGTTCACAAATTCATAAACGTCTTGTCTGAACATTATCTATGATTCAGGACAAGTTGCTACCATAAGGGTGCTGGACGATCTTGGAGTCCTGAGCTACGTGGGCTGGCCAGTTTCCCGACATCGGGTGGAGGAGGAGTATGACATAGAATCAGATCCACCAGTGAAGGGAACCCTCCGGCCCAGCAGGTCCCAGAACCACATGGGGTGGGCTGGGGACACAGAGAGACTCCCACAGCCTGACACACAGGAACGCCGAGGCCCAGGCGGCCCATATGCACGTGAGGTCCTCCCATCTGCACCCACCCATCTCTCATTCCTTATGGCTGCCTTCTGGCGCTACCTCCGCGTGGGAGTAGTGCAGCCCCCTGGTCCCCCCAGCACATGAAGAGGCCGTCCAAGGCTAACTCCACCTGTGACAGCACTGGAACTCCAGAAACCAGGCTGAATTGTTTCCTACTCAATGGAGTGTACATTCATCCTTTCACACCCTCCGTCTTATTCTAAGAAAAAGCATTTATGATCGGAATTGATGATGGCTTCCATAAATACAGCAAAACAAAGAAGAAGGAGGAAAGCAGTCCAAAGGGAGTTTGGGAAGAAATGACGACCCTGAGAAGTCCAGGACAAGTACACAGAGCCGTATGGTTGAGGACTGGTACCCTTGCTAGAAGCTGGCCACGCATTTAGTTCCGAACTTTCTAGCAACTACTGCAAAAAGCGCAGTGTGATCAGATAGGTGATTAAACATCAGTAACATAAAAATAAACTATTTGTCTAGGAGAAAACCCTAAAATTCTAGTGCTAAATCCAGAAATACGTCCCCTGAAGGTGCCTATGTGGGAGACACACACACGGTAAGGAGCAGTGTCTCCACCGACAGCTCTAAGGTAAACAGAGGAACACGCCTGTGGGGCCGTGTCACGTTTCTGCCCCCAGAGTAAGACAGTGGAAAACAGCAAAGAGAAATTCAAGAAAGCAATGCTTTGCAGGAGCTGAAATAACACAGCCCAGGTAAGAAGTGGATCCAAGACCCCGTGGAAGGGCTGTCCTCGGTAAACAGGGCTGCTCTTGATCTTGCCTCCGATGACGGCCCCTCAGGAGGGATCTGCAGTGTCAGAACACAGTCGTCTCCTGGGAATGGTGAAGGGTCCAGCCACACTGTGACTGTCAGCCTGGCAGGCTGACCCCAGGGAAGAGCTGATGAGAGCAGCGTGAGCTGGACTTCCTTTCTGCTGGGAGTGGCCGAGGAGGACACCCCTGGACCAAGTCTATTCCATGCAGTTTGGGGTCTGCTCCAGAACTCGGTAGAGGAGCCCCCCAGTTCCTCAAGATGGAATTGACCCAGGAAAATCTAAAAGTGGGTGTAACTCAACATTCGTCTTGGCCACAAACGCTTGTAGGGAGACCCAGTAGGAAGGGGTGGGGTGCCTGTTCCTCCAAGTCACATGGATTTCAAAAGAGAGGCCAGGCTTGGGTGGGAGTGGTGGCCAAAAATATGGACGTGGTCCTAGAGCGTGGCCAGTGGCAGTTTGGGGCAGTTATAAGATCTGGGGGCCAGTTGTTTAGGCCAATTTCCTCTTGACAATGGAACAGCACATAGACACTGACAGCAGGCATCTTTTTTTCCTGGGGCCGCATGAAACCCACTTACAACCCACACGAAGTCATTAGAATATAAATCAAATAGGGAGTAACATAGCGAAAAAAAAACTTTCCTGTTTTAAAAATGTCCACAGGAAACTTTATGATTTATCATTCGTGGACCTCAGCTCTAGAGTGACATTAGCGGTCAGATTCTGCCCTGGCATCAGGGACCGTGGGGAGTGCTTGGTCTCCACCTCTAGGTCTAGGCTGGCCTTTCCCTGCCTCCTGTGGATCCAGCCCCACACTGAGGCTGGTGGAAGCCAGAGCCAGGCCTCCATTGTTCTTCCCATATTCCTGATTTTTCAAATTATACATTATGAGGGGCTGTGTCTGGGGCCCACTGGGTGGTGCCCAGGGGTACCCAGGGTCTGGATCTTGTGGCAGAACCTGCCAATCCCACACGTTAGCACTGATGTCCTAAAATGGAGGCGTCCACCAGCTCTGCAGGATACACTCAGACCTTTCTATGTGGACATTAGATTTGTACTTTCCCCAAGACACTTAGTGGACTGATGAGATTTAAATGTAATAAAGCCAGGTGTCTCTCCTAATGTTCATTTCTCATGTCCTCATGCCCTCCTGGTTGGATTGTTTTTTGGTTTCTGGTTCTCCTCAGATCAGGTAAGCATCACCCAGTGAGGCTGAAATTAGTTATAAACTATAGGCAACCTGTTAACAGTAAACAGAGGGAGAAATAACCTGGCTGTTTCAGAAGTCTTTGCAGTAGGGTTAAAAAGCAAAAGCAAACCAAAAACTCAGAGAGCAAGAGGCGATCCACAGAAGAACTATTCACAGAAGGATTTTCCCTCAAACTCACTCTTCCACTCCGTCCAAACCCCAAATAACCTAGAGAGAGGATTTCCTGACATAACAGGGCTCTGACTAGGACCTACACTGTTTCCGAATGAGAATGCCAACACTCCTGACTTAATCATAGCGAAGTTTAACAATCCAGATCCACTGGATTAGTCCTAATAATGCTTAACTATCACTTGCCAGGCACCAGGTCTATGTTTCACTATCTGCAGACATTATCTTGCTGAACCCTCAGAACACCCCAGCGAGGGGTGAACACTTCTTCACACTCGATGTGTAGATGAAATCGCTGTAGGAGGGGCTGGGCCACTGGCTGAGCCAACAAAGAAGCATTGCAAGATTGGTAACTCGAGGTGCACCTGGATTCCCAGACAGGGCCATCGGAGGCCAGGCAGGAACATTGCTGGAATGTGATGGATCCAGAGGGGCAGTTGTGGTCTTTGCCAGCGCTTAGGAGCCCTGAAAACACTCGTGGCCGTGTGGACGACTGAGAGGTGTGCACGCGTCACTCACTGGCCTGAGAGGGAAGATGAGAGAGCAGCAGTTTCTGGATGCAACAGCCCCAGAGGCCTCCCCAGGTCCCATCTCTCCCACTCTAGGGTCCGACTACTGGCGAGTCACTCCGACAGGCTGACTTCCTGGGCCCAGGGTGGCCAGCAGATGCTGAGATCTGCAGGCAGGTGGAGGTGGCAGGGGAAGAAGGCCCGGGAAGAGGCAGCAGGGCTGGACGGCTGGGAGGGGACTGGCAGGTGGGGGCTAAACCACGGTCTCTTGAGTCACCACCTGAATCTTACAGCTCATTAAAATCTCCCTTCCAGGAGAAAATTGTCTTTCTGGTTGGGGAAGGTCAGCGGATGGGAGAAAGCAGCCCCAGCTCCCACGTGCGCCTCCCAGACAGGAGACCTTGGCCTGCGGCTGGAGGGGCCTGTTTCTTAGTACTACGCTTGGTGGGCTTGGGTGGCCCCAAATGAGTTCCCCAAAATCAAGAGGGTGTCCAGTGGGCTCAGAGCTGTTTCTGTTTGTCTTAAGGCCCTGTGTGGGGCGAACCATGATCCAGCCACCTTCCCCTTCAAGTCAGCAGAGGGGGCTGACCTCAGAAGGCCAGAGGAGGTGCACACCAGGACTGCAGACCTGCTGCAAAGGGCAGGCCTCCCCGGAAACACCCACAGTTAGCCAGTGAGTCCAGTGGACACAATATTATAAAGAAGCCTTTTTAAAAGAAAAGAAAACCATTTGTTTGAAGATGAGAAAGGAGAGAGAACAAGCTAGACAAGGAATGAGAGGACAGAATGTGGGGTGGGCATCCACACACCTGGGGGTGGTCCAGTATCTCCTCAGTGGGACACAGAGAGGCCCTCAGGGGATGAGCACCAGGGGCAGAAAGAAATGCACCTGGCCCAGTCCTTTCCCCCTGGTCCTACAGGGAGGCACCACCTCCCACCCTTTGTCAGGATGTGTTATGAGGACAGTGTCACTGTGACCCACAGCCTTTCGCTCACACTTAGGCATGGCGGGGAGAGGCTGCGACACACAACGGGTTCCAGCCTGTTCTAGAGGCAAGTGCCAGGAACACTTTCCCACCCCATCTTCTATTTGATCAGATAGAGCAGATAATTTGTTTCCTAGCTTTTTCTAAATGGATTCACTCTAATTCCAATCTTACAGACTGCATATTCCACCATGTGTAACTCCAGTAACTGAAGCACTGGCAAATAGTCCTAGGCAGGTGTTCACTTCTAGCCTTAATCAACTAACAAGTTCATTATCAGAGCCTGTCTGCAGTTTCCGTGGTCACTCGGTGAAGCCACAGTGCCACCTCCAGAAGCGCCAGCGTCTTCTACTCCAAAGCTGAGATAGTGACTCGCTAGGTCCCTCCCAGGTGGCTGAGCGGCCCTGGATGCTTTGTGTAAGAGTCTGTGTTTAGTTGTGAGAAGTCCCAACAATCGGGTAATGTCATCGCTGCTGAGGCAGCAGCTGTCCTGACGCAGAGCTTCCAGGAAAGGGCATACGAGAGGGAGAAAGATGGCCTGAGGCTTTCATTGAGAAAAGGAGCATTTTATTCTCAAATTGCTTTTGTTGGCAGCAAGAAGGGTGCATATACATTACGGTTCAATTTCCCAGGCCGCTTTCCCACCACGCCTTGTTGGGTCACTCACTGCGGCACTGAGCCGGGCAGGTTAAACGGGTGTCACAGCCTGACCCCCGGAGCCTCACGCTGAGGAATGCAGTGCTGGCTAAGCCTGGGGCCAGAGGCTCACTCCAAGCTCTGCACTTAGTGGAACTACAAGGAGAGGAGGCTGAGCAGGGCAGGGTGGCGGAAGAGAGGCAGCATGGGAGGCGGAAAGGGAGCAAGGCGTGAGAACCTCACATAATGAGCCGGACAGCTGGTCAGCACAGTCCCTGGAAGCCTTTAGATGTGGGAACCTGAGGAACTGGTCACCTCTAAGGTGACAGAGAGGGAGGAGAAGAAGCCCAGACCCCTGGCCCTGTGCACTCTTCCCAGGGCCCCCCACCTCCTGAATACCTCTCCCTCCTCAAGCTCCATGCTCAGCAGGTGCTGCTTTGGTAGAAGCTGAGTCTGAGATCTAAGATGAGTTTCAGCATGGGGAGCTCCACGGTGCCACTGCGGCAGGGCTGGGGAGCGGGAGAAAGCGGCTTGTGATGTGCAAAGAAGAAATAGGAAATCTCACTGCCCTTGGGCTTGGCTTCAGGGTCCAAAAGTCCTGTCACCGCACACAGAGGCTCCGCCTACTGGAGTTGGAGCGAAGCATCCCCGTTCCTCGCGAGGATTCCAAGCCTTGCCATTTGTGGGTGATCTCATTTTGGTCATGATTTTTCTCCATGTCTTTCCTCGTACCAGACCCTTCCTTAGAGATATTGACAAAATAGACCTATTTGAAGTGTATTGTATGTTACTTAAGTAGTATTTCTTGACGCCCACCCATACCTGCTTCCTAGGTGGTCTCAGTGTGTGTTCCTCCAGGAGGGGACCCTAGACAAGGACTTGAGGGCAAGAGGCTTAAGTGGAAAGTGATCCCAGGAGAGACGCAGCGGCTCACTCGCACGGAGGGGTGTGGGGTGGGGTAAGAAACGGTGCCCACCAGGCAAGTGACAGCTGCGGTCCACTGCAGCCTAACCCCATGGCGGGACCCCTGGAGGCAGTATGGAACCCACCCCAGAAATGCCCTTGTGAAGGGGCAAGGAGGCTGGAGCTCATCCCCAGCTCCCCATCAATTCTGGCCAGAGCTGCTTGCAAGGCTACTTCCAGCCTGCCCCACACGCCAGCTGTTCACCCCTGCAACCTCGAGACACACCCCAGGCAGTCACAGGCATTGGCAGTGATCAGCCACACAGGTGAACGCCGAGAGGATTCAGGCATGGATCGCACCTTGTGTATGGGTGTTCATGGTTCAGGGAGGAAAAATGGACAATGGCTAAGTGCTTTGGGGCTGGATGCAGTGGTGCACGTCTAAAAATCCCAATACTTTGAGAGGTTGAGGTGGGAGGATGGCTTGAACCTAGCAGTTGGAGGCTGAGCGAGCCAGGATCACACCACCACACTCCAGCCTCACCACAGAGTGAGACCCTGTCTAAAAAAAGTGCTTTGGTGAAGAGGAGCAAGGGCTATGAACACACCGAGGGGCTACCTAAACCAGACTGGGATGCTGGGCGGGGGATCCATCTGTAAGAAGGTACCTGCCAAGTTCATCAGGGAAAGGCAGGGTTAGTTGGGTGAAGGATGTGGAACAGTGTGGGGAGGAAGAGCATTTAGGGAAATGGTGTGCAGGGGCCTGGAGATATAAAGTGAGTGGAATGGGAGGACTCTGCGTGGAAGAAGAGTCTAGGGACGCCTGCAGGGGCCAGGTGCTGCCGGGCTTTGTAGGTCAAGTGGATAATTTCTTGGCAACAGGATGCTGGAGAAGAGGTTCAAGCTAGGAACCCACAGTCAGGCCGGCCTGTAGTAAGCGGACTGTGACGTCTCAGCAGGCATGCGCTGGGCCCGTGGGAGACCCTGGGCAGGCTGACCTGCTAGAAGAAGGTCATGCAAATTCAGGCAGGGCATGATGCACACTGAACTAAGGACCCAAATATGGATGCAGCAGATTTAGCATGAAGACACTGTTGTGAATTCTTTAATTCTTTCCAGGAGCAAATGCTGAGCTCCCAATTCCTCTCTCAGTGGCAGAATTAATCCAAGAACCTCTTCAATCAGACCCTAACGTACGTGGACGCAAGGCCATCAGAAATGAGGGCTCCTGTTCCAGGAAACTTGCTGTTGGGAGGCCGTGATGGTTTCAAAGCAGTTGGTACTGCAGGTCATGACAATCTTGTACCCAGAACGACCTTGAAGAAAGTATCCTAATAGCAGCTCATTGACGCTCAGAGAGTACGCACAATGCCTGGCGGCATACTTCACCGGTACATAAAAGACAGCACCTTCAAGACAAGAGAAAAAGCAAGAGTTCTGCCCCATTTGATGCGAGCCTTCCAAGGCAGTCACCCTCCCTCCAGAGAAAGTGTCAGGACCAGTGTCTGCTGGTGATTTGCTGCAATTTCTTCCTAACAGCCCTGATTCCTGCTGAGCGATGCTGGTGCCCTCTGCTCCTTGGGGTGTGATGGTCCCATGTTGCTGGGCCCCTGGCCAGTTTCTGCAGGATGAGAGTGAAACCCCCATATCTGAAAAGAGTGCTTCTGCAGCCTCTCCTTGATTTGTTCAGGCATTTCGGAGTTTGAGGAATCTGGTCCTACAGAGTAAGAATCAGGCCGGGCTCTCTTCAGGAGAGACTCAAGGACACCAACTCTTTCTCTCCAGAGGCACTGCAGTGTCAGATCTGCCTACAGAACCCTGAGACTTTTGGACAAAATAAAATATTCATGCATTTGGAGGACTTTTAGGACTCAGCGTCAGGAGCAAGATGAAACCTTAGAAATTTAAACCTGGAGCATTGCAGATATTGAGGAGGTGAGTGGCTGCAGCCACCATATCAGCTCAACAAAGAGAATGAAATAAACACCACGTGCCAGTCTTGTAGGTGACGGGGATGGAGTTATTGTGACTCTGGGAGGATCAGCCCCTAGACACATGTGCAGAGCCCACGAAGCTTGCAGGAACAACAGCAGGCTGGTGTTGTTGGAGCCTCCATTCTTCCTCCATAAAATGAGGAGTGTGAGGCTGCCTGGGCCCCTGCAGGAGCAGGAGCAGCCACAGCATTGGAGAAGGTGGGGATGGGGGCTGTGGGTCCCCCCACCAGCTCTCCCTTCCTGGGTGGCCCCTCAGCAGTGTCAAGAGCTCCTAGAGGTTGACTGTGCACATCAGAACCGGCGTGAGGTCCCCCTGGCCAGGCTGGCTCCTCGCTGATGGGGTCGGGAGCTCTTTCTCATGTTGCCCTCTCTGGTGTGTGGTCCTAGGTCTGGCTCTTCCTCCTCCTGATGTTTTTGGCCACCGACGTTCATCAGGTTCACTTAGCAGGTGCACCATTTATCTTGGTGTCCTGCTCTCCGTGAGATGCTGGCCTGCAGGCGTCTGGCTGGCTGGCTCACAGATGGCTCTTCTCCAAGGCAGGAGCAATGGCTGTGGGTACACCCATGTCCTTGGGAGACAATGGAGGCTGTGGGGCTCATGGCCTCTGTGGAGGTAAAGGAGCACCTGGGCCAGCTCCCAGCCTCCCGAAGGTACTATGGGTCCCATCGTCAGGTAGACAGGTCCCTGCGTTCTGGGTACCTGGACCTGAGGAAGGAGCCCTCGGTCTGGGGTGGATGGAGCCAGTCTCTGGGGATCCATTGGCTGAGATTCCCACCCCATTTTGATGGTAATTTCAATGGGGGTCCCATCACCCTTTTGCTGAGGGGCAGTATTGAAGCCCAGATACTGAGGAGCAGTAAGGGGGCATAAACAGGGCTGCCTCAGCACACATCCACCCAGAGGCCAGGAGCTGGAGGTTTGTGAGCAAAGCAGGAATTCCCCACTTTCCCATTTGCCAAAAGAACTAGAGAAAGAATGAAAGGCAAGACGTGGGGTAAGTATCTGGAGGCCAAGGCACAAGGAAGAGAAGGCTCCATGCCCACCGAGTCACAGCCATGAGCTCCACAGGGACAGGGAGTCCGTCCATCCAGGATCTGGAACCCTAAGAACCTTGTGGCCTGAGTGACATTCCCCCAGGCCAGCACGGCACCTGCCCAGCACCTCCTAGCACCGCCAGCACCACTCACGGCGGGATACGACTTCCCTTCACCAACCCCACCCTGTCCACTCGTCATCCTAGGACGTGCGGCCCCTACTCACCCCCGGGCCCCTCTGTGCCCAGGGCCCACAATGCTAGAAAGACCTTTGGGGGGGGGGCATCACCTTATTGGCTGAAGGAAAAGGTGTACCAGGGTCTCACCCTCAAATCCAGTGGACTGAGATCCGAACTCAGGTGACAGAGAGTCTTATTCTGAATCAGATGGAAACAGAACACTATGCAGGTAGAAGATAAAACGTGGATGCAAAACTGAGAGGCTGCAGTTAGAAATCAAGCGAGGTCAACCACAGGCAAGCATAGAACACGAATTAGAGTGTCCAGACTCTCTCCCGGCCATTACAGCCACCGCCTGGCTGCTGCTGTGCCAGGGGTTCACCCAGAGCCTTTTCCCATTAGGAGCGAGATAACGGCCCCCTGCCCCGGCTGCTGCGGGTCTAGCTGTGCCCACCCGCCTTGCCTCGCCTCCGGTGGTTGGAGAGGAGCAGGGGCAGACAGTGTCAGGGATGCCAGCACAGCCTTGGCCTGGAAGCCAATGGACTTCTTGATCCTTCATCTGGAAAAAGACAGGTTGATTAACCACTGTGTTTTAATAGGTTTTGTTATTATTATTATTATTATTTTGAGATAGAGTTGAGCTCTGCTGCCCAGGCTGGAGTGCGGTGGTACAATTTCCGCTCACTCCAACCTCTGTCTCCCCAGGTTCAAGTGATTCTCCTGCCTCAGCTTCCTGAGTAGCTGGGATTACAGGTACCTGCCACCACGCCTGGCTAATTTTTGTATTTTTAGTAGAGATGGGTTTTCACCATATTGGTCAGCCTGGTCTCAAACTCCTGACCTCAGGTGATCCACCCACCTCTGCCTCCCATGCCACGATTACAGGCATGAGTCACTGTGCCCGGCCAGATTTTATTATGATTTAAGTGGATAAGGCCAGCAGATCGGGAGACGACTGCCATTGAGAAGAGTTTGTTACAGTCACTGCTTCCAGGAGAAGGAGGCAAGCAGCACCCTGCAGGGCATGCAGGGAAGGCCAGGTCGGCCGGGAGGGAGAGGGGCTGTGGCAGGAGCCTCTATCTACCAGCCTTTATGGCCGCTGCTGGGGCAGGGAAGACAGGCTTAGGATTGACTGTTTTGAATAATTCTGGCAGACCCTGTGGCACCAGGGCTGTCTCTAGCTGTCTGGCACCTGCCCCGGTGTGATCAGCTCAGACAGATAGTGGCCCGGAGGGTGACCCAATAAGCAGGCGGTCAGGGTGTGGGCTGAAGAAGGGGACCTGACCACCTCGGTCAGGGTGTGGGCTGAATAAGGGGACCTGGCCACCTCTAGCCAGGACCTCCAAACTGGGTCAAGACAGCATTTTCCAAACCATATTCTATGCTGCTCCAGAGGAATCAGAAGACGCTATTCATTCACTCCTTGGAGGGAATGTGTGTGTATATGTGTAATGCCCATGTACAAAAGTAAGTAATGCACACATTTTATATTTTACAGAATGTATTTTACATCTTATGGTGTATGTCTGCAACATTTTATATCTTGCCAAGAGAAGGTATGAGTGTTTGCTACTTTCTAATTCCTCTTTTTGAGATCAAAGAAATCTTCACTCTTAGTGCACAGAGAAGAAAGAATCTGTTGCCAGATGCCATCTTGGACATCTACTTATGCTTAAAAAGGAATCAGTCCCTTTGCTCCATGAAGACAGCGGACAGGTTGAATACACGAGCTTCGTCCACCGTCCTACCATGCAGGGAGCGTCTTCACTTCTCAAACTCTCCCCACTTGCGCTTCTCACCCATCAAGCCATCAACACCCTTGGGCCCCAGGAGCCTCTCCCTCTTATATCTCCAGATCAAGCAAGGTTCAGACACCTGGACTTCCCAGAGCTCCCAGGAGGTCAGGCTGTTGTGTTCACGTGACTTCCCTGTAGACTCAGGGTGAGAGAACTTCAGAGAAGAGACACCAGCCCAGACTCCTCAGATGTGACCTTCCTGGAGGCACCTGGTGCCAGCCCCCTTCCACTGGGTAGGCCCCTGTCCTGGAGTAGAAGCCTCTCCAGCTCCCTTCCACTGGGTAGGCCCCTGTCCTGGAGTAGAAGCCTCTCCTTCTGCACCACCAGGGTCCCTGTAGCCTTGGGGTTAAGCCTCCAAGAGCACAGCCAGGCAGAGGAAGGGGCTCTCTTTCCCTGGGCTGAGGCTTCCGCCCCACTCCACGCTTTCTGTCCCTGGAGCCTCTGCCCGTTCCTCAGTGCCTGACATTAGCCCTGTCCTTTCAGGGAAGAATTATGCTCCCTAATAACAGCCCCAACAGAACAGAATCTCATTTGTCCATTAGAAAAGAGACATAATTATTACACGTTACATGCCTGTATCAAAATATCTCATGTACCCACAAACATTAAACATGAAAAAGAAAAAAGGAAAAGAGACACAGGCAGAATTTGAAGAACTGTTTTCTCAAAAATTGAGAAATATGCGAACTAGGGTCAAGAACCGAGCCCCTCTCCATTTCCTTGGTAATGTCCCCTCTGACAGAAACCACGAGGCACAGGCAGCATTTCAGGTCTCCAGTCCCATTCTGTGTAGCTGTATTGGAGGCCGTGACCTGGGTCCATTTCATAGGCATCGATTGAGCACCAATGGTGTACACGGTGCTTGCTCCAAGTGCAGACAGGGCAGCCACGGTCCCGAGGGCGCGCGTTGTGGGAGGAGAAACATCAGGGACAGCACAGCCCAGATCTGGGATCCATGGGGATTCGCAGATCATTAGGAAAATGTGGGAACCCAGAAACTGAGCTTGAGGAAAGCAAGAAAAGAGCTGGGGAGGCTTCAGAGGGAAGTAACATGAGAGCTAAGTCTCAGACTTAAGTACAATGTTGCCCTGGGACCAGGATCAAAACTGGAAATCTCATTGCAGATTTTTATGATTCTGATTTTAGGGAATATCTTCCATTTCAATCAGCTCAACATGGCCACAAAGAGATCATAAAGTGTGCAGCGGCGTCAGTGCCTGGAAGTGCTCCAGGTGCATAGCGGCCAGGCACTGCCTGCTCCCAACTGATTATGAGGTGGTAGATTTGGAATCTTTAAAATTTAAACCACTGCTTCCCATCCCAAATAAGAATGTGGACTATGGGCCTGGCACGGTGGCTCATGTCTGTAATCCCAGCGCTGTGGGAGGCCAAGGCAGGTGGTTCACCTGAGGTCAGGAGTTTGAGACCAGCCTGGCCAACACAGCAAAACCCCATCTCTACTAAAAATACAGAAATTAGCCAGGTGTGGCAGCAAGCGCCTGTAATCCCAGCTACTCTGGAGGCTGAGGCAGGAGAACCACCTGAACCTGGGAGGTGGTGGTTGCAGTGAGCCAAGATCACACCACTGAACTCCAGCTTGGGTGACAAGACTGAGACTCCGTCTCAAAAACAAACAAAGAAAAAATAATACAAATAAAAAATAAAATAAAAGGTTTTTAGAATGTGGACTGTGAAGCATTTGCATTTTTCTTCATAAGTCTCAGGAGAGTCAGAGGCTGGCTTGATACTCCAGCTTGGGTGACAAGACTGAGACTCTGTCTCAAAAACAAACAAACAAACAAAAATAATACAAATAAAAAATAAAGGTTTTTAGAATGTGGACTGTGAAGCAATTGCATTTTTCTTTGTAAGTCTCAGGAGAGTCAGAGGCTGGCTTGATGCTCATGACACGCATCCACCATCTTCCTGGCCCACCGGTGACTTCACGTGCCTAAGCCACCATCAGTGCAGCTATGAGGCTGAGTTCCAGCCAACAGTCTCTGAACCACGGAACGGAGTAGGGTCTCTCTTCCACCCCAAAAACCAACATACGGCACTGCGAAGTAAGGACAAATAAAACTTGTGTCACGTGAAGCCACTGAAGTGTCAGAGCTGTGAGCAGAGCTCTGACCCTGCCTTCACTGGCACACAGGAGTGAGAGGGCAGCTTGAGAGAGAAAGTGACAGTCACTGAGGGTGGAGGGGGCGGGGATGCAGAAGGGGGCGGGGATGCAGAAGGGGGCGGGGACGCAGAAGGGGGCGGGGACGCAGAAGGGGGCGGGGACGCAGAAGGGGGCGGGGACGCAGAAGGGGGCGGGGACGCAGGGGCCACACTCCAAACACGTGCTCCTCCCGCCTTGCTAGTCCACTGTTTAAGTCTGCAAAACCACGGTGAGCTAGAACACAGACGGACAGGGACAGAGGCTGGGTTCTAACCTGAGCCACAGAAGCCACATCCCCTGCCGGGAACTCTCTGTGAACATACGAAGGTACATGGACTGCTTATTTGTCATGTCACGATGGGCTTCACAAGAAAAATGCTTTAAAAGGCAGGAAGCTTCTTGGAGCCCAGCGGCACCGCATTATCAAGATACGATCAGGTTTCCAATGGAACCAAGGCCGGTAAGAATGGACACCGCCCCACCCAGCAGCTGCGAGCGGCTGACCTGCAACGTGTCCTGTCCCTGGGCTTTGTCACTGTATTCAACCACGCAGTCCTGCTCTCGGGTCTGCATAAGTGCGAAGGCTATTAAACAGCAGAATATCTAAACTGCTCCTGCAGGTGAACGCATGTGGCACGCCTGTGAGTTGGGCTGGCAGAGAAAAGATGCTAAAATACTGATGGAGGAAGTGGGGGGCAGTGGTGGCCACATTGCTCCTGACTTCCGGCAGCACCAGCGGCAGCCAATTAGCCATGGGGTGCCATGGGTGGCCTCCAGGGCCTGCCGGGAGGTGCTGAGCTGGCGCTGGGCTGGAGCGGGCTCTGCGGGCTTCTGACAGGAAAATGATGGAAGGCCGTGGCCTGGATTTTGCTGCCACACAGATACATGCGGGTGGCATCATTGCCAAATGCACAGAAAGCACAGCCAGGTGAAAACAAGGTGAAATTCCCGCAGAAACCTTCAAACGCAGGGCTGGGAAAGCCTGTGGTCTCCTGGTTGTTGCATAAAAGATTCTCTTTTTTGAAACAACAGTCTTTTGTAGATTTCCCCCACGGCATCCTGTTCTTATGATATTTTACGATGCACTTTGGGTTAGTTGGAGCCTCTGCTAGGTTTTTACCACATGCTTCCCACAGGCTGCTTCTTCCTCTGCCTTCACCCCAAGGGTGATGAAGAGGATGATGGCAGCCCTTGGCTCTCCACGGCTGCCTTGTCAGGCGCTGCTTTCTTGTTGCTTACTGTGGATCATGACCTCCCGCCTGGCCTCACCAGGTTCCTCGCTCCCAGGCTCTAGGTCTGGGGTCCTTTCCAACACTCCACTCCCCCTCCATGCCCTCCCTCTAAAGCCCAGTCACATCTTGCTATTTTCCCTCAGCAACATCTTTCGGACCCTCTCATGCCTTTATTCACACACCTCAATATCCTCCACCAAAGTTCTGCTTCTCCAAAGTTCTATTAACCTGGTTTTTGTAACTCAATCAGCACAAACTTTTATTCTCCGTGCATTGCTATAAAGCTAGCCCCGCCCTTCCTGAACTTGGGAATACAACATTTGGCCACATCAAATTTGGCTACAGGGCATTCTTACACATCTGCAGAAGACCCAAGCTGTGAGAGAGAAAGATGAGACCAGTGTCAGAATGAAATGGAGGTTTGCTGACTGGAAAATGCCCTAAGCGTAATTATTTATTTTTTATTTAACATTGAAAGTAGAGAAATATGATTTAGGTAAGAATATAGGTAGGGAGACTTACATTGAGCAAAGAATTTTGCTCAAAGTAGATAAGGTAACATGTGCCCAGGAGGGCCCTACAGGGTGCCCTAAGACTGCCTTCAGTCTGCCCACTCACCATCCTATCCATAGGGCACCCTCACAACACTGAAGGTGACTTGGGCAGGTAACTAACATAAACATGATTGATAACAAAATCAAGATTCAAAATCGTCGTGAGGGGTAGGAGCCCCAGACTGAAACCAGTGGTGTGCTGAGTGTCTTGCAAGGACTTACGTGCACATCTTTTCCCAAGTCTGCATTCAGCAATGTTACACTGGGGGGCTGGAATCTGCCACGGTGAGGGGATTGCACCAGGGACATTTGCACGCTGCAAGGCAGCTCTCTTTCTGCTTTCTGGAATCTGCCACGGTGAGGGTATTTGCACCATGGACATTGGCATGCTGTGAGTCAGCTCTGCTTTCTGGAATCTGCTACGGTGAGGGTATTTGCACCATGGACATTGGCACACTGTGAGTCAGCTCTGCTTTCTGGAATCTGCCACAGTGAGGGTATTTGCACCATGGACATTGGTATGCTGTGAGTCAGCTCCTTCTGCTTTCTGGAATCTGCCACGGTAAGGGCATTTACACCATGGGCACTGGCACACTGTAAGGAAGCTCTCTTTCTGCTTTCTGGAGAGCCGGTTGCAAGACATTTATCAAGCACACTACCTAGTGAAACTGTGTATAGCCTTAATGCAAGTGAATCATTTCACTAGTTCTTGACCACCTAATGTGAAATTTCTACAGAATTGCAGTCTGTCCCCTGATCTGCTTTGGTACCTGAAATGAGTCTTGGTACCTTGCCTTACCCGTGTAAGTGCTGGAGCAACAGAACACGCACCCCCACACCCCGCTCTGGAGCAGGGCAAGCCTCGTGCTGGATGGGAGGTGACACTGATTCTCCCCCACCCGAGGACAGCGCTGGATACCTCGAACCAGAGGCCACCATGTGTACTTCTTCCTATTCAATAACTCTGTGGTTTTGCTGAAATGTTTCATCGCTGACCAGCTTTATGAACTTGGGTAGTCACATCCCCTCTCTGAGGCTCATCAGAATCATTACTTAGAAACTGTGGACAAGAATGCTAATTTCAAAGTAGCACTGGCAGGATAAAATTACAGATGAGTGTAAAAATGATTTGCATTTATTCGTTTGCCTGTGAGTCTTTAGTGCTAATCAATCTTCCATAAAATACACCAGAATACCACATTATTTGTGTGTGATTAAGTAAAATACAGTTTAAGATTCTGACCTACTATTTTTCTGAGAAGCAGTGAAAATTTTAAACATTGACAAAAATTGTTTGCCTATGTCTTAGCTCATACAGAAATGATAATTTATGGATAGGTTTATAGAGAATTTATCAAATGGACCCTGTCGTGTAAGTTTGCTGGAGCCTTACCTGAAGGTGTTGTTGGGCTTGGATTGGCTTGGGTTTGGACTCAGGAGCGTGATGATGTAGCGATGGTGCTGACGACACTAGCTAACGTTTATTAAGCACTCACTCGGTACATAAAGCATGGATCACAGGCCCCGCCACTCATGCTTGACCTGCATCTTCCCATTTCATCCTCACGACACTCCTGCCATAGCTTACCATTATTGTTGCATAGTAAGAAATGTGCCTGGTCTTTGTCCTGGGTTCCTAGGAGGTAACATCTAAGCCTGCGAAATTTCCTGAGTGATGGGAATTTGTTACTCAAGGAGGTCCCTAGGCATCTTAGGGTCTGCATGGGGCTGGCCACACCAGAAAGGCCAACTATGCAATTACAGGGTGGGGCCGCATGGTATAGCTGACCTTTGACCTCCCAAAAGGGAGGAGGCTTGAGAAGGAGCTCATCACCTGGGCCGTGATCCCTACAGAAGGAGGCCCCGGTGAGAACTCACAGACGTGCGGGAGGGGAAGTGCCCCCTGCCCCCTTCCACAGGGAGAGGGCCGGGAACCCCATGTTGGGACCCTCCTGATCTCGACCGGCCCTGGATGCGTCTCCGCTGGCGGGTCCTCAGCGTGGCCTCGGTGGTAGAGCTGCAGTGGTGAGGACAGAGCTTTTCTGAGTTCTGCGAGTCGTTCTAGTGAACTACGGACCCCAGAGAGGCTGTGGGAGCCTTGAACTTGTGGTCAGAAGTGAGAGTGGCCTGGGGAGCCGCAGACTTGGTGCTGGCATGGAAGTAAGTGCGATGTTGGCGACTATGCCCAAACCTCCGACTCCAATGCCAGCGCTGGGGGGTTCGTGCCGGGATTGCATCACAGCCCACCCAAGTATTCCCTCCAGTCCTCTGGTGGGGAAACTGAGGCTGCAGATGGGAAATAGCCAGCACCCTCCTCCCCTCTAGTTTGCGACATGCATGAGCCAAACCCCGGTGTGGGCCCTCCAAGCCACGTTGCAGGAATGTGTCCTGTGAACATGGAGTTTCCTCCAGATTGTCTTGTTAGAGCACACCATCAAAACTAATGAGAAAAGAGGGTTTCCTCACGAGGGCGCATCCCTAGAGAACGGGGAGGAGAGTCTCCTGTGCCATGATCCAGGGTTTCTTTTTGGTTTAATGAACAAGAGCACACAGGCCACATTAAATGGTGTTTTTTAAATCTCATCCCAAAACAATAAAAACAGGAGATCCCGGTAGACACAGGAGTGTTCAAGAAAAAAAAAAATTACATAATGGGCTAAGAACAGCGCTGCATTTGACATACAAGTGAGCTTTGCTGGCAGCCACACAATGCTGGCCTCTTCTCCCTGTATGCTCTCGTGAGCCGGCTTTCCTCAGCTACTGGGAACAGGACGTGATTTTTCTTACGCTGCGTTGAATGCAAGGAATTTGTTTGTTTATTTTCATTCATTTCCTATGGATACAGGCAGATGTGTAAGTTGAGCTTTAACTCACAAAAGTGCCCACGGATGCGTTGATGTGTTTTAAGCCGGGGGCTGCACAGAGGCCTTGCTGCGGCTGTGTCTGCTCCATCCTGAACCGATGATTACAGCCCCAGAGAACCTGATATTAAGCTGCTCTTTGAGTCTTATCCAGGCATAATGTGCTGCTCTGTTGAAAGGCTGGCGCTGGGAGAAGACGCAGAGGGCGTCACCACAGCCATTACGAGGCCATCATGCAGCCAAACCCACACTTTCCGCAGCCAGCGGCAGGCAGCCCGGTGAAGGGGGCGATTAGAAATCAGGCCCAGCCCTCCACGGTAACAAGCTCAGAGAAAGCCTATTCGGGGACAGCTTTTGCAGACAGGGGCAGCCCGTCACACTCTGAAGAGCAGAGACTTTGTGCTCGTTTAAAAACGTCAACTGCTTTGGGTGAACTGGCAGCAGGGGCATGGGCACAGCGTCCCTCGGGCGAGGCAGGCACCTTCCACCCTCATAAGACCCATCGTACATCCCTCTCGGCCCCCCAGGGAATGGAGTCAGGCTGGCTGAGCCAGCATTTGTCTCCCCACCTGTCATTCTTTTGGGGTGCAACCTTGCTCTTTTCTCTATGTGCTCTGAACCTTTTCCTACGCGGGGCAGGGTGCTTTGAGCCTCGCCTGGGAGGCCTTAATGAAGTTTTATGGCAAGACCCTAAAACTCAAGCAGCGGAGAGAGAGGTGCCCTAAAGATGGGCTTCTGGTGTCAAAGGCAGATGCGGCAGAGGCCAGCTCTTGCTGTGTCTTCCTTACCCAGGAACTCTGGGAGTTTCTCGTGAGCCTACGCAAAGCAGTGCTGCCCCAGGGAAGCCCCTGGCGGCTCAGGCTTCCATGGAGTCCATGTCCACCTGAAAGGTACAAAAGGCAGTTGAGCAAGAGTGACGTAGCACCTTGCAGCGCCATGCCGCATGCTGCCAGTCAGGGTTGGCTTTGGAGGAACATGCCACATTCTAGTCATTTGTCTCCCATACACAGTGCACCTGTCGCTGTTCAGGGACAAAAAGCATTTCTGATCGCCAGGCTGACATGGAGGTCACAGAAGGTTTGCTCCAAAGTACATCAGTGAGGGCAATTAAAAACTAAGTCCCACTGGCCACTCTAGATTTAACCAACCAAGAAAGGAACCCGATGATAACAATGGCCGACCACTTGGATAGACAAATCAGCATGAAGATAAGAGTGCATTCCAGTGACATCAACCCTTTGCTGTGATTAGCCCAGGCAGGGACGGCGGCAGTGGGGGGGCCCGGATTGCCACTGGGATATGCCAACCCTTGTCGTGATTAGCCCGGGCAGGGACGGCGGTAGTTGGGGGGGGTCAGGTTGCCACTAGGATACGCCAGCCCTTGTTGTGATTAGCCCGGGCAGGGACGGTGGCAGTGGAGGGGCCCTGGTTGCCACTGGGATACGGCAACCCTTGTCGTGATTAGCCCGGGCAAGGACGGCGGCAGTGGGGGGCCGGGCTGCCACTGGGATGCGCCAACCCTTGTCGTGATTAGCCCGGGCAGGGATGGCAGCAGTGGAGGGGCCCGGGTTGCCACTGGGATATGCCAACCCTTGTCGTGATCAGCCCGGGCAGGGACGGCGGTAGTTGGGGGTGGTCAGGTTGCCACTGGGATACGCCAGCCCTTGTTGTGATTAGCCTGGGCAGGGACGGTGGCAGTGGAGGGGCCTGGGTTGCCACTGGGATACGGCAACGCTTGTCGTGATTAGCCAGGGCAAGGACGGCAGCAGTGGGGCGGGGGGGGGGGTGCGGGCTGCCGCTGGGATGTGCCAACCCTTGTCGTGATCAGCCCGGGCAGGGATGGCAGCAGTGGAGGGGCCCGGGTTGCCACTGGGATACGCCAACCCTTTGCTGTGATTAGCCCGGGCAGGGACAGCAGCATGGGGAGGCCCGGGTTGCCACTGGGATGTGGGTGGGCTGTGTTTTGTGTGTGATGTTGATTCACTTAGCAACTGTCCTTGACCCCAAACTAAATACCACATATGCCACTTTGTATTCTTTCCCCATCTTTTCTGGCGTAGGACGAGAACCGAGCTTTGGTGTGCCTGCGTCTGCATTCTGTCCAAGGATGCCAAAGCAGATGTTTACACTCTGAGATTTATCCGTGGAATATGCAGTGTGACTCACGGTAAAATTGCAGAATGAGATAAATGGGCTGAAACCTGGCTCAAAGGTGGGTTCTAAGGTTCAGCTGGAGTTTTTCAGTGTTACTATTTATAGTGGTGAATCTGAACTCTCGGCCACGTCCCAGAGCAAGGAGCAGTCCCCTGTGAGCCCACAACTGTGTGATCACAGCAACAGGACATGCTCAGAGGGAATTTGTCCAACCTGACGCCCTCATGGAAGCCAGTTCCCTCCTGTCTTAAACTGTTCAATTTTTGGTTTTTAGATCCAGGAATCTTATTATGCAGAGCATCTTTTTTATACGCCTATTTGACTTTTGTGATACACTTTTAATGTCATTTAAAAATTGGGCTTCAGGGTTGCTTTTGGCCAGGTAGGGTGGCTTATGCCTGTAATCCTAGCACTTTTGGGAGGATGAGGCGGGCAGATCACCTGGGGTCAGGAGTTCGAGACCAGCATGGCCAACATGGTAAAACCCCATCTCTATTAAAAATACAAAAATTAGCCAGGTGTGGTGGTACATGCCTGTAATTCCCAGCTACTCAGGAGGCTGAAGCAGAAGAATCACTTGAACTGGGAGGCGGCGGAGGTTGCAGTGAGCTGAGATAGCACCATTGCACTCCAGCCTGGGTGACAGAGCAAGACTCTGTCTCAAAAAAATAAAAATAAAATAATAAAAATTGGGCTTCAGAAGGGCAAATCTCAACATTTTAGAATCAGTTTCTGGTGCAGCTGAAGGAAGCACAGAGTTGCTGTCTCAAAGCATGGATGTCCCCACTGGGTTCCTGCTGGAGCTCCCAGGCATCTCAGAGCTGCTGTCCCAAATCACTCCAGAGCTTCCTGCTGCCCGAGGTCTGTCCCTGCTCCTCCCTGAGTCACTCCCCTTCTCTGTGGCTCAGCACCTAGCTGTCCCCTCGACCTCCTTCTCAAGCCGCCACTAGATCCTGGAGCAGCGAGGGTGCCATCCTGTCTCGCTGACCCTTACAAAATTCCCCAATCTGTCTATGGAGATGGCCTACCCACAGCCCTCCTCCACGTCTTCCACAGAAGTTGTTTAAAAACGCGATGAGTTTCCTTGTGAAACACGCCCAGAGGCCGAGTCAGAGCGGAGTCCCCTGCATGGCCCTCCCCTGGCTGTTGTGTTCCCTCTTGTACTGTACCCCGTTTTCTGGGCCCAACCGTGGGGACCCCTCTCACCCTCTCCCGCGCGGGACTTGCTCTCTGGCCTGAGGGCTTTCGGACACTCGTCCTCCACCCACCTCCTAATTCACCACTAACCACATCTTAGGTTTCTCTTTCCTGAGGGGATGGCCCTCCCCTGAAGGAGGCTCCCACTGTAACTCGGGCCTCCCTCTACCCCGGGGAGGTGGGGGCCTGACCTGGTGCATCTGAGAGGAACGCTGGGCATGTCTATCCTGGCCCTCCTTTCTCCTGGGAGTGAGGAGCCCAGGAAGCATGACCTCCCAACTCCATCACACCACAGGGGCTGAGGCCACGTGGGCACAGCTGCCACGGCTACACTCTGGGGCTCAGGGAGCAGGCACCTGGCTCGTACAGAGGGAGTCCTGCAGCCTGGGCTTGCTAGTGACTACCTTACTTTGCTGAAGCTGCGATAACAAAACATCTCAGACTGAGTGATTGTTAAACACCAGAAACGTGTTGCTCACCATTCTAGAAGCTGAGAAGTCCAAGATCAAGGTGCTGGCAGATTCCGTGTCTGGTAAGGGCTTTTTCTGCTTTGTGAGTGGTGCCTCTTTTATAAGTCATTAATCCCATTTATGCAGGCTCTGTCCTCCTGACCTAATCCCCTCCCAAAGCTCCACCTCTCAATACTATGGCATTGGAGGCTAGGTTTCAGCACAGAAACTGGGTAGAGCTGGAACCTTGGCCTCCATCCTTATAAAGGTGCTCAGATTCTGGGTGTGACTTCCTCAGAGAGCCTGGACATGTTCAAATGGCTCCTCCGTTTGGGGGTGGTTTCCCCCATGCTGTCCTTGTGATAGTGAGTTCTCACCAGATCCGATGGTTTTATACAGTTCCTCCTTCACACGCTCTCTCTCACCTGCCACAGGGTGAGATGTGCCTGCTTCCCCTTGCGCCATGATTGTAAGTTTCCTGAGGCCTCCCCAGCCATGTGGAACTGTGTCGATTAAACCTCCTTTGTTTATAAATTACCCAGTCTCGGACCGCTCTTTCCAGCAGTGTGAGAATGGACTAAAGCAGACAGGGAGCATGTCTCCTCTGTTCAGGACTGACACAGGGTGCCCGAGCTGGCACCAGCCGCAACACCCAGAGGCCTCCACGCGAACTCCGCTAGCCGTCTGCCCTTTCCTAGCTCAGAGCCTTTGTGTGTGTGGCTCCTCCCATCCTAGATGCCTTTCCCACCTCTGTGCCCATTCACACGTGCAGGACCCACCTGGCCCTGTACCCAGCACAAGCCTTCTCAGCGTCCTGCTCTCAGAGCTGAGGGCCCACGGGGAATGGGGCCTGCCCACTGTGTGGGGCCTGGAGTCTGCCTTTGTAACGCTGTCTTCCTCTGTTCCATTAGGGTTCCAAAGACAGATCATGGCTAAGGAAGAGATCCTGGAGAAGGCAGAGCTGTTCCCCTTATGGTGATGGCGATGATGATGAGGTGACGATGACGGTGATAGTGATGACGGAGATGGTGTGAACCGTCCTGTACTGAGCACGTGTCTGTTTTGGGTGCAGGATAAGTGCCTTACACATGTGTTCTCTCTTTGCTCTGCTCG
Organism: Pan troglodytes; assembly: GCF_028858775.2. NCBI lineage: Eukaryota > Metazoa > Chordata > Mammalia > Primates > Hominidae > Pan > Pan troglodytes. Next base: position 117,534,705 of record NC_072412.2, on the reverse strand, counting down.
TCTGCAGCTGTAGAAGGATGACTGATGTGTGGGGAAGTTAGACGGCTACGTGCGAGACCGGCAGCTGGAATGCGGCAGGATGCCATGGCAACCGACCTCTGAACCCAACCCACGTTTCCGACGGGCCCCGGCTCTGTTGGGAAATGCCAAATGTCCATGCAGAGGGTGGACCGTGAGGGATGCGCAGGCCTTTTTGATGTGCACTGGGCAGGGACCACCTGTTGACTTGTTCAAGTAGAAGTGTGAGTTGGCACAAGCCCAGATTCACTTTTCTGTGTCCTCTTTCACTTTCATCTGCGTGTGTTGGGTTTATACATATGCATGCACGTGTGTGTACATGTATGCATGGATAAATGCACATGGGTGTATTCATGTGCATGTGTGTACATATGTATATGCTCCCATGTGGGTGTACACACAGTACACATATGCATTTGTGCATGCATGTGCATGTACATCTGTATACACTCCCACATGGATGTACACACATGTATTTGTGCATACGTGTGCATGTACATGTTAGGGTTTATGTATACACTCCCATGCGGGTGTATACACATGTATTTTTGCATGTACATATGTATATGCTCCCACGCGGGTGTACACACATGCATTTGTGCATGTACATCTGTATATACTCACACACGGGTGTACACACAGGCATTTGTGCATGTACATATGTATACGCTCTCATGCGGGTGCACACACATGCATTTGTGCATGTACATATGTATATACTCCCACGCAGGTGTATACACACACATGCATTTGTGCATGTACATATGTATACACTCCCACGTGGGTGTACACACGTGCATTTGTGCGTACGTGTGCATGTACATCTGTATACGCTCCCACGTGGGTGTACACACATGTATTTGTGCAGGTACATATGTATATACTCCCACACAGGTGTACACACATGCATTTGTGTGTACATGTGTATGTACTTATGTATATGCTCCCACGTGGGTGTACACACATGCATTTGTGCGTACGTGTTCATGTACATGTGTATACGCTCCCACGCGGGTGTACAGACATGCATTTGTGCATATGTGTGCATGTACATGTGTATGTATGTGTGTGCACATTCACAGATTCATGTTCATATGTGCACATGTGTATAGACATATCGTTCATATTTCCCCACGAAAAAGACACAATCTGCTTACAGAAGCCTTTCCTTGTCTGTCACATATTTCCTCTAGCCCTTAGTTTCTAACTCTTTTTTTTTCTCCTTTTCCTTTTTTAGAGTGAGGTCTAGTGAGCATGTATTGAACTGGTCAGATCTCAAGCGCTACCATTCAATGAGTTCTGACCAGTGCTCGTTTGTGAGTACCCCACATCCTGAGCAAGCTACAGAGCATTCCATCACCCCAGAAGGCAGCTTGTGCCCTCCTGTCACCCCCACCTGGTGCCCCATCACATGTCTGTGCTCTTCTGTCGAGTTGATTTAACTTCGCCTGGGGTTCTCCGGCATTCATCTCCTTTGGAGTTTCTGCCATTCTCCAGGGTCTGATGTTGTTTTCGCTCCCAAGACTTACTTCTAAATTCACATTAAAAAGTCTTCATTTCACACAAGAGGGGCCAGAAACATCTCTCTGTTGTTCTCTTGCTCTTAAGACCCACGGCCACAGGCCACTTCTGTCCTCCTAGAAGCTGGTCGCAGGTTGAGCAGGGATCAGAAAGCTGCATCAAGTTGACCCAGTCACTCACATTTAATATTAGGTTGGTGGAAAAGTAATTGCGGGTTTTGCTACTTTTTTTAAGTGACAAAAACGCAATTTATTTTGCAACAGCCTATTAGTATTTACTGTCCTAAGCTTTTTGTACCTGTCAAACCTCAGGATACACCTGCGGATCCACACAGCCAGCACCCTCATTTAGAGATGAAGAGACTGATGTTCAGAGTGGTTCAGAGAGTCAGATGATCTGCCTGGAGTGGCCCACGGGCGAGTGCCGGAGGCCGGCTAGACAGCAGGACGGAGTCACCCTGGAGTGCTGCTCTCTAGCCAGATCATTCCCTTCGCTCCCGGAGCGTGGGAGAGGCCGCCTCTGGCTGCTTTTGTGCAGCGTAGAATGATGTCTTTTGTCACGGTCTCTGGGAAGCTGGAGAAGGTGCACGCCCTTCAGGACCCCCATCGAGCCCCAGGCCTCCGGATTTCCTCTTCCTAAGTCTCTCCTGGGGTGTTCTGTAGTCTTTTCCTGCTCCTAAGACCCTCCTGCTACCACCCCCTCTCCGCGACTTCTCACTTTTCCTGCTCTTCCAGTCACCCAGGTCTGCTTCCTCTCCCTGCCCATGAGCCAGCCTTGCCCGGAACCCGGGGTGATGACTCCCAGTGGGTGCTACTCAGTCCCTCAGGCCCCCGGCAGGTGGTTCTCCTGCGCCCATGGCTCCAGGGCTGGGGTCCCCGGCCCCCCAACTCCCTCCCTGGCCTTCTCTGTGGTCCCCTCCCTTCCCACTCCCTCACTGTCGCTGCTCCCAGCCCCTGGGGCAGAACCAGACCCTTCTCCTTCCACAGCACCGCCACCCCCCAACAGCTCGGGCTGCCCCTCCAGACTCGTGGTGTCCGTGAACTACCTGACGGCCGACTGCTCCCAGACCTACACCCCAGGCCGGCGTCCCCGTGCTCCAGCCTCGAGGGGTTCCAGCCGCTCTCTGGGCATTTGCACCGAGACGCCAGGGAGACACCGCATCTCCCCCAAGGTTCCTGTCTCAGTGAACGGCTCCGGCCCAGAACCCTACTCGGCTTTCTTCCCTCCCCTTCTTCCTAACCTACTTCTAACCACTCGCTGTGGCTTACTCATCTCAATCCCAAACGGCTCTCAAAAGAGGCTTCTGGTTTGCCTGCCCTTCGCCATGGGAGTGGGGAGCCACCGTCCCTCCCACAGCCCTCCAGCGGCCTCCGGGCGCCCACCGGGCCCCTCACCCGAGGCTTCTCGATGGGACAGGCTGTGCTGTTCTCCGAGAAACGCACATTCTCTGGCTGTCACGAGGGTCGTTAGAAAACAAGTCACTTCCGCCAGCAGCGCAACTGTGCAGGAATGTGATCCCCTCCCGACGCGGCTAAGAATAACGTGCCTCGTTAGCGCATTCAAAACAGCGGCACGAAATTAACACGGGGCGCGCTAACAACCACGTTGGCAGCTCAGCGTGGGGTCGCTTTTCCTCCCATGCAACTCCATGGGAATTCTTAAACGCCCTTTCTCCCAGAGCAGCAGAGGCGCGGGGCGGGCCCCTCTGGAGTGAGCAACATGCTCTTATTCTAATTATGCTGGTAATTAGAGCGCAGGTCTTTGAACCTCAACCAGCCACGTTCCCGCCTCCAGGACTCACGCAGGATGAGAAGCGGGTCTGAAGGTTTCCTGCTGCCCAAGGCTGTTGGCTGCTGCTGTGAAGGGACTTTAAAAAATAAACCCACCTGTGGATTTGTGTTTGTTGTTTGCTTGTTTCCTTGCCTCGTCATAAATTGCTGGTGTCCAAATCACTGTTTTGTGTTCTGTATATATTGAAGCAAACGGCAAAGAGGCTTTCCCTCTTTTTCATTGTGATTTGAATTTTGTGGCATGCGAGGGCTGACATTTCATTATTTCCACTAAAGCTTGGAATCGGAGACCAGTGATCTAAAGGAACAGTATAGGGAGTGCATTTGTTTTGTTCTCTGAGGTCTGCATTTGTCTGTGCATTTGAATAGGGCGTATGTCTTTGGTTGGGCAATGAATTCCTCCATATCAAAATTTTCAAATATAAACTGAGCCAAATAATCGAGCTGATTTACAAAGCGATTTCTGCAGAATGAATGATAGCCTCAAGTAATTGCCAGAGTAAGTCCCGCAAACCTTACGTTTATGACAAGAATGAATTCATCCATTTTGAGGAGTGAGGGTAAATAAATACTCCAGGCTCTGAACAAACCAGGGAAAGACCTGGGTGTGGAAATCCAATCTTTTGCCATCACTGTCAAAAAATATATTGAGAGTGTGCTATAAGCACGGTGCTGAGCCACATACTTTGGGTGATAAGAGATGTCAAAGGCCTCTGTGCTCTGTGATCCCCTAGCCAGTGAAACACAAGTGCACATACCTGTATATTGAATGTCAGGATGCCTGTGCCAACTGTGGTAGGTAACCAATGTATAGCCCAGGGCTCACAGGGTGACAGAGGAAGGGGTCTCTTTCCAGCCCCAGGAAGATCTTGCTTATCTATCTTGCTCTACCTGACTTTTTTTTTTTAATGTCCTTATTAAAAAATAATAATTCTTAAGATTATCCCATTATGTCTATTTTCTGTTATATCTAAGCTATATAAAATTCTCTAGCCAAATATTTGGAAAAAAAAAAGCTTCTAAAATGCTTCTTTATTGAAGGAACAAATAGAAAACCCAGGGTTGGAAAAATTAACCCTAAAATCAGAAACAGTTCAGAACTGCAATCAACCAAATGTAGGTTAAAGGCAGGATCTTTAAGAACAGTGAGAACACTCAGCCTCCCTCAGCAAAAATGGGAGACTTCTTGGTTCCAGACATTTAAGACCTTAGACATTTTTGTCTAATCATTAGTGACCACTAAGATAACTGAGCAGAGACTTCATTGGCCACACATGATTTTAAAAATTATAGACTTTATAAAATTTGTTTAGGAAATTTACTAAACAAAGAATAACAACCAGCCTGGAGGAAGGGGAAGAATCTGATTTCCAGAGTTGGCGCATTATATTACATAAAATGTCCAGCTCTCAACAAAAAGCTGTGGGACAAGGAAAGAGACAAGAAAGTGTGACCCACACACAAAGAAAGATATTTGATACAAATTATCCCCGGGGAAGCCCAGACATTGAACTTTTTAGACAAAGCCTTTATTTAAATCTTCTATTGTTAATATGCTCAAAGAACCAATGGAAAGTATGAAAACAATGTCTCACTAAATCAAAAATATCAATACAGAGGCAGAAATTATAAGAAAATAACCAAATAGAAAGTCTGGAGCTAAAAACTACAGTAACTGAAATTAAAAATTCACCAGAAGGAACCAATAGCAGATTTTAGTAAGGTTAAAGAATCGGCAAACTTAGAGATACATCAACTGAGATTATTCATTCTGAGAAACAGAAGAAAGAAAATGAAGGGAAATAAAGAGAGCCTCAGAAACCTGTGGGAAATGATCAAATAAATAAACATATGTGTAATGGGAGTCTCAGAATGAAAGGAAAGACAAAAAGGGAAAGAAAGACTATTTGAAGAAATAATGGCAAAAAACTTCCCAAATTGAATAAAAAACATTAATCTATATAACCAAGGAGCTCTCTGAATTCCAAGTAGGGTATCTTTTGACAAAGACAAATTTTCAAAGAAACTCTTGAAAGCAGCAACAGGGAAGTGCTTCATGACATACGAGGGATTCTCGATAAGAGCCACAGCTGGTTTTACATTAGAAACTATAAAGGCAAGAAGGCAGTGGAGTAACATTTACAAAATGCTGAAAGAAAAGAAAGTCAAGTAAGAGTTCCGTATCCAGCAAAACTGTTCTTCAAAAATGAAGGAGAAATTAAGACATTTCCAAATAAACAAAAACCTGAGAGACTTTCACTATCAGATCTGCCCCACAAGAAATACTAGAATCTTTCAGGCTGGAATGAAAGAACATTAGACTGTAACTCACATCCAAATAAAGAATTTTTTTCTAAAATACCACCAGTAAATGTAATATAGCTAAATATAAAACACAGCATAAAAGTATTTTTTGTTTGTACCTTTCTTCTCCTATCTGATTTAAAAGGAAATAGCATAAAGCAACAATTATAGATCTGTGATGATAGACATGCATTCTGTAAAGATGCCAATTATAGGATAATAACAGCATAAATGGGGGAGGATAAAGCTACAGAGGAGTAAAGTCTTGTGTACAATTAGAATTAAATTGGTATTAATCCAAACTAGATGATTTTAAGATACTAATGGTAATCCTCAGTCAACTACTAAGAAAATAACTCAATAACTCAAACAATATACTAAAAGAAACAAGGGACTTAAAATTGTACACTAGAAAATATACATTTAGCACAAAGGGAAACAGTAATGATAAGATATGGGAACCCAAAAGACATAAGGCGTATAGAAAGCAATTAGCAAAATGGCAGATGTAAACCAGACCTTATAAATAACTACATAAAATATGAATGAATTAAATGCTCTAGTCAAAAGATAGATATTGGCAGGATGAATAAAAATGGCATGATTCAACTATATGCTGTCTGCAGTGATATACTTTATTTCAAATGACATAAGTAGGTTGAAAGTGAAGGGATGGATAAAGATATACTGTGCAAACAATAACCAAAAATGAGCTGGCATAGCTATACTAAAATAAACTTTGAGACAAAGCTGCTACTAAAGACAAAGTAGGACAATTTTAATGATAAAAGATCAATCTATCAAGAAGATATAACAACTATAAACAATATGCATTTAAAAACAGAGGCTAAAATACACGAAGCAACAACTGACAGAATTGAAGGTAGAAATAGTTAATAATAATACTCAAATACTTCAGTATCTGACTTTTAATAATGAATGGAACGATTACACTTAAGATCAATTGATAAATAGAAAGTCTACAAAACACTATATATCAACTAAACCTAAACAATACATACATAACATTTTATCCAACAGTAGAATACACACTCTTCTCAAGTAAACATGGAACATTCTCCAGAATAGACTAAATGTTAGGCCATACTGTATTCAGTAATTCTAAATTTATTGATGAAAAATTTTTTTAAAGGATTTAAATTTAAATTTAAAATTCAATAAATTTAAAATGATTAAGATAATAAAGAGTATGATTTCTGATCACAATGCAATGAAACTAGAAATCAATAATGGAAGGAAATCTGGGAAAATTAAAAGGTGGAAATAAATTTACATCCTCCTAAATAACCCATGAGTCAAAGAAGAAATCACAAAGGAAATTAGGAAGTACATTGAGATGATGGAAAACAAGGACACAGCATAACAAAACTTACGGGATGCAACTAAGCCAGTGCTTTTCAGAGTATTTATAGCTGTATGTACCTTTTTTAAAAAAATAAAAATTTCAAATCAGTAAGCTAACGCTCTTAAGACATTGAAAAATGAAGAGCAAAATAAATCTAAAGCAAGCAAAAGGAAGAAAATAGTAAAGATGAGAGTAGATAGAAACAAATAAAATCAGGAATTAAAACCAATAGAGAAAAATCAACAAAAGCAAAAGCTTTTCTCTTTTCAAAGATCAATAACATTGATACCCTTTAGACTGTGAAGAAAAAGAAGATACAAATGACTAAAATCAGGAATGAAGAAAGGAATAATACTCCTAACAGAAATAAAAAGGATTACAAGTGAATGCTATGAACAGTTACATGCCAATGAATTAGATAACTTAGATAAAAGGTGCAAATGCCTAGAAAGAAATAAGCTACTGAAACTGACTCAAGAAAAAATTAAAAATCTGAATAGACCTGTAACAAGAGATTTAATTGCTAATCAAATAATTTCCCACAAAGACCAAATAATTTCAATGGTAAATATTACCAAATATTTAAAGAATTATGAATACTTTTTCTTTATAAACTCTTCAAAAAACAGAAGAGAAGGGAATAATTCTTAACTCTTTACATTAAGCTAGTATTACTGTGATCCCAAAGCCAGGCAAAGACATCACAAGAAAAGTGAATACATATGAAAATTGATCATGCTAATAAAATAAAGAATAAATGCCACATGGTTAACTCACAAGATAAATCATTTGACAAATCCCAACATCCTTTGCTGATAAAAAACAATCAACAAATTATGAATAGAAAGGAACTTTCTCAACCTCAGAGAAGACATATATAAAAATCCACAGTTAATATCATGTATAATAATGACATACTGAAATATTTTCTACTAAAATCAGGAACAAGACAAAAAAAGAAGTGCTTTTAAGAATTTTATTCAACATTGTACTGGATATTCTAGCCAGAGCAATTAGGTAAGGGGAGAAAAGCATTCAGATTGTAAAGAAAGAAGTAAAACCATCTCTATTCACAAATGACCTAACTGTGCCTATATGATATCCCCAAAATCCACACACGCAAAAATTAGTATAAACAAGTTCTGCCCTGTTTCAAGATACAAGCAAATATCAATTTTATTTCTATATACTACTAATGAGCTGTCTAAAAATAAAATTCAAAACTAATTACATTTACAATAGCATAAAAATTTAACAAAATAAATGCAAAACTTGTACACTAAGAACTATAAAATGTTACTGAAAACAATTAAAGAAGACCTAAAAAAATAAAAAGACATTCGCTGTTTACAGAACAAGAGACTGAATAATATTAAGATGGGAATATGCCCCAGATTTGATGCTATCAAAATCCCAGCTGGCTTTTTTGTAGACATTTTAAGGTAAGCCTAAAATGTATATGGAAATGCAAGGGACCCAAAACTGCCAAGACGATCTTGTAAAATAAGTTGGATGATTCATTTCTTGATTTCAAAACTTACTACAAAGCTAAAATAAACAAGGCAGTGTCATCTGAGCATAAGAATAGACTCATAGATCAATGGAGGAGAAGAACTGAGAGTCCAAAAATCAACCATCACACTTACAGTCAATCAATTTTCGATCAAGGTGCCAAGACAATTCAATGGGCAAAGAGTTGTGTTTTCAACAAATCGTGCTGGGACGATTGGATACCCAATGCAAACAAATAAAGTTGGACCTTTACCTGATACCCTATACAAAGTTTAACTGAAAATGGATCAAAGACTTAAATGTAAGTGCTAAAACTGCAAAACTCTTGGAAGAAAACTTAGGCACAGAACTTCATGACCTTGAAGTAGGCAATGGTTCTTAAATATGGCACCAAAAACACAAGCAACAAAATAAAAAGAAATAGATAAACTGGATATTATTGAAATTATAACCTTTTGTCCTTCACAGCGACAACACCAAGAAAGTGAAAAGACAAATCTACAGGATGGGAGATTTTCAAATTATATGCCTGACATAGGTCTAGTAACCAGAATATGAAAGGTACTCTTACAACTCAACAATAAAAAGACCAGTCACCTAATTTATAAAATGGTCAAAGGATTTGAATAGAACATCCTCAAAGACAATATAGAAATGGCCAATAAATGTAGGCAGATGTATTCAACATCATAAGTCATCGGGGAAATGCATATCAAATCCACAATGAGATATTGCTTCATACGTGCCAGCTTACTATGATCAAAAAGATAGTAAGTGTTGATGAGGGTATGGAAAGTTGGAACTCCAATTCTTGTCTGGTGGAAATACAGAATGTGGCAGCTGCTATGGAAAGCAGTGTGAAAGTTCCCCAAAACTTAAACATGGGGTCACCATATGACCCAGAAATGTTACTTATATACTCAAGAGGATTAGAAACATACACAAAAATTTGTACGCATATATTTACAGGAGCGTTATTCATAACCAAAAAGTAAAAACAATCCAAAGCTCTATCAATTGATGAGTGAATAAACCATCTTCCAATGTGAATTCACCATTTTGCATTCCCACCAGCAGTGTGTTCCCGTTGCTCTCATCCCCACCAACATGTGCTGTGGTCATTTTGCTTCTTTTCTAGACATTCTGAAGGGTGCCTAGTGGTTTGTTGTTGTGGTTTTATTTTGCATTTCTGTGATGACTAATGACGCTGAGCTTTTGAGATGGAGTCTCACCTTTGTTGCCCAGGCTGGAGTTGCAATGGTGCAATCTCGGCTCACTGCAACCTCCACCTCCTGGGTTCAAGCAATTCTCCTGCCTCAGCCTCGCAAGTAGCTGGGATTATAGATGCCCACCTGGCTAATTTTTTTTTTTGTATATTTAGTAGAGACGGGGTTTCACCGTGGTGGGCAGGCTGGTCCCAAACTCCTGACCTCAGGTGTTGCGCCTTGGCCTCCCAAAGTGCTAGGATTACAGGTGTGAGCCACCGTGCCCCCGGCCCGATGTTGAGCATTTTATGTGCTTATTTGCCATAGTAAAATAGGTTTAGTTTTTGCCCATTTTTTAATTGGTTGTTTACTACTTATTGTTGAGTTTTGACTGTTCTTTAGGTATTCTGAATATAAGTCCTTTGTCAGATAAATAATTTGCAAATACTTTCTCCTAGCCTTTGGCTTTTCTCTTAACAGAATCTTCCATACAGCAAAATCTTTTAGTCTGGATAAAGTCTAATTTATATTCTTTGTTTAAAACATCTTGTTTCGGGTGCTACTGCCAAGACTTATTTCTTTGCCTAAGATCATGAATATTTTCTCCTATCTTTTCTTCTAATAGGTGTGCCCTTACCATACAAGACAGCAATCCCACTCCTGATATTTATCGAAGTGAAATGAAAACTTGTTTGCACAAAGACCTATACATGAATGTGTACAGTAGCTCTTGCCATAATTACCAAAAGTTAGTCACCAGCCGAATGTTCCTCAGTTGCGGAATGTGTATCTCACCGCACCACGGAATGCTGAGCAGCACATAAGCACCAACATGGTGACCCTCAAGTGTTTTATGATGAGAGAAGGTAGGCTGGGCACGGTGGCTCACACCTGTCATCCCAGTACTTTGGGAGGCTGAGGTCGGTGGATGGCTCGAGCTCAGGCATTTGAGACCAGCCTGGACAACATGGTGAGACCCTGTCTGTACGGAAAATACAAAAAGTAGCCAGTCATGGTGGTGCGTGCCTGTGGTCCCAGCTACTCAGGAGGCTGAGGTGGGAGGATGGCTTGAGTCTGGGAGGTCAAGACTGCAGTGAGCTGAGATCATGCCACCGCACTCCAGCCCGGGTGACAGAGCAAGACCCTGCCTCAAAAAAAAAAAAAAGTCTCCAAATGTTACATATTGTACTATTCCATTCATATGTCATTCTGGAAAAGAAGTGATCTATGGTTATCGGGATTCAGGGTAAAGGGAGGTGTGGCACGAAGCTCTACTGGGGGGTGGTTTCGAGGTGTGGTGAAAGGGTTCTGCATCTTGGTGTGGTGGTGGGTACATGACCATACATATGGGCCAAAACTCACATAACTGTACACCAAAAAGGGTGAGTTTTATTATACGTAAATTGAAAATAAAAATTTTAAAAACTAAGGAAGGAAAAGTATTCAGAGATGAACAGTGATGTGTTGATCAATGGATTGCTATAAATATTGAAATACTTCCCTTAGGTTATTTCACTTATTAAGATGCTAACTCTTCAATGGCAGCAATGAACTATTACTAATCTCTGTGTGCTTGAACCTCACGTATTGCCTGGCCCATAGTAGCTACTCAAGTGTGCTGAATGAATCTTACTACTCTTCTTATTTTCAACCTGCACTGTTTCTTGGTGGCTGTAGTGATTATGTTTGGTCTCTATGAACTTCTATGTGTGAGAAAGTTTGTATGCATTTTGAAACTAGCGAGGATAATGTTAATGTGGTTTTATATTTTTTCTACTGCTTAGTCAACCTTGCTTTCCACTGATTCATATTGTTGTTATTATTACATATAATATGAGGAGGTTATTTTTCAAGACCTGATACTATCTTTATTAAATTTGTTCTGATTTGAACAGTAGTACTTTTGATTATTGCCTGAATTCCAGGGTTTCTGTAAGCTATGTTACTTTTGTTTTGTTAGCACTACTTAGACACCGCATATTATCAGTGCTTTCATATTGGCAGTGCAATATGCTGCATTTCAAAAATCTATGAATACATGAGCTGAGCTCAGGGATATTTTAGATATTAGCATGAACAAGGAAGCGTCATTGGTTTTCTATCTCCACTGATGCGGTGTCACTCTGCACATAACTCATTTACCATTTCTCAGCAGCAGCAACATTTTATCCCATGAAGATCTCCAGCCTCTCTGGATGACAGACTTGGGTAGCAGGAAGAACTCTGTGTGGGGGCTGCACCTCCCACCATCGGGCCCAGAGTGTATTTCTATACCACTCTCTGCATGGGTGGTATAGAATGAATATTTTTGATGAATTGGAATCCAGGTCCCATTCTCATGAATTTCAAGGAAGGAGTACTTCATGGAACAGTTAGTGCATCCAGAATTGTAACTGTGGGCACGACACCATCCTCAAGACCAGTGCTTCTCAATGGTAGGTGAGTGTGGATGCCTTTCAGACCCTCCGGGGCCCTTCACTAACTCCAGATTCCACCTGTTCCCAGGGACCCTGGGACCCACTGCCAGAGCCTGCAGCAGCTCCTCAGCTCACTTCCACTGTCTCCCATGAGGGCAGATGGGGTAGGCAAGTAGTCCAGGCGTCTCCAAAGGGGTTGGGTGGTTTAATTTAAAAATGAATGATCTTTGTGCTAAATCCATGTCCTCTGCTCAGTGCTCTTCTCGCCCTGGCACCTGACTCTCCCAACGCTCTCTGCTCCGAGCGCGCCTTTCCATCCTGAGTCTGAGACGCTGCTCTATGCAGGTGCTTCCACTTCTCCTGCCTGCCTCCCATGGTCTGGCATGGTCCTTACCCGCTTCCCAGGAGTGTTGAGGCCACACAAGCATGTCCCAAACACTTCCTGTGTTAGTGATGCCTGGTTTCTGTTTTCAGAGCCCAGTTCTCTCCTGGGCCTCAGATGGGGAGGGACAGCTGCCTCCTGGGCATGGATGAGCCGCACAGGGTCCACCCGAAACCTTCACCTTCCGGAGACCCCGCCCTTCCATGTGCCCCGGGACAACGAGCCCCCTTGTCTCCACTTAATCCATCAATTTGGAAAACTCGGCAATTCTTGATTTTTCCCTTTTCCTAATCTCATATGCTCAATTGATCAACCATCCTATGGATTCTGCTTCAAAAATACCTTTTTTTTATAGTACTGCAGCCCACAAACTCCTTAAAATTATGGGTTCTGTAATCGTGTGTTATGCATTACGAGTTCTGTAGTCATGTTATGCTATGCTATTGAAGGCTTTGGAAGTCTGTCTCGTGTGTGTCCATGCACGTTTTTTGAGAGTAATTTTTTCTAGATTACATAGATCACCAAAGGCATGCATGCCCAAGCGTTAATATTTGGAATGTGCATCAGCTGAGTTAGGCTTGGTTAAGCTGAAGTCATTATCATTTATCACCAATTATCATTGTCTCTGAATTTGCTCATGTTTTTCCCTTGGCCAGGAATTCCTGTTTCAAAGCTCATCCATCTTCACTGGCAAAGCCATGCCCTTCCCTCCAAAGGGCCCTGCCACGTCTTCTTTGTGCCCCCTTTCTCCACCCGACGTCCCCATGCAGATGTAATTGTTGAGTTCTCATGGCAGCAGCATCCAACACTATCTACCTGAAATAGTCATAAATGCAGAGAGGAGAGGGAATGTGTGCTCATTGTCACGTTTTTACAATGGCAAAACCTCTAAAAGTATACCCCCTGTTTGTTGACACACGTAGGATTGCCTGAATGGAAAAACATCTACAAAATATCTTCATGGTCACATGAGATTCTTTTTGACTAAATAACTGGATACTACAGCCTCGCCAACATGACACACGAAAGCAGGCAGTGAGCATGATGGACATCAAGGCTGTCAAATGAGAATTCTGTGCTCCTCTCCAGTGGCGCCTTGGTGGGGTTTTTAGAGAAAACCGTACCTCTGCGGGAGCTTTGAGTGTGTCTTTGACTTGCTGGAACTAATTCTCTCTGGTCCAGGATATGTAAGAAGCAACTGGGAGATGTGTCTGTTGGGGTCCCTAGGTCTCCGGCCTCACTTGGCTGAGGAGCTGAGATAGAGTGAACTGTTGCCACGCTCCTCCACCCTTCCTTTGTCTCCTGTCTTTGCTGAGTGACTTTATAGTTCTTCCCACCACGAGTGGAGGGAACTTCTCTGCCCCATACTGTGGGCTCCATCCTGTGATCTGCATTGGCCAATGAGATGTTGGCCAACTTGAAACCAGCGAGGAATATGCTCAAAGGATGAAGCCACAGGCCGGGCACGGTGGCTCATGCCTGTAACCCCAGCACTCTGGGAGGCTGAGGCGGACAGATCACCTAAGGTTAGGAGTTCAAGACCAGCCTGGCCAACATGGTGAAACCCCATCTCTACTAAAAATACAAAAATTAGCCGGGTGTGTTGGCATGCACCTATAATCCCAGCTACTTGGGAGGCTGAGGCAGGAGAATAGCTTGAACCCAGGAGGTGGAGTGGAGGCTGCAGTGAGCAGAGATAATGCCATTGCACTCTAGCCTGGGTGACAAGAGCAAGACTCCATCTCAAAAAAAAAAAAAAAAAAAAAAAAAAAAAAAGACGAGGCTAGCCCTCCTGCTTCTTTGCTGCTGCTCACAGGAAGAGCATGTCTTGGAAGCCTTCTCGCTCAAGGAGGAGGAGAGGTGCGAGCACAGAGGTGGACCCAACCTGCCGTGGAGAGCCTGCCCCAGCCGAGCCCACAGGAGACCAGCCCTTCTCCACAGAACCTGCGCATGTGCGAGGGGGGCTGGCAAGTCCAGGATCGAGGGGTAGGCTGCAGGCTGGAAACACAGGCAGGAGCTAACACTGCAGTCCTCCTTCTCTGGGAAACCTCGGTCTTTGCTCTTAAGAATGTCAGCTGATTGGATGAGGCCCAGCCACATTAGGGAGAGTCGTCTGCTTGACTCAGAGTCTCCTGATTGTAGGGAGATCTACAATCTTCCAGAAGAAAGGAGATTTCAAACATGATTCATATTTGGATCATGATGTTAACATCTACAAAGTATCTTCACGGTCACACGAGATTCTTATTTGACTGAATAACTGGACACCACAGTCTCACCAATGTGACACGTGAAACCAGCCATCACAGTGAGCATGAACAATGGTTATTTTAGCCACTGCGTTTTGGTGTGGGTTGTTACCCAGCATAACAGGACCAATAGCTAACTGATACAGAAGACAAAGTAAATTGGCATGGAAGGCTGTAGAGTTACGTGTCTCAGTGCAGGATATGCTAATGTGGGAAGGGGATGCTTGACCTGTGCGTTTTGCGCACCTGATCAGCTCTCAGCACACAAAGCCAGATAAAATAAGCTCTACAATATTAAGTGGAACCAAAACTAGGGATCAGTCATTCACCGGTGGTGATGATAAACAGCCCTTCCTAACAATTATCTAGTTAAAACACCATTAACAATTAATGACATACATCACAGAACTTATTGAACCCATTAAAGACTAATTTACTGGCTATAAAATTATGGCATTAGGAATTTACGGATCATTACCTTTTATTCTGGAATGAAATATTGCTGACTGAAACTCTTAGAAACTGTTGAAAATAATTACTCATTAAAGCCACATGAAATTAAATGATATGGCTTAGCAAAGAGGAAGAAAAGAACCCAAGCAAAGTTTGAAAATGTTTTTTTGAGGAGAAGCACTAACTTTGCACGACACTGAATGGATAAAGATTATATTTTCAAACAAGATTAAGATCTACAATTAAAGAATATGAACTAAGTAATTTTAATGTGCAATGAAATCTTCTTTTTGGGAAAACGTATTAGATCATGACTGATAAAAATTCCGATCATGATTAATCACTGCTAGGTATTTTGGAACACTATTAAAGAGAGTTTAACAATGTTAAAATTAATTAACTAATTCCTCTAAAAGGGTTTAAAATATAATACGATGCAACAGCTGTTGCAGCTTTAAATACGATTATTTCCTTTCCGCCCTGAAACCAAAATTTGCCAGTCAGAAATCAACCTCATTTTATTGCAATTTCCAATTTATTGCTTGGTAATGAGATCAACTTATTCGTGATGAATGCCTTGTTTTCTAAGCGACCATATGCACAAGAGCACATCCCAAAGTATGTGGGATGTGGGATGTCCCCTCCTCCATCTGCCTGCGGGAGCAGCCCTGGGTAACAAGCCCACAGAGCTCAGGGGCCCCGCTCCATCTGCCTACAGGAGCAGTCCTGGGTGGCAGGTACACGGAGCTCAGGGGCTCTGCTCCATCTGCCCGTGGGAACAGTCCTGGGTAACAGGCAGGCACAGGGAGCTCAGGGGCCCTGCTCAATCTGCCTGTGGGAGCAGACCTGGGTGGCAGGTGCACAGAGCTCAGGGGCCCTGCTCCAGCTGACTGCGGGAACAGCCCTGGGTAGCAGGAGCACAGAGCTCAGGGGCTCTGGTGGGAAGAGGACATGCACACACAGGCTGCTCTAATTTTTGGATTCTGGTTCTAGAGAGTGATTGAGCAAAATGAGCCCGAATTTCTGTCAGAAAAACATTGAGCTTAGAATACATTTTTATAACAATAAAACACAGAATTGCAAAACTTGAGAGCTAGAAAAGATCAAGTCCAAACTTGTTTTGAAAATAAAGGAACCAAGGCCTGGAGAAGTCAAGCAACTGGCCCAGGGTTATGCAGTCGCCAAGGTTATGCAGAATTAAACCCCGCGTCTCCTGAGTCCCCCGGCAGGGTTTCTGCAGCAAGCACTGTTTCCAGGTGGCCCTATGGAGGAGGGGCTATTTGCTTATACAGAGTGGACGTGAGCTTTCCCTATGGCAGACAGACCACGGGTCATCAGGTAAGCACAGAGTTACCTCTGAGACACTCCTAAAAGAGAAAACATTACCAAACAAAACTCCAGGTCTCTCCAGTGAGTCTTTGGATGCCATGTACCTGCTGTGCTGGGTTCTCCTCCTGCTACTTATATTAAACAACAGCAACATTTTTATTCAGGTAAGAAAGTGAAATGGTTTCCTCAGCACAGAGGGGCAAAAAGAATCCCTCGCCCCCTGCAAGCACCATTATATTACGGTCGCCATACAAGCTCTATGGGGGCTTCCAGGGAGCTGCTGTGTTCCATGCTTGCTGAACCAGAGAGGCCTGCTTCAGGTTGACTTTAATTCTTTCCAAGAGGCAGAAAACTGCCAGTGTCGCAATAAACATACGTGTTCATGTGTCTTTATAGCAGCATGATTTATAATCCTTGGGGTATATGCCCCGTAATGGGATGGCTGGGTCAAATGGTATTTCTAGTTCTAGATCCTTGAGGAAATCACCACACTGCAAAGACTTGGAACCAACCCAAATGCCCATCAATGATTGACTGAATTAAGAAAATGTGGCACATATACACCATGGAATACTATGCAGCCATAAAAAAGGATGAGTTCATGTCCTTTGTAGGGACATGGATGAAGCTGGAAACCATCATTCTCAGCAAACTATCGCAAGGACAGAAAACCAAACACCACATGTTTTCACTCATAGGTGTGAATTGAACATTGAGAACACTTGGACACAGGAAGGGGAACATCACACACTGGGGCCTGTCATGGGGTGGGGGTAGTGGGGAGGGATAGCGTTAGGAGAAATACCTAATGTAAATGATGAGTTGATGGGTGCAGCACACCAACATGGCATATGTATACAGATGTAACAAACCTGCAAGTTGTGCACGTGTACCCTAGAACTTAAAATATAATAAAAAAAGGAAAAAATAAAATAAAATGAAAATAAAAAAAATAAAAAAGAAAAAAAGAAAATTGCCAGTGTCTCAGGGGATTGCTTTCTCTAGGGCTTCCGGACCATCTTATAATGTGTTAAAATTGCCAGTTTGCCTGCTCCTGACTGTACCCCAGAGAATCTGTAAGACCAGCACCATCAGTCAACAGGATAATACCAAAGAAAGTCACAAATTTCAATGCACCAACTTTAGGTCCTTACCAATTGGCTTTAAATACGCTTGGACTTGAGACACCAAACACAAAATGAACATTCGAGTCACCTGATATGAACAGATGTGCAGAGGAGCTGCTCGTATTCTTTGCTCCTGCATTCCCTACTACATAAATAAGAGTGGGTTGTAAGCCATCTACAATTCTTAATGCCTCAGTGCTAACTTGACAACAAAGCAGCAATTTTCTTCTAGAGAGGGGGCCATTTATTTTCACTTGGTTTTAATTTTTCCGAAACCTAATTATAATTATGAATATACATTCTTGCCTTGAAGCTTATATTCTAATTGCTGAACTAAATAGTTGACAAATAATAAAAACAACCCAGTAAATAAAAGACTAATACATTCACTGTTGTTCTGAGAAGAATGATTGGTGCACACATAATATATATTATAATATTCTTACAAACCAATTTCTACGTGGAGGATCATTAACTGTATTTTCTATAAAACCGACATTCTGATTCTGTGTCCGTCCTGTTCCTGGGGCAGCCTTCAGCAAGTTCATACTTGGGAGCTGATGGACATGAAGGAAATGTACATCAAACCCGCTTCTCCACGTTGGAAGGGCCACTCAGCCTCTAATCGTCCAACTGACAGGCAGGCAGGAGCGACAGTCTCCAGATGGGAGACTACAGTGAGTCAGCTTGCTAGCTAAGTTGCAGCAACTCAAGTTGGGGGGTTCTTTTTCTTCCCTTTTTTACTCTCCATAAAAAAAATGATGGTATGTCCCAACACTTGTAATGGGCATATCCTAAGAGTGTCCCTCCCCAAATTCTCAAACAACACTGTATTCCCAATAACATGCAATAAATGATACATTTCAAAAATTGAAATAGCTCATTCAGACTTTAAATGTATAAACATGGGATCAAAATTGTTCACGAAGCTGTTGTCTGGTAGAGAGTTACTTCCCTAGACCACTTCTGTCACCAACACAAGCAGGTGGCATGCTTTGAAGACCCCCTCATGAAGGGGCACAGCATTCATCAGTTCACCTGGGTCAACGGAGCTGCTACAGATGGGGTGGGGGGTGGCTGGGGGGATGGTTTACGCACCGAGGCCTCATCTCTGCTCTCACCAGCCATGCGGTACAGGAAGTTCACCGCCACGCCCTGATGAAAGGAAAAGTTGGATCCTGCAGTAGCTTCCCAGTATTCAGAACTGTGTGCTTGCCTCTAAGGAGGACCTTCCTTCCAAATAGAAGCTTCTCCCTGGCAAGTTTGTCTGGTTCCTTCCCTGGAGACCCTGGTGTGAAGTAAGTCCCAAAGATGTACGTCTATAAGCAAATTGTAGCTACCCTGGGTGCTGCTGCTTCTTGCCTACCTGCCCCTCCTTCGGAAGATATTTTCATCCACCCCTAGAATTTTGCACTTCTCCTAACACACTGTGCTTACTTCATGTCTTAGAAACAGAAACATCCCCGGAGTCCTCTTTCCTTCACCAAACCCCCATTCCATAGTGACTTCCAAAGGGCTGGAGCAAAAGTTTTCAGGAATGAGGAAAACATCCAAAGAACAAGTTAGTGGGTAAAACATCAGAGATCAATGTAGCATGCAGGACCCATGATGGATAAGGATGCGGTAAGGTTTTAGAGAAAACTTCTTCATCTTACTAATGTTTTTCCCTCTTTTCTTAACCCTGTTGCATTGTCCTTAATTCTAGCAGAGTTTAATCACCTTTGATGCTTTTGCCCAGAAAGATATTTACCGGCATTCATCTCTGTCACTGATCTTGGAGCAATTAGTCACTGTACGATTAAGGTAAATCCTATCTAGCTCTTTCTATTTCTACCCATAAGCCATAAATCAAGTAGTCCCATACCCTCTTAATCATTCCCTTCCCTTTTCCCTGCAACTCCTCCCCTTCTCCTGCCTCTTTCTAACTCGGTGGCTTTTCTTAAGAAATTACAAAGACCCGGAGCTAAAACCACCCAGGTTCCTGAGCTCCCAACAGCCCCGCTGGGACAGAAGGAGCTGTGGCTCACCCAGGTACCCTCGCCTGGGCTCTCAATAGCTGCCAGCAGTCTTGCATGGGAGACACAAATACAGCCTTCCATGCCCTCTGAGCCTTCACACTCATGGTTGCCAGAGGTAGCAAGTAAAAATACAGGATGCCTGTGCACAATGTGGGTCACACTTATACTAGAAAAGCCTTCATTGCTTATCCAAAATTCAAATTCCATTGGGCGTCCTTTATGTCATGCAGCAGTCCATGAACTCACCCCACTGCCCTCTGGGTGCACCGCAGTGTCCTCTGGAGGCTGCCAGGGGAGCCTCCTTCCCATGCAGCGGCACTCACTGGAGCCACTTTCAGGGGGACAGTGCTGCTCTTCCTAGAGGTCCATGCCCTGCACAGACCAATGCCCACCTTATCAGGCTCTTTTTACAGTTTTTCTCCTTCCAGGGCATTGAAATGTCACCATCCTCCTCAGCATCATCGATTTGTCACATGCCTTGCATCAAGGAGGCCTCTGTTGATGCTGCCACTGTCCAAGCAGGAATGCCACACGAGAAGGAGGAGGATTCATTGCGGTCTGATGAACAGCTTCCCTGTACTGGGCAGTGAGGTTGCCGGGTGGACAGGGCGGCCTCCTGTGCACGTGGATGTCACTCCCTGGTGCATGTGGCCAGCATTCACCCATCTCACTCTGTTCTCATTTGGTAACATGGTCTGTCATGTCTGAAACTCTGTCTAGCAGTACTTGGGTTTCCCAAGCTCAAAAGCAGGAAGGCATCTGTCCCTAATAACAGAATGGTAGGTGGGTCTCTCTGTTGCTGTTACTTCTAAAATTTGGAGCAATGTTGCATTGCTCGATTTGTATTACATTATGTCCTCACATACAATGGATTTTTAACTACACATTTTCCCTTGCATCAGGGCTCAGCTGAGTAGCTGGCTTTGGAATGCATAAAGTAAAGAGAGGAGTGTTTGGGGGAGGAAGAGACCCAGCATTCTGTTAGGGTCTTCAGGACACTGCGGGCAGGACCAGGCTCAAGCCAGACAGTCACTTGGGTGCAAAATGGCATTGAGAGAAAGAATATTTTAATGCAGTGTTTACACACATCAATGTAAAAATCTGTGAAAAACAAAATATCAAAATTGGGAATAAAGACAGCATCAGAATTACTGACTTTTCCTTTTCCCTCGAGCTCCCGTGTGGCTCAGCACAGCACTGACTAAGAGCCTCTATGTCCACCCCAAGAGGGCTGTGGTGTTGCTCAAAAGGCACCAGAGAGAGGCTGAGGATGATGGCCTGAGGGCCGAGCTCCCACAGGGAACCCTGGATCAAAACCTCCTTGGGGTAGGACCTGTCTGGTCTGAATGCCCGTAAACGGTTTTATCCATCTGCCCCCTCAGGCAACCCAAACTCACAGAGGACCGGCAGCCCATGCGTGCGCTTTCAGTAATAGAGATATTCCTGTCCACGCTCTCCAGGGCACACCCTTGCCAAAATTCAGTCACCTGAAAATCAAGCCATGGCCTGAGTCAAAGTGTGCTTGGACATGACAGGGTCTGCGTGGTGGGCGCTGGGCAGTCTCGGGTGTTCTTTCATCTTCCCCCGCACTCTGGCTCCGTCACCCGAAAGCCTCAAGCCTGGACTTTTGTCCCCTGGGTCTGGGCCCCCCCAGACCTCTGCCTCTTTGTTATGGGATCACATATAACCCACTAGAGTGTGTGTCCTTTACACAAGAGCAGAATATCATCCTGCTCTCCCCATTTGGATTCAGAATATCATCCCACTCTCCCTGTTTGGATTCAAGTGTTTTTTTCATCCTAAAAAGATGTTTAGGATATTTTAATGAGTCGACTGAATTGGGCGCGATCTTGATTTCCCTAAAGTTTTGAGAAAGACCTTGGTCTCATTGTCTATATTTAAAAACTGAGAGACTAAATATACCAATGGACAATGGCCAGGTCGTCCAAAAAGATGGAAATCCAACCCACGACCTGCAGCAACCTTCCCAGGAAACCAATCCATGATCTACAGCAACTGACCCAGGTCCCAGGAAACCAACCCATGATCTACAGCAACTGACCTGGGTCCCAGGAAACCAACCCATGATCTACAGCAACTGACCCGGGTACCAGGAAACCAACCCAGGATCTACAGCAACTGACCCGAGTCCCAGCAAACCAACCCATGATCTACAGCAACTGACCCGGGTCCCAGGAAACCAACCCATGATCTACAGCAACTGACCCGGGTCCCAGGAAACCAACCCAGGATCTACAGCAACTGACCCGGGTCCCAGGAAACCAACCCATGATCTATAGCAACTGACCCGGGTCCCAGGAAACCAACCCATGATCTACAGCAACTGACCCGGGTCCCAGAAAACCAACCCATGATCTACAGCAACTGACCCAGGTCCCAGGAAACCAACCCATGATCTACAGCAACTGACCCGGGTCCCAGGAAACCAACCCATGATCTACAGCAACTGATCCGGGTCCCAGGAAACCAACCCATGATCTACAGCAACTGACCCGGGTCCCAGGAAACCAACCCATGATCTACAGCAACTGACCCGGGTCCCAGGAAACCAACCCATGATCTACAGCAACTGACCCGGGTCCCAGGAAACCAACCCATGATCTACAGCAACTGACCCGGGTCCCAGAAAACCAACCCAGGATCTACAGCAACTGACCCGGGTCCCAGGAAACCAACCCATGATCTACAGCAACTGACCCGGGTCCCAGGAAACCAACCCATGATCTACAGCAACTGACCCGGGTCCCAGGAAACCAACCCATGATCTACAGCAACTGACCCGGGTCCCAGGAAACCAACCCATGATCTACAGCAACTGACCCGGGTCCCAGGAAACCAACCCATGATCTACAGCAACTGACCCGGGTCCCAGGAAACCAACCCATGATCTACAGCAACTGACCCGGGTCCCAGGAAACCAACCCATGATCTACAGCAACTGATCCGGGTCCCAGGAAACCAACCCATGATCTACAGCAACTGACCCGGGTCCCAGGAAACCAACCCATGATCTACAGCAACTGACCCGGGTCCCAGAAAACCAACCCATGATCTACAGCAACTGACCCGGGTCCCAGGAAACCAACCCATGATCTACAGCAATTGATCCAGGTCCCAGGAAACCAACCCATGATCTGCAGCAACTGACCCGGGTCCCAGGAAACCAACCCATGATCTACAGCAACTGACCCGGGTCCCAGGAAACAAATCCATGATCTACAGCAACTGACCCGGGTACCAGGAAACCAACCCATGATCTACAGCAACTGACCCGGGTCCCAGGAAACCAACCCATGATCTACAGTAACTGACCCGGGTCCCAGGAAACCAACCCATGATCTACAGCAATTGATCCAGGTGCCAGGAAACCAATCCATGATCTACAGCAATTGATCTAGGTCCCAGGAAACCAACCCATGATCTACAGCAATTGATCTAGGTCCCAGGAAATCAACCCATGATCTATAGCAACTGACCCGGGTCCCAGGAAACCAACCCATGATCTACAGCAATTGATCCAGGTCCCAGGAAACCAACCCATGATCTATAGCAACTGACCCGGGTCCCAGGAAACCA
This sequence comes from Pan troglodytes, assembly GCF_028858775.2. NCBI lineage: Eukaryota > Metazoa > Chordata > Mammalia > Primates > Hominidae > Pan > Pan troglodytes. The sequence goes on along the minus strand of NC_072412.2, from coordinate 117,511,417 downwards.
ACCCATGATCTACAGCAACTGACCCAGGTCTCAGGAAACCAATCCATGATCTATAGCAACTGACCCGGGTCCCAGGAAACCAACCCATGATCTATAGCAACTGACCCGGGTCCCAGGAAACCAACCCATGATCTACAGCAACTGACCCAGGTCCCAGGAAACCAACCCATGATCTACAGCAACTGACCCGGGTCCCAGAAAACCAACCCATGATCTACAGCAACTGACCCAGGTCCCAGGAAACCAACCCATGATCTACAGCAATTGATCCGGGTCCCAGAAACCAACCCATGATCTACAGCAACTGACCCGGGTACCAGGAAACCAACCCATGATCTATAGCAACTGACCCGGGTCCCAGGAAACCAACCCATGATCTACAGCAACTGACCCAGGTCCCAGGAAACCAACCCATGATCTACAGCAACTGACCCGGGTCCCAGAAAACCAACCCATGATCTACAGCAACTGACCCGGGTCCCAGGAAGCCAACCCATGATCTACAGCAATTGATCCGGGTCCCAGAAACCAACCCATGATCTACAGCAACTGACCCGGGTACCAGGAAACCAACCCATGATCTATAGCAACTGACCCGGGTCCCAGGAAACCAATCCATGATATACAGCAACTGACCCGGGTCCCAGGAAACCAACCCATGATCTACAGCAACTGACCCAGGTCCCAGGAAACCAACCCATGATCTATAGCAACTGACCCGGGTCCCAGGAAACCAACCCATGATCTATAGCAACTGACCCGGGTCCCAGGAAACCAACATGATCTACAGCAACTGACCCAGGAAGTCAGCCTGCTGTCAATCTCTAGTAACCATGCAGGAAATCAAATGACCACCCTCATAACACTCAGCCCCTAGTGGCCAGCACTTGATTAATAGTTGGCCTTTGTAACTTTTGTCCCTACTTCTAACTCAGAACTAATAGAGAAAGCCAAGTATGCACCCCTTGCCAACCACACAGGATCCCTGTCTCTAGTCTGCCGCTGCCACCATCCTCAGGCCTACAGCCTCCCGTGCGGGCACACCTGAGCCCTCCCCTCTTCCATTCTGAAGCTTTCCTGGTCTTCTGCCTGTGTGTGAGTCTCTTCCAAACACAGTGATGATGGCTGGGCTCCATGCTACAGCAAGTCAGGGGGCTCTGCTTTTCTCTTCTGGGTGGGCTTCCTCTATTTCTACAAAACCATGGATTGGACTAGGTTAGTCTTTAGGAGGTGGTGGAGCTGACCGCTAGAGACAGCTGGGCCTGGAGCCCAGCAGCAGCTCTGCCCCCGCCACCCTGGACCTAACTTGACATCGGCAACGTTCAGAGTGAATTCATGCATGTTTCTGTCTCAGTCGCCTTCTTGGAGGTAAGCAATTTTTTCACCTCTTAAATTGTACCATGGCTGAGGCTACCTTCATTCTGCACTTGAAATTAATGTGATTACTTCACCAATTTCACTAAATATACGGACTTTTCCTAAGTATTTAGTGGCTGATGAGGCATTTTGGGGATTTGGAGGTTCAAGGAAACAATAATCATCCCAGCTTCATGATTTTGGCTGTGCAACGCCCTCCTCTGCACGGCGAGGCTGTATGATGCCCTCCTCTGCTTGGCAAGCAGACCCTGGACCATGACACTGCAGGCCCACAACTGGCGTGAATACAATTCTGACATTTCAGATTCCCTGGGAATAGCAGTGAGGATGAATATGCAAATCCGCCACATCTGGATATCTTTTATACTAGCCCAACGCCTTAACTGTCCAGCCTCATGTCAAGTTTAATGATGGCATCACTCTATATGCACAGCAATGAAGCATAATTCAACTGCCATCCCCAGCACCCCAATTTAGAGCCAAATGGAGCTCCAGAGAGAACTGTTCAGCCCACTCCCTTCAGACAAGAAAGCCGAGGCACTAAGGGAACAAAGCTGCCTGGTGGCAGAGCTGGGATCAAACCCCAACCACGGCCTCTCCACACAAGAGCGTCCCCACCAGCAGAGTCAAAGCATTTGTGACATTTCCCACCACGCCTGTTTGCTTCTAATTCCCATTGCAAGATTATTGGCATCCAAAAATCATCAGCCCTTAGAGGAGCTTTGCAGAACAGAGGTGTCAGCTTAGAAGGTGACTCTACTTTGGACATGGGAGTGGCCCTCGGGGACACTTGTCCTCTTGGCTGTCCCAGCTTTGTGCAGCTGGCTTAGTAGATGGGAACACCTGTGTACAAGGTTGGGGGATCTTCTTCAGCCCCTGCACCCCCGCTCCCGATCTCCTGAGTAAAACATTGATCTGGAGTAGTCCGGAGTGCTTTCCTAATTCCTCCTCAGTGGGCCCTGGACTCTAACCTTTATATCCCAAGCACTCCAAGACCACCGGGCTCTTTGCCATGGCTGGATCTCTTGCCTTGAATGGCGAGGATTCAGCAACACCTCCAGCTGAAAGACCACCCACACTTATGCGTCTGCCCCTTTTGTCTGGGCTCCGAGTTCCTCCAGTCACAACTACCTTTGTAACCTGAACTCCACTTTTAGTCTCACCAGCTCCGTGAAACTTCTAGAAGTTCTCCTCTTAGCTCTCCCTTAGTGCCCTTAGCTCCTCAGAGGTCCGAGAGGTCTGAGCTCTGCAGAGAGTTTCCATTTCTTGGCCTGCGGTGTTTATACATCAGCCAAGGCCCAGAAGCAAGAGCTGTACAGAACAAGAGGCTCCCCTCAGCAAGTTCCCATCCCCTGGGCTTGGCCCTGCACCTCTAGCTGGCCTAGTGGCTCTCCAGTGCCCTCACAGATATTTCGAAGGAATTCTGTGATGCTCTTCTACAGGCTCTTGATGGGAAGTCTGGTCTGCTCCATGCTAAGGTGTTGCAGTAAGAAATGGAAGTCCTGAAACCCTTTTAGCGATCACAGTGCATCTGGTACCCCGTGGAAGACCAAGCTGATTTTCTCAAGAAAATATGCAATGTCATGGAATGCAAGCAGAAACAATTTTGGCTTCAACTATACAAAAAGTCTCCTTGTTAGAGGGAGAGACACTGAACTCCTGTTTGGAACAGTTCATGGCTATGTGGCAGAGTATCTGAAACCCCTCAGTCAGAAGACCCAAGAACAAGCATGGGTGGTGAGAATTTTTCCTGCTTCTATTCTTTCTGATGCACAGGCATCCTCCTAGGAAATATGGCAATCCTGCTGGATGTCAGGGATGGTGACATCAGTAACAAACTCAGATCCAACCACATTCTGTAGACAGAATGGAAGCCACACAACCTCACATCCGTACCGAAAAAACAAGGCTACTAATATGCAGGTTTGCCCACCTGCCCAGCACCTCTGCCTGGCCATGCTGTTAGATTACCAAACAAATGATATACATTAGCATCAAGTGATTTATTAGCTTAAAAGCAAATAACAGAATTTTAAGAGCACACAGGTGAACAGTGAACAAACTAAGAGGCAACACTCAAGGGAAATACCAGGCTGACGTAAACCTCCCCTGATCCAAAGGCAAGTTTACAGAAAGCACAACAAAATCTTCATACAACATCTATGGAAATAGTTTTCTATACAAAAGGGATAAACCTAATATTTGAGGGAGAAGACTAGCACAGTTTTGAAAAAGGTTAACTACAGGAAAAAGAAGGAAGTTTTATATAGCTGCTTTGCACTCTCCATAAAGTATAATGACAACGTGAAGTCTACGAACTTGAGCTAAAGGATGTGATAACTGGCTAGTTTTATCTAGTAGCTGGAACAATTATGGAAAGAAAGTAATAAAAGAAAGACTATCGTAGCAAAATTTCTAACAGTGTTGGAAAAGAAAAATCCCGGATGAAGTTGCAGAACATTGCCTCAATGATATAGAGGATGAAAGTAAAGAAAATGAACAAAGAAGCAAATGCTGTGAGAAGGAGGCAGTAGGTTCAGGGGACATACGGCAAACATTAAACATACAAGGAACTGGCATTTCTGAAGAAGAGGCTGGAATAAGTGAAAGAGACACAAGAGTCAAAGTTATAATTTAAGAAAACATTTCTAAGCTGAAGACCTGAATCTTTAGTTTGAAATGACATGCCACGCTCCAAGTAAAATAAACAATAAAAGGAAGACTTATAAGCAGACACAGCTCAGGTAAATCTTTCCTTTCCAAGCATAAAAATGACGACATGCAACCAAGTAGATGCTTATAAAATATTAAACGGAAAAAACATCAGGCTGGTTTTGATGTGAGGCTACAATAGAGCAAGGACTACAGGATTCTGAGGATAAAAAATTGGGGCCAGGAATTGTCTAGCCACATTATTGTTCATGGGTGAAGGCAAGAGAAAGATATTCTTACTTAAGAATTCAGAAGACAAACCTCCACATATTGTTCCTTAAAAAATACTCAAATATATAGATGAACTAATTAAAGAATCTAAGCAGTGACTCCAGAATCGGAGTGCCATGGTAGATAGGATTGGTGGTAAATATTTAATCCATTTATGCATAGGATTAAACGCCAGCAACTTATGTAACTATAGTTTTCCTGAAACAAATTCACAAATTAAATGCAATACTAATTTTAATTTTGATTACATTTTTCAAGGGGAAAACAAAATGCTTCATGACTAAAAGATGTTTTTAAGAAACTAGGAATAGAAATTTTCTTCTGGTAAATACTGACCCCATCAAACCAAAAGCCAACCCCCAGTTAATTGAGAGTAGTAAAGGATTTCTGGTAAAGTCAAGCGGAAAACAGGAATGCCAACACTTCCCAATATTATTTAAAGGAGAATACAATTTTAGCCTTATTCAAGGAAAATATCTACACAGAAACCCAGAAGAAACAACTGAAACAGAAGAAAGACCAACACATGAATTGTAAGTGATTTAAAATATGAATATTTAGTTAATAGATAAGAATGTAACTAGCTTTTTACTGTAGTAAAAAACTCATAAAACTTCACTATTTTTAAGTGTACAGTTCAATGTGAATAGCTTTAAAATGAAAGGAAGCTGAACCACATTTTAATAAGAGAAAAGTGAATTAAAACTATATAGAAACAATTTTTTCATTTCTTAGGCAGGTAAAGATTAAAAAAAAAAAAAAACCACGGTAAGGGTGGGAGCTGTGTGTCGGGAGCCCCTATAACCTTTGCAGAGAGCAACGTGGCAATTCCTGTCAATACTACAGAGGCGGCATCCCTTCAACTCAACGACTCCACTTCTAGGCATTTATTCGGGCATATTCACAGGTGTGAGAAATAATGTTATTTTTCACAGAGGTGTTTGAAATAGCAAAGGATTGGGGAAAAAATGGAGTGCGCTCAGAGGGAACTGGTTCAAGGTATCATAGTGAGCAGTTGCTGGAAGTTGAACAGCAGATCCAGGCAGCTGGGAAGGACAGTTGCTTATGCCTGGCCACACGACAAAGCTGATGATCTATCCTTATGCCTTCCCTTGGACCTCAGAGAGCTGAGGGTGCAGGTCATCCAACTAGACTGAAATCTAGAGAGAAACAGGTGCCTGCAAGAAGAGATGGGGCAAGAGTGTTGTCTCACCTGGCTTGGGGCACAGGAAGAGGATGGGGCTGCCCATTGGTTAGAGATAGGCGAGAGGAATTTAGCTGACAGCGTGGGTTAATGTGAGATCATGAAACCTGCAAGAGTCACAGGCATGAGTGGGATGGCAGAAAGCCTCACCTGGACCCTTCTCCAACAAAACCTGTCACTACCCCTGAAAGTACAGATGAAAACCCGATGTGGCTGGAGGAAGGGAAAAGAAAAACCCTCTACCCCTGGGTGAGGGGCAGGAAACCATCTTGGGTCTGAATCATTACAGATTTCCTATTGCCCAGAGACAGAAAGAATGACTGAGAAAAGTCTCCCCTTCCAAGACCAGGGAGGCCATGCCTGCCTGAGACTGAGTCTGTACCAGGACAACAGAGAAGGCCCTTTGGCATCCACCAAGGCCAGCAGGAGCCGTGTGGGAAACACACAGTCTACCATGGGACAGGCAAGTGCATGGGGCATGGTGAGAATGAAAAGCCCAAAACTGAGAATGAAGCAAACCTCAAGAAAAGTTCTCTGGCAAAGCAGTCCCTTCCCTCTGGTGAAGCTTGAGGAGTTGAAGCTGGTGGTGCCCGGAAGGCAACAAGATATCCCAAACTCAGCTCAACTCCCAGCTAGACCGACTCAGCCTTCAATAGCCAAGCAGAAAGGACCTGCAGCCTCCCAGGCATGAATATTTACTCAGTATTGCCCCCACACATTGTGTCATTTTCAACCAAAACATGTAAGAGAAATAAAGAAAAGGAGAGAGAGAAGCGGAGGGGCGGTGGGGAAAGGAGGAAGGCAGAGGGTCAGAGGAGGGTGGCTCACTGTTAAAAAATAAAGCAATCAATAGAACTAGATTCAGATATGACCCAAGAGTCAGAACTACTGCACACAGAGACTTCAAATAACTATGATTAATGCTTTAATGGCACTAGTGGAAATGATGAACACTATTCATGAACAGATGGGAAATTTCAGCAAAGAGATGAAAACTCTAAAAGAGAATGAAAAAGATGGCAACAGCTGAAGATGTTAAATATGACACACAGGAAATAAAGTCTGTTTAATATGTTTAAATAAAGATCTAAAATAGGGGTAAAGGGACAGGTGTCATGATAACTGGAAACCAAAAACAATTTTTTAAGAGAATATACTAATTAAAAAACTTAATTGACAGGGTTAAAAGCAGATTAGCTCAGCTGAAGAAAAAGTTAATGAACTGGAAGAGATAGATGTGAAGACGTTATAGAGAAGGCAGCACAGAGAAATAAAGAGACAGAAAATATGGAGGAAGACTTAAAAACCAGAGAGGGTATTATTTGGTTGTGACATATATCCATCCCGAATCTCAAAAGAAAAGTGAAAGAGTAAGACTGGGCCAGAGACAATATTTGAAGAAACAGTAGCTGAGATTTTCCATAATTCATGGAAGATAAGACTGTGCAGATTGAAGAATGCCCATGATTCATAAACATCATAATAAAGAAAAATGCATACCTAGGTACAGCACAGTAAAAGAACATGAGCAATGAGAGGAAGAATATGTCTTCAAAGCACCCAATGAGAAAGGATAAACTACTTTTAACAAGGAGAAACCAACAGCTGACTCATCAGTAATGAAAGCCAGAAAAGGTAGAGTTATATCCTCAACAAATGGACAGAAAATGAGTGCTTCAAATCCTATACCCAGCTAAATTGTCCTTCAGATGCAGAGGAGGATGAAAGGCACCTGCAGAAAGCCAGAAATGGGGAGTGTGATGTTAAGCAGAAGGGTGTGATCCCAGCTGTGTGGTCTGAAGTGAAAGATGGTGTGGAGATGCGAAGCATGGTAAGTCCATGGGGAACCCACGTAAACACTGGCTGTATAAAGCAGTAATAATCATGTCCAGTAAATTAAAAGGAAAATAACCAACACTGGATTCCAATAAGTGGCAGCAATAGTATAACAGTCAGGATGGAGGAGATGAATGGAATTGTTCTCTTTCTAAAGTCACCTACAGATGCTAAATCTATTGACTACCTTCAGACTCTGATATGTTAATTTTTTGTGTTAATAACCACAGCTACTAAAGGAACAGAAATACAATTGATAACTACTATACCAGTAGAGGGAGAAAGAAAAAATCCGAGAAAAAACCCAACAAATCTAAAACAATTCAAGATAAAACAAAGAACTGTGAACCAGGTGTGTGTGGTGTTGTGTGCTGTGATACTGCGTGACAAATCATTACAAACTCAGTGCCTTTAAACAGCACACACACACATCATCTCACTGTCTCAGTGGGCCACGGGTCTGGAGGTGGGTGGGCTGCGTCCTCCGGTCAGGGTCTCGCCAGGCCGAAAGCACAGCAGCCGGGGCTGTGATGGCATCTGAAGCTCAGGACCTTTCCCAAGCTCACTGGTTGCAGGGAGAACTCAGTTCCCTGAGGTTCCAGTACTGAAGTCTAATTTTCTTCTGGCTGTTGGGTGGGGGTTGCTCTTAGCTCTGGAAGCTCCCCAGGTCCTGGCCTCTCAGACAAGGCAGCAGGTAGGCCACAAGACGGGTCCTGGGTGACGTGGCCTAATCAAAGTGGCCACTGACGCACCTGTTCACAGTCCCGCCCACACTCCAGGGGAGGGGCCTCCATGATGGAGAGGGAACCGGAGGACATTTGGAATTCTGCCTAACACAGGTGGAATAAGTAGAAAGTATAAGAGGCTAAATACAAATTCAAATATATCCAAAATTACTACAAAATAGCTAAAACGCCTTATCACCAGATTTAAAAAAGACCGCTCATTTCTTTCCGGCTTTCCTTTTTGTGTGAATTTTTCTCGTCTATGTAATCCATGTGAACCATACACATCCATATCTGCCTTGGTCATTTTTCATTGTCATTCACAATTTCCATATGGTTAAATGATTTCAAAACAAAATTCCAACAGAGCTAACACCATTGTTTACAAATGTCTCCCTCATCATCTTTTTCTTACCAATTATTGTCTATTATATTATTATGTATCTTTTCGTGTACATTATTTAGCTTTGTTTCCTTAGGAGAAATTTCTGAGGCTGGAATTAGAGGGTCAAAGTTATCATCATTTTGGTGACTCTGGAAACAGCAAGATTCCCCTCTAGAGTGTCCACTCCCTCAGTACCGTGTGGAAGTACTGAGTGTGCTGAGTATGGCCACCTTTACTCGAAAATAATTGCTTTATACTTTTGAACATGATTTCATCAACTGAACAAGAATGCACATAACTAGAAAAATAATAAATAGCCAGTTCTGGAGACATGGGAGGTTCTGCCTCTCACCTTTGGCTCTGGAAAAGTTTGCCATTGTGAAAGCTTAGCAGAACCCACCCTCAGCCCCACTAGCCCTCTCCTGAAGTCTGAGGGCTGTACTGCGGGCATCTCACCCTCACCCTCACCCCCTGCCCAAGGAAGCTGAGCAGGAGACCGGGGGATGCCTGCGGCAGGACAACCAGCCGGCACACCGGGAGCCAAGGGGAACACTAGGGGAAACTCCCCTCACTCAGCTGTCTTCTGTTTCAGGTGAAACTTGTAAGGTTTGCTAAATCCACATCCCTTTCCCTCATCATTTCAGATACTCTGTTTTCCCAAGGAGGCCGTGGCTGTTCATGGGGATCCTGCACCTCCTGGACCTCATTCTTTCCCTGATCCAGGAAAAGCCAGTTTATTTAAGCTGCGTACTCTAAATTGAAATGCTTTCTAAAACGAATTGGATCCCATTTATAACATTTTCCATTAAATGTCATTGATAACATTTAACGTGTCCTAATACTGTTGGTTTATTTCCCAGAGCCCCCCACTTTTTAAATCATGAAACAAACAGATGAGATTCTCCTCTATCAATGAGACCCATGAACCCAAGTGAATTCATGATGCATCCAGGACTCCTCACCCGAGCAATTAAGAGAGTGGAAGGAACAGAAAATGGCAGCAACATTCTGTGAGTCCTAGAGATGAAATCCCAATCCCTCAGGAACACAAGATAATTGTCCTCACAGAAGCGAGTGCTCCACAGACCTGTCCATCTGGCTGCATCCTGGAGAAGCCCTTTCCGCAGCCAACCCAGGAAGCACGAAAGGTAAAGCACGCCTTACCTTTCGAAGATCCTTGCAGGGCGGGCTTGTGGATGCCTGCTAATCCTTAGCTGCAGAGAAACATTCTTCTCAGATTCCCTCTCCTCTTCTCTGAGGTGATGGCAATTTGTAATCCAAACCCAAATGACTTTTGCTGGGGTGTTGATCCTGGCTAATTGTTCTTGGGCTGAGAGTTTGATAAGAAGTTTGCAAGGTTCAGCTGTGTGGCCGCTGGGACTTCAGGAAACAGGCTCATTGCCCCATGCTGTCTGGGAGAGCCTTGTTTATTTACCTCTCGTTCTTCTGGATTTTAGTAGGAGAGGAAAGGCAGCTCCAGGTTCAAACGGCCTCAGAGGCAATCATAGCACTGGCCCGCTCTCCAGGAGGGCAGTTCAGTGGCCTGGGGAATAAAGCTTTCCAGGCCTCAGACCTGAGAAATTAGTCTAGATTGACGAAGAAAAAATGGATTAAAAAATTTGGTAAATAATTCTTCCCCCAAAATCACGGGCTATGTGAAGAGTTGGCGGAAGAAAGGAAAGGGAATGGCCGGGGTGGGAGTGCAGGAGCGTCTGGCTGACGGGAGGCACCCAGCACAGGCCACACGCCCCTTTCCTACATCCTCCAGGAGCGCAGGTGCATCTGGCTGACGGGAGGCGCCCAGCACAGGCCACACGCCCCTTTCCTACATTCTCCAGGAGCGCAGGTGCATCTGGCTGACGGGAGGCGCCCAGCACAGGCCACATGCTGCTTTCCTACATCCTCCAGGAGCGCAGGAGCGTCTGGCTAACGGGAGGCGCCCAGCACAGGCCACACGCCCCTTTCCTACATCCTCCAGGAGCGCAGGTGCATCTGGCTGACGGGAGGCGCCCAGCACAGGCCACACGCCCCTTTCCTACATCCTCCAGGCTTCCATGTCCTCGCATTGTGCATTCACCTTAGAAACGTCACACTGGGCGACAGTGCGTGCATTTGGTGACATTTGTTGCTTGGAACAACTGTGTTATGCAAGTAGGCCTCAATGTTTGTGATATAGTGAGTTCCAACTCAGTGTGTTTCTTTTTTTTTTTTTTTTTTTCCTTTTTGAGACAGAGTCTTACTCTGTAGCCCAGGCTGGAGAGCAGTGGCACGATTTCTGCTCACTAAAACCTCCTCCGCCTCCTGGGTTCAAGTGATTCTCCTGCCTCAGCCTCCCAAGTTCAAGTGATTCTCCTGCTTCAGCCTCCCAAGTAGCTGGGACTACAGGTGTGCACCATCAAGCCCAGCTAATATTTGTATTTTTAGTAGATACGGGGTTTCATCATGCTGGCCAAGCTGGTCTCAAACTCCTAGCCTCATGTGATCCACCCGTCTTGGCCTCCCAAAGTGCTAGGATGACAGGCATGAGCCAATGCACCCGGCCCCAACTCAGCGTATTTCTCATGCCCTCCTGGTCTCTCCCCGTGGACAGTCCAGATCCTAGAAATGTCAAAGCGTTCCAGCAGGACCCTCTCTGCAGGGTGTGTCTGTGCCCAGAAGCCTCCTGTGGGCCCTGACTCAGGGCAGCACCCGCTGCCTCCAGGTGAGGGGCTTCTGGCCCAGGGCGGTGAGCTCCCCGGCCTGCACAAGCCCTGGTATTTTCCACAGAGCCTCTTGCTCTTCAGGATGTTTTGGAATTTCTCTTCTGCCTGCTGCTCCTGGGTCGGTGACAGGTTTTGCTCTTCAGGAGGTTAGAAATCAGACTGGTGAGAGAACGACTTGTTGAGAAAAGGTGCATCTGATATCTAATCAGCTCACTATAAATATATTGTTCTCAAAACTTAGGCATTTGCTGTGATGAATGTCCATCTGGCATTCGTCGTGAAAGAGGTCCTACTTCAATCAACCAAACAGGCAGGTCTGCGGGCCCATCCCTTCCCCACGGACGGCCCATCAGATGAGCTAGAATCACTGACCCACAGGCCTGGGGATGGGTGCTGGTGTCTGGGGAAACTCGTGGCTGCACGATGCTTCGCAGTTCTCAGGAAATGTGGACGGCAGGGCCTTGTGAGTCCTGGGCTGTGTCCTCCCCGCCCTCATCTGTTCCTCCTCCCCAACAGGGGAAGAGCGTCAGCCCCTTGCCTGGATGAACCCTTTGATTTGCTTTTGTTCTTTACCCATGAAACCCTTTCAAGGCAGTGTCTTCATCAGTCTTCATTGACTCTTCATTCCTCAGTAAACAAGTAAAGACAAAAGAAAAACTCCTGGACACTGAAAGGTAGAAATGGCGAGCTGGCCATCTGGTCTGGTGAGCGCGGCCTCGGGGCTGTCTGTGGTGCGGGATCCAGCATGTGAGCTTGGAGTGGGAAAGAAAGGGGTCAGGATGCCTGCTGTGAGGGTGCAGAGCCCAGTCAGAGACAACCAGCCTCACTCCAGCAGCGGCGGGGACCAGCGTGCATTGGATAAAAAAGACCAGAAATCCCCGCAAAATCAGTACAAGATGCAGTCAGTCGACTCCAGCCTTCAAGGAGGAGGCGTCCTCAGGTGTCTCAGGCACTGACTCCCGGCACCTGCAGCAGGTGTGTGCTTAGGAGGTGCAGAGGCTGACGTGGAGGAAACACCTTCAGTTCCCGGGGCCTGGGCCTGGCGGATGCTGCCCAGCCCCACACACCCTTGAAGACCGTGTAGCACCAGACATGTGGCCAGAGGGACAGCCAGCTCAGGCACACGCCAGCCGCAATCGGGCTGCGCTGTGGTGATAGCAGCGCCTGCAGAGAGAAGACCGAAGGCAGTGAGAGTCAAAAAGTCATTTTGGCAACAAGTTCATGTATCTCCTCGTTAACAAGAGGTTAAGTTACAAATGACACTTTAATGCCGTGGAGAAGAGGGCTCACCCGTGGAGTAAGAATGTCATTTCTTCAGACATAATGATACATAAGTGAACACACATTCATAAGGCACCAATGAACAGGTATTTCTGAAGCTGTCAGAGCAGCCAAGCCTCTCATCAGAACTTCACCATTATTAAAAATAAAGATCAAGCCATACAACCTTACATTAAATAAATGGTGTTTTTTTTTCAAAAAGGTTAACATTCAGAAAGCATCACCTCCTGATGATATTAGAGCACTTTACTGCTATCTGTGGTCTTGAGGTTATTTATTTTTTTTGATACAGGGTCTCACTCTGCTGCCCAGGCTGGAGGGCGGTGGCAACATCTCAGCTCAGTGCCACCTCTGCCTCCCAGGCTCCAGCGATCCTCCCAAGGAGCTGGGACTACAGGCATGTGCTACCACGCCTGGCTAATTTCTGTGTTCTTTGTAGAGACAGGGTTTCACCAGGTTGCCTGGGCTGGTATTGAGGATATTTTGAATCATGCTGTCTGGAAGGCTGAACTGCTGCACCATGGCGGTTACTGTGTGACTCTTTTCAGCTCCGAGTTCAGTGACGTCACACTGGCTGCAGGAAATCTGCCTCCAGGGAGCATTTACACCACAGAAATTGGCCAATGCTGCAAATCAGCAACCCCACTCCCTGGGCTGGATTTTAAATATTTCCCAGCATAGCACTAGTCTAAGCCCAACTAGGAGGGCAGTGAGAGCAGAGGAAAGCGGCAGAGGAAGAAAAGCCTGAGGGCTTGGTGCACCAGAGGGCTGTGCGTTCCTGCCTGTGGAGGGTTTCGCTCCCGCATCTTGCCGACGCCCTCTTCCTGCGTCTGCGTGTCCTACCCCCGTATCCTTCTTTCCCTCCACTTCCATCGTTCTCCCCACAGAGCTTGAACACTGCAGGAAATCCTGATTGTGCTTTTTCTGGTAATCTCTATGTCTTCTCTCTCAGGTCATTTTTAACGCTGATGGAAGCACACGGTGGATCGCGCCTGGACGCTGAGGCAGTGCAACCCTCCTCAACGTGTGCGGTGCGCACCTGTGTAAGACGGGCTGTCCTTGGGGGCTCAGGTCCACTGAGCAAGTGTAAGGATGGCCTCTCTTTGGAAAGCAGCCTCTCTAGGCAGCACACTAATTACTCCTGGGGAGCAATTTTCCCATGACCAATTCCATAACAGGTCAACCCCTCCCTCATCCTTCTTTTAACCAATACGATAATTCAATATCCTGTTTGGAAGGCCAATCCCCTCCCCACTGCATGGTGCCATTGTGGTCACTGATTTACCTAGAGGGTGTCACTGCAGATATTTTCTGACAGCCACATTCCTAGTTTTTCTCCTCTAACTCCCACAAAGACTCGACTGCGGATGATTCTAAGGCAGTTGTCATATTCCTTCTCAGAGGGTTGTGAATGCTCACCTAGTTACGTATTCATTCTGGGGAATGCCTGATGTACCATTCCAAATATCCATGTCCCTTCTTTCTAAACATCCATTTACCTTCCAAATATCCTTTTCCGTTTTTTCCAAAATTAACTAAACCATGATTTTTCACTGAGCACATTGCTACACTATTTCCTGGTCTTCTCTGCAATTATATGTGACCATGTGACCAAGTTTTTTCCAATGAGGTGTAAGCAGAAGTTGTGTGTTCCATGAGATCTCAGAGTAGTCTCTTGAAAAGGGAAGGAGTACACCATTTTTCTTATCCCCTCCATCCTGCTGCTGGGAACATGACTTGATGGTTGGAGCATCAGCAGCCATTCTGCACCATGAGAGTAAGGACCACCCTGCCCCCCAAAGAATGATAAAGCAGAAATCAGGGAAGGTTTTGGATTCCTGTAGACCATATGTCTATCACACCAGCTCTAGTTCCGTTCTTTCTTTTCATTTTTTTTTAGGTGCTAATCCTAATTATAACTGGTAAGTACTTTTCCCAATGAGTGCGTGATTAGTTCCCTTCCCAAAGGCTAATTGTTTGCCTCAGCCTGTTACTAAATTCATGCCAATTTCCATGTCTCTCCAGGACAAATCAGAGTTGTTCTAGCCCATGTCACCTTCTCACCAAATATGCATCATTATTTTTGATTCTTTGGTTATTGCCCCTTTTCCCACCGTGGTTCACATGACCTTTCCTCTGGGAGAAACCAGGGAGAGTCAAATACCAGGTAGGAGAGCTCCTCCCTTGTGACTTCGTCTCTCCCTGTCCTCTCTGCAGAGGGTCTCAGGGCCTTTTCCCTCCCCTCCTGTTCCCAGACTGCAGCCCTGATACAGGGCACTTTCTCTCAGCTCACATCAAAGGCCTGCATCATTAAACCTCTGTGGGGAGTGCTGGTTGGTGACAGTGAAAAGCTCCAGAATTGAACAGAGAGATTCATCGTACTAAATTTAGAAACAGGCTCTCTATATTTAGTTCAGATCTCGAATAGGAAAATGTGCAGCCTGAAGATGTACAGATTAAATAAGAAGAGGAGCAATTTGCTTTGTCCTTGAATTCAGGCTTCAGAAACATCAGATACTTCGTCTTCAGTAAGCGCCTGCCTAGGCCTGGAAGCACCCCGGACACTGCAGTCAGCAAGTCCTCTCCCTTAGGTGAGCCTGAGGTTCTGCAGGGGGTGACAATAACAAAACAGCACAATAACAGCAATTAACATTGGCAGAAGTGAGGCTGCTTCAGGCACCAGGCACGCTTTGTAGGCATGATGCCACTCAGACCTCACTTTGACACTGTGTCCTGGAGTTACGTAAATCACTCCATCTTACAGACAGGGACAGTGAAGTGCTGAGAGGTTAATAACCTTAGCAAGGCCACATAGCCACAGAGCAGGGCCAGGGCGTGAACCAGAGCCTCCTCTCCAAGACCTGCTGCTAGGCTGCCTGCCTTTGGAGAAGTCTCTGATCTCCTAGGACATGTATTTAGCGGATCCCCAGTATTCACGGGTTCTGTATTTGTGAATTCACCTGCCCACTAAAATGACTCGTGGCCATCTGCAGAGGTGGGCAGAGTGGAGGAGAACCTGAGCCATGCGTGTGCCCCTCCCGCTGACAGCCAGGGCATGCTGCCCCCCCATTTCAGCGCTTACTGTAAACAGGGCCGAGGCCTCCGTAGTGCCCAGCTTTCCACACTTGGTGCTCTTCGCCGGTGACTTTGCTGTTTGGAATGGCCCTGTGCCTGGTGCTGTCTTGTGTCCTGAGCAGAAGAGGCTGGGGGGCCTTAGGGGAGCTTCATTCAGGCGGCAGCCGTGGTGCTGCTGGGCGCAGGTTCAGTGTTAATGAATCAACAGTGCGTTGAATAAGGTGTCTTTAAGCAGACACATGCAAGTCAGGTTATATATTGATTGGCTCACCAGAGGCCCACAGGAACCTCACCCCGCATTTCCCCTGGAGAAATGGCTTGGGATCTGCTAATGCAGTGTCTGAGGGGTCCTTATAGACCATAACCATACTGCGAATGGCGAATCAGCTGTGCCTGCAGGCTGCCTCCCAGGCAGCTGTAACCTCCAGTCCCGTACTTTCTTTCTTTCTTTTTTTTTTTTTTTGAGACAGAGTCTTGCTCTCTCTCCCAGGCTGGAATGCAGTGGTGCGATCTCGGCTCACTGCAACCTCCCCCTCCTGGGTTTAAGCAATTCTCCTGCCTCAGCCTCCTGAGTAGCAGGCATTACAGGCACCTGCCACTGTGCCTGGCTAATTTTTGTATTTTTAGTAGAGGCAAGGTTTCACCATCTTGGCCAGGCTGGTCTTGAACTCCTGACCTCATGATCCACCTGCCTTGGCCTCCCAAAGTGCTGGGATTACAGGCGTGAGCCCCTGCACCAGGCCCAGTCCCCTACTTTCGAGCTTCTCGCCAGCTCTGCCCCCAGCATGGAGCGGTCACGGGGGTGCAGCGGCTCTTTCTACAGGGAGCGTGAGGACGGGGACCTGCCCTTGCCCTCCAGCCACACTGGGAGCTGGCACGCGGGGGCCCCAGATCTTTCCCGCGTGTCCCTCCCAGGGCAGGGAATACAGAGGCCTCCGACAGCCAAGCAGGGTGAAGAGTCTGGCAGCCACGGTTCCCAGGGTGGCCTTGTGATTCCGATAGATTCGGGGACTTCCTGAGATTGGAGGGGGTAAATCAAGAAATAAATTTTCAAGCCAATGGAGAGCAAAGCCTCCTCCCCAGAGCAAGACGGAGGAAGGAGGAATCGAGGTGAGCTCCATGCAGCGCTGCTCAAGAGCTTCTCAGGACGTGGCGTGTGACCCGCCCGTTTCCGAGGACGTAGGAGACAGGGGTGCCGGAAGCACCAAGGCGATGACGTGCAAAGTGTCCCAGTGAACAAGGCCCCGCAAAGGCTGCTTCTCCAAGCCCCGTGTCCACCCGTTCCGTGGCACTAGACACTGTCACAGCTGAATCACGTCTCCCACAGTTAACACGCCGAAGCCCTAGGCCCCACACTTCAGAATGTGATGGTTTGGAGATAGGGCCTTAAAGAGGTAATTAATGAAAAATGAGGGCATGGAGGTGGGCCCTAATCCAGCCGGACTCGTTTCCTTTACAAGAGAAGAAGATTGGGACACAGACACGCACACAGGGACGGCGGGTGGAGGCCCCCGGAAGAAGACGGCGTCCACACACGGGGGAGAAAGGCCTCAGGAAAACTCGTCCTGCCCACACCCAGCCTCAGACTCCCAGCCTCAGACTCCCAGCCTCCAGAATCAGGAGAAAATGCATTTCTGTGGTTAAGACCCCACTCTGTGCTACGGCAGCCTAGAGGCTTTCCCGGACTGATGACTCCCAGATCAACATCTCAAGCTACGCCTGCTGTGATGTCTTTCTAATGACCACTAGATAGGTCCTCCCTCCCCTAAAGACCACCAGAGACATCTCCCCATCCCCTAACACCCGCCAGAGACGTCCCCCCATCCTCTAAGGACCACCAGAGACATCCCCCCGCCCCCTAACGACCGTCAGAGACATCTCCCCATCCCCTAACGCCCGCCAGAGATGTCCCCCCGTCCCCTAACAACTGCCAGATACATCCCCCCATCCCCC
The DNA here is from genome assembly GCF_028858775.2 of Pan troglodytes. Classification (NCBI taxonomy): domain Eukaryota; kingdom Metazoa; phylum Chordata; class Mammalia; order Primates; family Hominidae; genus Pan; species Pan troglodytes. The sequence continues at coordinate 117,493,936 of NC_072412.2, read as the reverse complement.
AACACCCGCCATAGACATCCCCCATCCCCTAACGACTACCAGAGACGTCCCCTGTTCCTTGTCCCCTAACGCCCGCCAGAGACGTTCCCCCATCCCCTAAGGACCACCAGAGACATCCCCCCGCCTCCTAATGACCACCAGAGACGTTCCTCGTTCCCCATCCCTAACCACCACTGGAAACTCCCCTAACGACGGCTGGAAATGCCCCCGGGATGCCCAGTGGCACCTTCACCACAGCACAGCCAGAGCAGAGTTCCAGATTCCAGAGGACTCCCGATTCCCTCAGGAAACCTGCTCCTCCACTCCGTGTCCTATGCATCACTAGAAATGCATGTAACATGTATGAACAGTCCCACGCCCTGTCCTATGCATCACTGGAAATGCATATATGCAACATGTATGAACAGTCCCACGCCCTGTCCTATGCATCACTAGAAATGCATGTATGTAACATGTATGAACAGTCACACTCCATCCTATGCATCACTAGAAATGCATGTAACATGTATGAACAGTCAAGTTGTATAACAAAGTGAAACTGAAGGCTCATCCTTGTGTTGTTCCCAACACTCAGAGCCACTTATCTTCCTGCCCTTCCTCCTGGTCTGGCGTGGATTTCCCGGGACTGGCAGGCGATGCCCTCAGTGGGCAGCTGGGGAAGGAAGAGGAGAGAGACTGCAGGAGGAGGTGACGGGGGGCTCAGCCAGGATGAATTGCCACTGGGGCCGGCCTGGTTGTGGCCCTGTGCATCCCCTGACTCCCCAGGCAGCACTGGGCGTGCACATTAGCCTCAGGTGTGGTCCCACTTTGTCTTGGCACCACAGACCCCTGGAAGGATAGGGGGTCTCATCTGGCTCCAAACAGCAGGATGCCCTCGGCTCCTGCCGGGTGCAATCAGGGCCTCGGGCAGCTGAGAGCCTCCTCTTGGATCAGCCCCGTGGCCTCCATACTTGGGCCTCCAGGGCAGCAGCCTCCACACTGGGGCCTCCACACCAGGGCCTCCAGGGCAGCAGCAGGGCTGTGTCCCCCGCCTTTCCTCCAGCCACAGCTCATCGCTGACAGTTGACACAGCATAGTTCCACCTGCACAGCCTTTAGAGAACCCCAAAGAAGAAGCACCCCAGGAACCCCATTTCTAGACTTTCCACCAAAACTCATGGGAGTGCCCTGGGGGGCTCCTGCTTCAGAAGACACACTGAGCACCCTCCCCACCACCAAGGTGGAGACCAAGGGAGTCTGCAGCCTGTGACCACATCGCCTGTGCTTTGTAATATGTTCAATGTCTCGCCTACAAATAGAAATAACATACATAATGTACAGGTCGGGTAGCCATAAATATACACATAGAGTAAGTTATAGAAATCTAGAACTAACAATACCTCATACCCCCTATACATTCCATGGGAAGAGGGACTGGGGTTGTCATCACTGTCCCCGCCTCCATGGCTCTTGCTGCGAGGCTGTGATGCTCTGCAGCACCTGCTCTCTGGCAGGAGCACTGCCCAGCCCTGTGTCCCATCCAATGCAGGAAGTGGCCAGCACCTTGCCCACCTCACCTTCCATCCCCCTTGGCCATGTCCCCCGTTCCTGCCTTGCAAGTGGATGGCATGGAGACAGTGGCAACGCTGCAGCCCTCTTGTAGCCATGAGGAGGCTCAGAAGATTTGCAGGGTCAGGGCCCCCAGGCTGTCTAGATGCCAGTGCCGCAGCCTCAGGACCTCTGGTGCTGTGAGAAAAACTCACTGGTGTGTGTGCACCCATGTTCAGCTTTGCTGTTCCTTGTGGCTGAGTCAGTGCTGACTGGCACGGTGGGCACTCAGGTTTCTCCTAGCACTTTTCACTATTAACAGGATGAGTGAAAACACTAATTACATGAAGCCTTCACTGTAGACGAATCAGCACATTTATGGATTTTTTTTTTTTAAAATATCCAAGGGGGATACACTAGGCCATATTTCCTGATCATGTTTGATCACATAATTTACCACAACTCCCCTGTCCCAGTGCTTCCGGTGGTTTAGGAAATTGCTGCCTTACTTTAAAAACAAGCCTGGGCTGTGAGCAAACACCGAGGCAGGAAGAGCTTCTTTGAAGTGTGTCTGCCCTGGTGAAAGGAGCAGGGACTTTAGATCCACACTCTGCCCTTCGCAGCTGTGTGATGCGGTAAAATTAGCTACATCTCCAGCCTCAGTTCTGTGACTAATATGGGGGTGGTAAGACCCCCTCACAAGACACGTGGTGGCCGGGCGCGGTGGCTCACACCTGTAATGCCAGCACTTTGGGAGGTGAGGCAGGAGGATCGCTGGATCCCAGGAGTTTGAGACCAGCCTGGGCAACATAGGGAGACCCTATCTCTACAATAAAAACAAAAAATTATTCAGGCATGGTGTCACGTGTCCGTGGTCCCAGCTACCTGGGAGGCTGAGGTGGGAGAGTCCCTGGAGCTCAGGAGGTCCAGGCTGCGGTGAGCTGTGATCGCGCCACTGCATTCCAGCCTGGGTAACAGAGCGAGACTCTGTCTCAGAAATGCCCCAAATAACAACAATGAATCAGGTGTGTGGGCTCAGGACCCTGCGTTTGCAGGGTGTGAGCCCCAGCCCCTCTCCATCTGGATGCCCTCGTGCCCTCCGTCCGCTCTCCAAAGCTGCTCTCTTTCTGGATCTTCACTGTACTTCCCCGAGCCTCAGTTTCTCCCATGTAAAATACAGAGGTTTGCTCCTGGTTTGCTCAGCTGGCATTTTGGCCAGGGTTGGCCCCAGATCACAGGCCCTTCAGCATCCTGATTCCATCCACCGTGTCCAGGAGCCCTAGTCCACCGCCAGTCCCAAATGCCCTCCACCCCCAGTCCCAAATGCCCGCAGGAGGCAGAGTCACCCACACAGGAAACCTCTGGCCAAGATGGTCTCTGTGGCCCCTCTCCATCAAAGCTGCTCCATCCCCATGCCCCACCGTGCTAGATGTCAAGTGTCTGACACGGGGTGCAGCGGAGCCATGAGCAGCTGCAGCCCACACAGCTCCACAAAGCCATGGAAGCATTTGGCACCCCCACCAGGCCGCTGTTTTTATTCCCGTGGTCGAATAAGGAGCCCGAGGCTTTGGGATGGTTTGCTGTTGAGCTGTGAGTTGTGCCGAGCTGGTGCTTTTCTTCGATGACATTGACCTATTTGTGTGGGGTCCTTGTGTCTACCTGACTCATCCCGGCCCTGGGGAGGCTGATGCCCCCTCTCTGATACTAACCCCCCATGCCTGCTGTCCACGGCTTCACCTGGGAGCAAGAGTGAGGCCATTTCAAGGACAAGATAATTACAGGAACCGAAGGAGCTTCTCACTGAACAGGAGACTGGAGAGACGGCCTTCATCCCAGAGCAAGTTGGAGTCTCTGGGCGCTCCCTGCAGCCTGAACCCACATGTAAATGGAAGGCCTTGTACCTTGCTGATTCCCAGAAATCCTCCCTCTCCACCGCCTTCCTGGGCTAAGTTCAACACGGCCGACGTCTGAGCTCCATCTGCTCTCTGCTAATGGAAAATGGAGTGTGGGAAGTGAAGATGTTTTTGAAAACACGTTTTCCAGGTGGGGTTGCTATTGATTAACCTCTCGTGGCGTCTCAGCCTTTCTCCCTTAGACCCGAGTTGTGTGACTAATACCTGGATGTATTGTGTGCCCTCGTTCGTGACGGCTCAAGTGCTGTTTGTGGGATGGGACCTGCACTCCCGCGCTCTGAGGCGGGGACACGGGAGGCTGTGCGTCCACCAGGCTATTTATCAAGATAATAGTTGCCTGCAAGGGTTCTAGACATCCACTTGTCCACACCCCAGGGAGGAGCGGGGCTCTTTATCATGTCTGGACTTAATAAAGAAGAAATAATGCAGCTGTACTGCTGGCTACAATGTCTCTTCTCCAGTAATCCTAGGTTTCAATTTTCTGCTTAGCATTGTGTACACAGCAAACAGCCTCACGAATTTAACCGTGCTCCAGTTTCCCCTGGTGACGACAGGAGAAAGGTTCACAAAAGACCCCTTTTGGATTTAATAGGACGCAGAACAGCACAGTGTCACATTGTCTTCATGGCCCTGAGGGCCCAACTCTCTTTTGTGAAAAATCGTAATTTCACTAATACGGGAAATACGTTTCCAGTGGTTTTCTTCCAGTGTTTAGACTGTCACGACCAGGAAGAGTCGCTTTGGAGGGTTGCAAAGGGCTGCCCAGCCCCAGAAACAGAAACAGTGGCACTCCTCCACACCGTGAGGAAACCGAGGCACAGCAGGCCCACACATCAGGCCCACAGCCCCAGCCCGCTCCAGGACGCGCCTGGAATTGCCTGTGAATTGCTGGGAGGGGGCAATTCACACCCACGCGTGCCCCGTCTTCTCTGCAGACGTGGATTACATCAGGTGCTCCACCACGCTGTCAGACTGAAGACCAGCTGGTTGATGTCACCACATCCACATTCTAAATCAGCAGCCCCCAACCTTTTTGGCACCAGGGACCAGTTTTGTGGAAGACAATTTCTCCACAGATGGGGGGTGGGGTGGTGGGGGGATGGTGTTGGGATGTTCCACCTCAGAGGATGAGGCATTAGATTCTCATAAGGAGCCCACAACCTAGAGCCCTCCATGTGCTGTTCACAGTAGGGTTTGCACTCCTGTGAGAATCTAATCTGCTGCTCATCTGACAGGAGGCGGAGCTTAGGTGGTCATGAGAGTGATGGGAGCAGCTGTAAATACAGACGAAGCTTCACTCACTTGCCCACCGCCCACCTCCTGACACGCGGCCCAGTTCCTAACAGCTCACGGGTGGGAACCCAGGGACTGGAGACCCCTGCTCTAAATCGTCCTGAACCTCACACTTCTGAATTCAAAGCACAGCTTTACCCTGCAAGTTGCTTTTTTCAGGTAACTTTGCATTTTAAACATCCAAGGTGTGGAGAAACTGGTTTTTAGGGTCCCATGAAGAGAACACTCTTGTATCTTTCAAATTCACTGGATTTGGAGCCCGTTTCCTATTGAGGTACTTTTTTTTTTTTTTTTTGTCACAGCAGGAATTTCTGTTCCTCCCTGTGTTGTGTTTCAGGGGGAGAGAAAACATGCAGCTGCCCCCCAGGGGTAAGCCTTCCTCAGTCCCCTAGTCCATGAGTTTAGCATCTCCCGGACTTGGCACTGTTACCTGGAAGCCAGCAGCCCTTCCCTTCAAGGGCAGTGTGGTCTGCACCAAGGCCTGAGCTGGAGCAGCAGCACATGCCCATCCTCGGTGGCTTCATGGGCAATACATTCGAGGTCACGTGAGCCCTGTGGGCCATAGCATTTCCAAAGGAACCATGAGCCAGCCCTGTTTGGCAACCGAGAACACACTGGGCAGTAACCTCCCTGCAGAGGACATGCCCAACATCATGGCCTTTTTTCTTTTTTTTTGAAACAGGGTCTTACTCCATCACCCAGGCTGGAGTGCAGTGGTGTGATCACAGCTCACTGCAGCCTCGACCTCCCAAGGTCAATCCTCCTGCCTCAGCCTCCATAGAGCTGGAATCACAGGTGCACACCACTGTGCCTGGCTAATTTTTTGTTTTTGTAGAGATAGGGTCTAATTTTGTTGCCCAGGCTGTTTTCAAACTCCTGGTCTTAAGTGACCCTCCTGCCTCAGCTTCCCAAAGTGCTGGGACTCAACACTGTGGTCTTGATCAAGAGCGGAGAGGGAGGTACTGGTGCAGGCAGCGAAGTCAGGGAGACCCCCTGGTGCCGGTGCCTGAAGGTGCTCCCTCTCCACCTGGGTCCAAGGGAAGCTGCTCCCTCTCCACCTGGGTCCAAGGGAATTTAACGAACTTTAGCTTCCAAAAGTTTTCACATATGGGAATGTTTCTCCACGAAAAGATGTCTTTGGTAAGTGCAGGCAAGTGGAATCAATATTGGTTTTTAGACCAGGAAACCAAATCCTGTCTTCAACATTGGCTGTGCTTCCAACATTGTTAAAGATGTTTAGCAATTAATTCAACCAATTTTTAACCATGTTTTTATCCTGTTATACTTTTATTTTTAAGGGGAGATGTACTAGCCGACCAGTGCTAGGGTAATTAGCAGTCTCTCTGTAAATGTTTGGGAAATTGAAAGTGGAATGGCATTGGTCTCATGGTAATCTGACCCCACAAATGCTGTTTCTGTGTCTGTTACACAGAGGGATGCTTTTCCTCCAGTTAGAGATCTTCTGCATACAAATAAATGATATTTTGGGGTGTAAAGTCTGATAATCTGAGACAGGTCTCAGTTAATTGAGAAAGTTTATTTTGCCAAGGTTGAGGATGCACCTATGACACAGTCTCAGAAAGTCCTGACGACAGGTGCGCAAGGTGGTCGGGGCACAGCTTGATTTTATACATTTTAGGGAGACATGAGACAGCAATCAATACATGTAAGAAGTACATTGGTTCCATCCGGAAAGGGGGGGACAACTCAAAGCAGGGAGGGGGCTTCCAGGTCACAGGAAGGTGAGAGACAAACAGTTACATTCTTTTGAGTTTCTGATTAGCCTTTCCAAAGCAGACAATCAGATATGCATCTATCTCAGTGAGCAGAGGGATGACTGAATAGAATGGAAGGCAGGTTTGCCCTGAACAGTTCCCAGCTGGACTTTTCCCTTTGGCTTAGTAATTTGGTGCCCCAAGATTTTCCTTTCACAGAGAGGAGGGTGTCTATTTTTTTCTTCAAGGTGCCTTGAAATTAAGGCAAGAAGAATGGGGTGAAGCTGACTTCCAATCACCTTGGTTTTTTCCTCGGAAGGAAAACACGTTTCGTGGTTGTGGCAGAGCAGAGGCAGCGCGAATCCTGCAGTGACTGGCTGCATCCCTTAAAGATTGTTTTTTTAGAAGATTTTGTAGAATGTATTTGTTTTCTTTCCAAGAACTATTGGAATGTTTTCATGCACCCTTGGAACAGCCCTTGGAGACAACCCTGGGGAGGGAACAGTGTTGCTGGAGGCCAGCCTCCCGGGCACCCACACTCCCCTCGCCTGCCTAGGGGCCTACCCAGGTTCACGGGACACGGGCACCACAGGGCAGGAGGGTGGGGAAGGGTACACTTTCTCCTTGTTCCTAGCACATGGTAATGCACCCCAAAGCAATACTCGCCCAGAAAGCAGTTACTAAGCACATAGAAAGCTGAGGTAATTTTGTGAAGAAGAACACTGAAACAATAAAAGCTCAGCATTTGGAAGCAAGTTATGACAGCACTCAGCATAGGGGTAACATATTCACTCGGGCTACAGTAGAAAATGTGCTTTTTATAGTAATATACAGTTTTATGTCCATATGTATTTTAACATTTTTCTTTTTCTTTTTTTCTTTTGAAACAGGGTCTCTCTTTGTCACCCACGCTGGAGTGCAGGGGCATGATTTTGGCTCACTGCAGCCGTGACCCCCCAGGCTCAAGCGATCATCCTGTCTCAGCTCCTCATGTAGCTGGGACTATAGGCCCCTATGCCTGGCTAATTTTTTCTGGAGATGGGATTTTTCCATGTTGTCCAGGCTGGTCTTGAACTCCTGAGCTCAAGCAATCTGCCTGCCTTAGCCTTCCAAAGTACTAGCGTAACAGGCATGAGCCACCATGCTCAGCCTATTTTAACATTTTTCTTGGTAATAAAAGTAATCATATTTTTATCAGATGCTTTTTTAAAGCCAGTCGATGTCGGGAAGGCTGACTTGGTTCATGGATACAGTGATGGGCAAACACCAGGTCAGAGCCAGTAGGACGAGGCCAGGCTTCCCACTCAGGGTCCCCTGGGCAAGTTGCTTCCTGTCTCAAGTTGCACTGCCCTAACTGGTCAGTACAAAGAGCAGTACTTTGGGAGGCTTTGTAGTTAAATAGAAATGGAAAAGCACTGTTGCCTCTTGAGATCAAGGCCATACGTTTAAAAATATAGTGTGAAGTCAGTGTGATGGATCACACCTATAGTCCCAGCTACTCAGGAGACTGAAGCAAGAGGATTGCTTGAGGTCAGGAATTCAAGACCAACCTGGGCAACATAGCAAAATCCCACCTCTCTCTCTCTCATCTCTCTCTCTATAATATCTGCTACTATTATACACAATAATATATACTAGTGTATATACATATACATACAAGTAGATGTACATATGTGTGTGTATATATATGTATATATGTATATATGTGTATATATGTATATATGTGTATATATTTATATATATGTATATATGTGTATATATGTGTATATATACACACATGTATACATGTGTATATATACACACATGTATACATGTGTGTATATATACACATGTATATATGTGTGTATATATACACGTATATATGTATATATATGTGTGTATATATACACGTATATATGTATATATATGTGTGTATATATACGTGTATATATACATGTATATATGTATATATGTGTATATATGTGTGTATATATGTATATACGTATATATGTATATATACGTGTATATATACATGTATATATGTATATATGTGTATATATGTGTGTATATACGTATATATGTATATATGTATATATGTATATACGTATATATTATATATGTATATATGTATATATATGTGTATATATATATACACACACACAGAGAAAATGTGATATATATACACACACATAGAGAAAATGTGAGCCTTACATTATTTTGAATTTTCCAGTGGTGCCTAAACCTGTGTGTACATCTACTGTCCTCATGCTTGTTGATTCGCTAGTGTCCATCTTCCCCTTTTAATACAACAGGACACAGTTCACTGCTGTATGTTCTGCACCTAGAAGGGTGCCTGGCATGAAGTAGAATCTTAAATAGGTATTGAATAAGTAAAATGTTGGTAGTGTGGTGTTAAATGAAATAGTCAATATATATAGGAAACTCACTAGTATATATTATTGTGTATAATAGTAGAAGATAGTATATATTATCATTAAGAAGCTAATAGTTTATAAGTTTTGACAGCATCACAGCCCCTTCCACTTCCAGCTTGATAATCAGGAGCCTGCTATTAGCAGAAAATAGCTGGGGAAGAGTGCCTTCTAGAACCCACCTCTTCCCTCCATCTCCCCAAGAAGAGGAGATGTATGAATAATCTACAAATGGTAGGGAGGTTTATGTTTTTAAGCAGCACTTAGGTATTTTAAGATTTCTCTTTATATTAAACTGTAATAAGTAGCAAAGGGGAAGATAATTTAAAGCAGTCCATTGGTCTGAGAGCTAAGTTTCAGTATTTTTGGCAAAGTTATGGCAAAGTTATGGAGCTTACATGGAATAAGAATGTATGTCATGGTGTTGGGATAACTGAATATCTACATGCAGAAGAATGAAATTGCATCCTTACCTCACACCATATATAAATATCAACTTGAATGGATTAAGCATTTCAACATCAGATCTGAAGCTGTGAAACTACTAAAAGAAAACCTAGAGGAAAAAGCTCCATGACATTAATCTGGGCAACGATTTTTTGGATATGACCCCAAAAGCACAGGAAGCAAATTCAACAAAGACAAATGAGATTTCATCAAAATATTAATAAAAAGCTTCTTCATGGCAAAGGAAACAATCAGCAGAGTGAAGAGACAGCCTACAGATGGGAAATGTACCTGCAAACCACACATCTGATAAGTGGCTAGTGCCAAGATATGAAAGAACTTCAAACAACTCAACAGTAAGAAAATAAATAGCCCAATTAGAAAGTGATCAAAAGAGCTGAATAGACATTTCTCAAAAGAAGACAGACAAATGTCCAACAGGTATATGAAAAATGCTCAAAATCACTTATCATCAGAGAAATGTACATTAAAACCACAATGCCACATCACCTCCCACCTGTTAGAATGCCATTGTCAAAGACGAAAGATAACAAGTTTTGGTGAGGATGCAGAGAAAAGGGGACTCTTGTACCCTGTCGGTGGGAATGTAAATTACTACAGCCATGATGGAGAACAGTATGGAGATTCCTCAAAAACTAAAAATACAACCACCATATGATTCAGCAGTCCCAAAGGCAGGCATATACCCACAGGAATTGGAGTAAGTCTAAGAGCTGTCTGCACCCCCACATTCCCTGCAGCACTTGAATAGTGCCAATATAGCCAATATAGAATCAACCTATGTGTCCTTCAAGGGATGAATGGATAAAGAAAATGTGGCACATACACAATGGAATATTATTCAGCCTTAAAGAAGGAGATCCTCTCACTTGAGACAGCATGGATGAACCAGAAGGACATTATATTAAGTGAAATAAGCCAACTGCACAAAGACCAATACTGCACAATCTCACTTGTTGAAGCTAAAAGAGTTGAAGTCACAGAAGCAGAGGATAGAATGGTGGTTAGTTACCAGGGACTGGGGTGGAGGGATTGTGGGGTGGGGCGGTGGGTAGGGGGGTGAGGTGCTGGAGAGATGTTAGTCAAAGGGTACAAACTTTCAGCTAGACAGGAAGAACAAGTTCAAGAGATCTATTGTACAACGGTGGTGACTACATTGTTAGTAACAATGTATTATATTCTTGAAAATTACTAAGAGTAGATTTTAAGTGTTCTCCTACACAAAATGGTATGTGAGACCATGCATATAATTAGCCTATTTAAACATTTCACAATATATGTATATTTCAAAACAACATGTTGTATACAATATATGCAATTTTGTCAATTAAAAAAATTAAAAAATAAAAAAGAAAGCATTCGATTAATCAAAAGTCACATAGCAAAAGTAAAACATGACCTCTTCTATTTTTTTCAAATATTGACTTGACACTAAAACACTGAAAACAAAAAAGAATGAGTTGCCGACGGTGTGGTGTGAACCCTTTCCTTCCAGGTGGGCAGAGCCGTCAGTGTGATGCGACCGCCTCAGATCTGGGTTTGGGTTGGGTGAAGGGGAGGGGCTCTGCTTCTCACTCAGGGTCCCCTGGGCAAGCTGCTTCCTGTCTCAAGTTGCACCGCCCTAACTGGTCAGTAAAAGGAACAATATCTACCCCCTAGAGACAAGAGTCAAGTGCTTATTAAAATGCCAAGCGCGTAACAATCAACATTAGATCCCTGCCTCCATAGGGCAGTTATAAAACAGAGAACTTGCCAGGAATACTCCAGGACAGCAGATCCAGGTTCTATAATCGGTGTTGTCATCATAAAATACAGGTATTATGTCCCATGCATTTGCGTATGAAGCCAGGCTTGAGGGCCGACTGCATAAATATGAGCCTGTTATTAGGGACTTGCGAATCATGCGAGCAACACTGGCGTGCAAAACATATCCAGGGAGGAAACAAAGAGGAAATGTGTATGAACCCAACCCAAGATTAAATGTGGGTCATTCCTTGCTGAAAGCATGGAAGCTTCTGGGTGTATGGAGAAAGAAAACCCTTCTGGGCACCCTCGTAAAGTTACTCACAAAGGAAATCACAGGAATGTGCTTGAAGCTCATTTTATTCTTGGCATTCCCAAGATATCAGAAATATCATTAACGCTGTTTGAGAAATTAGAGAACTGTAAGGAAGCCAAAGAGCGGTGTGGATTTTGCTCTTATCAACCCCTCCCTCACTGAGCAGACGGCTCCCTCACTGTCCTTCCTGGGGCCGGCCCTTCCGGCCGAAGGCCCCCAGGGAAGCCAGCCCAGTTCGCCCCTGACAGTATCAGGCACTTAGGATTGAATTTTCAAATTGCCCTCCCGTTTGCATCTGCATTGATGTTTTGCATTTGTTTGAGGCTTGCATCTGCTTCCAAACAATGAGCTGTAATTTTAAACCTGTTTAGCACGCATTTAACCCAGATACTTCTTTTGTGACCATTTCACTTGCATCTGGGTTTCAGTGCAAAGAGGTTGTAAGGAACAAAACAAGAGCAGAATGGTAGCAGCCAGCAGCTGCATGCAGGCAGCACACCCCGTGCACACCCACGCGGGGCACGCAGCCCGTGGCACACCCTGTGCACACCCACGCAGGGTACACGGCCCGTGGCACACTCCAAGAACACCCACACAGGGCACACACGCAGTCTGGTGTGAAAGTCACCACTGCACAAAGCATGTGCCCATTCTGCAGCATGGAGGCTGCGTCCTGCGCCTGTGATTTTCATAATTCAAGGCTGTGGGTCCCACCGGGGCTTGCTGCAGCTGGAAGCCTGACCGCAGACAGCACTAGGAAGTGCAGGCAACCTCCGCCCCATCCATCGGAAATGGTCTGGACCCCGCGGCGAGAGCGGGCACCTCCTCTTAGTACTCACGAATCACTCCCTTGGCAGTGCAGGTAAATGCCCCGGGAGATGCCAACGTGCCCTGACTCTGAGGCCTGACAGCTTCAACAGAGGACCTTTAGGTCCAGAAGGGAGTGGGCAGCTGTTGGCTGAAACAGATCTTCCTTTCTTACTGGGCAGCGATTCCAGGTCAGCTTATTTGTTCTGACCCTGGCATTTCCTAAAGGAAGGGACTCCTGCTTTTGGTTCCATGTCCTGTTTTAGCAAGGCCATACCATGTCCACCCAGAACCTGTGGAATCTTTGCAGAGCCCATGGGTTTTGACTCATCTGCATGGCAGTGGTGTTTGGTTCCTAAGTCAGTTGTCACACTAGAGCTGGAGATGGAGACACGTGGAGATGGGATCCGTCCAGCTCCGCCCCACAGACACTGTGTGGGACCACCCTTGTACCCTGGGACACAGCTGCAGGGTCTTAGGGACCTCCTAACAGTTCGCGGGGTCTGAGTCAGCAAACTTCTCAAAACCATATTTGAACACATATTTATATAAAGTCTGAGTAATTTTCTCTGAAGTCATCAAACCTGACACAATGTTTATAATCTCAAAAATGGCATTTGACACAAGAGGATGCTTCTGACACACAATGGCTGGCTAGATGAAGGGCCAGAGATGCGTTCCAGACCTGATGCTGCTGCCCGATGACAACTGAAAGCACGGAGACCCACCCAGGATGGCTCTGTACCCCGAATGGCGCTGTATCCAGGATAGTCCTGTACCCATGAAGACTCCGTACCCAGGACGGCTCTGTATCCGGGACGGCTCTGTACGCAGGATGGTGTTGTACCCAGGACGGCTCTGTACCCAGGACGGCTCTGTACCTGGGACGGCTCTGTGTCCAGGACAGTTCTGTACCCGTGAAGGCTCTGTACCCAGGACGGCTCTGTATCCGGGATGGCTCTGTATCCGGGACGGCTCTGTACGCGGGACGGCTCTGTACCTGGGACGCCTCTGTGTCTGGGACAGCTCTGTATGAGGGATGGCTCTGTACCAGGGACGGCTCTGTACCCGGAATGGCGCTGTACCCAGGACAGTTCTGTACCCAGGAAGGCTCTGTGCCCGGGATGACTCTGTATCCGGGATGGCGCTGTATCTGGGACGGCTCTGTAGCCAGGATGGTGTTGTACCCAGGACGGCTCTGTCGCCAGGATGGTGTTGTACCCAGGACGGCTCTGTCGCCAGGATGGTGTTGTACCCAGGACGGCTCTGTCGCCAGGATGGTGTTGTACCCAGGACGGCTCTGTCGAGAGGCCTTTATGTGACGACAGAAATGCCGTACATCTACCCCGTGCACGACGGTGGCCGCCAACCACACAGGGCTGTTGAGCACCTGAAACGTGGCCAGTGAGGAAGAAGAATTGAGTTTTTAATTGTATTTGATTTTGAATAAGTTAAATTCAAATTTAAATTTAAAAAGCCACATGTGGCTAGTGGCTACCATGTTGGAAAGTGCTGATAAGGTTCTTTTCTGTATGTTTATTGCTACCTAATCCCACCTCCCCACCATACGCCTAAACAGTTATGTAAAAATAAACACTCACATTGTGGCACTGACTCTCAGGAAAATAATTTTTATAACCTGAAATGTTAATTTTCTTTTTTTCATTATCATTGATATAGCATGAAAAATATCCCTAGAAACTTGAGATGAGAGAAACAAAATTCATCACTATCAATTTATTGCTTCTGCTGATGTCCTCAGGGGATAGATTTTAATTTACATGTTGTCATTTCTTTTAAAATGCTTTTATGGGACAATTACACATGCCACTTTTTTTTCAGAAACCACAGATCAATATAAAGGCAATTAGCAATATTTTTATCCTTTAAAAATAAAATGTCAGGTTTTTGAAAAATGATTTTTAAAACATAAACATTACAAAAGAAATTTTATTTGGATTTTGGCATATGATGTTAAAACAACCTCTTGCTGTCGTGAAATATGTCATTCAAAAGTCAGTGTTTGTGCTCCCAGTGTTACCCACAGCTCTAGGCATGGAAAGAATTCAATGAATACTTGCTATAATCCTACAGCATTATTGACGTGCCAATATTGGTACTCTGATCTATTGTAATTGTCTATGTGCCAAATTCTGCATCTGTAAAATAAAATTATATTTGGACTTTCTGATGCAGTGGTGGTAAAATTACATCAGTTAATGGACACAAAGTACACTGATGCTGTTGGTATAGTTGATGCTGTTAGTATGGTTGATGCTGTTGGTATGGTTGATGCTGTTGGTATGGTTGATGCTGTTAGTATGGTTGATGCTGTTGGTATGGTTGATGCTGTTGGTGTTGGTATGGTTGATGCTGTTGGTGTTGGTATGGTTGATGCTGTTGGTATAGTTGATGCTGTTAGTATGGTTGATGCTGTTGGTATGGTTGATGCTGTTGGTATGGTTGATGCTGTTAGTATGGTTGATGCTGTTGGTATGGTTGATGCTGTTGGTGTTGGTATGGTTGATGCTGTTGGTATAGTTGATGCTGTCAGTATGGCTGATGTTTTTGGTATGGTTGATGCTGTTGGTGTTGGTATGGCTGATGTTTTTGGTATGGTTGATGCTGTTGGTGTTGGTATGGCTGATGTTGTTGGTATGGTTGATGCTGTTGGTATGGTTGAGGTTGTTGGTATAGTTGATGCTGTTGGTATGGCTGATGTTGTTGGTATGGTTGATGTTGTTGGTATGGTTGATGCTGTTGGTATGGTTGATGCTGTTGGTGTTGGTATGGTTGATGTTGTTGGTGTTGGTATGGTTGATGCTGTTGGTGTTGGTATGGTTGATGCTGTTGGTGTTGGTATGGTTGATGATGTTGGTATGGTTGATGCTGTTGGTGTTGGTAGGGTTGATGATGTTGGTATGGTTGATGCTGTTGGTGTTGGTAAGGTTGATGCTGTTGGTATTGGTATGGTTGATGCTGTTGGTGTTGGTATGGTTGATGATGTTGGTGTTGGTATGGTTGATGCTGTTGGTGTTGGTATGGTTGATGATGTTGGTATGGTTGATGCCGTTGGTGTTGGTAAGGTCAATGCTGTTGGTATTGGTATGGTTGATGCTGTTGGTGTTGGTATGGTTGATGCTGTTGGTGTTGGTATGGTTGATGCTGTTGGTGTTGGTATGGTTGATGTTGTTGGTATAGTTGATGCTGTTAGTATGGCTGATGTTGTTGGTATGGTTGATGATGTTGGTATGTGATGCTGTTGGTGTTGGTATGGTTGATGCTGTTGGTGTTGGTATGGTTGATGCTGTTAGTATGGTTGATGTTGTTGGTATGGTGGATGCTGTTGGTATGGTTGATGTTGTTGGTATGGTTGATTCTGTTGGTGTTGGTTTGGTTGATGCTGTTGGTATGGTTGATGCTGTTAGTATGGTTGATGCTGTTGGTGTTGGTTTGGTTGATGTTGTTGGTATGGTTGATATTGTTGGTATGGTTGATGCTGTTGGTGTTGGTGTGGTTGATGCAGTTGGTGTTGGTATGGTTGATGTTGTTAGTATAGTTGATGCTGTTGGTATGGCTGATGTTGTTGGTATGGTTGATGATGTTGGTATGGTTGATGTTGTTGGTATGGTTGATTCTGTTGGTGTTGGTTTGGTTGATGCTGTTGGTATGGTTGATGCTGTTAGTATGGTTGATGCTGTTGGTGTTGGTGTGGTTGATGCAGTTGGTGTTGGTATGGTTGATGTTGTTAGTATAGTTGATGCTGTTGGTATGGCTGATGTTGTTGGTATGGTTGATGATGTTGGTATGGTTGATGTTGTCAGTTTGGTTGATGATGTTGGTATGGTTGATGTTGTCAGTTTGGTTGATGCTGTTGGTATAGTTGATGTTGTTGGTATGGTTGATGCTGGCTTCTTCTCTAGACTATGGGACTCTCTATGGGGCCACAACATGCTCACATCTGTAGCATTTCGGCTACTCAAATGGCTACTCAAGATATGTCTGCAAATGACCAAATGGCAACAGGAACAAATGAATCAATAATGGGGCAGATGGGGAGGGAGGCATGAGTGGCACATTATAGAGAAGGTGAGGTTTTGTTGGGTCCTTCGGGAGGGAAGGCAGGCTGGGTTTCTCTGTCTCTGCGTGGTGGACGATGGGCACTCTGCGTGTGTCAGATGGGCACTTTTCAAGGGCTGCCCTGTGCGCTGCGGGGCATTTAGTAGCATCCCTGCTCTCCACCCAGGCATACTTCCCCAGCTGTGACAACTGAAAAAGTATCCAGACATTGCCAAATGTCCCCTGGAGAGACATTTGCATTCTGTGGTTTGGGTTAGGGCTCTAGTTACAAAGTTCCATAGATTTTGAGGGTCTGTCCCAACCCTATTTTGCCATAGAAATTTTGCAGAACTGAGGACTTTCAGGAACTGTAGGATGTTTACGGTAGAAATGCCTCAAGGAAGGGCCATACCATTAACAGTGATTTCTCTCTGGGATTGAGGTTAGGAATGGTGTTTTGTTCTTCTTTAGGATTTTTGATAAATTCAAAATGTTCTACACACATACCAAAAAAGCCTGCGTAAAGTTTTATTACAATAATACATTATAGGTGTATAAAATGTACTTAATTTATTAAATTCCATTGAGATAGAATTCTCTTCGCCCTCCCGATCAAACCCTTTAGATATCTTCCAGCCCGACCCAGTTTTTTGGGTCCTCAGGGCATCATTATGAAGTGGCAATAATTAGCTATAAATGTAAATAAGGAAAGCTGAAGCGGACGCCCCTCCATCTGAACCGACGCGGTTCCCTGGGTTCTGCACTGACAGGGCCACTCCGCTGTGACCCTGCACTGGCTGAAGTGCTCTTCGGGGCTGAATGCCTCATTCTACCATCCACAGGGCCTTTGAACAACTGCTTTTAAATGTGGTTGTTGAATTAATGCTTGTACCAGGTACCAGAGTGCAGAGAGCTGCCGCTGACGCAGTGCTGGTCACTCTGCACCCACTTGAGTGTTGGTAGGTATGTGTCAGCGTGAGATCAAAGGCCCAGGTCTTCCCCACCCCTTTAATTTGAATATGAAACACGGCACCAGCAGTCAAAATCCCGAGGACAATCAGCACATGCCTGCTCCTGCGATGGGTTGGCCGCCCTTGGCAGCCAGAGGACACGTTCCTGGTTTGACCCCCTTCCCTGTCCCTGTTGGCTCAGGAGGGTTATTTTAAAAGGTACGAGAATGGAACCCACTAAATATCAGGGACTAACCACAGCACAGAAAGCTGGGGAGGAGCCCAGCGGAGAGGCAAAGAGGGCAAAGCTGGAGTGAGCTCTTCATGGACCACATTCAGATCAACCACTTTTAGAATCCACACGATACCATCTTTTCTTCAGGCTCTTAGACAACAGTTATTCCTTAAAACTGAAGAATAGGTTTCCTAAGAATAGCAAAAGAGACAAAGAGGCCCTTGCTGGAGACGCTGTTCAATAATAAGATAATGAAATGTTTGAATGCTGGTGTCATCTAAGGCTGCTAATAACATAGCATGCATTCCTCTTTATTTTATTTTTATAGGCCAGATAAATTAAATTAAACTAGCTCCTTGCTCAACAGCTTGACACGCATTTTTAATAATAGCTCACTGCTCTCCTTCAGTAGCATGCCTGGCTCAAGGGTGCCTGGGTATGGAGGTCCCCCTTCCAAAGTTGGGTGTGCATGGCTGGCAGAAGGCTGCATAGACAAGGGCTGGAGAAAAGGAGAGGAGCTATTCACGTCCGACCCAATGCTAGGGATGCTGGCAGTGCCTGGGCAGTATGCCATGGCTACGTTCGAGGCTGAGTCCATATGGCCTAGGACATTCCCTGGCACATGTGGGCTTGAGTGGTGTGGCCAACACCCTGCCAGCCTTGGGGAGACCCCCGCCCTCAATTCTAACACAAGCTAGAGAACAGGGGCATGCAGCCTGGCTGAGACTTTGAGTTAACAAACTCTGTTTAAAAACATCTTCACTTCTCATTGGTAAACACCGTGTCTACTAATATATATTGAGAAAATTAGTGTTTTCATGCCATGTTTTCTGGTACATTACCTAAACTCAATGCACAACTCACACTTGGCGTCTCGTTACTAGATAGCTGTGGATCACAATGTTTCACCACCAAGTATGGGCGTCACAGTAATAATTTGACAGGTGATAAAAAAAGAATAAGCGCTTTGCTGCAGTTTTGAGAGTCTGTTCTCCACAGTCTCAGTCACTGGAGTGGAAGGAATGAAGACGCACAATTTAAACAGTATGCTTACATGCATCCAACAGAAATTTTCCTGTGGAGATTAATTGAATTACACCTATAAAATATTTATATGGTATACTTATCAGTCCAGAGATGATTCTGAACAACTAGGAGAATGTTTTCACTACTAATAAACGATCACCACCGCAGCTGGGCAACACTGAATGATATCCTATGAGCCGAACACTCTAATAATTTTTGCAACTGTACTCTTTGAGACACTCCATATAAAGTGCAGCTTCACGGAAGTACATTAACTCCACAATCTCAGATTCTAAGCGTAAAGAGATATTGACGCGAGACCTGTCACATCAGGCACTCCCGTGGTAGCACAGCGATAAACGGTCTGGGTCTGTCTTCCCTTAGCTTTGTGGTGGTCAGTTGTGTTATCTCGGGCAAGCTTCTGGTCTCTCTCAACCCGTTTCTTCCTCTGTGGACTGGGATGCTAGGCTCAGAGACAGACTGGAACTGAGCAGGAAAACCCCACAGAAAGCAGTACTTGGATGTGAGGATGGTTTAGGCCAGATGCAGGCCTGTGTCAGCCCTGGCTCACAGCGGACAGGTGTAATGTCATAGAACCACACGTCATGCATGGCACACACAGAAATCATCCGTGCTGATGATCATAACGCATCACTGGCACATTCAGCCTGACAGTTGAAGCACCATGGTGGAGGGTGATGGTAAATTTGTTCAGAAAGGCCTGGTTATCGAGATCCCTGTGTGGCACCGAGTTTGTGCTGGTGAGAGGATGGACAGCAGGGACAGCCATGCCACGTCTGCGTGTAGAATGTCCACGGTGAGCCAGAGGGCAGGGGGTGCTGACTGGGGGCATTGGATTCATGGAGAGACCAGGGAGGACTCCTTCATGGGAGGACCCTGGAGCCCAGGCTCGTGGGCAGGAGGGAGTGAGTCTGAGGTGGGCTGGCCTTGACTGGGGCACGGATGGGTGGCCAGAGCCACTTGGTGAAGAGGAGACGGCAGGAGATAAGCCAGGAGGGAAGCCGACCGTGCAGACTGCATGGGTCACAAGCCAGTGCTGCGGATTTTGCTTTTAATCCGAGTGGAATGTGATGTCGCTGCAGGATTTTGAATCAAGGGAAGTGCAACGTGTGCAGGGAGAGGGGTGACTCGAGCCTCTGCGAGGGGCCGGCAGCTCTGCGAAGTCCAGACCACGGACCCCACAGAACACACGGGTGGGTCAAGGTGGGCAGACAGCAAGGCCGGGCACTGTGAGGAGGGGAAGGCGCAGGAGAGCAGTGGGAGCGGGGCTCACTCAGGCGGGAGCAGGGCTCTGTTTTTGTTTTGCAGACACAGCACAGCCTCTGCCTTCAGGCAATTCGGGGAGAGGCGGACAAACGCGCTGCCCGGGACCCAAGGATGGGCCAGGGCCCGGGTGGGCAGGCGCGGGCGGAACGGGGAGCCGAGGCTTGTGGCACGCACCCAGCAGGCATGGGGGCAGTGGAGGCTTAGGGGGTCGCACTCAAAGTGGTATCTGGCACTTTCTAAGAGAGGGGGCCCAGCGAGCAGGGGATACAGAGAGTGTTCCAGGCCTGAGTGAGAGCGTCCCATGAGCAGTGTGGATGCAGCAGGCACAGCCACGTGGGTAGAGGCCGCCTGTAGGGCCAGGTGGTGGCCAAGTGCCCGCTCTCCTCTGAGTGATCTGGAAACTTCCCTCGCTCCCATTGGTGGATGGGACAGGGATGGCAGGGATGTTGGATTCAGAAAAATGTGGGGTCCGGCCCCAAGCATAACTGGCAGCCACAGCCAGTTTTTGTGGCAAATCTGAGGTGGCAAATCCGAGGCGGTGAGCGATGCCAGAGTCCCCCCTGGGAAGCCACCGAACGAGTCCATGCAACTCCTGCCTGGGCCTGCCCCGTCCTGGGTGCAGCCCCCTCCGCATCCCACCCACTAAATCTGGGAAAACCTGGCCCCTCCTCTATGTCCCCTCCTGTCCATGGGGGTCCCTTGAGGGGTATGGGAAGAAACCCCTGAACTCTTACTGCTCTCCCCTTCCGATGGCCGCTACCCCAGATTCTACCATGAGAGTGGTGGCCGTCACGCCCTCAGCATCTGTCCCCACTCACACCACAGCCCACTTAACAGACAAGAGTCTGGTTCGGGGCGGGAAGGATAGGATAGCAGAGCCCACTGGGCAGAGGTGGCACAGCGGTGACCGGGCAGCACAAGGCAAGCAGCTCAGAGCAAACACGCCTCAGGGGGCCTGAAACGGGGCAAGAACCCAAATGGTACGCAGGACGCTGTATGGCTGCTAATGGGTCAGCCCTTGGCAGGTATTGTGCCGAACTGTGAACCCAGGGGCACGTCCGGGTCGGAGGGCACGCACCACCCCTTGGGCTGGGCCTTCCTTCCCCGGGGGCCCCAGGAACTGGCCCTGAGTGGGGAGGGGCTGAGTCTGCTGCTGTCCTTCTGTCCAGCTGGACGGCTTGGGCCTGGCTTCCTGCCTTCTTCCACCTCAGGTTCAGGAGCGGTGGGGAAACTCTGGGCATGGGTGCCAGTGCCCTGGGCCCAGCATGGAGAGGAGTCTGTGTGGGGAGAGGCCCAACTGTCTGCTCACCGGCGCGTGTCTGTGCTGACCCACATGCCCCAGACGCTCTTCTGCCTTCCTGGTCGGTCAGAGGCTGGGCCGTGGGCCATGTGCTCTGCCGAGATGGCAAATGTCCCACAGGTTACGTCCCAGGTCCCCCGGAGGATGATGGGCCAGAGGAGACCTTCCAGGCACATGGGACCGGAGGGGGGCTGGGGTATGAAGAGGGACAGGGGCTGGTGCTAAGGGGACAGGGAGGGCCCAGGGGGTCCCCCTCCTGCCTACCTCACTCCCTCTGTGGGGTCTCCAGGGTCACACCTCTGACCCTGACAGCTCCCGTGAGCTTCGTCGTGCGCCCTCGGGTCTGAGACGCCTGCCTCAGGCCATGCTCCTGCCTCTCCCTTTAAGTTTGTCTTGCAAGTAAACAGTAGAGGCAGACTAGGAGGATGAGGCCAGGGGTTCCTCTCACACAAATTCTATGTTGCAACCACTGAAATCTGAGTTTTAGTAAGCAAACAAAAGTGTATGCTTTTGGGATTCACTAAAGCTATTTTTTAAAAAAGTGCTCCGAAGACTATAAACACACCTGCCTCTGAGGCCCACCCCTCACTCCCCTGCCCCAGGGAAGGCTGGGA
Organism: Pan troglodytes; assembly: GCF_028858775.2. Lineage (NCBI taxonomy): Eukaryota > Metazoa > Chordata > Mammalia > Primates > Hominidae > Pan > Pan troglodytes. The sequence goes on along the minus strand of NC_072412.2, from coordinate 117,472,273 downwards.
CCTCAGGGCAGCAGAAGGAAGGGTGCCTGGGGATTTGGATCCCGGCTCTGCCCTTCCAGGAACACCGTCTCTCCCTCTGCCTCTTCTTTTTTCTCTCTTCTCTCCTCTCACCTCTCTCCTCTCTCCTCTTCTCTTTCCTTCCCCCCTCCCTTCCTCCTTCCTTCCCTCCCTCCAGTTTACAGAGTCTCACTCTGTAGTCCAGGCTGAAGTGCAGTGGCGCAATCTCAGCTCACTGCAACCTCTGCCTCCCGGGTTCAAGCGATTCTCCTGCCTCAGCCTCCTGAGTAGCTGGGATTACAGATGTACACCACCACACCCAGTCAATTTTTGTATTTTTAGTACAGACCTGGTTTCACCATGTTGGCCAGGCTGGTCTCGAATCCCTGACCTCAGGTGGTCCACCCGCCTTGGCCTCACAAAGTGCTGGGATTGCAGGCGTGAGCCTCTGCACCCAACCATGCCTCACATTTCTTATTCTTGGGTGACTCCGAAAGTCAATTCTGCAGAGATGCTGTAGACTTATATTTTGTGGTCACATATTTCTAGACACAAACCCTAGAAAAGCCTTCTATTTTTCTATTCATTTTTCTGCCCTGTTTACAATCACTTTTACAGCATGTCCCATTGCAGCAGCCCTGGGCCTGTGCTGGGTGCCTGGTGACCAGACTTGCAGGATAGTGGAGGCTCCCAGCCTCCAGAGGACCCAGACACATCTACGGCCTCCCTGCATCCAACAGTGAGCGCCAGAAGGAAGGCCTGCCTGAAGAGGCATGATCTGCTGAAATGATGCCTGCTTTTCCTGGGTTTTTATCATCAGCACTGGACCTGCGCTCCCTCCTTCCCCCGGAACGGTGGTCTGGAGAGTGAGGGGTAATTGGCTCCCTGAGTCTCTCAGTTAGGACCTGGCCAGCGGGGAAGCATAACGCTGTTCGCACTGCAACACATATGCTACCTCCAAGACGTGGGCGCTGCCACGGCTGCGGGACTGCGCTGACATCTGGACAAGGGTGCTTCACCGTGGCCCTTGAGAGATGGGCCTCTCGTACGGCCGCCTGGGTGAGTGCCCTGGGCGCGCAGACAGCACAGGCTCTAATTGAAAACCGCTTTCTTTACAAAGGTCCAGATGAGACGGCATTGAGGCCGCACGTGGGCAGAGGACAGCACCTGGGGGCCAAGCGGGGCTCAGACATGCCTTTCTGTGGTAGAGGGGGGAGGCGTCGGGGTTCCAACCCTGTTTACCAGGAGGGAAAAGATCAAGCTGAATGCTGGAGGAATTTGAGGCTATTTATGGACCACTGCGACCCCTTGTGCCATCTCTTACTGTTCGATCTCTGTAAGAGCCTGGCCCGTGGTTCTCAGAGGAGGCCTTCCAGACCTGCAGCATCAGCATCACCTGGGAACTCATAAGCTCAGCGAGTTCTTCCGTTGCACCTGCGTCCTCTGGATGGCGACTCAGGGATGGGACCCAGCCCCTGTGTCTCAGCAAACCATGCTGGGTGTTCTAACAGGCGCTGCAGTTTGAGAAGCCCTGATCTGTGGGTGGAGGCGGTGGTGGGTGAGGAGAAGACATGCTCTCTGGAGGGAACAGGAGTGATGTTTTAATCAGAACAGAGTCTGTCTACACCAACAGACATGGGGCCATCGGGCAAACAGTGTGCAGGTCTCTGAAGCCACAGAACAGGAAGCACAGCCTCATTTTGAGCATATTTTCCTGGTGACCAGAGCCATGGGCTCTCTCTAGGGCCTGGGAACAGAACCTGCTGTGGGCTGCTTGGGGAACCAAAATGCTCACAGAAGCCCTGCTAGAAACTGGTGTGCTGGGGGGAAGGAAGGTGGCAGCCACCTGGCAGCCTGGCCTGCTCTGGGGGCTGCGGGACCCTCCCTAGCACCTGTTCTAACCGCCTGTGCACCTTGCCGTGCGCCTAGGAGGGTCCTGTCCCTCTGGGCTTATGTCCTTGTCCTTACACTCAGGCCTGGACTCACTTTCTGGTGTTCTCCGGGATCCCAGGGCCCATCCAGCATGGGAGAGGCCTGGACTCAATTTTTGCTCCAGGATCCCAGGGCCTGTCCAGCGTGGGGGAGGCCTGGACTCATTTTCTGGTGCTCTGGGGTCCCAGGCCCCATCTAGCATGGGGGAGGCAGATCCTGCCCTACTCATGACTTGAGCACAGCTGTTTCCTCAGTTTACCCATCAGATCCCCACTAGCCTTTGCTTAAACAAAGATGCTTCCCCACACGGAGGCCGGCTGAGTTCTAGGGTGCCTTCCCCCCTCACATCCATGATGCCCAGGTGGGGCTCCCTGCTCTGTCACCCCCAGAGTGTAGCTGGGGTCACCCAGCAGCAGTGAGGCTGCCCTGAGCCGGTGGGAGGGACAGGACCTGGACAGCAGCCCCAGCCTCCCCTCACATTCAGGACCTGCCGGCGTCCCGGGTACCTGGCAGAGCCTGGGGTGGGCAAAGCTCCTGGTGTGGGGCTCCTGTACCCCTCGCACAGTCAGGGACGCCTGTCCTGTCCCTTCAAGTTTGGGGCAATGGAGCCAGCACAGAAAGAGAAGTTGGTCCTTGTCTGACAAGTGTGACCCAGTGTTCCCGGGCCGATGCCGGTCCTCATCACGGACTGGGATTGGCCCCTGAGCACACTGAGGATGAGGGGGACATGCCAAGCGTCACATGAACACAGGCCCCTGCTGCACCTGGCCCGCAGCCCTGCTCCCCGGGAACTGTGCACAGCGGTGACTGTGGGTGAGGGGACCCGGGAGAGAAAGAGCACCCAGCCGCATCTGAGATCCAGACCCCAGTGATTCCTGCAGAGCTCCTGTGTTGTCCTCGGTTGGACCAAGGCAGGAACTCAAGGGGGCAGGACTCAACACTATAACTCTCTTTTCAGGTAAGAAGCAGAGATAAAAGAGGCGGCGAAATTACCTTTCTGGTTAAATATATATTCCAAACAGCATTACATGGAGCATGAATGCATTGAAACTATCCGAGTGGAATTTTCACTCAGACACCTACATACAGAATACAGCTTAGAGGGGCCGACGCCCTGCTCAGGGAAAGACAGTTTTCCTTGTTGCCCATTTAAGACCAGGAATAGCACTACAGCCCATTACACATACATCTTGACTTCTTTTCTACCTCATCTTTTACCATTTCCAATTATTGCGAAGTCCACACAGATAATTAGGGAATAGGGAATAATTAGATAATGAGGTGAAAATCAGTTAATTTTTTTTTTTACCTAATTGCAAAAAAAATACCAGTTTCTGGTCTTGAATTATTCATACTCATCAATTGTATGAATGCTGGAAAATGCCAGAAAGTGCCAGAAACTCAGCATATCCTTTCATTGTTTTTTTAAATTGCCAAATTTTTTTAAATCAGTTATGCATTTAATGTACATAGGTTAAAAGCCCAGGCTGGGTGCAGTGGTACACGCCTGTTGTTCGAGCTACTTGGAGGCTGAAGTAGGAGGACTGCTTGAAGCCAGGAGTTTGAGGCTGTTGTGGTCCATGATCTCACCACTGCACTCCAGCCTAGGCAACAGAGTGAGACCCTGTATCTAAAAAAGTAAAAAACAGGAAAATAAACCTCCATTAGGTTCTACTCTTTCTGCCCTTCTCACTACTGCACTTGACTAGTCTCAAACACAGGCTGGGCGTGGTGGCTCACACCTGTAATCCCAACACTTTGGGAGGCCAAGGTGGGTGGATCACTTGAGGTCAGGAGTTTGAGACCACCCTGGCCAACATGGCGAAAACTGTCTCTACTAAAAATACAAAAAGTAGCTGGTATGGTGGCACATGTCTGTAATCCCAGCTATTCGGAAGGCTGAGGCAAGAGAATCACTTGGACCCAGAGACAGAGATTGCAGTGAGCTGAGATTGTGCCACTGCATTCAACCCTGGGTGACAGAGCAAGACTCCATCTTACACACACACACACACACACACACACACACAAAACACAAAAACCCACCAACAGATCTGCAGGGCAGTGTCCATTCCAGTCCCCAGAGGCAATCCACTTAAAAGCTAAAACCGCACCTGTTTATCCCCACATTTCTAAATAGCATTCCTCTATTTCATTTGCCGACTTTCTTTTGTTCAGTTTTGGCTACTGACTTCATATAATGAAAAATAAGAATTCAGCATCTCTGTACCATGTCCCTAGTTGTTATCAAGGTCTTTCCTCCCCCACACACCCACTGCTGTTTGTAACGTCTGAACAGATCAGTATTCCAGTAGATCAATTAAATGTCATGACATTGTATAAATATCACTCACAGCTGAGACATGTAGTGTACTATAAATACAGTTTCCTCCTTAAATAATTTTTTTTTAGTTTGTTTTTCCTGGACTTAATTGCTTTTTCACTGGATTCATTTTTCATATACATATCATTAACTCAGCCCTAAACTCTCTGTGAGAATTTTAAATCTCCTCTCAAAATGCAAAAGGCCCTTTGTGTTTTCATCTTCCCTGGGAGATGCCCCTCCTGCAGCCTCCCTTCCTCTTCAGCACCGGATTCCTTAGCTTCCCTTCCCTTTCACTCTGGGGATTCCCATTGCCTCTTTCCTTTTGGATTCTTGGTTTCTTGAATCCCAAGTCTTTGTCTCTCATTTTGTGGGGTACATCTCCCAGAGCCTCAATGAAAGAGTGAGAGATGTGTTTATTGAACAATTGTGTGTCTGAATTGTCTTGATTGATAGTTTGTTCATTTGGGTTAAAATTCTAGTAGAAAACTATTTTTCCCATAAAATTTTGAAGACAATTTTCCATTACCTCCTGGCTTCAAATATTGCTGTTGAGAAGACTAATAAACCTTGATTCTAGTCCTTTACTTGTTTTTAAATCTCTGGAAGTGTTTAGAATCTTTTTTTTTTTCTTTGAGTCCATAAGTCTCCCTAAAAAGGAATCCTTCATCATCCTGCCAGGGGTCTGACGTGCTTTCAGCCAGTGACCTGGGAAACCACCCAAAAAAAGAGGCAGCCCCCGTATCCTGTGACAACAAAGAAACCGTGAATCCTCTTGCCCTTGGCTCTGCCCAGTGCCCTCTGTCTGGAGTCTCTTCCCCATCCTCCAGACTCCACCTGAGGTGGGCGTGGCAGGCTACCTGGGGGTGGAGGAACACCTGGCCACGCACCTGCTTCTGAAATAGTCTTGCCACTCCCAGTCCCGCTATCCACCTGGTACCCTGGGAGCCCTGTCCCTTACCCTCCTTGAGAGCCCAGGATAAATGCACATCTTCGGTCATGATGGCCTCTGCAGCTCAGCTCTCAGCAGCTCGCCTCGGCTAATTCAGTCCCTCCTCAAGCACCTGCTGTGCAGCTTCCAAAATGTGTTCCTATTGCCTCTTTCCCACAGCTGTCTGTCCTGCGTTTGTGTCCTTTAAAAAAAACCTCCTTACTATTATTTTATTGAGGCCTCAGGAGACAGTAGCAGGTGAATCAGGAAGTCAGCCTCTGCTGTGCTGAGGACTTCCTGGGTTTGGATATGACCTTGATGTGGCCGTTCTGCCACCTGCCCCGACATTACAAAGGAGGGAAACACAGGGGCCATTCATGCCCACTGGTGATAGGTATGTGCCTCAGGGTGGCATGGAGCAGCAGCCGGGACTCCAGGAGCCTGAGGTTACACAAGGAAAACCCTAGGATGTCACCTGCCACTCCCAAAGATGATGCCTGCGGCTTCTCTGGGGGATGGCTGAGGAAACCAAAGGGTCTCCTGTGAGCTGTGAGGACATTCCTTCCAGCATCCTCTGGGGGTGCTTCCTGCCTGGCTAAGCACCGCCCCCACACAGTGTGGTGGATGCCGTCAGGGGTCAGCGGCCAGCCTGAGGTCTCAGCCCCCAGGAGCACCCAGCCTGCAGGATGCAGCACCACCCATAGAACAGGCTGCTGCAGGGACACGGGCCCTGAGCCATTCCCGGAATTCAACTCAAACTCAAGCAAGGGAGCTGACACCGGAGACTTGAGACCGACAGAACGTTCTCCAGAAGCACCTTCCACTCAGGCCTGGGGGCGGGGGGGTGGGGGGGCAGCGGTCCCCAAGCATGGGAGGAAGGTGACGGGCTGGGCCCGGATTCCGTCCTAGCCATCAAGGGAGGGCACGCACCTCTTGCAGGGGTGAGGCTGACACATTGTAAATGGGGCTTCAACTGAGGGGAGCTGCTGCTTCTTACTGGCTCCACAGAGGCACCGGCCAGGTGACCACCGGATGCTTGTAGGAACATGGACATGGGATTTTACTAGAAAAGGAGGCCCAAGCTCTGTGGCCATCAGATATTCTTTCTGTCCAGACATTACAGCGGCTGCTTGGGGCATGTTTGCTGCCTGTGGCTGTGTCTGGCAGGCAGAGAGGGCTCTGGATACATGATGTGTGCAAGGCTGACACACCAGAGCCGTGGGAAACAGGCATGGCTGGAGGGCAGGTGGAACGTGGGTTGACAGTGTGTCCCGTCAAAACTGCAGGCCGCTTTAAAAACCACTTTGTAGGTGGATGTGCAAAGATTTCACAAAACACTGCTATCCGATGGACGCTAAGAAGGCCTGGGGATCGCCTCCCCTACATGGCCCCAAAGGGCCGCCTCAGTTCAGTGAGCACCTTTCCACTTAACACTTCAGGGTTTAATGACCCAAAGAATAGAAATTGATGAGGAAAGACGTGCCAGCCCTCATCTTAAGATACATTTGTCATCACAATCATTACTCTTTCCAAAACGTTCTCTCTCAGGGAGGAAAAGTACAATTGGAAAATAGAACTTTTTCATCCCCGTCTTTCAATGCACACGCCTTCCTTCACCTATGAACTCACTTCACTGGCAGTGTGTGCCAGGTGGGGGATGAGAGTTGCAGAGCGCAGCCCCTCCTGGGCGGCCCTTGGCCAGGGTGGGTCTGCTGGAAGCCCCCATGGACACAGATGGATGCCCCGGGGGTGGGGGAGTGTGCAAAGAGCCGTGCAAGGCCCCAGTGCCTTATGGTTACCTTTGCTCAGCACACCCTGACGTCCTCACACAGGCTCCAAGGGCTCAGCCTGCAGAGTGGGCTTGGGCTGGGCCCCCTTTGCTCTGCCCAGCTGCCCTGGCTTATGTTCCTCCTGCCATCACGCCTGCTGGCTTCTGTCAGCATGACAACCCTTTCTGCCCTCTGGGGTCTGCAGATCCCGCCTTCGAAAGCCCCAGGAGGTGTCTGCATTCCAATTCAGTGTCCCGGGGCTGAGCTGGGGCTTCTGCTGAAGCCACTCACGGGAGGGCCGGCCAGGTGGCTGAGCCAGCTCTCCGAGCTCCTGCCCTGAACTCAGCCCACCCCTGTTTCCTCTGCCCCATGAGACCCAGGGTCCATGACACCCAAGCCGGCATCATCCTCAGAGCACTCGCTAATCCCCCACGTCTCCACGCCTCCCTCTGCTCATCCCATGTTCATGGGCGAAGCCAGCAAGTGGCCAGAGATCGTGAAGAAGAACGCCCTGGTCGTTACAGGATGGAAGAGAAGCTCTTCTGTGGGTTGGCTGGTTTGCTCATTCACTAGTGTTTGCAGAGGGCCCTGGGCCGGCCGTGTCAGGGCCATGTGGTGAAGAAAACACACAGGACGTCTGTCCTCCTGGGCCTCACAGTCCAGGGGACAGGCAGCTGTCAGGCAGAGAGCTGCAAAGCATGTATATGCCACGAAGACCCAGCAGGCTTTGGAACCGCCAGACCTGGGCTCCCACGCCACTATGGCCACTCACCTCCTGAGAGTCTTGGGGCAATCTGTGCAGCTTCTTGAGGCATTTATTTTCCCATCTGAAAAAGAAAAACAATAATGCCACATTTACCGATGTTATGAAGATTAAGGGGGAGAATGTAGTTAAAACGTAGGGTTACTTAGCACAGAGCCCAGAGAGGGCAAGCGCGTGAAAATGGTACCAACGTCAGGAGCAGTGATTGTTACTCATCAGGCGTGTATCTGCCACTCTGTGCATCCTAATTCCACGAGGGATTATGAAAATAAATGAACATTCGGAGCTGTAACTGACTACTTCCGAAAGGCCTTGGCAGGAACTCCCTTAATGTGATTGTCCTTATTAACACCAGCGGTGCAGGGCGCCTGTGGAATGAGCCATGCAACAGGCTTCTGGAAGCCAGGAGGGCTGGGCATGTCTCCTCTCCTTCCAGCTTCAGCCTGCGCTTCTCTGAGCCCAGCAGCTCCTGTGGGCGGGACGGTGGGTGGGCCTGGGAGGGAGTGGGCTGGAGGGTGGGGTGGGCCTGGGAGGGAGTGGGCTGGAGGGTGGGGTGGGCCTGGAGGAGTGAGTAGGCTGGAGGGTGGGGTGGGCCTGGGAGGGAGTGGGCTGGAGGGTGGGGTGGGCCTGGAGGAGGGTAGGCTTCAGCTCTGCTGGAGTCCTAGAAGTGAACGAAGGACTTTCTTGCCTCCCACTCTGGACCTGACAGGAGGCTGGGATGGGCACTGGGGGATTCTTGGAACAGTTGCAGCCTAGAGGATCTGGACAGAGACCCCTGGATGGAGGCCACGGTGCCTGTGGCCTGGGTCTCCTGGGCCCAGGAGATGAGGGAGGTGGTAGTAGCTGTGCTCTCTACTACTGAGCCTTGGGGCAAGGAGACCTCGAACAGACTGGGTCTGGGCAGGGGCTGCCAAGGCCAGACTCCCCCCACCAGGGCTGCCCATGCAGCATATCCACAGCTGCACAGCAGGCAGGCATCGGGAATGGGCATCCAAAGACAGCAGTTGGAGGCAGAGGCTGGGGCAAGTGGCTTGAACAAGGACAGGGAGAATAGAGATTTGAGTCCCACACGTGCCTTGCTTTATAGCCAATGCCTGATTTCCTACTGGAAAAAATCTTAGATAAACACAAGTAGAGCATGGTCTCTGTTGAGACCTAAATGAGCACTGTAGTGGATCAGAGAGAAAAGATGCTCAGAGCACGTGATGGGAAGCAGTGGGAGAGGAGAGGACAGGGCCTACCCTGCAGGACGGCAGCTCTAGAGGGAGGGGCTGCCTATGAGCACCTCTCAGGAGAGCCCAAGGCTGAGGCCGGACGGAGCGAGCAGATCTGGAGGAACTGAGGAGAAAAGCCTCCTAGCAGGGTGTTCAGGGAAATCTCCCAGGTGGAAGAGGAAGATAACAATTCTATTTTTTTATTTTTTATTTTTATTTTTATTTCTTTTTGAGATGGAGTCTCGCTGTGTCGCCCAGGTTGGAGTGCAGTGGCGTGATCTTGGCTCACTGCAAGCCCCGCCTTGTGGATTTACACCATTCTCCTGCCTCAGCCTCCTGAGTAGCTCGGACTACAGGCGCGCGACACCACACCCGGCTAATTTATTTTTGTATTTTTAGTAGAGACGGGGTTTTACCATGTTAGCCAGAAGAGAACAATTCTAAAAGCTGCAGCAGTAAAGAACAAATAAACGGCAAAAAAAAAAAAAAAAAAAAAGAGCAGATGGAAACAGCAGTGCCTAGACAACCCAAAACATACAGAGAAAAGAAAACTCAATAATCAACTTGAAAATGACAGCAAGAAAGTCATTAGCCATGTCATGAAATCCAGCAGGCTGACTTGTCTCTGTGGCACAGAGAGCCAGCAACATGGCACCTGGGGACTGGGCAAGGACGCGCACAGCCCATGAGCCCCACCCTCGGGGTGCCACAGTGGTGGAAGCGGGGGGGAGAGCATTGTGGGACACTTTCTTGGGGAAGCGTTTGAGGAGGCAGCGGCGAGCCATGAAATCCGCAAACCCTGCACGCCCAGGTGAGCACACGCGGCAGTGATGGCTTATCTGGGAGGGAGAATACAGGTGCGACATAAATAATCCAGAAATGGAAATATTTCTGAATTGAATCGCAAGCAAAGTCTAAAATAATGGCCCCGAAATGAAAGTATTTATTCTGCAAAATCTAAGAGTTAGCATGACAGGGCTGGGGCAGGGGTGAGTCAAAGTCACACAAGTCACTGGAAGAGGCTGGGAATGGATGGGAAGGAGAGAACAGGTGTGATGTAAAGCCCACTTCTCATGGGACTGAGGCTGGCCAGGGTTGGGGAAGTCCCCGGTCCGAAGTTTCCATAAAACGGTACAGAACCTTACGATGGACACTGACGATTGCGAAGGGCAGGCACCATTACCAACCCTGCAAAGAAACTGAAATCCAGCAGGAACAGCAGAAGGAAACAGCAGTGCCTAGACAATCCAGAAAATAGAGAGAAAAGAAAACTCAGTAATCAACTTGAAAATGACAGCAATAAAGTCATTAGCCATGTCACGAAATCCAGCAGGCCGACTTGTTTTGTTCAAAGAAGAAACTGTCTAGATGGACAGGCAATCCCTAGGCTCTGTTCTGTGGACAAGAAACATACTTAAAATAATAGAATAAAAAGCCTGAAAATAAAGGAAAGAGTAAGGTGATACTGGGTAAATGAAAGCCCAAAAGGCAAAAAGAACAGAAAGAGGCCGGGCACGGTAGCTCACACCTGTAATCCCAGCACTTTGGGAGGCAGAGGCGGGAGGCGTGGTTGAAGCCAGGAGTTTGTAACCAGCCTGGGCAATGTAGCAAGACCCCCATCTCTACAAAAAAATTAAAAATTTCGGCAGGCGTGGTGGCACACACCTATGTTCTCAGCTACTCGGGAGTCAAGGTGGTGAGCGCTAAGTAAGACAGGCTGAAAAATATACCCTAAAAGGCACTGTTTACAAAGACGGCATCAAAATTAAAGCCTGGCACCTCTGCTCATGCCCAAGGGTGCAGCCTGGAGGAAAGGGCAGGTGGGCAGCCAGGACCTCAGCTGCTCTCTGATCTCACAGCAGGAGGAGATGAGGTGGCAGGAGGATTTTCTGACCAGTATGAATAAGTAAATTATTGTAGACAAAGATGATTAATGCTTCTGGTACTTTTCTACCAAGATTCAAGCAGATTGAAGGGTGCCATTGATCTTCCACGGGAGGGAAACGGGGACCTTGGCTCATGTGTAGGGAATTTCCTGAGGAGTCAGTAATGACCTTGCTTGTGTGTGCAGGCACCAAACCAGCAGCCATCTCATGTAAGCCAGTGGAAAAAGTTCCCCATACCAGGGGCTTCTCTGTGTATGTGGCACAGTTGCCGATTGGTTGGTTGATTCAGTTTTCACCTTTTCACCAGTATTTCTGGGATAAGATATGTCTCATTTCCTGCCACGCTCCCCTTCGGCAGCACCAGGCCTTGCAGCTGGGTGCCTGGGAGCACATGCTCACCAGCAGTGGGAACCCAGGCAGGTTACTGCACTTCTTAATCTATAAAATGGGAAGCGTAATAGTACCCCCTCCTCAGGCAGGTGGAAGAATTTCTGAGTGAATGACTGGGAAAGCTAGCATGTGGCAGGTGACAGTGAGTGTGGCTCTCAGCGGCACCCCAGCAGGTGAGCTGGAATAAAGGCTGCAGCCGCCTTGTGGCCATGGGCCTGTGTGTGCCAATGTTTTCCCAGCTGTAGGCCAGCCTTTAAAGATGAACAATTAGTGGGTGGAATTATCTCGTTGACTCACACCCTCAGATCAGAAGGCCCTGTGTGTTTGCAGAAGCTCAGCCAACCTGCATCCTAGCTGGGCTCCATGGTCCACAGGGAAAGAACAAAGAATTCTATTCCAAACATGAGTTTTTCTAAGAGAAACGCGAGCCTTCTGATTCACCTGCTTTTTGAATTAAGGGTTGCATCAATTAATAAATATTAAAGGATGCTTTTCCGTGGGGTTGTCATCAACAAAGAGCCTAGGAAGACCCACAAAAAGTGGAGAATTGGGGGTAGGAGGGACGGAGAGGTGAGAGACGGAGGGGTATGGGGGGCAGGTGGGCTTCCCTGGAGGAAGACTGCACGCAACATTTCCTGATGCAGGCTGACCCGAGTCTGCAGTTGGCTCTAGAAATCTGTGTGGTCCCAGGAGAGTTACTTCAAGGTTCTGAGTTTCAATTCTCTGTAGTAAAATAAGGCTGACACTACCTGCTTCCTGGCTGGGGTGAGGATCAGCTGTGCTTAGCCCAGGTATCGCTCGGCAGATGATGATGATGGTGAGGACAATGGCGATGGTCATTACTAGTCTTAATGAAGAACAGGTGGCTGGGCTCCCACCCTTTGCACTGGGCAAAGTCTTTTCTTGTGTGAGAGAACAGGACAGACGGGCTGGGGGGCGCGGGTGGTCAGGGCAGGCTCAGAGGTGAGGCAACCTGGTGTGTGTCTCTGGTTCCACCTGCCCTCAGCAGTGGGTGCATCATGGCATTTCTGAACACCACCCTGACCCTGCAGGTGCCCCCAGGACCCCTGCCACCCCCTCTACCCATGAAACAGCACAGCTGCTCCAGGCTGTGTCCTGGCGTCAAATGGTCTTTCCCTTCCATGGAGGAAAGAGGTCAACTTGCTCGTTGAAAAAATTTGGCTCCTGCACAGAAATCTCTATTTCCTTCAAGGTAAATGATGAGAGATCAAGCCTCTTCCATTATCCCTCACTCTCTTTAGTGTTACATCGGCTCGAAGGGGTAGAAAAAGCCCATTTCTGCACAGTTCCTGAGAGCTCCCTTTTAACAACAGATTTCTCCAAAGGCACCAGCCGGTCCCCTACTGCACAGAAAGTGCCCGTGAACTCACGGCCCCTCCCAGAAGAGCGCGCTTCACAGAGAACGAGGTGCAATATTTATAAGTTTCACAGCAGTTTGCCTGGTGGGCAGGCGGAGTTGCCTCCATCTTTTCTGACCTCTGATTTTTCCTCCTTTCTACATTCATCTTCAAAACAAACCAAAACTGAACCCAGAAATTCTCCATCCAAGACAAAGCAGATAGAAATAAAACACACGAATGCCCCCTGTATCCGCAGAGCACTGGCCGGGACAGCGGAGTGGCCACGGTCCTCTGTCTTGGTCTGCTCCGCCATGCCACGCGCAGGCTTCTGTGGTCAGCCCGGCCGCCCCAGGAGTGAAAGCTCTTTTCAGAAATAACGAGCCTGGCAACGATTCCCCAGTCCCTCCACCATGCGCCTAGAGACATCTGAGTGTTAGGCTGGGCTGGTGGCATTTTCCAGAGAGGCCAAGGGGATAAGACCAGACACACATGGAGAAGAAACACAGAGGAACGGAGCCTGCTGGGCCAGTCTGGAGAAAGCACAGCAGGTGTGGGCAGGGTGGGGGCGGGGGACAGTGGGGAACTGAATCTTGCTGACAGCTCAGAGGTGACCGCTGGCCTGAAGGCTATTTTTTGCAAACTGTTTTCCATCCTTTGGATAGAAGTGCCTGGGCTGTGAAGCTATTATAAACATCACTTTTTACCAAGAATCTGCCTCCCTTCCCCCAGCTATCTGGCAGAGCAGGGCAGCCCCTCTGTAATTCCGAGCCCGTGCACCATACCCTCCCTGGACCCACCCCACATGTCCTGCCCTTCAGCCCCCAGGGTGTGTGCACTGACTGCTGTGGCCCCAGCTTGGACATTCTCCTGGTTCTGTTTCTCTGTGTCTGGGATGGAAGCATCCTGAGCATATTCTCTCACACACAGTCAGCGCCACCACCATGACAGGCCTGCAGCAAGGCAGATGATCAGAGGTCACAGCCCATAGACCCCGTGATTTCTACTCATGCCTCCTAGAACATCAGTCTTCTCAACCTACCTCAGGTGTGTGAATGAATGATTTCTAAGAAACCAGTCGGCCCGGCAAGGTGGCTCACACCTGTAATCCCAGCACTTTGGGAGGCCGACGCGGGTGGATCACCTGAGGTCAGGATTTTGAGACCAGCCTGGCCAACACGGTGAAACCCGTCTCTACTAAAAATGCAAAAATTAGCTGGGCCTGCTGGCACATGCCTGTAATCACAGCTACTTGGGAGGCTGAGGCAGGAGAATGGCTTGAACCTGGGAGGCAGAGGTTGCAGTGAGCCGAGATCATGCCACTGCACTCCAGCCTGTGTGACAGAACAAGACTCCTTCTCAAAGAAAAAAAAAAACAAAAAAAACAAAAAACAAAAAGCAAAACAACAACAACAACAAAGAAACCAGTCTCACTTCTGCCCTTCTTGTCTCTGAATACAGCTTCATGAAAATACCCCCCATGAGTGCAGAGACTGGGCAACACAGCCCTTCCCCTCTCTTCCAGAGGTTCCAGCCACTGCTGGAGAGGAGGCCACGGTGGATGCCCAAGGCTAGGCCCAGCTCACCCCACCCCGTAACCAGGCTGGCTGGGTGCCAGGGGTTGCGGAAGAGGGTGCCGGGGAACCACAAGGTGGGCTTGGCCCTGGCGCCGGCCTCATGGTTTCTTCTTCTGGTGTGCTTGCTGGCAGAAGGGTAGCCGTGACCCAGTGGGACCCATTCTTTAGTTGCCTCTGCTCTGCTGAGCCTGAAACCCGGGGAGCTCATTAGTGCCTGCCAACGAGGGTGCCGGTGAGAGTGCTCGTTCCGGGGAGGCTCCATCCACCTGGCAAGGACTTTTTCTTTCTTTTCTCTGAGAGAATTCAGCAGTATGAGAACGAGAAGCACTGAAATAAAGAGGCTAAGATAATGGTGCTGACCCACCAGCATTGGATTATGGGCCCAATGTTGGTGGGTCGGGAGTGTGGGGCTGACCCAGCGCCCACCACACGGAGTTCTCTGGTCAATATTGGCACAGGGGAGCTGGCTGAGCTGTCAGTGCCCGCAGCAGGGGAGAATCCTGTCCACACCTGGGCGCCCAGAGTGGGCACTGAGAGGGGGTGCAGCCCAGGGGCTCGATTCTTCACCCACACACGCTCCAAACCTCTTGGAGATTTTAAGTCGTAGCTTTTGTCAGATGATTTTGAAGGTCTTCAGAAACTGCTGTTATCATATGTCATCAAGAAAATGAAAAGTAAAGCCAGAACGAGATATTGCCACACACCCTCTAGAATGTCTAAAATTAAAAAGACCGAAAGCACCAAGTATCCGCAGAGATGTGGAGGGGCCAAAACCCTCCAGTTGGAGCACCAGTGGGCAACCCCTTGGGTGGTTTTGCACAAAGTCAGCACGCGCCTGGCCTTGGACAACAATTCTGTTCTTGGGTGTCATCTGAGGGAAGGAAAATACTGGTCTATATGTAGGTCTATAAAATGCTTGTGCACGAAGAGGCATAGCTGCTTTCTGAACAATAACTCTAGTCCCCAAACAACCAAATTGTCCATTAACGGGAGGCTGAGGCAGGAGAATCGCTTGAACCTGGGAGGCGGAGGTTACAGTGAGCTGAGATCGTGCCACTGCACTCCAACCTGGGCGACAGAGCGAGACTCTGTCTCAAAAAAACAAAACAAAGCAAAACAAAACAAAACAGGAGGATGGCAAACAGAAGGTGGTGTGTGGGAGCAACAGGACGGCACTCAGCAGTAAAACAGCTCAAGCCACTGCTCCGCTAACCACCGGAGTGAATTCACACTCAGAGCGGCACACGGAGCGTCAGGACCCAGCCGCGGGCGCACGCAGGGCAGGTCCCATTCCCATGACAGTCTAGGGGGGCCGAACTCTTCTGAGGGAACAAAATCACAACAGAGCCTTCCTGGGGGCGGCCGGGACCCGTGGGTGGAAATAAAAAGCGTTTCCTGGGC
Organism: Pan troglodytes; assembly: GCF_028858775.2. Classification (NCBI taxonomy): domain Eukaryota; kingdom Metazoa; phylum Chordata; class Mammalia; order Primates; family Hominidae; genus Pan; species Pan troglodytes. The sequence goes on along the minus strand of NC_072412.2, from coordinate 117,456,732 downwards.
AATGGAACTGTTCTGTGTCACAATGGGACGCAAATTGCAGGAGTGTCTCTGTAAAACCTTTAAAGCTAAGATTTATTTCAATATGTGTACATTTTAACTTGAAGAGAAAAAGAAAGAACAAGAAAGAAGATAGTGTTTTGGGCGCCTATCAAGGAAAACAGAAACCTCAGTGGAACGGGCCCATGATCCAATCACACACGGGCGTGTGGTGGAGGTGGCGGGTGGGGAGGCGTGGAAATTAAATCTAAATTAAAAGGGTGGGGGGAGAAGAAAGGGGGCTGTGGACATGGACCCGCCAGTCACCAATGGGCACGGTGAAGCGTAGTGCCCCGGGGTGATGGAAAATGCTGGTGGTGACGTGGTCATCAGAGACTGAGGTTGGACACCAGCCACATCTCTGCTGTGAAGGGCTGCATGGGAGCAGGTGACCAGTGGGGCTGGAGAGCTTATGCGGGGAGCTCAGTCTGAGAGCAGGTGCCGAGGGGCCACCTGGTGTGCAGAGCCCCAGGCACAAGGAAGGCGCCTGCTCAAGACACCCGCAGTAATGCAGTCAACACACAGCCAAGAGGTCAGCAACGCTGGTATCCAGTCAGGACTTCCAGAGGGAAATCGGGAAGGTGACCTCCAGCTCCTGTGCTCCCTGTGGCCTTGGCCACACGTGGGCCACACTGGGCACCACGTTCACGCTCACATGGGGGCCTCTGCTCCCTCGTTCATGCTGAGGTCCAGGGCAGCACCAAGTGGTGTTCATGGAAACAACAGCCGTGAGTGTTCAGTGAGTCCCACTGCGAGCCCCGTGATTCATGGGACTTGATCTCATGCTCCCAGCAACCCCGAGGGAGTCAGGCCCTGTTTCACAGACAAGGAGACCGAGGTTTAAGAGGAAAGCAGCTTGCTTAGAGTGCGGCTGGAGGCTTCTTACTACACGAAGAAACAGAAGAGGCACCATCCTTCCTCTGCTTTCCTGGCCCCTCCCCCAGCCCCTCCCAGGACACTCTCATGCCTTCCTTCCCAGCACAGCTCAAGCCCCAGGAGGCAGGACTCCAGGGGGCCCACGAGGAGCCCCCCACTGTGCAGAACTGTGAGAACTGCAGGAAGATGTGACTCCCGAGATCAGGTCTGAGTGTGCACCGAGCTGGGCGGCCACCGTGTAACATGAGGAGAGACTCCTGGGTGGTGGGGAGGCTGCCCGGCTGTGGCAGCCACGTGCCCGGCCTCCAGCTGCTGAGGGCAACCCTGGCTGGCAGTCAGTGAGGAGAAGCGGCAACCTCAGTCCTGCAACCCCAGGGAGCTGGCTTCTGAGGACGATGAATACCCCGGAGCCCGGACAAGACCAGGACTCACACCAGACCGCAGCCGGCTGCCACCCTCGGCTGATTCCGGGCCTCATCCTGGGCTGCCCACTCGCCCTGACCAAGGAAAGGACGGGTGCCAGGAGGATTTTCAAGGTCATGGATTTATCCTTGACTTCCTCCTGGATCCCAGGAGATAGTTCAGCAGGGGCTTAAACACGGGAAGGCCAGGGCATGGCCACCAAGCCCCCTTCCTGGAGCCCAGGCTCCAAATCTCATGGCGGGGAAGGGAGGGCAGGGAGGAAGGGCAGGCCCAGACCAGCTGGTGTGGACCTTGAAGCAACCCCTCCTCTCTGTGCAATGCTGTGGGTGGGGCATGGGCAGGAAAGGCGAGGAAGGCTTAGGGGCCAGTGGAGGTGCGGGTGGGGGAGGAGAGGAAGGTTTAGGGGCCTGTGGAGGTGCAGGTCGGGGAGGAGAGGAAGGCTCAGGGGGCCAGTGGGGGTGCAGGTCGGGGAGGAGAGGAAGGCTCAGGGGGCCAGTGGAGGTGCGGGTGGGGGAGGAGAGGAAGGCTCAGGGGGCCAGTGGGGGTGCAGGTCGGGGAGGAGAGGAAGGCTCAGGGGGCCAGTGGGGGTGCAGGTGGGGGAGGAGAGGAAGGCTTAGGCGGCCAATGGGGGTGCAGATGGGGGAGGCAAGGAGGGATTAGGGGCCAGTGGTGTGTTGGGGTGAACTGTAATCTCCGCCACCTGAAACTGCGCCCATATTTGCTGATGTGGTGGCTGCCGATATCATCAGTGAAGTGAAGACGAGGTCATCCTGCAGTAGGAGAGCCCCAGCCCCACAGGACTGGTGTCATGGGAGGAGGAGGTGGAGACACAGAGATGGGCACCCAGGGACAGGCCACTCACGGGATGACAGAGGCGGAGAGGGGGTGACCCTTCTACAAGCCGAGGACCACTGAGAAAGTCAGCACCTCCAGAGGCTGGAGCAGGTTCCTGGCAGGACCTCAGAAGGAACCAGGCCTGTCTACCCCTGGAGTTTGGACTTCTGGCCTCTAGAACTGCAGGGAGTCCGTGTCTGCTGCCTCGGCCTCCTGGCCTGTGGAGCCTTGGGGCGGCCACCCTAGGAAGCCCCTGCGGCAGCCGTGCAGCTCTGGCCCAGGACGCAGCCTCGGCTCACGTGAAATGCTCGGCCCATGTGCAGGGTGCCAGGTGAGGGCTCGGGCCCGGGAGTCACGTGCAGTGTGGGATCCTGAGCACGTTCCCAACCTACTCTTTGTCCTTTTTTTTTTTATTGGCACAAAGGAACACCAATACTAACTTCCACAGGGCCCTACAAGGCCTGGGCGCTTCCTCAGTTTAGAGGGAGTCTCACAGGTGCTGTGTGGGCAGCAGGTTCTCCGGGGGCTCCCGAACAGCAGCCTGGGCCTCTGTCGGGCGGTCACTGGAGCTGTAGACCCTACCCCTGGCCTCTCCAGACCTCCCCAGTCAGAAACTCCCAGGAGGGCACAGTAATTGTGTCTGAACCCGGCCACAGGACAGTGCGCACACAGCCAGTTCACAGCCTGGATTGGAGTAAGGTCTCAGTGTGTGTTGGTCACTGCAGCCAGTGCTAGTCAGAGAATCATTGTTTCAAGACCTCCCAGGGAGTAAGAGAAGCAAATGTCAGGTCTTTTTGTCCTCGGACAGATCCCACCTGTCCTGCTTGGGCCGGAGGGCGGCAGGGGTCTGGGCACTAACTCCCCTTCTGCTTTCTGGGGCTGCTCCAGAGGGGCTTGGAGACCCCTCCTCACCCGCGCAGGCGGGCTCTGTGCACTTTCAGAACTCAGAATTCTGACCCATGCAATTTGCAGAAGGACAGAGGCAAAGGTTGCCAGGCAGGTGTCCAGCCCCGATCTTTGCAGGGACCATCCAGAGATGATATTTAGAGGATCTTTGCAGCATCCAAGGCCGGAACTTCAAAAACCAGAGTCAGCACGAGATACTGCTCTCAGACACTTCTGCGGCGCAAAGAAATTCTCAAATGTCACCCGCCCAGAGTCCAGTGCATAGCCGAGTGATGTATTTATATACATCATGTTCTAGATGAAAGTATTTGACGCACACAACTCACCGTAGTGCAATCAAAGCGGGAAGCACTCGTTCTGAATTAGCCATTTTGGTGTATTATCCTAATAGAGTATTATTTTTAAACTACCACAACATTTTAATTACATTCTCAGCATGAATCATTATGTACCTTAGTGAAAAGCACTTCTGACTGTAATTGCACACTGGAGTCCCCTGATGGAGTCGATGAACTTGAACCCTGAAATGGGCTGACACGCAGGGCGCTGATGCGTAGCTGCTCCCACGAGCCCCCTGTGTGTGGTGCCACCGGCCTGGCCCCTGAGATGCTGGCCTCTGCTCCCTCCCTCCTCACTCCCTCCTCCCTCCTCTCTCCTCTCCTCCCTCCCTCTCTTCTATTCTTCCTCCTTCCCCCCTCTCCTCCATCCCTCCCTCTTCCTTCCCTCCTTTCTTCCTCCCTCCCTTTTCTCCTCTTCCCTCTGCTCTGCCCTCCTCCCCTCCTTCCTCCCTCCTCTCTTCTCTTCTCCCTCCTCTCCTCCCGCCTCTTTGTCCCTCCCTCCTTCCTCCCTCCTTCCTCCCTCCCTCCTCTTCTTCCTTCTCTCTTCTGCCTCTCATTCCTGCCTCCATCTTTTTCTTTAACAATCTTTATCAGGCACCTGCAGATACCAGTGGTCCTGTCACTTCCAGGGACACCAGCAGAACTCCCTGCCCTCTTGGAGCTTATGTTCTGCCCAGGAAATGCATCCTTCCCTGTAGAGAAGTCACAGGCATGTTCGCCTGTGGGGATGGGTACTCCACGGGGAAGGAAAGCAGAGAGGGGCAAGGACACACTGGTCGTGGGGGTTGGGGGAGCTGACTGAGGAGGGGTCGCCGGAGCAGACGTGTGATCACAGACGCTTCCACGCTGACATTTCACCCACGAAAGCCACCAGGGCCACTGATGATATAGCTTGGATGTTGTCCCCTCTAAAGCCTGGGTTGAAATATAATCCCCAGTGTTGGAGGCGTGGCCTGGCAGGAGGTGATTGGATTATGGGCTGGATTTCTCATGAATGGTTTAGTGCCATCCCCCTGGTTCTGTCCATGAAATCGTGAGTGAATTCTTGTGAGATCTGGTGAGACGCAGGAGCTCTCCCAGGAAACTTCAGTACATGCCTCTGGCTTGCCTTGGCCTCATTTGGAACCTTCTGGTTTATGGAGTGTTTTCGCCCACCCCAGCCTGGTGGAAGCTCCCTTGATTTGCAGAGAAAAGCAGGGTGGATGGGATGAAGCCTTTCCACAGAAGGATCAGCTTAAAGAAGTGAAGCCACACAGGCAGCGGTCATGGCCAAGGCCTTTGTCCTCCCAGCCAGTGATGTCTTTGTGGAGCACTCTCGATGAACAAGACTTGATGGGCTGGAAGGAATAGCAACAGCGCCCAGGAGCTGGTGGGAGGCGTGGACAGTGCCCGGTGCAGCACAGCCTGGAGGTTCTGTGGGTTCCCTCTGCTCCAGGCAACAAGAGGCGGCGCCTAAGGACTTCCCAAGGTCTCTGTGAGCCTCCAACCTCTATCTTCCTGTGGTTCTCACCCATGGAGGAGAACCTGGGATCCACGACTTGGTAGCTCACAAAAGACAGACACTGCATCCACTTAATTCCCTCCCTTCATTCCTCCGGGTAAGGGATGGAGACATGATGGAGTGCGTGTGCTTCAGAGAGTGTCGGGGACAGAGGGAAGGAGGCTGGACCATCTAGAAAGCCCCACTTCATCAGATTCTGCAGCTTTCAAAGCAAACATTCCCAGAGCAAGGCAGGAGGGCGCCAGCCCCTGGAGAAGCCATGCCGTGCCTCCGTGATGCCGAGTGCGGCTGCGGGGAGCATCTGCGTTCTATGGGTGATGAGGCCAGGGTACGAAAATGGAGCTTTTCACCTCTCCTCCTCTTCTTACTCTGAGAGCTTCATATAACCAAGGTTTTCATAGCGTGGGGCAAGATTAGTGCTACTAGAAATGATGTGTAATGCCTTATTAATTAGAACTGTGCCTGGTGAGACCTTCTGAGACGTTTCAGCAATTCTGAGAATTAGAAGGGTCTGGTTTTGCTCTGGTCCAATTCTTTTCTTTTCCTTTCTTTCTTTCTAGCTTTTGTATTCAGGAAGACCACTTCTTAGAATAGGCAAAGCCCTGGCAAAGGTGAATGGGGCCTCTTTGTCTCCCTGGCTATAGTCTCCCCACCCCATCCTGCTCGCCCATCCCAGGCTGGGTCCACATGGTACAGCACGCAGAGAAATCAAGCTGGTCCCCATCCACTCCTGTCTGGCTTCTGCACCCTTTCCCTCTACCCCATAGAATCCCCATTTGCAGCAAATAGCTGGCTCTTTTCGTTGGTCATTACTTTGCTGACCAGATCCACTCCCAGGTCAATTTCTGGAGCATTGGAAAAATAAATCCATAAATGGAAGAAGGATACAGGGACACAGAGGCTGCCATGAGCCTTGCAGAGCCATAGCACTGGACCACTCTAGTTGTGAGGGGCAGGCCACCCGCTGCTGCTTCCCCCACCTCCCCCAGAAAGGCCGCCTCCAAGACTCAAAGCACCAAGCACATTCGCCGCCATGCTCATCTGCTCCTGGTCAGCCTCAGAACCTTTCCTTCTGTTACTTTAAATGGTGATAATGGATCAAAAAGCTTTCTGATGAGTGGATCCTGGGGCTAAAATCCTTGAGTTCAAATCCAAGTTAACTACTGGCCACTTCACCTCTCTGCGTCTCAGTTTCCTCATCTGTAAAATGAGGACAGCGGTAGTGCCCGCCTCACAAACTTGCCAAGATACCGAATGAGCTAAACAGAATGACTCACATATAGTCAGGTGTGGGTAAATGCTGGCTGTTATTGTAAGCACAGAAGAAGGCCCTGGGATTTGTCTTTCTGGCCCAGTGGAAGTCACCTCCAACTGCCCTTACTGTGAGGCTTTCCATCAGTGGGTGTGGACAGTGCCCCAGGGAGTCAACAACAGAAAAACAACACACAAATGGTGGAGGGAGGGGGTGTCGTGGAGGGAGGGGGGGCGTGGTGGAGGGAGGGAACCGTGGTGGAGGAAGCGGGGGATGACTCGGCCGAGGATGAGGCCAGTTTGCTTTGAAGCTCCTCCAGAGCCCAGACACTGGAGGGGTCGACGGATGCCCGCCCACCACTGTCCCCTACAGCCCAGGCCCTCCGCCCAGCCCTGTCTTGGATGGAACCACTTGAGGTCAGGATCTCTTTTCCCCTGGTTCTCCTTCTTTTCGATTCTGGAAGACGCAGGTCTCTTCCAGCTCCAACATTCTGAGCATCCAGGGCCTCCTCTACAGCCACTTTCTACCGCTCCTCACACCACGAGGCCCCTGGAAAGCAAGAGCTGCCCTTGGGATCTGAGGTTCCAGGCGACACAGAGCGGAGAGGTGGAGGAAGGTGTGACAGAGGCTGCTGGATGGGGACGAAGTCGCAGTTGTGTGGGGGCGGTGAGTCCTGAGGATCTGTGGGATGTTAGGGTGACGCTTAACAATGACGCACCGCACACTTCAAAGCAGCCAGAAGAGAGGACTTTGAATCTTCTCACCACAAACAAGATTACGAAGCTGTCCATTTTCTGTGAGATCATCTATGCCATTTAATGCACTCAATGCAATATGACCTTTCAAGAAAGCCAGTGAGGAGCTTCTGACTAAAATATGTTGCTTCTGAATTTCACATAGAACAGTAAGTCAGCAAAAATAGAGATTCTGAAAATTAAAATTAGTAAAAATGATTTTCCCTTGGCATATTAAACATTGGAGCGCATATATATATATATAATTTCTATTTTTATTTATTTTTTATTTTTTGAGACAGAATCTCACTCTATTGCCCAGGCTGGAGTGCAGTGGCGCAATCTCAGCTCACTGCAAACTCCACCTTCCGGGTTCAAGCGATTCTCCTGTCTCAGCCTCCCGAGTAGCTGGGATTACAGGCGCCCCCCACCAGGGCTGGCTAATTATTGTACTTTTAGTAGAGATGGGGTTTCACCATGTTGGCCAGGCTGGTCTCGAACTCCTGACCTCAGGTGATCCACCCTCCTCGGCCTCCCAAAGTGCTGGGATTACAGGGACAAACCACTGCGCCCGGCCAGAGCATATTTTAAAAGCTACAATAATTAAAGCAATGTGGTATTGGAAGAAAAATAGACAAAAGTATAAAAAAAGTCAAGAAACAGCAGCAAATACACAAAGAATTTACTATCTGATAAAGATGACATTTTAAATAAGTGAAGAAAAGATCAATGTTTTTAAGCAGTGATGTCAGCCCAACTGGAAGAAAATGAGCTGGATTTCTAGTTTACACTGTATACCCAAACAAATTTTAGAGGAAACAATTATACATGTGAACAATGAAATAATCTTAGATGTCATACCTAAGAAATCTTTGCCTAGCCTTACAGAAAACACTAGAAGAAAAAAGGGTAGAATTTTTTTCATAATTGGAGTGAGGAAAAAATCATAAAACCTAGCATCCATAGAACAAAAGATTGCTACTTCATATATATATTTCTCATTTTTTGAACAGCTTTATTGAGGTGTATTTGCTATACAGTAACCCTTACATATATAAAGCAAATGATTTGATAGTTTTTATATATGTATACAGTTGTAAAACCACCATTGCAATCAAGATAACAAACACATCTGCCACTCTCCATGGCTCTTGCCCTTTGTAACCTGTCCCTCCAACCCTGCCCCACCCTGCTCCCCCATCCCAGGTGCACTCTGGTCTGCTTTTTCTCACTACTGACTAGTTTGCTTTCTCTAGAATGTTCTGTAAACAGAATCACACAGGGTATACTCTATCTTGTCGTATTTCTTTCACTCAGTAGAACTATTTGGAGATGTATCCATGTTGTTGCGAGTATCATTAGTATTTTCCTTTTCATTCCTGAGTAGGATTCTACTGTACAGATATACCTCCATTTGTTTATCCAGTTATCTGTTGATGGACATTTGGGTGCTTTGCAATTTGGGCTGCTGTGAACATTAAGCATACGTCACTGTATGGACATGTGTCTTCATTCCTCTTGGTCTGTCTGAGCTCCACACCTAGGGAGCCTTTGTAATTGCTGGGCCATGTGATAAGTTCTATTCAACGTGTTAGAGAAATTGCTGAGGTGTTTCGCAAGTGGCTGCCCCATTTTCCGTCTCCACCATCAGCTTTTGATAGTTCTAATTTCTTCACGTCCTCACCAACACTGTTACTGTCTGTTGTATGTTTATTATTATCATTGTGGCCATGCTGGTGGGTGCAGTGGTATCTTGCTGTGGTTTTTATCTGCATCTCCCTAGTGACTAACGATGCCGAGCATCCTTTGAAGGCCACGTTACCATGATGACATCTTCTTTGGTGAACTGTCTACTGAAATCTCTTGCCCATTTTTTGTTGGCTCATTTGTCTTTTTATCATTCAGTTTAAGAGTTTTTAACATACTCTAGATGCAAGTCTTTTTTATCAGATATACGATTTGCAAATATTTTCTTCCAGGCTGTGGCTTGTCTTTATATTGTCTGAACAGTATCTTTTGAAGGCCAGAAGTTCTTAATTTTGATGACATTCAATTTATCATTTTTTTCTTTTGGTGTAATGTCTAAGAAATCTTTGCCTAACAACATAAAAATTTGAAATTTTTGAATTATGAAAAGGAATAGAGACAAAGAGAAAAGATAAATGAATAGATCAAAATATTTGAATTCATAGTATAAAGTGCTAATTTGTCTAATAGATAAACAGCTTTCACAAATCAATAAGCAAAAGGCCAGCCATCTAACAGAATGCATTGCCAAGGAATACAAGCAGACAGTTCACAGAAAAGGAAATACAAATGTCTCCTCCACAGAAAACTCAACTTTACTCATAAAAAGAGAAACTCAAATTAAAACTACAGCAAGATTTCATTGACTTAACCCTCAAGTGGGCAGAGATCAAAAAGTTGGGTGGCCACTGGGTTGGTAAGGAGGTGGGGGGTAGGAGATGGACTTCCTTACAGTGTCTGACAGAGCATGTATTAGAACAGAATCTACAGAGAGCCATTTGTCAATTACCTGTCAATGCAACATTCCTTTTCATCCAAAATTGCACTTCAGGAAATTTATCTTTTGCATATACTGACTCATGTGCAAGATGTACGTGTTCAAAGATACCCATTGCAGCACTGGGTAAATGTGCAATATTGAAAGAAATCTATCAGCAGGAGACTGATCAGGTAGCGTATGGCTGATTCATACAATCAGACAATGGGACGTTGCTGGGGGAGTGTCCTCCCCTACCCAGGTTCAGGTTTCAATGTGCAGTAAGCCCCCTGCCTGGCTTTCTGTCCCAACCCCCAATTAAAAAAGAGAAAGGGGCTCAGCTTCACAAATGGACAAATTAGAAGACACATTTCCAGGAGGTTCCCTCCTGTACCTTTTGAGTTTTCTGCATATACTGTCATTCAAAACAAAGCAAAACTGGCTGGGTGCGGTGGTTCATGCCTAAAATCCCAGCAGTTTGGGAGGCCGAGGTGGGAGGATTGCCCAGGAGTTTGAGGTATCAGTGAGCTATGATTGTGCCACGGCGTTCCAGCTTGGGTGACAGAGCAAGACCCTGTCTTAAAAAAAAAAAAAAAAAAAGAGAGAGAGAGAGGGAAGAAATAAAATGGAAATCAGCATTTAGGCAGCGCTTTCAGACTGTGAGCATGCTGAAAGAAGAATGCACAATCATTAAAGAAAATGCACAATTATTCATCACCTACTTTGTGCTAGGCACTTTCTTCTAAGCCTCCCAACAACCCTGCAATAAGTGCTTATTATTCTTTATCATCGGGAGCCCAGGTTCAGAGCGGCAGAGCCCTTGCTTGAGATGGCTCAGTTCTGCCTCCCCTGACACCTGCCTAGGAAGCTTTACTTCCAACCTCCTGAACACACAAAAACACACTTTATTAGTACTTGTTTCCTTAATGCCTGCTGCAGGGTCTGGCCCTAATAATCATGCAGTAAGTTCTTGTAGGGTCACACAGAGGAGGTCAATGTTGGTGAGTCTCTCATCCCATCACATCGAGGCCATTGTCCCCTGCTGCGCCCCAGCCAAAGGCTCTGCACATTACTCTGGGCAGAGATTGGAGATGCTGCCTGGGCCCTGATTTTGGACACCCAGCCCGGCACCATGTCGGGGCCATCCTACTCCAAAGTCCACCCCCTTCCTTCCCTGGGTAGTGCCAGGAGCTCCATCTCTGTGGCCTGGGCTGGGGTGGGGGTCACCAGGCCCCTCACCCAGGCTTCCCTCTCAAGCACCAACATCCTAAGCCAAAGAAAACTATCCAAGGCTCTATTGTGGGGCTTCCTACAGCTCTTAGGGGAAGTGCAGATGAGGCACTGGGCCACATAAATCTTCTCCAGTGTCCTATAAAGCAGCTCACTTGGCCTCCACAGCTAGAACATTCCATCCCTGTCTCCCAGGCAGCCTCCCTTCCCCAGGATGCCCGGACACCCCTGCAGACACAGGCAGGCACACTCGCTCCCTCATGGCACTGTTATCACTGGTAGATAAGCTCTTCACGAGGAAAGGGACGCACCTGCCTTGTTACTACCGTGTGCAGGGCACCCGGCACCGTGTCTACAGTGAAGTGATGTAGGAGCCGGCTGAGGGATCACGAGTTTCCATTGCTGGAGGTTGAGGGCCCCCACCTGCCAGTCACACCAAGGCTGGTGAAGCTGTGCGGTGGCCAGCACCTGCCCAGCAAGGGCGGTGAGGCGCAGATCACTGACGGCCTATTTCGGAGCTGTTGGGTATTTGGTGGAACATTCCAAAAAGCAGAAGCTACCAGCAAATGTAGTCTAAGCCTTGAAACTTACTTTCGTTTTTGGATAAGATGGAGTCACCTTATCATGCAGGTTGCTACCTAAGAAAGACGCCCCTTCAATAATCCCCACTTCTGTAAAACACACCTGAGGTTTCACGACAAAGCTCCCCAACACATTCGTTCCAAATTGCTTAACTACAGGATCTACCAGAATCAGCCTGAAGCCCCGCAGTGGCGAAGGAAACGCCGACCGAGTCACCAGGAGGAGCACGTGCGGCCCTAGCAGGCGCGTCCGCTCCCGACTGCTGTGCACGCCGCGTGGGGCACGGGCTTTGGCGTCAGCGTTGCTCGTTTTGATGGGAATCGCTATCATGAAATCTTGTGACACCCACGCCTTGTGCCCTGGTTCATGCAGAGATTAAGAAAAAGCTCCTTACTGTTCATTGTTTAAATTAGCCGGTCGGCAACGGCTGGAAGACACCGTGCCCGCCAGTGAAGAACAATGCCAGCCCGGCCGCGCTCACGCCTTCCCACTAGAGGTGGGCCTGGGGGGGCAGGGCGGGCCTGGGGGGCTGCTCACAGCCCTGGGGGCCCCTCTCGGTGGAGGACCCATTTCCTGTTGTGGAGATTCTTCCCTTTCCAGCCAGGAGAGGGGTCCGGGAGGGCAGATGTGTGCACAGCTCCAACTTCTTGTTTCTCCTTTTCCACGGAGAACATCGACGGAGCGGAAATGTTTGCCGCACGCAGAAGCCTGCAGCTGCATCTCCTCTCCGCCCGCTCCTCGCCCATCAAGGCTTATCGATCTGCAACTGCATTTCGCGCTGAGGTGAAAGTGTTGCGCGCTGATGTGGAATTCTAATCTTCACCGCCCGCTCCCCGCCTGGCCACGGGCGCCCCTCGCACCCCTTCCTCCCCACCCAGCCGGTCCGGCGTGCTTCATTGCAAGTAATTATGTTGCACATGAGTCATTTTTTAATGTTTGGTTTGATACATACAGATTCTTTAAACAATAAAAAAAATCAGCAAACAGCATCACAATCTGGAAATCTCTTTCTTAACATGGAAAACGGTTTCTTAATGGCACAGGGGGGAACTCAACAGCAAGCTTGACAACATAATGAGGAGATTGTTCCTGGGAAGGGAAGCGCGTTCTTCATGCAGCTCTTACTACTCTCAATAAGATTATTCTCCCTGAATAGCTAATCAGCTTTCTCCAGCTCCCCAAATCCGCGTGCTGGAGGCTGCTCACACGGCTCTCCTTACGCACTAAGTGGCACACAGTGACACCTCGGAGGGCGAAGTCTAAAGTGTTAACAGTATGTGAGCAAACAGCGCAATGGAGGTTGCAGAGAGAGAGGCCTTTGGCAGATCAGCAGCAATTTAGGAAGACGGCTCTGTCACACCTGGGTTGACAACGCTGACAGGGTTTGTTGATCTCTGCTCCCATCTCAAATTTGAGTGTCACGTTTCAACAGAAACGAGAGAAATTAAAAAAAAAAAAAGCTTTCAGGAGTCAGCGTTGTTTGCACGGTGTTTGTGACACCGAAACACAAGAGCACGGGGTGGGAGCTGCGCTGACCCCGCCTGCAGCTACCCCCACCCTGCCAGAGCCCGCAGAACCGGGTGCAGGGTGAGGCCCGTGGGTCCGGAACAGCGCAGGTGCCCACAGCTGCCCGGGCCCCTCCGGAGCATGTGGTCCTGGACAGTGACACACTTCAAGCCCTGAGCTCACTTGGGAATAAAAGGGCTGATCACAGCCTTGCCTCTGGTCCCGTCGTGGCCCCCACGTTGTTGTCTCAGGGCTTCCGTAGAGGTTGCTCTTCAGGACAGATGACAGGGACCCCAGAGGAAGGCCTGGCCAAGCGTGGGTGTCACCAGACTGCAGGGTGTGAGAAGAGCTGCTGGGGACTGCCCGGCAAGCTTGCCTGGTGCCACAGCCCAGCACACGCCCCGCTTTCAAGCAGGCGGCGGCGGACTGTCTGTAGGGCGTAAGAGCGTCCTGGCTCTGCAGGGGTGGCTGAAGCCATTGCGGGCATGTGGAGCCTCATGGAGACGGTAGCCATTTGGGTCCTGAAGCAGCTTCCAGCCTGTCTGGAGCTCTCAGAGTGCCATAAGCACAGATGCAGGGCGTTCTTGACAGCTCACTGAAGACGTGCGTGTGCATCACCCCACGGGTCCCTGGGGCTCCGGGCGTCCCATCTCCATGTCCAGGGCCAGAGGGAGAGGAGGCAGAGCCAAGCCCAGGTGTACTCTAGTGACCCACAGCCCTGAAACACCATAGCCTCATCCAAAGAAAAGCAAGGACACTTGGTGCCTGCAGAACTGAACTGCGCTGGATCCCGCCTCAGAGGCTGGAGAAGAAGGCACACCGGTGGGGCCAGCATGGGGGCCAGATAGCCCTGTCCTTGCCCCTCACTCCGCCTGACTGAGCGCCTCTCAGTCCAGGCAGCAGGAAGCCTCTTCTCCTTGGGAAGCCACTGGCAGTCAGGCTGGCTGTGTGGGGACTTGGCTTCATGCTCCAATATTTGGAAGCTTGATAGAGAGCTTTCACCCTCCACTTGCTTTCTTCCACGTGAGCCCCGTTTTCCCCGGGTGAGAATGCGCTTTGCCGTATTCAGGGTCTGAGCAGCATGTGCCTATATCCTCTCTCCCAACATCCCCATGTCGGGCCCAGAGAGTGCCAGGGCCGGTGGGCTGGGAAGCGGTCACGCCCGGGCGCATTCTGCCCACGTGGCTGGTGCCGTCTGAGAGAATGCACGAGGCGGCCTGCGCTGTGGGCCCTCTGGTCCCAGAGCCACAGTGTGAGTCACGTGCTGCCTCATTGTGAAATGCCCCTGCCCTCTGCCCGATGCAAGGCCCTGGGTGCACGCATGACTCATGGTGGAGGCAGGAGGAAATATGCAAGTTTCTCCACGAACCGGGTGCAGGCAGTCGTGACCTTAATGCCGTTTCCACAGGGGGCCACAGAGACATTCTTTGCAGATTTTTGTGAACACCGTACTCTGGGAGGCCTCCACTCTCAGGCTGGTCCCCAGATGGGCCCGGTAGAAACTCACAGCAAACATGTCTTCCCCAAAGGAAGAATGACAACAGGTGTCTTATTTTGGTGAGGGTAGTTTACAGGGTAGTTTTGGTTATGTTGCAGTGACCCCAAGGTCAGAACCTCAGAGCCGAGATAACCGTCGGAGCTGTGCTCCCCACGCTGGCTCAGCCCCTGGAAGCCTTGGTCTCATGGCTGCCCCGTGTCAGCCGATGGTTCCCAGATCATCAAGACGGTAAGCAAAGCGATGTGGGCACTCCAACCCGCCAGGTCCTCAACATGTCCATGCAGGAGGTACACATGTCCACATCCCACAGTCACCAGCCCAGCCTGGCTTAGCTGAGAAATGCAGCTCTTCTCTGCATGCAGGAGACAAGGCCCAGCAATGAGTCTGAGCAGCGCCAAGGTCCGTCCTGTGCGTCAGCTCCCAGGTCTCGGCTCACTGTGCAGGAACCGGAGCTTGATATTTACGACACCTCCTAGGTCATGCACTGTTCATTCATCCGACGACTAGTTATCAGGAGCTTGTGTTCCTGGAGCTGTGCTCTCCCCTTGCCAGCCTCAGCTCCTCTTCCACCCCAACCTGTGCCCACCACCCCCACACCAGAGGGAAGAAACAACCCCGACCTCAGGTATAGAGTGAAGTCCAGCTGATGCTGGGTTGAAAGAGTAGCTGGATTCTTATTAGGACACAGTAAATGGACCGCACTCAGGAACACGCTCACATCCCAGTCTCTGGATATGGAGGACTTGTGTGTACTGATTCCCCCAGAAACTCATGGACCATGAAAAAGACTAAGTATCTCATCTGGCAGGATTTTCATTTGCTCATTGGTATTAGGACAAACAAATGGAAACATCTCCTCTTATTATTCACAGCAAATATGTGGCCACTGCTTTCCTCCCTAACTTCTCAGGCTTAACTGTAAATGCGAATCTCCTGGTGTTTCCTGGAGCTTTCCCCTTCCTTTGCACCACAGGCCCCACATGTCACGTTCCTCTGGCACCTCTTTTCCTGCCTTACAGTTACTATCGGCCCTTGTCATCCCCACATCAGGACGCTGAGCTGCGCATGCTGTGTCTGGACCACGGTCCCCGTGAAAATCCTTCCCCTGGTGTTCTGGGTGCCGCCCTCCGGCTGTGCCCTTCCATCCTGGGAAGGTCTGACTGGGGTCCCACGTCACCACGTGGTGGGCCCCACATGCCAGTTCACTCTCGGCTTCCCAGCGCCTCTCTTCCTGCTGCCCTCACCTGCTCTTCTGAGGCTCTTGCAAGGCCCAAGATCGGTCTTTGATGACATTTTTCCTTCTCTCATTCCTGGCTACAGACTGTTGCCATTTTCCAGCAATGGTTTGAAATAGCATTAGAAAGTTTCATCAAGAACAGAATTGTCTGCCCTACTTCAACATTACGTGTAATCCTATTCTCTGTGAAGCCTCCCCAGCATCACCAGTGGCCATGAAAGTCCCCATCCATGAAACTCCCATGTGGAAACTCCGTAGAGAGACCTCCCATCCCGCTGTGAAGTTCCTGCTTGTCAATGAGAGGCCGGGTTGGGGTAAGATGATCTGCATTGATTTTGAGTCACTGGATGGGAAGACACCAGGGCTGAGATCATTAAGGAAGCTTATTTCTCGGGAAATACACCTGGGCAGAGGCATGTTGTTGACCTCAGAAGCCACGCTGCCTTCCCACACCCTGGTTATTTAACTTTCTTTTGTACTAACTAAAATCAGATTTCTCATTGAGGGTAGAATTTACTGACTTTTCGGATGATACGGAAAGCACACGGGAGGGCTCATCTCATCCTCTGCAATGAGGTGTGCGCAGCATCAGGGTCTATCTAACCAGGGTCCCCGCAGCCAAGCCAAATGAGAGGAGTGCAGACTTCAACTCACAGCAAACCAGCTGAACCCAAGCCTCAAGAGCTTAAAGATTTTGTTAACCAAGATCCACAGACTGAGGACAAGGCAGTTATGCGCTTGAGCTGGCAATAGCCACCGAGCTCAGCGCTCAGCCTGGATCACAGACGGCAGCACCACCATGCTCGGACGTACAGGGTGCCGGGCAGGAGCGTTCAGCCTGGATCACAGACGGCAGCACCACCATGCTCGGACGCACAGGGTGCCGGGCAGGAGCGTTCAGCCTGGATCACAGACGGCAGCACCACCATGCTCGGACGCACAGGGTGCCGGGCAGGAGCGTTCAGCCTGGATCACAGACGGCAGCACCACCATGCTCGGACGCACAGGGTGCCGGGCAGGAGCGCTCAGCCTGGATCACAGACGGCAGCACCACCATGCTCGGACGCACAGGGTGCCGGGCAGGAGCGCTCAGTCTGGATCATAGACGGCAGCACCACCATGCTCGGACGTACGGGGTGCAAGGCAGGTTTGATGTTTCTGTTGATTTTGGCTTCAGCAGTTGAACTCTGGCCTCCATAAGAGGCCCTCCGAGGCTGGAGGGGCCCACACCCTGTATTCCTGCACTTAGTGTCATCCCCGGGCTGGTTAGAGGCTGTCGAAGGTTGGTGAAGCCCTTTGAGCCATCAGGCTGAATCAAGCCTGCAGTGACTTTGTCATCTGTGAAGGATCCATTCACGGTGAACAAAACTTCAGCTCATCCCCAAACAGATAGACAACATGCTCCTGAGCAGATACGGCATCCTCTGTGGCTCTCCACGCACATCGGAAACATTTTCCTTCAAGCGAGATGAAAATGTGGCAGCTACGCCAACAGCCAGTGCTGAATTCTGTCTCCAGCAAAACGAGGATGGGTGGCTGAAATGGACAGACAATCTAAAAAGGCAAACTTCAGAACACAGAGTATCAATGTGTTCCAAAGCAAACACTTAGTAAGTACCTGGATTACAGGGCTTGAATTTCATTTTCTTGTCTTTAGTGCAGAGGAAGCAGACAAGAGAAATGTCTGTGTTAACCTCAAAGATGAGAATTTGGGGTCAGTTCTCAGGGGACAACCTGTGGCCTGTGTAAACCTCGGCAGTTTCCCTAATTTCTCCCAGCCTCTGTTACCCACACGGCCACCCTGGAAGGGAGACAGGAGGGGTTGTTGGATCGAGAGTTCGCAGTGCGTTAATGAAGCACTCTTGGAGCACACAGGAAGGAGGGATTAGCTCTCACATTGAAGGTGGTGTGAAGGCAGGCGCCAGCATAAGGAGGAACGGGAACCCCAGGTAATCCTCCAGTGGCGTCACCTGCCCTCTGGATAACTGAGAGGTGACTAATCTTCTGCAAGTTAATTGTCAGGTGTGGAAAGATTTTGCCCACGGTGAGAGCAGCTCCCGTACGGCACAAAAGGACGGCTTGATTTCCTGCACTTAACACGAGTCACTAGGAGAATCATCTCATCCACCAGCTTCTCCAGTTTTATCAATTATTTATTATTTCCCCCATGCCAAGTTACTTCCATGCATTCCACCCTGTGACAATCACGGAACGCCTGGCTCCGTGTGGCCTGGCAGCACATGGGGCGGCTAGCCCGGACCCTGTGCACACCACCTGGCACGGGACCTGGGGTGGGTGTCTCCCCAGAACACAGCCCTGACCGGTGGCAGCATGAGGGCCGGTGACCTCTGCGAGAAGCTCGGGGGGCCTCGCGGTCAGGTCATGTGAGCATGGTTAGCCAGGTGGAGAAGAGCAAACTTCTGGATTCCTAATCAATTCACCTGTTCTGAAATAGAGAGGGAGGGTCCCACGGTGAGCACACAGGGTGGGCGTGACCCTACTCAGTGCACGTGGCCGGCCTTGGACTCACACTGGGTGGCCCTCCTGTTCTCCTCCAGGTTCTGCTTCCCAGGCTGTTTCTGTCATTCTGCACCAAAGACCTTCATTCCAGGAGTTACCTACTTAGGCTAAATTGTGAGAATAAAGTGGAGAAGGTAGAATTTCCCAGGAGCTGTGCGTATCTTGGGGAAGCGTTTCTTCTCCCAGCCTGTGTCCAGCGTGGGTGGGCTGCGTGGCTTTGTGGATGGAAAAAAGACCCTTCCCATGAAACGGGAGCCCCTCCCCTTCCAGGTTGCTGCAGTCTGTCCTCAGAGAGCCATGCCTTTGACTCACTTTAAATGAGATTTTCTCTTCCCCTGAGGAGAATCATTAACAGATTAATCTAAAAGATTTTCAGAATCTTGCTTGAAAGGCAGATTTTCTTAGAAGAAGAAAAGGAAAAAAATAGACAATTCTGGGTTCCCAAGGTTGGGGGTTGGGAGGAGGGGGCATGGCATCCCCAAAAAGTCAAAGAGTAGAAAAAGAGATGCCGGTGCACCTCCAGGGAAACGCACCTTAACTTGGATGCTCCTTGGTATGTATCCATGACGAGAACAGTGAAGGGCTTGACGATGGGCCAGTCCTACGTGCCTGCAGGCCACACCCCCACCCACTGTCAGCAGATCCCCTCTGAGGTCTCCTGACGCCACTCAGAGCAGGCCAGACTCTGTCAGTTCTTCTCTCAGTTCCTGGCATCCTGCACCTGAGGCTTTGAGCACAGCTCAAGTCCCCTCTCCCATTCGGGTTTCCTGCTTGCTCCAACCAGACCCGTTTGCCGAATCCCCTGGGCCTCGCATCTGTGTTTCTATCTTGGCAGTCACCTTCTCTGTCTGGCCGCCCCTCCCCTCTTCCACTGTGCAGTGGGAACTCTAGATGCCTGTTGAATTGCATTATCATATTCAATGATGAAATTGATGGACAGCAACAACACTCAATGATCAGCAGTAAAATGAAGAGTTACTAACTTTATGGTTAGGTACTTGGCCAATACGATTAAATAATAATTTCCTCCTTTGTATGTGCACCACAATTAAAGGATAAACTCTGCATCAGCAAATGGAGTGTTTTCAGCCAAAGTCAGTCTTAGTCCTGTGACACCGTGGAGCTGGGGCAGACCACCCCCACCTTCCTGGGAGGCTGCACAGGGAAATAGAGAAAACACGGAGATTGGCATAGAGATTCCTTCTCATCCTCAGGTTCCTGACATGCAGGCTGGATAGGACACCACCTTTCCTGGCCATCCTGGAGGGCGGAAAGCGGTAACTGGAGTAGAGTGCTCAGTGACTCATGGGCATAGGTACCCATCACACGTGCAGTGGAGATTTCATTCCCCGGGCTGTCCTATCAAAGCACAGACTGGGTAGCTTAGTACAGAAATTTATTGTCTTACAGTTCTGGAGGCTGGAAGTCCAAAATTAAGGTGTCGACAGGGCCCTGCCCTCTCTGAACCCCCTGAGGAGAATTTTGTCTTGCCTCTTCCAGCTTCCCGTGTTGGCCGGCGAGCCTTGGCGTTGCTCAGCTGGTAGACGGTGTCTTCTCCCTGTGTCTTCGCATTGTCTTCTTTGTGTTCCTGTGTCCAGATTCCCCTCTTTCTAAGACACCAGTCACATGGAATTAGCGCTTGCCGTAGTGACCACCTCTCAACTTGATGATCTCTGTAAAGTCTCTATTTCAAATAAGGCCACAGGCACAGGTTCTGTGGGTTAGGACTTCAACATAACTTTTTGGGAGGGGATGCATTCAACAAATAACAATTGGCTCCCTGACCAACCTTAATGTATTCCTCTCCCCACCTACCCCAAACACTGTGCACTATGAGGTCAGGTGAGGTCAGTGGTTTTCAAACTTTTTTGTCTGAAGAACCTTTTACACTATTAACAATCACTGAGAAACAAAATGCTTGCTTTTCCCCTGCAGGATATATCTATTGATATTTACCAGGGTAGAAATTAAAAATAGGACAAATTTTAAATATTCATTTTAAATTAATTTAAAAAAAAATAATAAACCCATTACAGATGCCCCTTGACTTTTCATGGGGTTATGTCCTAATAAAACTATTGTGAATTGAAATTATAAGCTGAAAATGCATTTAATACACCTAGACTACTGAACATCATGGCTTAGCTCAGCCTACCTTAAAGGTGCTCAGAACACCCATGTTAGCCTCCAGTTGGGCAAAATCATCTCACACAAAGTCTATTTTATAATAAAGTGTTGAATAGTTCAAATAATTTGTCGAATACTGAGCTGCAAGTAAAAAAGCAGAATGGTCCTATGGGTGCACCTGCTATGGTCTCTACTGAGAGCGTGTCACTTGAAACCATCCTAAAGTTGAAAAATCTTAAGTGGAACTACTGTGAATTTGGTGAACATCTGTGTGGAAGTAACTGTATTGTTTGAAAAGGAGTGAGAAGAGCAGCATGGCATCACATTTTTAGAAATCTCTAATATCTGGCTTAATAGAAGTTGGCTGAATTATGATAATGGCTTCTTTCAATCTCTTGCAAAACATTGTTTTGGGGGAAGTATAGGAAGAAAACCAGCTTCTGGCAGATGTGTGTGGAAAGGGAATGCATATTTTTATAGCCTTTTCCAATCATTATGGATATTCCTTGTGGCTACAACAAAACTTGAAAAATGGCAGTGCTATAAGATTAGTTGTGGAATCTAAAGCCACACCAGTTCCATTTTTCACTCTGTTACATCACAAGTCATCAGTCTGTTTGCATGCATGATTTTGTACTTGGACACTATCATTAAAAAGTATTGGTTCAGTAAATTTTATACACACACACTCACACATATATACAGAGAGAGACAGAGAGTGCGTGCACGAGAGCGAGATGGGATTTTTCTCTGTCGCTGAGGCTAGGGTACACTGGTACAATTGTGTGATCATAGCTCACTGCAGCCTTGAACTCCTGGGCTCAAGTGATCCTACTGCCTCTGGCTCCCAAAGCACTGGGATTATGGGTGTAAGCCACCGCATCCAGCCTAGACAACATTTTGAAAATTACATTTGTTAATACCACACATCTCATCAGAAAAGTCTTTAGTTCGAGAGCATTTCAAGCTCATCGTGGCAGGTATGTTTTCCAAAACTCTAATTTTCACTTGAAGGCTGAAATTTATTATTGGCAACAAATACCGTCAGTTATTTTCTTTGAAGTGATGTTTTGGAGAAAATAAGTAGTGCGCGTTCGTTAAGCATTCTTTCAGACAAAGATGGGGTTTCACGGAGAGTGGACAGTGCAGGATCCAGCTGGAACAATCACACTTGTGCCTCCATCCCTGAGTTTGCAACAGCTTGCACTCCCCGTCTTCACATGGGATGTGGGAGAGACAAATACACCAGGACCAAGGTCTAATACGTTAAAAGCTTTCAGTGCTTCATCCGGAACACCCTGTGTGAAAGTGGCCTTCTTCCTGCAAGCGCGTGGCAGGGACCCGTGTCGTGGCTCCTGGTGTGGTCGGGCGCAACCACGTTGGCAGATGCTGAGCTGCCATCAGTGTGAGCGTCAGTTCGGTGAGAGGGTGCCTGTTGAAGTAACATTGCTGCACAGCAAATTACCACAAATGTAGCGGCTACAAACAACCCACAGGTGCCATCTCAGAGCTTCTGTGTGGGTGGCCGAGGCTTAGCCACACCCTCGGCAGGTCTCCCCCGGCTGCAATCGAAATGTCATTTGGGGCTGTAATTCTCATCAGGTCTCAGGTGCGCTTCCAAGATCACGTGGAACAGTTGGCAGATCTCCGCTTATTGGGGTGATGGCTGAGGACCCTGTCCTCTTGAGAGCTGTGGGCTGGGGGCCACTCCCAGCTCTGAGATGCCCCTCCCTGTAGATGGCTCACACCATGGCTATTTACCTTCTCCTTCCAAGAGAATCCAAAGAAAAGCTCTGCTTTCAAAGGGCTCACCCGATGAGGCTAGGCCCATACCAAATCATCTCTCTCGATTAATTTAAAGCCGACTGATCTGGGGCCTTGATTACATTTGCAATGTTTTACCACTTAACATGATCACAGGAGTGATAGCTCATCATTCCAACCCTGACTCAAAGGGAAGGGACTCTACAGGGAGCCTACAGCAGGGTGAGGGTGGAGGAATCGCAGGGCTCTCCTAGAACCCTCCCAAGTTTTAAGTCAATACTACCATCGGGACTGGCTACATAATTTCCAGGGCTCAGTGCAAAATGAAAATGTGGGGGCTCTTCTTCAAAAATTATTCAGAATTTGAAGACTAACAGCTGAGCATTAAAACAAGCATAGCACCTTCTATGCCAGGATCCTGGATGTCTGCCCAGGTCACAGGCTCATGAACCTGACCCTGACTTATTGGCCAACAGTTTTGGTCTTGCAGACACCTCAAAAGGTCCCAAAGACCCTGGGGGATTTGTGGGCCATCTTGGAGAACTGCTGAGTCAAAGCAGCTCAATAATTGTCTGTGGGGACATTTGTCTGACCTTAGTCATGTAGGAAGTCTAAGAAGTTTCTAGCAGCAGTGAGACATCTTTTCAGAAGTCCCTTCTTCTTTTCCCTATAGCACAGGACAATTTCCCCCAAGACCGGGCTTGTGCCAGTGACTCGATCACACAGGTGCCCAAGTTTAGATCTTTTGTGATGGATCCCAGGTCTCAGAAGCCGGGGTCTGTGTGAGCATCCCCATCCTCAGGACGGCTCCCAACGTTGGCCCTGCAGCTTCCAGAGATGGGGGTGACAGCAGCTGCTGTGCTGGTGGGAATTTTAATTTTTTTAAATTTTAAGTTCTCTTTTGATTTTAATTTTTTAAGAAGTTAAAGTTGTGTATATTTACTGTGTATGACATGATGTTTTGAAACACATATACATGGCAAAATGATGATGGCATTCAGGCTAATTACCCATCCATGACTCCTGGAGGGGATTTTAATGTGAAACTGTCCCAGAAAACCTCCCTGGCTTCTGGAGAAGATGCCTTCTTAGAGAAAGCACATCCTAAGAAAGTCTTCCAGAACTAGAAGCGGACTCTTCTGCCAGCACCTCAACAAGGCTTCCTATCCTTCCCTTTATGCTGGGAGCAGGTGGCAGAGCCTTGGGGACACCTCGTGCCTCCTCCCAGGAATAGGTTCTAGGCACATTCCTCATCCAGCAGTTTTTCCTGGTGATGCATGGGCCCCTCTGCTGACTCCGGTCTCGGAAGCCGGAGACCGCGTGAGTGCGGGCTCCGGTAACACTCACGGTCCTCAGCTTCTGCTTTCCAGGGCTTGCTTCACCAGGAGGGACTCCATGTTGAATGCGTGGCCTCTCCTTGTGAAAAGCTGCACTTTCGGAAGCTGGTCCACACCAGCCAATGGGGCCGGGACCTCCTGCTGTGATTCTGGGCCTTCTTTCCCAGAGTTCACCTAATTTATCACAAGTTATTTTTGCCTGGAAGCCTGAGAAATCCTTTTACAGTGATAATTTCACTATGGCCACCTCTATCTCTGCAGCCTCCAGGCCTGCCTGGTCATCTAAGCCCACCTCATTGCAGATGGTCAGCTAAGCCCACCTCATTGCAGATGGTCAGCTAAGCCCACCTCATTGCAGATGGTCAGCTAAGCCCACCTCATTGCAGATGGTCAGCTAAGCCCACCTCATTGCAGACCCAAAGCCTCCACCTCATTGCAGATGGTGAACTTTGTCATGATGCAAATTTTGCCACGTTCCTCTCCTGCCTAAAATCCTACAGTGGTTCTCCACTGCATTAGGTCAACAAATATTTACTGGAGACCATGACTGTTCTAGCCAGCAGGGATACATTGGTGGACAAAGCAGAGAAGCATCCCTGCCTTGTAGAGACGACATTTTCAGGGAAGTCAGACACCAAACAAGGCATAAGAAAATCGCAGGGCGTGTTGGAAGACTCATGTAGTGGGAGGGTGGACCTGGACACGGGAACCCGGAGGCCTAGGGGATGGGCACCGCAGAGTGGAGACCCCCCTGAGAGGTGGCGTTTGGACAAGGACAGAGAGTGAGGGAATGGGCCCATGTGTGTCTGGGGAGATGGCAGGTGAAAACCAAGGTGGCACCCACGTGGCTCCTGGAGGATGTTGAGTCAGGTCAGGGCAGTGAGAGGAGATGTGGTTGGAGGGGAAGCAGGGAGCCAGCCACACAGGGCCTGCACTTGGGATGAGGGGTGTGGCCTCCAGCTCCAGGTCCTGCCATTTTCTTCTCCTTTTTATGTTTCACCATCTTGGCCCTTTAGTTTCTTAAAGGTGAAAAGTCTTCCCAAAGGGGTTCCCACTTCCTGGAATTTTCTTGCTCTCCTGTCTGGCTCATACCCAGCATCCCTTTTTCCTGAAGGCCTTTCCTATCTCCCCCTCAGGGTGGTCCTCCTGCTTTACACAGCCTCAGTCAGGATGCCTCCTTCTCAGCTCTCTATCTGTATGCTAAATAGATGGATGGATGAATGGATGAGTGAACTGATGGATGGGTGGATGGGTGGACAAATGGATGGGTGGACAGGTGGATGGGTGGACAGGGGATGGGTGGATAGACAGGTGGATGGGTGGACGGGTGGATGGGTGAACAGGTGGATGGGTGGACAAATAGATGGGTGGATGGGTGGACAAGTGGACAAATGGATGGGTGGACAGGTAGACAGGTGGACAAATGGATGAGTGGACAGGTGGACAGGTAGATGAGTGGACAGGTGGACATGTGGGTGGGTGGACAGGTGGACAAATGAATGGGTGGACCAGTGGACAGATGGACAGGTGGACAGGTGGATGGGTGGGTGGCTGGGTGGACAGGTGGAAAAAATGGATGGGGGGATGGCTGGACAGGTGGATGGGTGGGTGGATGAACAGGTGGACAAATGGGTGGGTGGACGGGTGGTCAGGTGGACAAGTGGATGTGTAGATGGGTGGATGAATGGATAGGTGAACAGGCAGATGAATAGACAGGTGGATGGGAAAATGAATGGGTGGACAGGGGGATCATTTACTTGATTTCTGCCTTCCTGACTGGACTGGAAGCTCTGTGAGGGGAGGGGCCCTTCTAGTCCACCTCTGCATCTCCAGAGCTTGAAATGGGTGGGCTGATTTCTGCTGATGGACTGACTGGTGCTGTTGATGGCGTGACTCAAGGAACAAATGTTCTCAGGTTAGTGCTAGGATCCCAGACTGGACAACAGTCGGGTGAACGCTTCCCCAGGGTCAGTGAAGGAGGAAGCATGATAACGTGTGTAAGATCTGTGACTAGTTCTATAGTTCTATAAACTCTACAAAGCTGCTAATTATTATATAACTGGAAAATATCTATAGCACTTATGCTATACCAACAAATTATGTGCATTTCTACAATTGCCACTATAAAGAAATTATATATCAATACCTGCTCCTGGGACTCAATAGTATGATGGCTTTGAAATTAATACAACAGCACAAATATCTCCTCAGAAAGACCTTTCCTTGCCCTCATCAAAATCGTCCTTCCCACAGTGCCATCTCATTACTGTTTCGCTTTCTCTCTGGCAATTACTCCTGCTGAAAATGACCATATTTACTTCTTTGCTCGTGAGTTCCGGGATGGCCAGTCCGCCTGGCCTGGAGTGGGGCTTCCCAGGTAGACACAGGAAGGAGTCGCCTGGATTGCTCCTTCCTGAATTCCATCATCGAGAACGCGTTACCGTGGGTGGGAGTCAGGGACTGACAAAGTCAAGTCTTGCCAGTTTATTTCTAATTTATAGAAGTGTCAAGAGCCAACATGAGCAACTGAATTATAGGTCAGAAAAAGATAATATCAAGAAAATATCCCCAAGATTAGTTTTAATGGTGTGAGTGAATAAATTAGTGAGCAGAGTAAAATGAAATTATGGGAAGGGACTGGGCACGGTGGCTCACGCTTGTCATCCTAGCACTGTGGGAAGCTGAGGCAGGAGGATCATTTGAGCCCAGGAGTTTGAGACCAGCCTAGACAGCACAGCAAGATCCCATGTCACAAAAGCAACAATTAAATTAAAAATATAAAAAGAAAAGAAATGATGGAAGGGGCTACGTGGCATTAACTACATATTGTTTCATTCTAAAGAACTTAATACAATCAATGTGTACCTATATTTAGGAGACATTTCTCACACTCATGCCGTGTTTCAGTGAACGAAAGATGATTTTAAAGTGTATGTTACACACCTCATAGGGAGTATTTATGGATAATTGTTTTAAGATATGAAATCACAAGCAAACGACCCTAGGTCCATAAGTCTGGCTGGGTATAAAGAAGTGATTGAATAAATTAATAAACTGGAGAAGAGGCAAATGTCTTGTGCAGAATTCCAAACAGTTTATGTAGCTACTTCACCTTCAAGGAGAGGAGCAGAATTCTCCACCTTAAGTGTGGGCTGTGCACAGCAGCTTCCTTCAGAAGAGTGGAGGATGGTGGAGGATGGAAGCAGGGAGAAAGGGGGCCTGACAACCCCCTCAGCTGGGGGACAGATGCCAGCATCCACAGGGATGAGTCCGGCTGCTGTGTGCATCCCCAATGCAACCAAGGAATCCAAAGATTCACTTTCTTTGCTTTACTTTTTTTTCTTTACTCCAGCCTGCACCCAGGCTGGAGTGCAGTGGTGTGATCTCAGCTCACTGCAACCTCTGCGCCCTGGGTTTGATCGATTCTCCTGCCTCAGCCTCCTGAGTAGCTGGGATCACAGGCACCCACCACCACCCCGGTTAATGTTTGTATTTTTAGTAGAGACGGAGTTTCACCATGTTGACCAGGATGGTCTCGAACTCCTGGCCACAAGTCATCCACCTGTCTCATCCTCCCAAGGTGCTGGGATTACAGGGGTGATCTACTGCACCGGCCCAAGGATTCACTTTCTTAAGGATTAAATAAAGCTGGAATTTAGGAGAAGCCCTCAGGTTCAACTGCAGGGACTGGGGGCCGGCCTTGGCTTCTGTCCCATTCAGCGTCCTCGCCCTGACGACACACGTCTGTCATTTGAAGTTTAATCTTATCAATGATGCAGGCGGCAAGATAACACCTAATCTATTTAAACCAGAAAAAAAAAACAAAACAAAATATGTTTTCTTACATTCTGGATAATTTACCTTAAAAAATTACACAGTGAGATAATAATAAAAGCAAGAGTTGTTTTATATCTCAGGTGGAGGTGTGTGAACTGATCTGTTGTGTATAATTGTATATGTATGTGTGAAACGATCTGTTATGAATAATTGGCTCCAAATTGTCCCTCTCTCATGACAAGCTTTAAGAAAAAAAAGTCTCATAATAGCCTGAATGTATCCGGATCCAGCATAAACAGAAAAGGCGGAACAGTGATCAGGTTGTCTCTGAATGAGATGGGGCCTTTCCCAGCTTCTGCATGGACGTGAAGCCCAATATACACCAAATTAAGAAAACAGGAATGTGCCCTGGAGACGCAGGGAACAACACCACCCTCACCCTCACCCTCACGGCGGAGATGCGGGGAACAACACCACCCTCACCCTCACCCCAGAGACGTGGGGAACAAAGCCGCCCTCGCCCTCACCCTCACCCCAGAGACGTGGGGAACAACGCCACCCTCACCCTCATGGCAGAGACGCGGGGAACAACACCACCTGCACCCTCATGCCTCAGCTAACCCTAAATTAAGAGCTTGCTGTGGAGACTTCAGAATCATTTCACTGTATACAGATTCAATGCTCAGGGGTTTAAATGGCATTATTTTTTCCACATACTGGACCTTACCTATTAATATTCAGGCCAGGAACAGCTTAAAATTGCAGAGAGCAAGCACACTAGCCAATAGCTCAGTGGGGAGCTGCGGGTAAGTAGCTGCCAGTCACCAGACCCAGGCCATTGTGAGCACGAGGGCCCTCACAGCACCCCGACGGAGCCCCCGTCACTCGCAGAGCTCTGCAGGCTTGGGGGGCTGCGGTGAGGGAGGGGGAGGCCGGACCCAGCACAGGAAGAGGGGAGGTGAGGCGAGGCCGGGATGCCCTGGGCCACGCCAGCAGCAGGGACAAGCCCAGGGAAGGCAGGAGGCCCCGGAAATGCCCTGGGAAGGTACCACCTCCCTTCTCCTCCCCGCAGACCCCACTGTGGAGACCCAGCTTTCTGGGGACGCAAGCAGGGTGGCCCATCACAGGCAGCGTACTAGGAGAGTCAGCATAGCTGGGCCTGTTTATCCCGCTCCGTGGGCCAGGTGTTCTTGTCAGGGCGGCCGGTGGGCACATGGGCCGGGCTGGTTGATGTGAGGGTGTGCCAAGCCCACCTTCTCACCCAGGCCTCCCCGACGTGGGATGTGCCCAGCCTGCCTGGCAGTTTTCACTGGGAACACAGTGTCCCCATCGTCGCTTAACTACGACTGGCGGGACCATGGGGCTCTGCCGGCCCAGCCCTTCCAGTGATGACAATGCTCCAATGGCCGTTCTCCGTGTCAAGCACCGGACGGCCCACCCTGCGACTCCGTCTCTGCGAGGCACATGCCATCTCCCGCCGCTCCCACTAGGCAGGGAGGGCCGAGCTGCTCCGGATGTATCTGCTGCCTGAGCTCCCTTGGGGCACAGTGGCCAAAAACAACCCTACACACAGGTGAGGTCTTGTCACAAAGGATAACCAATACCATGTTTTTTCTTACGATAGCAATGACAATGACAGTGTACGTTCTACCCACAATGACAGATGTCAGCTGGGCTGCCACGTCTTAAGCAGACGTCATAAAATCAGAAAAGCATGGAGTGGCTGAAAGGGCAAGGGTGGCAGAGATGCTTGGGGCCTTTCTCTGAGCAAAAGATGTGGCCTCATCCTGGAGAGGTGGGAGGGGAGGAGGCAGGTGTATGGAAAGCAGCCAACCGGCAAGAACAGGGTGGCTGTTCTTGCCACCAGGAGACTCTGAGCACAGGGCAGACACCGTGTGCAGGATGCCATCTCCCCTGCTGGTGAACATCCGGAGGACCTCTCGGCCCCCAGGGGCTGCACAGATAGGAAATACGCATAGATCTGAAAGGCTTTGGGACACGTGTGAGGGACAGGGTCATCATCTGCTACCACAAGCAACAACAATATTCCTTGCCATTGAGTGGGTCTCTTTCTCTAGAAAGTAAATTCTCAATACGGGAAAGATTCCCTCCAGGGTGTTTATGGATGGTTGTGAGGGGACAGCTTCGGGACTTCTTACAGTTGCTCTAGCCTTTGTCCTTTGATTTCTTCATTTATTATAAATATGTCTTGAAAGCCCCGGGCTGGATGAAGAGAGGGGAGGGAAACACAGTCCCATCCTCACAGGATCCTTTTAGAGTCAGGCAGACAGAGTGGCAGTCAGCAGCCTGAGGTGATCATTTTCGCTGAAATCTGAATTAAAATTTCACTCGATTAAACATGCCTTCTTCATTTTGAGTAGCCACATTTGAAGTACTAAAGACCCACCCGGAGCCCGTGGGTGTGGTATTAACCAGGACGGACACGGAACAGGAATATTGCCACCGTCACAGGACGTTCCATCAGACGGCACGATTCCGAGTGTATGTGTGTTTTCAGCCACCAGGAAAACAGGCAGAGAAACCACCATGCACTGTGGATGCTCCCCCACCCCCCACCCCCAAGGCCCCTACGGACCCTCTTTGGGATCACTCTTTGCTGCTATGTCCCAACTGAACACACACCTCAACACCTCCCAAATCCACACACCCACATGCGCAGACGCACATATTGCCATAGGAAAAGCATGATGTGGTTTATGTAAACCACCTTCTCATGGCGTTATACCTCACATGTGACTCTGGGAAAATGCACCTGCACTAACAGGACACAGTGATTCTATCGGGGATGAGATGGCCCGCACGGGCTTGAGGGGTTCGGTGCCATATTCCCCTCCTTCCTCCCCCACCCCTGGTACCATTGGTCCTCTTGCTCTGGGGTTGAGTGGGCATCTATGATGTGGTGTGTCTTGTCCTGGAGGATCTGGGTGTGGTGTCAGTGCTAATGTCCTGGTAAGGATCATGTTCATTCTGGAGCCGGAGGCTTCAGTTCAGATCCTGGGTCATCTACCATCTATGTGACCTTGGAAAACTATTTAGCCTCCGTGGACCTCGGTTTCCTTATCTGCTCATCAGGGCTTGTTATTATTTTTATACACACCCCTTAGATTCTGATGAGGATTAAGTGAGCTAATATGAACCAGGCAATAGAAGAGCTCCTGGCAAATAGGAGTCATGGAATGCATTTTACTTATTGCTATTTGGGACAAAGACTCAATCCCATATTTTTTATATTCTTCATGTTGCTTGGCAGTTTTATTGAGTCGATGTCAGATTACTTAAAAATAATTTTTACTTAGCCTTAGATATGTTTTATATTTTTATCTAATTTTGTCTCCAATCTGTGTATTAAACTAGCTACCTCCAGCTACTGTCTCTATGTACCTGCCATGCTTCAAACATCCACACTGGTTTCAAATCTTTCCACATGTTTTTCTCTCTACTTGGAAAGACTTTTCAACCCTTACCTGACTTGCAAACTCCTGTACAAGCCTTAAAGCCCAGTTCTAAAATGACTTCCTTGAGAAAGTATCACTGATTACCTAGGGCAGAAGGGATAGCTCCTTCTGGAATATTCCTATAGCATCTGTTCAAGCTGCTTTTAAATTATGTGCATCTTTAGCATCAATTTACATGCAGTTCTCCCCCTCCACTGGGAATCCCTGAACTAAGAATACTATCCATCCCGCCGTGGCCACTCAGGAGATGTTTAGAATGATTGATATTGAATATCGAAGTTCAGAGATGGTGTGGCAGAGACCCACGGGTGGCACTGTCATCAGTGAGGTCTGGGAAAGACCAGAAGGCATCGAGCTCCTTGCTGCCGGGTCTCCCAGCTCCTTCTCTAGCCCTGGATTGTCTGCCCTGCTTTCCCATGCAACATCCCATGCAGTTTGTTCATTTTGTGGCTGTCTGCAGACGTTTAGGGATGTGCAGAGGGGGCTTTAAGCCCTCAGCAAGGAAGAGAATATAGGTCCAAATGACAAGGGTCATTTGCTGAAAGTGAAGTTAATAAAAATCGGCCTCAGACAGGAGAGACTGACCCCCTGCAGAAGGAGCTCCCTCCAGGCAAAGCCGAGCTGGTTCATTCCTCCAAGCTTCTGTTGGGCGTTTCTGCCTCAGACACTCTGCTTAGCACTGAGGAGACGCTGGCACTAGGACGCAGCCAGCCTCTGCCCTCAAGGAGCTGACAGTCTGTTTCGGAAATCTCCAAAGGTCCTAACCCTCTATCTGCAGTTCTGAGGCCCGGAGGTCCTGAGAACAAAGGCCTTGCTGTTCATTCGGTGGCTGGTGATGGGGTGTCGCGTGTCTGGGGTCCGCGCCAGCTGACCACTCACTAGGCAGCAGAACCTCGCTGAACTGTGGAGGCTATTTCTAGTCTATACCCCAGTAAATGTGCACACCTGACATTTTAACATGGAAATATTGGTGTGTTTGATTTTGAAGGGTCATTCAGGCCCTGTGCAATATTTGTAGCCAATGTATGCATTCTTCTGAAACCTGACAGATTCTGAATACATCTGCCTACGGGGGTTTTGGCCAAAGCCTGTTGGACTTGGAATCAGGTTAAGTTTAGGAATATCTGTCAAGGACACCAGAGTGTGTCCTGAAACCAGTCAAGATGAGAGAGGTGGGCCGGGAGCGATGGCTCACTCCAGTAATCCCAGCACTTTGGGAGGGCGAGGTGGGCAGATTACCTGAGATCAGGAGTTAGCCTGGCCAACATGGTGAAACCTAGTTTCTACTAATAATACAAAAATTAGCCAGGCACGGTGGTGCATGCCTGTAATCCCAGCAACTCAGGAGGCTGAGGCGGGAGAATTGCTTAA
Source organism: Pan troglodytes (assembly GCF_028858775.2). NCBI lineage: Eukaryota > Metazoa > Chordata > Mammalia > Primates > Hominidae > Pan > Pan troglodytes. Next base: position 117,424,904 of record NC_072412.2, on the reverse strand, counting down.
ACCTGGGAGGTGGTGGTTGCAGTGAGCTGGGATCGTGCCACTGCCCTCTACCCCAGGTGACAAGAGCAAAACTCCATCTCAAAAACAAACAAACAAACAAACAAAACCAACCAACCAACCAACCAAACAAACAAAAAAATGAGAGGCAAGATGGCCCCAGGAAACCAAAGGTCACGGTATCATGTAAATAACACAACCACCTGAAGATGGCTGCAGCCCAAGGGACTGTGTTTTCAGACACCATGGCTGCGAGAAGAACAGAGTGGGACAGGAGGGAGACACCACAGCACCCACTCCCCTCCGGGTACCCAATCCCCTCTGGGTACCCACTCCTCTCCGGGCACCCACTCCCCTCCGGGCACCCACTCCCCTCAGGGTACCCACTCCCCTCCGGGCACCCACTCCCATCAGGGCACCCACTCCCCTCCAGGACGCTCCAGCGTCTGGCTTCTGGACGTGTCCACTGCTGAGTGTACACAGGCCTCAGCTCCCACCTGGGCAAACATCGCCTGGGCAGTCGTCCCCTGTGCCAGTCCCAGGACCCAGGGCCCTGTGTGCCGCTCTCACAGGCGACCTTCTGCCTACCGCCTGTGAACAGCCAAACCAGCTGGCTGGAGGCTGGGAGAACAGGGCCCCGAGGCTGAGTCAGCCTGGGGTCCCAGCCAAGATGCAGATGCGGAGAGACCCAGGCCCCCCGCAGCTGACCAGACACGTGAGAGGCGCAGCTGGGCCCAGCGGACCCTGAGCCCATCCCAGGCCACGCTGCCCACGCACAGAGTGTGGAGCTACATAAACAGGCGTTGCTTAAGCCCCTAAGGTGTGGAGCAGCAGCGCAGTTGGAGGCACCCTGTGTGTGCTCACAGATACAGGCAGAATCAGGCAAGGGCTGCTGGGAAAGAACGGCAGGGCCACATCGGCCTCTGCGGGACAAGGACACCGGCTCCCGATGCCTGAAAGCGCCTGCACCAGCCTCACCGTGCACTCTGCCTCCAAGAGCAGAGAGTGTCTCGCAACCACATGGCTTCCTGGCTACTCCATTCTGCAGGCTGAAATGGCTTCCATTCACCCAAGCACAATTCCTGGAGAATCCTGAGAGACACAAGGCTCGCGTTTTCTCTATGTATCTAATTACCAGGAATAATGAGGCGGGGAAACCTGAACGGTTGTGAATTATCCCACAAGAAGATGTCCACGGGCAGAGGCCACCTGTCGAAGGGGAAGGCAGGCAGCTGTCCCTGGGAGTGACACACAACCCACCTTCTTTCCCTCGGCTCCTCGGCGTGTTAATCTGATGTGTCTGTTTCCCTTGAAAGGTTTTGTTCTTTTCACACTGCAGATGGATGTGCAATGTGCCGCTTTTGCACTAGAGGCAAGAGAATCAGGTGGAATCTCACAGCACTTCTCCTGGACTCCTGGGCCGTCTGCACCACGTCCAAGTCAAGGGCCCTGGACTGAGGCACATGCCCACTTCCTGCGTCTTTGCGATAAAATGAGTGTGCGGTTCACACTCACTTCCTGCATCCCTGAGGTGAGGCTGTGGTGGTGAGGCCGTGTGGTTGAGGCCGTGGGGGTGAGGCCGTGGGGTGAGGCCGTGGGGTTGAGGCCGTGGGGGTGAGGCCATGGGGTGAGGCCGTGGGGTTGAGGCCGTGGGGGTGAGGCTGTGGGGTGAGGCCGGGGGGGGTGAGACTGTGGGGGTGAGGCTGTGGGGTGAGGCCGGGGGGGTGAGACTGTGGGGTGAGGCCATGGGGTTGAGGCCATGGGGGTGAGGCTGTGGGGTGAGGCTGGGGGGTTGAGGCCGTGGGGTTGAGGCCATGGGGGTGAGGCTGTGGGGTGAGGCCAGGGGAGTGAGACCATGGGGGTGAGGCTATAGGGGTGAGGCTGTGGGGTGAGGCCAGGGGGGGTGAGACCATGGGGTGAGGCCGTGGGGTTGAGGCCATGGGGGTGAGGCTGTGGGGTGAGGCTGGGGGGTGAGGCCGTGGGGTTGAGGCCGTGGGGGTGAGGCCGTGGGGGTGAGGCCGTGGGGTGAAGTCATGGGGTGAGGTCATGGGGGTGAGGCCATGGGGGTGAGGCTGTAGGGTGAGGCCAGGGGAGTGAGACCGTGGGGGTGAGGCTATAGGGGTGAGGCTGTGGGGTGAGGCCATGGGGGTGAGGCTGTGGGGTTGAGGCCATGGGGGTGAGGCTGTGGGGTGAGGCTGGGGGGTGAGGCCATGGGGTTGAGGCCGTGGGGTGAAGTCATGGGGTGAGGTCGTGGGGGTGAGGCCATGGGGTAGTGCATTTTCACTCTCGTGTCCCTTGGGGTAGTCCCCATCTCCCGTGGGGGTGAGGTTGGGCTGGAGGGTGGCCAGGAGTCCCACGTCCTCTCTGCGTGTGGATGCAGCTACCCTGAGGCACCGAAAGTAACTTCCACTCACAGCCTCGTCGCCCGGGCGCTGGGAGGGACCCCGGTACATGACTGGCTGGTAAAGTGGCCAGTTAGTAAATGCGTGACTTTGAGCACATTCCTTAATATCTCCAGATCCGTGTTTTTGTCTGTAAAATAATAGTAACTCTACTATTATTTTTGATAATAGTATTAAATAATTGCTATTATTTATTTTTTAACTCTATTACTATTACTATAATTTGACAGATGAAAACTCCATCTGGGATAGGAACAGTAACTCTTTGCCGGGGTGTTGTGAGGCTTGAAGGGAGGGAAGCTCTGGGACCACAGAGATTTTACCGGTTCTGTTCGCTGCTCCCTCCCCGCGTCCTGAGGCAGGGCCTGCGCTTAGCAGGTGCTGGACAATTTGTTGAATGATAATTTATTAATTTGCTTGATATATTTATTATAGCCACTATACCTAAAACTTATTAATGAACAGGAAATATCCCTTGCCTCGGGCATGCGCGTGGCCTGGCCGTGGTTGCACGCTCAGCAAATGCTGAGTGCCGTCATTCCTCCTATTACCGTTATTAGCCACTTTCCCGGCGGGCTTGCGGTGAGGATGTGTAAAGCATGCTCATGCTTTCATCCGACAGTGAGAAAATTCTTAGGTCAAGGAGGAAAAGTAGTCACAAATACACATTATTATCGTCAGTCTCAATTCCATATTTCAAAATCCTATTTCCAAGCACATTATTTACTCAGTCATGGAAGGGCGCTTTCCTCTTAGGCGGAACGCTGCCAGTGAGTACCTGACCAGAACCAGCTGACGGATTACGCACTCGGTGACCGCAGCAGTCACCTGATCCCTCAGGACGTCTTAGGTGTGTATTTAGTGGGTGTCAGGCATTTTGCTGGCACAGTTGTTGCTCTCTGGCAGGGGAAAAAAAGTCTTTCTGCAATCAGATGAGTATCAAGAAGCTTTTAAAAGCCGAGCAGACAGTGGCCTCGTTACCAATCTTCCAACACCTGGAGCTGGCTGCTGCCGCGGGACGTTTGACTTGCTGGGGCTTCTACCCCATGCTGTCACCTCAGCTGCTGTCTGCGCCCAGCACTCCTCATGGCTCCAGTCTCAGATCACACGCTAGTGCTCAGGGCGCCCGCCGGGCTCACTCCACCCAGAGCTGCGCTCTGCTCCTCCTGAGCTGCTGGGGGCTGCACTGCCCTTCTTAGCTCCACCGCACGCATCTGAAGCTCTAATCATCTTTTGTTTACTGGTTGGTCTCTCTAGAGAAGAACTCCTCTGTTTTGGGAATCCCAGCAGCACCTGCATCCAGAGTGGGACCTGGCGCACAGTAGATCCCTGATGGCTGTTTAACTTACGGGTGGATCGAATAGGAAGTAAACAACCTGGGGAATCTTTCAATAAGATCTCCAGGACTTGAGCTTGGGATTAAATAAAAAGCATTCATCTCACAGGGATGCTGATCTTCTCTCTTCCAAGGCAATTTTTTGCAGGCCACAGACACACAAAAATGACCATATTTTCCCCGCACACTGGAGTGAGCTGTAGAAGCTTCCAGCTAACTAGTGGGGCTAGTGGCTGCTTGAGGTCCTGTCCAGCATGTCGGGGAAGGGAAGGGAAGGACACGGCTTCAGCACACCTGTACCTGTCTCAGCCACTGTGGCCCCAGCTCAAAAGCTCTGTGCTTTTCCAGTTCCCTCATTTCCTGGCTTGTAAAACTCACATGCAGACAGGTGGCATCTCTTCGCCAGGCAGATGGCGATGAAGCTTGTGCACTAATTGCTGTGAATTTTGATTAAAGGATGAGATCTAGGAGGTTCAGGATGGACAAGAAATAGGTAGAAGCACCTGACGGGGAAGATGCTGGACTCCGGAGCTCCAGTTCCCCACATTGCTGGTGATTTTGAGCCTTATTCCTGCAGCTGATGAACCCTGTCATTGAACTGTCCTCCTGGTTACCATACCCATCACTCCCTGGGCAAATGAGCTAACCACAGACGCCTTATGGAGACAGACGCCTCCTGGAGACACTCTGATCTAATGGGGAGGTGTGCAGATGCACCTGCAGGTTCTGTGGAAGGAGAAGGACACAGGAAGTCACATCGTGGACATGTCTGCCTTTGCCAGGGCAGGTCACAGGCATTACGGCACCGGTTACATCTCTGGGCAGGGAACAGTTATCAACCCACCACCGAAAACAGAATTTAAGCCACCTGGAGCTGTTATTACAGGTTGTGTAGCCAGGAGGACCACGATACGTTCAGGGAGGGACGTCCGATGCTGATTTTTTAAATTCTCCTAGCAGTAGGTGCATGGCAGTGGGCCACTGAGATACGGCTGCCCATGGTTCTCACGAGTTCACAGTAGCGAAGCTTGCTCTGAAGGAAGCTCCTATACGCATTTGTGAGGTCACACGGGAGGGCATCTGTGGTCAAGTCACGGTAATGAGTCACCTTGGGGATGGGCGACAAATCCACGTGTGGATGCCAGGTCCTCAGATGTCACAGAGCAGAGCCTTGTAGCCAGTGCTGAGGAAGAAAATTAAGTCTGGACCTTAGTTGTGAGCTCTTCAAGGACAAGGGCCTGTTTCCTCTTCTCAGGTTTGCCTAGAGCAACTCAGTCAAGATCATCCAGTAAAGGGTCCCGATTCCAGGATCTGCTCCCTGAATTCCAGCAGCAGAAAGCCAGCTGTCGTGGGTGGAACTGTGTCTCCCCAAAATACGCGCTGAAGTCCCACTCCCCAGTAGCTCACTTGGAAACAGGGTCTTTGTGGATGCAGTTGGTCAGGCTGGGTCATACCAGAGTAGTTGGGTTCTTAATCCAGTATGACTGTGTCCTTAGAAGAAGAGGAGAGAGGCATACAGAGCAGGAAGATGGTCATGGGACAGCAGACAAACATCGGGGTGATGCTTCCTCCATGAGCGGGGGAAGACCACGGGGCTCCGCCGCACCAGCAGCCGGAGGGAGGCCTCCAGCAGCCTGGCTCAGAGCCTCAGAAGGACCCAGCTCTGTGGGACTTCCAGCCTCAGAATCACGGAGAGTTTGTTTCTGTTGTTTAAGCTGTTTCTGTTGTTTGTGTGTTGTTTCTGTTGTTTAAGCTGCCCGGTGTGCGGTGCTCGTGACTGTCACCCATAGACACCGGCCAAAAAGTCCTCTAGGGATCAAAGTAAGGATGGGAAAGTGCACGTCACCAAGCCGCGATGGCCCCTCCCAGCCGCCCCTCATTCCTTCGCCTCCACAGAGGGTTCCGGTCACCAGGTTTTCTGGTCTCCAAGGGTGCAGCTCCTTTTAGAAACGGGGACTCTGAGGAGGTCGGTGAGAAGCTGCTCCCACTACAAGGCCATGCACGGGTGACAACCGGGTGGAGACGAGGTTATGGGAAAAGCAGACTTGGGCAGTAGGGCCAAAACGGCTCTGTCCCTCGGACACAGACACGAGACACCAGTGGGCTTCTGTGTGGCACTTGTCCTCCTTTAACGGATTCATCAGTGGGACCAGGCATGCTGAATGGGCTGCTTTTCACTCTACTTTTAAAGGTTCCCCTTACGACTCCTGTCCTCCTAAATGTGTGTGTATAAGCAGCTGCTGTCACCGTCCCCATCTGTCCTCCTTACTGACCCATGGTGACCCTGACACATGCGAGTCTGATCCCGCTGACTGGGCCACGTAGGTGCTTCCAGAGACATCCATCCACTCTGTCAAGCCCTTCACATGGCCTCCATGCCCTGCCTGCTGTGGCCCTGCCCTGCCCAGTGGGTGCAGTGCTCACCCCTGCCATCCTTCTGGCCCCTGCTGCTCTGACCCCAGGGCTGGAACCAGGGCTCTCCCCCAGAGCCTTGTGCCTGCTCAGCCTTCAGCCTGATCATTACCCCACCTACTGCACACCCACACGCATGCACACACCCGACTCACACAACACACGCACACACGCATGCACACACCTGACTCACACAACACATGCACACACACATGCACACACCCGACTCAAGCAACGCACACACACATATGCACACACCCGACTCACACAATGCACACATACACACAAGCACACACACAAGCACACACCTGACTCACACAATGCATGCACACACATGCACACAAATGTGTGCAAGCACACCACGGCACACAAAGACAAACACATGCACCTCACCTGCCAAACACACATGCAAACACACACCTGCCAAACAAACACACATGCCAAACACACACACACACATTCCAAACACACATTCCAAACACACACCCACATACACATAACTGCAAAACACACACACACATCTGCCAAACACACACACATACACACATGCCAAACCCACACCCACAGACACACCTGCCAAACACACACACACACTTGCCAAACACACACACACACAAACACACAAAACACACCCCCCCACACACCTGTCAAACACACACACCTGCCAAAAACACACACAAAAACACAAACACATGCCAAACACACAACCACATACACCTGCCAAACACACACATACACACCTGCCAAACACACACACACAAACATAAACATGCCACACCCCCACACACATACCTGCCAAACACACACACCTGCAAAACACACATGCCAAATACACACCCCATACACATCTAACACACACCTGCCAAACACAAACACACATGCCAAACACACACACCTGCCAAATGCAGACAAACACACACATCTGCCAAACACACACACACATATGCCAAAAAACACACAAACACACACACAAACACCCACACCTGCCAAACACACACACAAACATAAACATGCCACACCCCCACACACATACCTGCCAAACACACACACCTGCAAAACACACACACGCCAAATACACACCCCACACACATCTCACACCTGCCAAACACAAACACACATGCCAAACACACATACCTGCCAAACGTACACACACATACAGAAACACCCACACCTGCTAAACACGCAAACACATGTCAAACACACACAGAAACACCTGCCAAACACACACACCTGCCAAATGCAGACAAACACACACATCTGCCAAACACACACACACACATATGCCAAAAACACACAAACACACACACAAACACCCACACCTGCCAAACACACACACACACAATGGGCAAACACACACATGCACATGAGCAAGAATGAGTCCACACATGTGCACATGCTCCCCCCACAGATACACAAAGACATGCATGCACACTCACACACATGGACACACACTTCGCAGGTCTCCACTGTTACCCTGTTGCCTCCTGTTGATTCTTTGTGATCCCAGGTCAAGGTGCACATCCTCTGGAAAGCCCGTCCTGACCTGAGTTCCTTTGTCACGCAGCTCACAAGACTCTCTTCCTTTAATTCAGGGGCCTCATGTCAGCAGCTTCCAGCATACTCATTGTAGAATTATTCAGTGTTTTGCACTAACTCCATTGGGGTGGGCTATGTATTGGTAACTAAACTATATTTCTGCTTTTCCATCCCTCCAAAGATAGCTATTTTCTGTCTCTTCTTTCTGCTTAGGAGAAATCATAAACGAGCTTGTGAACTGCCTTCCTGACTTACCCTCATACCAGCAACATGCACGTGTGTGCAACACACACCTGTACACGCACACACACACTCTGTTAGAGTAGCACCCCCAATAGGACATGAAGATTGGACAGTGTCTGTATTTTCCCTTAAGTGAAACCTCAGTGCTTGGGCATTCAATATTATCTGAGAGTTTGAATGAGACTAAAATTTGAGAACATTTCATCACAAATATTCGTAGTTCTGGAGATAAATCTGTACGAAAAGATGATCCTATTCCAATCAAGATTCACTGGGAAAGAACATCTCAACATCATTACTTGTGCGGCCAACAAGTTAATAGGATCAGTCAGTATCTTAAAGAAAAGTTTAGCAAATTCGTTTTGGGAGAGAAAGCCCATTTGCTTTTCTCATTGCCTCTTCTGGGAAGAATTATCGAATCCCATTTGAGAGTCACAAGGTCAAGATAATTATTATTTTCTGAGAAATCAATAAACTTTGCAATGCACTTATAGTCTTTGCAAGCAATTTAATCACAGGTCATATGCAATGATTCATCTGATTGTTGTGTCCTGCAAACTAGGTGACCTTCCAGGGCCACAAAACCATTAGGACATGCAGATCTGATTATCTTAGTATCAGCAGTAACTCCTGAGCCCTACGTATTCCCATTTTATCACAGTTTCCCTGGAATAGCCACATACTTTGTATAAATACATATTCAAGTAAGAAGAGCATGATGTCATTTATTTTTCAAGTGTATACAGTGAGCTCACATAGTAGGGTAGGCATACAAGTAACTTTGGTTAATAAGCTTGTCATAGCTATACTATAACTGAATTGTTAATTTCCAAGTTGTTAGAATAAAGATACAGTTAGCAATAAAATCTGCCTAAATATAATTTACTGTTTCTTTAATGATTCTGATGTCTCTTCAGAACTTGCCATGCCTCGGAGTTATCAATATGTTTGTCAATATCATCGTACTCTACAAAGGAATGAATGGTCCCTGGTGGATTGAGGTTTCAGCTGATGGATTATTAAATAAACCTTTATTATTATTATTATTGAGACAGAATCTCACTCTGTTGCCCAGGCTGGAGGGCAGTGGCCCAATCTCGGCTCACTGCAGCCTCCACCTCCCAGGCACAACTAATCCTCCCACCTCAGCCTCCCAAGTAGCTAGGACTACAGGTGGGTGCACCACACCTGGCTAATTTTTTGTATTTTTAGTAGAGATGGGGTTTCGCCATATTGCCCAGGCTGGTCTTGAACTCCTGGGTTTAAGTGATCCTCAGCCACCCAAAGTGCTGGGATTACAGGTGTGAGTCATCGCACCTGGCCAAACCTTGTTTTTAATGTAGCTCAAGAGGTGTCATAGAATTAGCCACTAGAAATGGTTTTCTGGGAAGCTGGGTTGTATGTTTTTACTTATTTTCAAGGCCTAAAAATTAAATTTAGAAATAGAGAAGAAGGGCCTGGTGCGGTGGCTCACGCCTGTAATCCCAGCACTTTGGGAGGCCGAGGCAGGCGGATCACGAGGTCAGGAGATCGAGACCATCCTGGCTAACACGGTGAAACCATGTCTCTACTAAAAATACAAAAAATTAGCCAGGTGTGGTGGCACGCACCTCTAGTCCCAGCTGCTTGGGAAGCTGAGGCAGGAGAATCACCTGAACCCGGGAGGCAGAGGTTGCAGTGAGCCAAGACTGTGCCACTGCACTCCAGCCCGGTGACAGAGCGAGCCTCCATCTCAAAAAAAGAAAAAAAAGAGGCCATGCACGGTGGCTCACGCCTGTAATCCCAGCACTTTGGGAGGCAGAGGCGGGTGGATCACGAGGTCAGGAGATCAAGACCATTCCTGGCTAACACAGTGAAACCCCGTCTCTACTAAAAATACAAAAAAATTAGCTGGGCGTGGTGGCGGGCACCTGTAGTCCCAGCTACTCAGGAGGCTGAGGCAGGAGAATGGCGTGAACCTGGGAGGCGGAGCTTTCAGTGAGCCGAGATTGCACCACTGCACTCCAGCCTGGGTGACAGAGCGAGACTCTGTCTCAAAAAAAAAAAAAAAAAAAAAAAAGAAGTAGAGATAAGGATGAAATATAAGGAACATGGTCCTTAGAGGCTGGGAAAGACAGTCCTAGGGTGGAAGGTATCAGAAGATTCCAGAAAGAGGACATGCAATTTATTAGAAATAAAACTACCCTAGGGAAAGCTTAAGCTGAAGCAGTCCAAAACAACAATCTGTTCTTAATTGTCCATCTCTAACTGTGATGTTGCCCTGAATTTTTATAAGAAAAGTTATTCAGTGACTCTCAGCAGCTTCATCTACAGCGACTCTAACGAGATTCACAAGGTTGTCACAGACATTGCACCCCAGTGCTACCACATAAAAGATCATTTTTAACTGTTAAATTGGTCGCTGCATAAAACAGCATCTTGCCCCCAGTTATTGTTGCCCGGTATTTCTAGGAAGCCGGTTTTCCCCACGGGCCTGATTGGTCACAGGAAGCAAGCCGGATGCTCAACACAGCCTCCCTGTTTTCCGCCTTCTTCTGTGTGAAGTGTGCCACGCTTCCCACTAACAGCACCGGGGTGTGGGGTTTAGGAATCGATTATAGTTTTAACGGGGTGAAATGCATAAGTTGTGCTGCCATCAGCCTCTGGAGGACACGGCTGTCCTCATTCCCTCCCGGAGAAGGCCCTTGCATGTAGAATTAGACAGGAGGTCAGCAAGACGCGGGGACTGTCCTCCCTGAGCCTCTGGGGCTGCGTCTGGGCCTCGGGTGGCTGATCCAGTGGTGCCTGAAAGGGCAAGACAATTAAACCTCCCCAAGTTTGTGGAGCATTTGAAGATGAACAGCACATATAAATGCTAAGCATTATCATCCACAAGCAGCCAGGGTAGAAAGGATGAATCCTAAGGAAGGGGCACCTGTAAGTATAAAGCGCCGGGACAGAGCGGAATGAGAAAAACATCTCAGATTGAAGTTTAAACAGTTTTTTTTTTTAATAAAAAAAAAAAGGTGAGAAAGTCATGCTTGGAAACGAAAAGAAGGCCTCATGAAGTAAAGTTACACAATTTAATGCAACTTTATAAAGCCAGAGGTCACCCAGGGAGACAATGAGAATTCTGAAACATGGCAACGAAAATTAATTTCTTTTAAAAAATCAATTAATATTTTCTCTGATCCTTCATAAAGCAGGCTGGAGCAGATGAGGGCAATGCACGCATTTCCCAGAGGAAGAGCAAGGGTGGGGAAGGAAGCCAGGAATGTGTCAATACGGGGGACTGGGAAATCAGCACATTCGGCAGCCGACGAACCCGTGGATGGAGGCAATACCCATCCCAGACCCTGCAGGAAACACCAGGGAAGCTGAAATGTGCAGCTTTCAGGAGTCATCGGCAAATGCCTTCCATATGTAGGGCTTACAGAAAAGATAAGGATCATGGGCTCATTTATTTCAACTGGATGAGGCGTATTTCCTGGTGGATAGAAATGCATGTCCACATTCTATTGCATAAAGATAGTGTACCCAGAGAAAGACACACACACACACACACACACGTGAGCACATCACCCACAGGCACGGCAGACACACATGGAGGGACATGTGGGGCCAAGCTCCTGCAGCCTCTGCTCGGAGAACTCTCTCGCTGTAGTTAATAGCATCTCAGGGAAACTGACCAGCCCAGGTTAATAAAAACAAGGGGCAATTGAGATCAGCTCAGAGAATGAAAGGCTTTGCAGTGCTTTATGACACAGACTATGGCTTAATAAATGTGGTTTTCTCCCTTTGGTTTGTTTTGAAGACATGAAAGATAAAAATAGAAGTAACTACCCTTGGGATCCCCATTCCACAGCTTTATAAAATGTTCAACTGGAAATAGCGTCAGGTGCCCAGATGTGGACAGGGGAGAGACGAGGCGCTGTGGACCTGGAGAGAGAAATGGAGCCTGGAAATGGGTGCTGAGCGCTGCTGGAGGCTGCAAGGGGGTAAGGATAGCAAAGGACCTGTTTAGTCCTAAGAGAAAAGACACCCAGGACAGCGAGAACCTCCGATAATGACAGTCGCTCGTCAGGGCCAGCCAACAAAGACAGAGGTGAGACAGTGTCACTCAGAGGGATGAGCCGCAAGTGGGGTAAGTGCTGAATGCAATTAAGCAGAGAAAAAGGGAAGATAATGAGATTAGGGATAAGAAATGGGAAAGGACATGTGGCCAAAATAATGACAGGCGAGTGGTCCCCTTGAATGAGACTCAGAGGTGGGAGATAATGATCAAGCCTCGCACCAGAACCATTGTCCATGTTTAAAGAAACAGAGTCCAGTTGCACGGGGATCAGTAACTGAAAATGCACCTGAGATCATTCCGGCGCTTTCTCATGAGGCGGCGGTGGCCTGGAGGAGATCCCGTCCAAAACTGTGTGCTTAGCTCCAATGGGTCTGTTCCCAAAGGCCTGCTGAGGAAATGAAGGGAGGAGAGACAGAGCGTGTACAGGCAGAGAGCCCTGGCCAAGAGCTTAATTATTGCAGAAGGTCAGGGTCAGGCCGGGAGCCTGTGCTCAGAGGAAGAGGGAAGACAGAGACAGCCTCATCAGGAGAGTGATGAATCTCAGATTCATATTTCATTCGCACACGAGGAAGAGGGAAGACCGAGAGCCTCATCAGGAGAGTGATGAACCTCAGATTTGTATTTCATTTGTACACAAATCGTGCCCACTTCAAGATACCGATACTGGACGGAGCTGGGCCTTGCTGAGGGTGTCGGAGAGACCAGAATGCCAATTTTGTCCTATTTGTCTTTGGACACGTGGCCCGTGTGCTTTGTCCTGGTTCTGTCTGCCGGGGCCAGCATCCCAGTGGAGTTTCTCCCACAGAGGGAGGGGCTCCAGGCTCCCCCAGCGGGGGCTGGTGTGAGGTCCTGGGCCACCACTGCCCAGGTGGATGCGGACGGAATGCAGGAGGGAGGCACCTCCATCCGGGGCACGGTGGGGTCAGCTGTGCGTGGCCATCCATGGCCTGTTGAGTCCCAGCTGGCTGAGGCCCCTCCGTCCTGGCACATCCAGCCCCCCAGGTCTCCGAGGGGATCTTTTAGACAAGAGCCAGGCCTGGCCCCCCGGCTTCCTTGATGCTTTGGGGCAGTGCAAAGTCAGGCGGCACAAACACACACCTTTCTGTGCTTACTAGTCCTGTGGGAACCTTTCATCCTGACGCACCTTCACCAACAGGGCTGCTGGGTGGTCGCTTCTCTCTAAGATGATGAGGATCTGCGGTGTGTTTGCCGCCAGACCCATTGGCGCCCATCCTCTCAGAATCTTCGCACTAAACCATACCTGTGTTTCCTGTGATTGTCATTGTGCTTCCGTCAGCTTTGTCATTATTAGGTCATCACTGGGTTTTCCATAGCTCACTTTTCTCCTTCCCTTTCCCTCCTTACTTTGTGCTTTCTAGACTGTGTAGACCAGAAGGGAAAGTCCACCAGATTCACACTTCCAGTGGCATCAACCCACTGTGAAACACACAGAAGTGCACCAGATTCACATCAACCCGTTGTGAAACACACGCATGGGCTTTCTGGAAAGAGCCGTCTTGCAAAATGACATCTCACCCAAAGATCCAGCCCCACGCTTCCCGTGGTGCTTCCGGGATGAGGCCATGGTGCGCTTCCCTCCCCACACAGCCCCTCTGCTCTGGCCCTGGGAAGGAAATTCAGAACTGGCCATGGTACATTTAAAGAGCTATTCTGTTGATGATGCCAGCAACTTCTGGATATTCCTAGTCTTACATATTGAGGCATCCAAGGCTACTTGGTGAACCAGGTTCCACCTAAGCTGGTGTGATATCCAAGGGGTCCAAGCCATGGGGGGGACCCTCCAGTCCCGAGGGCTGAGTCCCTGGTCAGCAGGGTGTGGTCGCAGAAGGGATGGCCTGAGACAGGAGAGGTGGCCAGGGTCCTGGGCTGGGGGGCTGAGATTGAGGGCCAAGGATCAAACTCAGTCATCCTCCATGGCATACCTGTGGTCTGCAAACCACGAAATATGGGTCATAACCCAGGCTTGCAACAGATTGTCCTGGGACTGGGGAGCAGGTGGATGTCAAGAACTGACCCTGACTCCAGGCCCTAAATTAGCACTTTGTTTCTGAAGGCCTTTTCTACATTTCATCCTAGGGCTAATACTGTCTGAGTCTTGGCTGCTGCCAGTCCTGCAGGTGAGGGTAAAGCACCTCCCCACTTTCTCTAAACCAAGCCCTGCACCACGTAGATCAGCACTGTGGCCCCATCCCCATCGCTAGACTGCCTTCATTTCCACCATCTCAGAACCTCCAGTGTCCTGGGCTCACCTGTGGGAAAGCCCTGTGCCCTGACATCTGCCTCACAGACCCTGCCTGGACATCCATCTGCCACTCTTTGGAATGTGGGTGCCACCTGCCACCTGCACGTGTGGTTGGGTCTCTCCCTGAAGTCATGCCCACCCTCCAAGCCTGTGCAAGATGCAAAGCCAAGCACCTGAACTTTGCCTTGTGAGAACCTTCTATGGAATAAGCTAAGCAGGCATAGTCCCTGGGCCTAGAGCCACCCAAAATTAAAAGGAGCCCAGCCTCATGTCTACAGAATCCTCTCGCCCAGGAAATTTCCTCCTCCGGGCCCGCCGGGCCATCCCTTCCTCTTGTTTCTACACATAAAAGCCATCCCCACATCCATGCACACCCGGGATTTTCCCTTTGGAAAAGTTGTAGGGGCACAATTCCAGTGAAAATGTGTGTCCAATCCAGTTGTCCACATGAGCGTAAGCAAGTGAGCTCAAGGCTTCGGCTCGCTGGGCCAGTGAGACCTTGGGTGGAAAAACCTGGGTTCTCACTCCTTCAAGAAAACCAGACTGACTTGACTTGCAATGCCCAAGATTACTCTAGAATAACCCAGGCACTTGCCTTTGCAATGTGGCCCAATTTTGAATGCAGCTATTTATTCTGCAGTCATTCTGAGCCTGGAATGGTTACATTTTGGTGTTAAAACTGCTAGCGATTTCAACTCTCCCGACTATCATTTTCGAGCTTGAGACAAGTTGCTGATTGACATGTGGATATGGGGAAAAAACATATTTGGAGATGGAACAACTCTAACAGAATACCCATGATGGAAAAAACATTACTCTTAATGAGACAGCGCTTACAGAGCCATGTCAGAGAAGGGGGAGGCGGAACGCTAAGCAGTGTTCCAACCCACATCACCGCAGAAGAAGGCAGCAAACTTTCCACAAACCATGGAACTTTCAAGTGACTACAGCCTCAACGTTCAACAACATCATTCAAAGGGGAGGGGCCAGGCAGCTGGGGAGAAATTCAAATGCTTCCTCCACATGGAGACAAGTGTCCTTGGGTTTGGAGACCCCTGATGCTGCAGGAGCAAATCTCCAGAGACCACAACTCCAGCGGAAGGTAACATTTCAGTCGGAGTTCAGGTGCCTGCGGGAGCTGGAAGGCATTGAGGCCAGAATGTGTGTCTGCCTGCGTGTTCATGTGTGTAAACATGTCTGTGCACCATGAGGCAACATCGCTGAAAAAACACATAAAGTGAGTGAGGCCATGCATGGCAGCCATCGGTCCCTATTTCCCGGATGTTTTCCTCCCTGATGGGCTGTGCAATGTGTCTTTTGATGAGAGGGAGAGCCCAGAGTTGTGTGATTGATGTAACCATCATCACTTGGCTTTCTTGCTACCAAATATTTGATGGTTTCTCTTCCAAAACAAGTTGGGCAACATGAATTCCACAGATGCTATTCATAACAGATAATTAAACCTCAACAGAGAGACAGAATGGCATTTCAAAACAATCACAGCCATGCCTGAAAGATAAAACCTTTTTCAGTTTCATAGTGTGATTAAAAGAAATTTTATAGACTAACACTTGGTCAGAAGGCAACACGGAAAGATGTGTAGCAAATTAGTGAAGGCTTGAGTCCTACAGGCTGCACAGGTACTTGTTTTAAATCCCAGAATTCAGTAACTTACATCCTACAACCCATCCATTTCCTCACACCTGGCTTCACTCCCTCACTCACCCAGATGACCACGGGACACCAGGCATCCTGAGGAACTCGTGGGGGACCATGCTTGCCCCCAGGGAGCACCCAGTCACCCCATGCTTCCTGCATACCTGCTAAGGATGCAACATGGTCAGATCTGATCATTTTCATGAAAGGAAGAGAAGAAAATGTATTTAGAAGAAACCAGGATATTAACACATCAAAACAATATCGTCAATTCTTTATTTAAAGCATGAAAAAAAAAAGACGGAAGTCCCCCATCCGCATATCAGTGCAAGTGACTTTCTAAAGTTTTCCTTTCTAGCTCAATAGGAAGTCAGACAATCTGAACAGACGCTGAAAAAAGGGCTTTGAAAGAAATCCTAGAGGGCTCCGACTTGCTGCTCTAAGCCACCATTTGCTGCTGTAAAATGTTGATGTGTTAAATGATTCCAGGAGGCAGTTGATGGCTTCCACTAATGCGTCCAGCTGCTCCCAAAACAGAGCTATGCATTGGGAAACGTTTACCTAATAAATATGAGGCAAGACAACCAGCATTTGTTCCTTTGAATTTGAAGTTCAATTTGACGTGACCAGAGACCCTGCTGGTGTGCAGGCCCACAGCTGGCTTCAGCGTCCCTCCCTCAGGCTGCCCCACCTGTGCACACTCAGTCAGCAGCAGAATCCAAACTCTCTCCCCATTCGTCATTCATTCATTCCACAAACATGGGTGGAGCCCCTACTATGTGGTAGGGCCTGTTTTAAGCACCGGGATCCCATCAGTGTATAAGACAAAGGATCCATCCCTCCTGCACCCTGTACTCTGACTGGTGGGGTGGTGACCAGCGGTAACTAGGCACACAGTGAGCAGGGCATCCTGCAGCTCACCGCAGGTGGAGGGACCTCAGGGAGACAGGGCAGCAGGGATGGTGAAGACTTCATGTGGAGTGGCCAAGGGAGGCCTCGTGTGGGTGAACTGAGTTCCTATGTGGGATGCTACGAAGATCCTTCTTTGTTTAGGTCCATAAGTGTTTGTGGGATGAATGAATGACACTAACCCCAGGTTCACACCTGTGAGTGGAGTGGCCCAGAACATCTTCCCAGACTAGGAAGCCGACGGAGCACCTCTCCCCCATTTTCTTTGAGAAGAATGACTTGACTCCCTGCCATACATCACCCAGGAGGCCAGCAAAATTACCGATGGAGTCCACTTCATCCAGCATGCCCCACGAGGCCACCATGTGCAGCCGTCCTGCGCTGGCCCCGAGTCAAGGGGACCTGGACACCCCCACCCCGGTCACTCTCCCGGCTCTCTCTTTGTGTGAGTTGTGATTGTCCTTGTCTCCCACCCTCGTGAGCCTTTTCTCATGAAATTTCATAACCAGATGATAGAAAATTCTTCCAGATCTCCTCACAGGGGTCCTAGTCCTTCTCAGTTAAAGGTGGTGAACAGTGTGCCAGGCCATCTTCCTAATCCTACAGTCCCTCCACTTCTTCCCCCAGAACACCTGCTCACCTGGCTATGTCACCTCCCCAAAGCCCCTGGGGCTGTGGCGTCTCCTTGCTTGGGAGATGGAGCAAGAGACATGCTTAGGAGGTCATGCCTCACCGTGTGGCCCCCAGCAGGGCTCACGTCCACTCCCCTAGGTGTAGATGGTCTGCTTTGTGAGTTGCTTCTTCCTTCTCTCCACGTGTCCTGGAGTGTGGGCATTCCAGGACACACAGCGGGCGTCACTTGTACATCTGTTGTCTCTCTTCCCTGAGAGCTCAGTCATGCTGAAACTCTGAAACACCCCCAACACCTGATGGTGTGCACTCCAGAGAGCAGACACTCAGTAGATACGCAGCTGGAAGATTTGGCAGCACCAAATGGGCACATGCACATGGCAAGGAACAAATTCGGAAAGATTTTAAGAACTAAAAGATAAGTGATTTAGATCTAACAGCGATCCCAGCCCTTGGCCTCTCAGTCACAGCCCTGGTAGATTCTTAGGCTCTCCTTAGTTCACTTTCCTGTGCCTCACGGCAGCCCGTAGTGTATCAGCTACACAGCACTCAACTGTTTCTGCCAAGGCAATAATACATTAAGTTGCCTTTAAAATCTTTATCCTGCTACTATCTGCATGCATTACCATATTTTATGATTTAAATCTAATTATCAGGGCTTTCCAAGACATGTAACTGAAAGTGATCCTGGTTGAGCGCTTTAACAAAGCCAGAATAAAGGCAGAAAAATAGCCAGATTTGATGAAAAGCTATCACATAGGAGATATTTAAACTGATGAGAGATCAGAAATTTAAAGGCATGGAGAAGCTGGCCCTGTCACCACCCACAGGAAGCTCCTGGAGAAGCTGGCCCTGTCACTACCCATGGGAAGGTCCTGAAGAAGCCAACCCTGTCACTGCCCATGGGAAGGTCCTGGAGAAGCCAGCCCTGTCACCGCCCATGGGAAGGTCCTGGAGAAGCCAGACCTGTCACCGCCCATGGGAAGGTCCTGGAGAAGCCGGCCCTGTCACCGCCCATGGGAAGGTCCTGGAGAAGCTGGCCCTGTCACCACCCATGGGAAGGTCCTGGAGAAGCCAGCCCTGTCACCGCCCATGGGAAGCTCCAGCTTCCACCCTGTGCTGTCCCTGCTGGATGCTGATTGGCTGACGAGGGGATCATAATTGTATGTGGTCATTTTCTCTAAGAGCCTGCAGCAATGCGTTCTGAAGATAGGGCACTTCTTTGCTTTAGGAGGTTTCTTAAATGGAAACATTACAGAGATACATTCACAAAGCATTGATGAAATGTTCTTCTAAGTGACCAAAGGAGTCAGTTGGCTCTGAGCCAACCTGGCTCGTATCACTGAACTTAAGTCAGTGTATTCTTTCCAGGGGCCACCATAACAAAGTGCCACAATCCGGGTAGCTCAAAACAACACAAATGTATTGTCTCAGGGTTCTGGAGGCCAGAAGTCCAAGATGCAGGTATTGGCAGGGCTGGGTCCTAGGAGGGCCGTGAGGGAGCGTCTGTTTCTGCCTCTTCCCCGGCTCCTGATGGCCCCAGATGTCTCTCCACTTGCAGGTGGCTGCCCTCTCCCTCATCTCCACAGCTTTCCTTCGTGGATGTCTGTGCCCCAGTTCCTCTCTGCGTGAGAAAAGCAGTCCTATCGGATCAGGGCCACCCTAGTGACCTCAACTTAACCTGATTATCTGTAAAGATCTTATTTCCAAACAAGGCCACAGTCACAGGCACTGGGAGTTAGAACTTTGGCTTTTTTTAAAGAGGGAAACAATTCAACCTGTGCCCGTCAATTAACTTCACATGGTTGGCTGCACCGGCCAAGTTTCAACCCAGAAGTCCATTAAGAAGGTTGTTATAAAAGATTCAACAAAATCCCTTTGTAGGGAATTTTGACGAGACAGAAATGGCTTTTCATATATGCCTAACTTGAAATTATCTTATGAGGAAGAAGAGCAATCGACTGCCATGTGATAGTGTTTAGGAAACAAAAGAAAGGACTTTGCCATTTTACCGTGAAATGAGGAGGAAATGCGGTTTCCAGAGAGTGGATTCTTTCAGTTAGCAAACGCTCCAAGGTTAAAACATGAAAGTATAAAGTACAATTACGTAGCATTAGGGGAACAAGTCCACAAAACCTTCCTCCAAAAGCTAGTGAAGAACATGACTAGCTTCCCACGAGGGAACATGGAGGGTCGTAGAGTCCAAGGTCATTTGCAGGGCATGACTTCAAGGCAGAGCCCTGGATCACAGGGCATGGGCACAGCCTGGAAGCCCCAGCTTGGCCAATTCAGAAGGAGGCTCCCCAGTCTGTAAAACCTTCCTCCAAAAGCTAGTGAAGAACATGACTAGCTTTCCATGAGGGAATATGGAGGGCTGCAGAGTCCAAGGTCATCTGCAAGGTGTGACGTCATGGCAGAGGCTTGGATCGCAGGGCGTGGGCACAACCTGACAAGTCCCAGCTTGGCCAACTCAGAATGAGGTTCCCTTCCTTCCCAGCACAGTGTGAGCCCCTAGATCCTGCCAGTGCTGCTGCGTGGGCTGCCCTCATATGCCCTCGACTCACAGAGGAGGACATTGGTCAAACGGGGGTCTGTACCACCACACAGCAGCTGGGGATACCCGCCTGCCAGCCACATCACCCGGAATCCACCAAACTACGGGTCTGAAATGCTTTGTAAACCATAAAGAACTATGAAGTAGAATTTGCCTAGAGCCCGGCCTTCTCACCTGAGAGAACTAAACTGAATTTCCATGAGTGCATACAGTACGCAGAAAGACATTGCTGTGTGTAATGTTAACCGCTAATCTGTTGCTGGAAACACATCCACATCACAGAAAGAATATTTGATGATTGAATTCCCACACATGAAACACTAAAAAAGCTTTGGTCAGTGACATCCCTGAATACAATCTTCCTTGGCTCCACATTGCCTAGAACCAAGCCCACACTAGGGCCTCCCATGACCCCCGACCTAGCTCCACCATTATTTGCGTCTTCAGCACCTGGCAGGGAGAGCTCTTTAATTGCTTGCTGAAAGGCGCACCCCGAGGTGGGGCGTGGAGGCTGCATCTGTGATGCCCTGATGTCCCAGGAGGCTACCCACTCACTCCATAGCAATTTCTGCTTGCCAAAGTCTTGTTCGGTTTCTCAGGCCCAACCCAGCCCAGCCAGGAGCACTCCCTCTATGAAGCCATGTGGAATCCCTCCCCGGCCGTCTAACACATTTGCAGCCGCTCTGCCAGTTACTCGGCATATTTCACCCTGACTCAGCCATGGCTTCCTGTGAGGCTCGATTCAGATGACCTGCCGTCTGCTTGAGGACGGGGGCTGTCTTCTTCATTCTGTTCGCCCCGGCCCAGCACAGCGTCTGGCCTCTTGGCCAACCCTACATGCATGTGGACGGTGTGGGAATCCAGGTACCCAGGTTCTGAGCAGGTCCTAAGTGACACCAGGCTGGGGTTGCCAGGCCTGGGTCGCTCTCCCTCTTCAAAGGGCACACCCACCGCCCCTGCACCCTAAGGCCTGAAAGGCAGCCTTCTGGGGTGCCCAGTGGGGAGGAGGGAGCCAGTGTTCTGCTTTTAGTTTGTTCCCTGAAGAACATAACTGTGAAGTCAGCAAGGGCACACTCCCCCACCCCCGGGTTCTGTTTTTAGCCTCATGCCTGCAGGGATCTTGGATACCATGGTGATAGGAGCCATAGAAATAGAGACAGGAGATCAGTTGCCAAAAAGGCCCTGCGTTCTGCGCTCCCTGCATGGCGGGAGGGACCCCGCAGGAGGCTGCAAAGTGTTCTCCAGTTATTTGCCATTTGCTCTCAGATGAGTCTGAACAGAGAGCAAAGTGAGGTGGGAGCAGAGCCTAAGCCAGCCCACAGGTCAGACAGGCTGTCCTGCAGCTCTCAGGCCTCCTAAGAAGGCAGCACAAAGGTTGAAGATGGCAATTGCAGCTGATGAATTCATTGCCCTTAACCTCCAGAAAGGCCTCGAGGGTCTTTCCCTGGAAGCCAGTGCAGGCTGCAGGGTGGTGATGAGACTCAGGGTGGAGGGGTGGACGGGCTCTCAGGAAGGCAGGTGTTTATGTAAAGGAAGTAGTTGCAGATGCTCTGGGGGTGTCGGTGGTGTCTGCAAACATGCTCGTGCTCTGTGACAAAGGCCTCTAGCGATCACCATCCCAACAGGCCAAGCTGTGAGATGACAGACTGTCAATGCGCTAGCAGCTTCCTCCTCGGGGCTCCTTCCCCAGCCCTCAGGCAGACAGTGACACCTGAACCCACAAGGGTGATTCCAAGACCACACGAGGGTCAACGTCAAAGAACCAGACTCAGCTCCTCCCACATAACCCACTTTGATTGCACACTTCTGCTGTATCCTAGTTGGAAATTGGACTTCCAAATTTCAAAACCTGAGGAAGAAACTTGCAGTCAATATTATAAATATTAATAACTATTCCTGGTATTTGGCGTGGTTGTTTTGAGAGCTGACTGCTTTGCTGGAGGTATCTGGAACCCTCACAGGAAGCATGCACGGTGGGTAGCCTGGGCTTCTCTCTGCAGATGGAGACATGAGGAAGGCTTAGATACCTTGCTGGTATCCAGAGCCTGGAGGGCCTCCCCAGAGGGAGTGTGTGCGAGCGGCCACAAGAGCACTAAGCCAGGGTCTGGCTGCTCTGACACCTGGCGCCTTTCACCGCAGGACAGGCCCATTTCAGGTCCTCTGCTGGGTGAACAGTTGGCTTGAGTCCCAGGTAAAACAGTCAAGGTGTCACGAGCCGAGCAATGTCTCTGGAGCCAGGGGGACCAGGGCCTCCACCTGCTAGAGCCTAGCCCCCACCCAGGCGGGGTTCAGTGGCTGCGCTGCTGAGACCCAGACAAGCCTGTACTGCAGATCTCCACCGAGAGTCCAGAAAGCCCCTCCTGTGATTCTGGGGAGTTCAACCCAGTTGTGCTCCAATTCCCAGGGCACTGATTGACAGGGAGGGTAGGGGTAGAAGAAGCAGAATGTGTTTTTCTTAAATGACTCTTCACTTAAAAGTTTCTTTTAGAACAAATAATTCCAGTGGGTACAGTTGAAATAATCCTTGTATAATAAATGCAGTAATTTAGGGACAATGGCCTGGGGTTTTATAAGGTTACAGGCCCCCAGTGGCGTGGGCTTCCACGCTACTTGTGGGAGGCACTTTGTTGTACATTCAAACCTGATTATCACATTTATTAACACAATCAAATGCTGTACTTGGACACAACCCACTTTTACCTCCTTTTAAAAACCCCATGAATAGAAATACAAATCTGGTCAATTATCACCCAAGGAGCGACTCCAGCTTTATAGATTGGTAATGCAATTGCTTTCAGTCATCGAGCAATGTGACAGATAGCAATGATAGATTAAACAGTTCAACTATAGGCTGCATATTATAATGGCATTCCACTTAATCTTTACATCAATAACTACTCTTCTGGATTTCCTTCCAACAGTTAGGACCATCAGCTCAGCCAGACAAGTAATGGGGAGACATGGGTGCCACACATTCAGGAGGGCCAGGAAGGGAACTGATCTTGTCCTCCCTGTGGGCTCTGGCCCCATGTCCCTCACAGGAGGCCCAACTGTATCCCTGACCTTATTCTAGCCCTGGAATTCCCATGCCTGTATTGACTCTGTAACGGTATCATGTAGCTGGAGTCCAAACACATGGGTGGCCTTATTTGGGAAAATAATGTCTTTGAGCCTCAGTGTCTTTGTCTACAGAATGGTGCCTGATCCACCTCAGAGGTGTGCCTGTGGGAACCCTCCAGGTAGATTAACACATGGACTGGAGAGAACAGTTATCAATGGAGCAATAAATAAAGTGACACACCAGGAGGATCAACTGCTGTGTCACCCAAAGAACCAGTTCCGGTTCCAGCTAAACATTTTTTGATCAGTGATTAGATAATGCAATAATGCAGATGGATATTAACCCTGGAAAGAACAATCTGCAGGTTGTCAGCGACCTGCATTCTCCCCAGTCTGTAAGCCAGATGTCTGTTGGCTGTACTGTCCAGCGGAAGGTGGATCCCAATCGAAAGGCCGACTGTGCTGTGATTCTAGTGTCTGACTGCCTCTGAAGGTTAGGAGACCTCTGGAATTGAAGATAAAAGTGGCACATCTGGTAAATTCTAGAAGTGCTCTAGTGCAGCAGAATACCAGTCCAATTTTATTGTAATAACTGCATCACATATGCAGCGACTCCATTCTTTTTAAAACTGACAAAGCCTTTCTAGAAGACAGGGTTCTGTTGCAAGGTACACAGCAAAAGGGGAACAGGTGGACGTGGGAGGGTACCAAAAGGTCACATGGGGGGCTCCAAAGGAACCCAGGCTCACACAGGAGGGCTCCAGAGAACACCGCACTATGAGAAAAGATGCCTGGAAGGAAGCAGGAAGGAAAGAGGGGAGGGGAAGGCAGTGAGGTGAGCTTTGGTCTCTCATCTCGTAGATACACATGCCTGGAGCTCTCCCTGACCATGGGGTTGGAGGAGAAGATGGAAATCAACAGAGCTGTGCCTGCCCCTCCTGGGCCTGTGAGTGATGAGGAAGATGTTGCTTCATTTGCCCTGGGCCTCCATCTGCCCAGGAGAGAGCGTGGTCAAGGCAGGTCCTCTGCAGATGCTCTTTTGAACAGAGCGACTGTTGGAGGAGCTAGAAAGAACATTCTCCTGTCAGTGAAAAGCTTACAATTGAAATGGGTGAGAAGAGATCTTTTTCCTAAGAAGAATAAATTCTCTTCCACCTGGGGTAATTGAAGTGATATGGTATCTGCAGACTGAAGAAGATGTAGCATGACCTCCTAGGGTTCCTTCCAACCCAAGATTCTATCACATTTTTATATATTTTCCATACCAAAAGCAATAATCCATGTCTGAGGCAACTCTTAGGTTATCTTAGAAAAAAATCTGAGCAAAATAACCTGAGAATCTTCTCTATCCTATGTTTTCCTTCTTTTCTATTTTTAATAAGAGATGAAGTGCAATCACCCAAGAAAAAGCCTTGTGGTGGCAAGATATGGGTGTCTTATTTTGAGAAGGCATGCCCAATAGCCAGCAGCATCAAGATATTTTTTTGAATTGCGGTAAAATACACATAACATAACATTCACCATCTGACCCACGTTTAAGTGCACAGGCAGAGGCATTAAGCACACTCACATTGTTGTGTTGCCATCACCACCACCATCTCCAGAACTTTCTCATCTTCCCAACCTGAAACTCTGTCCCCGTTCAACACTCACTCCCCATTCCCTCCCCCAGCCCCGGGCAGCCCCCCGGCTACTCTCCATCGCTATGAATTTGCCGACTCTAGGTCTGTCATGTAAGTGAAATCATGCAGTTTCTGTCCTTTCATCGCTGGCTTATTTCATGTCATGTAACATCCTCCGGGTTCCTCCATGCTGTCGCGTGTGTCCGAATCTCCTGCCATTGCACGGACATTTCACCCTTAGTTTATCTGTTCATTTGGGTTGTTTCTATGTTTTGGCGATTCTGAATAGTGCTCCTAGGAACAAATATTAGCCTGAGATCCTGCTTTTATGTGTTTTGGACATGGACTCAGTACGGGAATTTCTGGGTCGTGTGCTAATTCTATGCTTTTTTTTTTTCTTTTTTTTTTCTCACTCTGTCACCCAGGCTGGAGCGCAGTGGCGCGACCTCAGCTCACTGCAACCTACGCGTCCCAGGTTCAAGCAATTCCCCTGGCTCAGCCTCCTGAGTCACTGGGACTACAGGCGTGTGCCACTACACCTGGCTAATTTTTTGTATTTTTAGTAGAGACAGGGTTTCATCCTGTTAGCCAGGATGGTCTCCATCTCCTGACCTCGTGATCTGCCCACTTCAGCCTCTCAAAGTGTTGGGATTACAGGCGTGAGCCACCGTGCCTGGCCCATGCTTGATTTTCTAGGGAGCCGCCATACTGCCTTCCATAACAATGGCACCATTTTATATCCCCACTGACAGAGCACAGGGGTCCTGTTTCTCCCTATGCTCCCAACACTTGTTATTTTCTTTTGAGGCAGAATAGGGTCTGGAGGCAGGGAACCTAAGGCCGATTCACACTGACTTCCTAGAACAGAATCAAAAGAAAAACTGCACCTCTCCAAACCCAAAGTGGCCAAAGGATCAGAGGCTACTCCCTTTGCAACACCCCCCCACCCTTTTTCTGCATTGCAGATGAAAAATGAAAGTACCTCTGATTGGTCCCCTCCTGAAACTGATCAGACTGGTCACAGGCCAAGTCTTCATGTGTAACTTTGTAACTCCACTTCAGCCTCTGATTGGTCACCTTCTGCAGCCAATCAGACAGGTTGTGGGCCACTACCTCATTTGCATAGGGTGTAAACCAAGTAACCAACGGGAAACTTCTAGAGGGTATTTAAATCCCAGAAAATTCTGTAACTGGTGCTCTTAAGCTGCTTGCTAGAGCCTGTTCCCACTCTGTGGAGTGTACTTTCATTTCAATAAATATATGCTGTTGCTTTGTTGCTTTGTGTGTTTTGTCCAATTCTTTGTTCAAAACACCAAGAACCTGGACACCCTCCATTGGTAACACTTTGTTTTGTTTCGTTTTATAATTGCCATCCCTGCAGGTGTGAGGTGGCATCTCATGGGGCTCTGGTCTGCACTTCCCCAGGGCGGGGTGCTGTAGGGTAACTTGTCCTGTGCTTACTGGCCATTTATGTATCTTCTTCGGATAAATGTCTGTTCACATGCTGTGCCCCTTCTGTAGTTGAGTTGTGTTTTGTTGTTGAGTTGTATTTCTTTACATATTCTGGATATTAACCCCAATCAGGTATATGATTTGCACATATTTCCTCCCCTCCCTGGGTTGCCTCTGTTGACTCTGTCTTACTGTGTTTGTTGTGTCCTTGATGCATAGCAGGTTTTGATTTTGATGAAGTCTCACTTATCTATTCTGCAGCTGTTGCCTATGAATAATGGCATTTTAAGAGCAGGAGTCTGGGTGCAGTGGCTCATGCCTGTAATCCCAACACTTTGGGAGGCTGAGGTGCAGGGATGGCTTGAGTGCAGGAGTTTGAGACCAGCTTGGGCAACATGGCAAGACGCCATCTCTACAAACAATTTTTCAAAAATTAGCCAGGTGTGGTGGCACCTGCCTGTGGTCCCAGCTACTTGGGAGGCTGAGGCAAGAGGATCATGTGATCTTGGGAGGTCAGGGCTGCCATGAGCCATGATCACACCATTGCACTCCAGCTTGGGTGACAGAGTGAGACCCTGTCTCCAAAAAAAAAAAAAAAAAAAAATAGTGACATGTGGTTGCTTCTCTCCCAGAAGGTGCACTGAGCGGGCCCTCCTGTGACTGCTGTGGGCTCTGAGACACCCTGGACATCTTCCTATGTCCTGAACACCCTGTGAACCATGCTGGCAGCAGCACCAGACCCTGCTTCCTCTCAGAGCTAGCAAAGCCCCTGAGTGCCCTGTTCACAGGATGGCCCAGGAGGGGGCCAGGGCAGGGCACAAAGACCAACGTCTGGGCAGGCAGCAGCCGTTCTCCTGCTGCTCCCAAGCATTTGCTCTGCCAGTGACTTACTGTTACTAACAACCGTATGACCTTGAGAAGCTCACACCACCTTCCGCAACAGCTGCCCCCATAGGAGCTTCATAAGGTAGATGTGAGGAACCATTCCCCCTCTCTGAGCCAGATTTCCAGCCTATGCAATGCAGGGGTTAGGGACTGCCTAACTCAAGGGTGTCTTAAAATCCAAAGACGTTATTTCTGTGACTGCATTTGGCAAACTAAGCTGTAAGCACTGTTTTTAGGGAAGACTTTAAATAAGGCGACCAGGGACTGTTCCCAAACCTGTCACCTCCAGGGGCCATGTTCTCTCCCACCACAGCTCCAACAATGGGGACATCTGAATGGTAGGATGTAGGAGAAGTCCTCATGGCGTTTCTTTTGTCACTATTGGATTATTTCTTGGAACTTAACTTGTTCTGGAAAAATGCCACATTAGTTAAAGCAATGCATATTCAGTACTTGGCTCGGGTACTATAAAAGGTAACAACAGGCTGGGAGCGGTGGCTCACGCCTGTAATCACACCACTTTGGGAGGCCGAGGTGGGCAGATCACAAGATCAGGAGTTCGAGACCAGTCTGGCCAACATAGTGAAACCCTGTCTCTACTAAAAATACAAAAAATTACAGGTGGCAGGCACCTGTAATCCCAGCTACTCAGGAGGCTGAGGCAGGAGAATCAGGTGAACCTGGGAGGCAGAGGTTGCAGTGAACTGAGATCACACCATTGCATCCAGCCTGGGCAACAGTGAGAGACTCCATCTCAAAAAAAAAAAAAAAGTTACAACAACAATAATAAAAGAAATACAAAATAACAGCAGATTTCTTGTCCGCTGGAATCATCCTACCAAAACTAAACAAGCCCTCTATACATGTGCACGGGGATGTGGATGAAGCACGTGTGAAAATGCAGAGAGGTAAACACCACATCAGCACTGGTGCAAGCAAAGCCATGTAGTCGATTTGATTTGAGGGGTTTGTGCATTTTGAGGCAATGAGAGGAGGAAATTTCTAGGTCCCGCATGCTTAGATGGAAAGCTCCCCAATTATACCATTAACTCATCAATTTCCTGGCATTAAAACCTAATGAAAATATAACAGCAAAAGAACACTATAGGCCAAACTGGATTATGGCCATAGACCTGACAATTGTAAATGAAACACCATTGAATTAAATTCCAGTATAGCAAAGGCCACATAGGATTGTTCTGGTATATAAATGAGTCAACACGAAGATGAGTGAGTGCCACGCAGCACACAAGTAGACCAGAAGAGCAGAGCTATGATCATCTCAGAACATGACATCCTTTGCCCTCCCCTGTATGATTAGAACTTAATCCCCATTCGACTAAAGGCAGCCTTCTCCCAGAAGGGATGGGATGCCTCAACAGTCATGGCTCGCTTGCACCTTCCAAACGCTTTTGGTCCATCTGCTCGCTCCCTTCTCTCACTCCCAAACTACTTCATTTAGATCTTGGGTCACATATGAGCAGTGTTTGTGGATCCCAACAGATCGCAAGTCATTAGCAGAAGAGACGACACTGCAGTCATCATTGAATAGCCTCGTCTTGTCTCAGAGCCTTGTACGTCCATGTGTGCTTGGTGAGGTTGGCTGAATGGGTAAGTGAGGAGATGAAGTGGGTTAGTACACATTATGCTCTTTTTATTGGAGGGTCACAATATTCTCAGAGGGTGACTTTATGCTCACAGTTCTGAAATCAAGTAGATTACCAAGTTTCATTGAAGAAAACATTAAGGGAAATATCAAGGGTCAGTGAATGGAGGTCAGTTTTCCCTAGACTGTTCTATCAAGTAGGAAATCAGAACAGTATAATCTACTTATTTTCCCATTTTAGTGAATACCCAAAAATATTATAGTAGTAGGAGAAGAGAGTTAATGAAAGCATACAAATATGGTTTTCTTGGTGCTACGAATTGTGAGCACAGCAACATGAGATGTAGAAGGTGAGGTCCCACTGGACATCTCTGGGAGGGTGTGGCAGGGCCAGATCAGGAAAGGCCAAGAGCACTGCCAAGCCCATCCTGGCCCTCCCACAAAGATTTACCAGGACTGTCCCCGGGTTTGGCTGGGAAATGAGAGAGCTGAATACACACAAGAACCAAGAGATACCCACAAGAAGAGCCACGCAGAGGCTCCCTGGTGTGGCTGACTCTATGCCGGGGGCTCCCACACTTTGAGGGGTCTTCAGGCAGGGAGTATTTAGCCTCTGAGAAATATCAGGCCATCCTAGCAAGGTGTGTCAGACACTGTCCCAGCCCTTGTGCTCAAATCTGTCCTCTGTTATTTGGGTGGATACAGTGGGGGCTGGGTCAGGAGAGAAAATGGAAGGAAGAAGGATGAAACGATAGTGCCACTGTCTTCCTGCGTTCCACACAGAGCATCTGCAGTGCTCAGGATTGCCTGGTGCACCGTGTGGAGCTCGCCAACTCGTAGTGATGGTTTCCTGCTTACAAAGTAACCAGGAAGGAAGTGGGATTTCATTGCGCAGGTTGAGGTCGTGCCTACCTTCTCAGCTCATCTCTCTCTTTCCATCCTAGTTGTTCACAGACTCATTAACTGAAAATATTGAGCTTCTGTTCCAGGCCCTGTCCAGGCTGGTGGGCTGGGCTCCTGCCCTCGTGGCACTGCAGGGAAATCCTTGGGCTAAGGTCAGGAGAGCATATTGGATGACACTAACTTGAAACTTATAAACTGAGCTAGTGCCTTTTATTAAAAAATGAAGAGATAAACAATTCTAGAAAATAATAAAATGTGGTTTTGTGCATTTTCATTCAGCTCCTCTAGAGCCTTATATTTAAAGTGTGGCCCAGGGAGAAGCAGCAGCAGCAGCACCTAGGAGCTTGTGTGGAGTGCAGGATCCAGGCCCCATCAATCACCCACGAGCTTGTATGGAGTGCAGGATCCAGGCCCCATCAATCACCCAGGAGCTTGTATGGAGTGCAGGATCCAGGCCCCATCAATCACCCAGGAGCTTGTACAGAGTGCAGGATCCAGGCCCCCTCAATCACCCAGGAGCTTGTATAGAGTGCAGGATCCAGACCTGCTCAATCAGCCTGCAGTTCAACAGACTCCAGAGTGAACAGGACACACATCAGAGTTCCAGAAGCTCTGTTCTAGAACACAACATGAGGTTTCACATATTCCTTCAGGGGGTGCAAGACCATGAAGACAATCTGGAGAAAACACAAACTGTCCTTGTTCCTGATCAGACATGCACAAAGGAGCAGAACTAGAGAAGCTACTCCTGGGGAGGGGCAGGGTGAAGCTCTCCATCCACAACTGCTACTGGGGGGAGTGTCAGGAGCCCTGAGAGGCCAAACCCAGGGAGATGGGTCACCAGGAATGAGCGTAATCACAGCAGAAACCACCTCCACCCTACCACTCACAGCTTCCAGTTACAAACAACAGTGCAATACTGAGAACCCTGCTTGGAGGGGGCAGGAAGGGGCTGTGCTGCCAGGCACCAGCCCTGGGGCAGAGCCAAGGGGAGGGAGTGCTTGAACCTGAACCCAGGCAGACATCCTCTGCCCACCATCCTTCCCCACCAGCGCCTCCCCAAGTGACCTCGTGGGAACATGAATCCCAGGTGTGCTGAGAGTAGGTGCAGCAACAGTAAATTACAACCCCCAGGT
Source organism: Pan troglodytes (assembly GCF_028858775.2). Lineage (NCBI taxonomy): Eukaryota > Metazoa > Chordata > Mammalia > Primates > Hominidae > Pan > Pan troglodytes. The sequence goes on along the minus strand of NC_072412.2, from coordinate 117,394,248 downwards.
CCTCAGCAGGCTGACGCAGGCCTCACACTGCAGGCCTGGCAGGAAGAAGGCAGGCCCATGTCCAGGCCTGAAGCCTTCTCATCCTCTGCTGACCTCCAGGCATGAGGCTTGGAAAAAAAACAAACAAAACAAAAAAACAAAAAAAATGAGATGCATAAAAAGACAAGGAAAGCCAGCACATTCCTGAGGGAGCAATCATCAGAACTCGACTCTGATATGAAGCGGTTGTTGGAACTATCTGTCACGGAATTTAAAATAACTATAATTAGTATGTTAAAGGCTTTAACAGAAAAAATGGGTCACATGCAATATCAAATGGGAATTTCAGTGAAGAGATGGAAAGTATGAGAAAAAATCAAATGGAAATGTTAGAAATAAAACAAACACTGTAACAGAGATGAAGAGTGCTTGAAAGATGCATCTGTGGATTTGACACAGGCGTGGAAGAGTCAGCAAACCCGAACATGGGTCAGAGAAATTACCTAAGTTAAAATACAAAAGTAAAAAGAATAAGAAAAAGCAAAACAGACAAACAAAAAAACCCCAACCAGAACAGAACATCCAAGAGCTGGGGGCCACATCGAGCATCCCAAGTGTGCACAACTGGAAAACCAGAAGGAGAAGCGAGAACGGGGCAGAAGAAATGCTGGATGTGATAATGGCCAAGACTTCTTAGAAATTAGGGGCAAACACCAAACACAGATCCAATAAACTCAGAGAACATCAAGTAAGATAATACACACACACACAAAAGAGCAAAAAACAAAAAACCCAGTGCAGATATCATATTAAACTGCTGAAGACAAAAGACATAGAGAAAATCTTCAAGGCAGCCGGAGAAAGAAGATACCTTAGACAAGGAGAACCCAGAGGCCAGAAGGAAGAAGACAGTGGGCGATGCCTGGAAACTGCAGGAGAAAGAAAAATGCTTTATCCAGAATTCTATACTCAGAGAAATACTTCACGTTTCAAAAATGAAGGAGAAACACGTTCTCAAACACAAAAAACAAACAAAAAAACTGGAGGAAATTCAGTATCAGCAGATGTACTCTACAAAAAAAAAGTTAAAAATTTTTGAGTCAGAACGAATATATCATCAGACTAAAACTTGGATCTGCAAAAAGAAATGAAGAATGCTAGAAACAGATGAAGTGAAGGTGAATTTAAATTCATGTTTTACCTTATCTAAAAGATAAAGTCTAAAGCAGGGCCCTGCTGGTCGAATCTGGCCCACCTGTCTCTGGAAACGAAACTTTACTGGAAAGCAGTCACACCCACGCTCACCCACTCACACCCACACACACCCACTCACACCCACTCTCACCCATTCACACCTGCTCACACCCGCTCACACCCAGTCTGACAGCCACTCACAACCCTCCACACCCACTCACACCGACTCACACCCACTTGCACCCGCTCACACCCACTTGCACCCGCTCACACCTGCTCACACCCAGTTTCACACCCACTCACACCCACACACCCACTCACACACCTGCTCACACCCACTCTCACACCCACTCACACCCACTCACACACCCACTCACACCCACTCGCTTCCATATGACCCATGCTTGTTTCCATTCACAACAAAATTGAGTAGTTGCAAGAGATGCTATATGGCCTGGAAAGCCTAAAATATTTAATGTCTGATCCTTTAATAAAAATGCTGCTGATCCCTGGTCTAAAGAAAAAAATAGCAATGTGTCATGTGTTTGTAGCATCTGTAAAAGCCAATGTTATAACAAAATAGCACATAGGAGGGAAGGGAGGAATTAGTAATATTTTGTTGAAAGGCCCTGGTATGCTACAAAAATGGGTATACAATTATGTAAAAGTAGATTGATAGATATTTTAAGCCCTAGGACAACTGCTAAAAATTTTTTAAAAGAGGTATAAGTAACTCGTCAATAAAGGAGGTTAAATGAACTCATGAAAATATGCCAAATTAACACAAGAGAATATGGAACGAAGGAAACAAGAAATAAATTCAGATGTGAAAAACAGAAAACAGAAAATGGAAACTAGCAATATATAAGAAGGATAGTGGAACACAACTCACTGTGGTCCATCCCAGGAATTCAAGGCTAGTTCAACACTGGAAAATCCTTCCATATAATTTACCATATGAACAGACCATGAAAGAAAAACAATATGATCATCTTAATCCATGCAGAAAAAGCAATCAACAAAAGGGAATACTCATGACCTAGACTCACAGTAAAGACGCAGTAGAAGGGAGCTTCTGTCATCTTAATAAAGGGCACCTTCTGTAACCTACACCTAACATCATAGAGATGATGCAGCCCTTGATTCTTTCCCTTAAGATGGGGACCAGGTTAAGCTCTTTACCCTCATCACTCCTATTCAATATCATGTTGTTTTACACAGTGTAATGGGGCAAGAAAAAGAAACACAAGGCCTACAGATTGGAAAGGAAGAAATAACATTGCTTCTATTTGCAGATGCCATGAATTATCCATGTATAATTTTTTTTATCTGTAAAATCTACTAAGAGCAAAAACTACTAAGAACTAAGAGGTGAGTGGAGCAAAGTCACAGGACCCAATGCAGCATGCAAAGCCAATCGTCTTCCTACCAGCGGAGGTGTCCAGTTCCCAGCCAAACTCCTCTGTGTAATCCCTCAGGGGCAGCCATGGGCAGTGACAAAGGCTCCACCTGGCAGGCCCAGGGAGACTCTGCCCTCCACACAGTGGGCTCAGTGCACAGCCAGCCAGTGCTGCAGGTTCTCAGGGAAGTTGCCTTCAATGTCTCAGCCCCCAGCCAGCCACCCTCATGAAGATTTGCATTTTCAGCCCAGGTAGCCCTATCTGGAGGGAGGAGGGGGGAACCTGGAAGATGCTTTTCCCCACTCTCAGCATTCAATCTTTTCCACTCTGAGCCCTTCCTTCCCCTTTCTCCTTCTCTCCGAGTCCTCAGGTACATAAACAACAGGAACATGTTGTTTAGGGTCCCTGGGCTGGGAGGTGACCTCCACATCTGCATTATCTGACCCTCTCCTTATGCCATTCTACAGGCAAAGCTAGAACCCAGGGAGCCAGCACTTCTCACATTTAGCCTCTTGCTCAACTATGTGTGTGGTTACAGGCCTGACTCTGTCCTGCCTTCATAACGTGGCTTGCTGTCTTAGGAGGCTACTCTATGCCTGGTGGCTGAGGTCTCTCCAGCTCAGCTGAGCTCTTGATACCACCAATAAACAATTAGAATTTGAAATAAAAAAAAAAACTATTTAAAAATAACATCCCCAAAGGAAGTACATAAGTATACATCTAATAAAATATGTTCAGGATTTGTATGTCACAAATAACTTAAAACACCAATGAAAGAAATCAAGGTCATTTCCTTTATAAATAAATGAAAAGACATACTATGTTCTTGGAGCAGAAAACTGACTGTTAAGATGTTAGTTCTCTCCAATTTGATCTATAGATTAAACACAACCTCTGCAAGTTTTTTTGTAGATATTGACAAGTTGATTCTAAAATTTATGTACAAAGGCAAAGCAGCTAGAATAGCCAAGATGATTCTGACAAAGAAGACCTCACATTACCCAATTTCAGTGCTTCCCATCATGGTATAGTAATCATGATAGGGTGGTATTAACAAAAGAATAGACACATAGATCAATGGACCAGGATAGGGTCCAGAAATAGACCCATAAAAATATAGCCAACTGATTTTGTGCAAAGTGGCAGCAACAGTGGAGAAAATATCATTTTAAAAATGTTTGAAATATTGAACATTCCTATGCAAATAAATACACCTTCACATACACTTTATACTTTATCCAAAAATGTATCTCAAAGCAGATCATATCCCTAAATGTAAAATGTAAAATGATAAAACTTCTAGAAGAAAACCTGTTTGACCCACAGTTTATGACGTGTTTCAAGATACGACACCAAAAGCATGATCCATAAAAAAGAAATGGGTAAATTGTATTTCATCAAAATTAAAAATTTATCTTCTGTGAAAAATACTTATTAAGAGAATAAAAATACAAGCTACAGGCCTGATAGAATATATGTATAAGTCACATATCTGTTGAATAAATTATATCCAGAATATATAAAGAATATTTGAAACTCAACCATAAGAAAACAACCCAATAAAAAATAGACAAAAGATCTCATCAGATACTTTACTAAAGAAGATATATCAATGGCAAATACATTTATAAAAACATGCCCAACATCAGCTGTCATTAAGGAAATGCAAATCCAAACCACAATGAGATACTGCTAACTACACATCAATTGGAATAATTAAAATAAAAAGAAATGAATAAAAATTTAAAAGCTAACAACAGCAATTGCTGACAAGGATGCAGAGAAATGGAAATTCTCATTCATTGCTCATGAGAATGTTTACAGCCACTTTCTAAAACAGTTTGATAGTTTCCTATGCAGTTCAATATACATGAGCAATACAACCAGCAATCCCAGTTCTAGGTATTTGCCCAGGTGAATCTCAAAACTTTTATTTTCACAAAAAAGACTGAATTTGATAGTAGTTTTACATGAATGTTGATAGTAGTTATAAAAAGGCACAAAGTTGACTCATGCTACAAATGGATAAATCTTGAACTCATTTTGCTAAGTGAAAGAACCTAATTTCAAAAGGCTGCAATGCTGCAAGATTCTATTTATAGGATGTTTTGGGAAAGGGAAAACTGTAGGGTTGAGGACAGATCCGTGGTTAGCAGAGGACGGTGGAGTGAGGAGGGAACCCGTGGGCAGGTTCTCCTGAATCCCACTGTGTGGCTGTCTCCTCGTTAGCCCTGGGTGTGTGACCATTTCTACAGCACAGCACAGGTGGCACCTCTAGGCCCCTCAGATGTTCCACCCTTCCTCGTACGGGAAATAGGGTCATACACAGACACAGGGCATTGCAGGCTGAGGACATCCACTTCTCAGGGAGAGCCTGTACAGTTCACCACAGTTACTGGGCAGAAGAAGAAATGAGGGCGATTTATGAGTCAGAACACGGCAGTGTGTCAGGTCAGGGAGAGGATGGGGTTGTAGCCAAGCGCACGTTCTGTGGCAGCGGCAGGAGGAGACTCAGGCGGGATGTGGATGCTGTCACTCAGAGCTCCTCCCTCCCGCCTTCTCCCCACATGCTCTTGGGGAGATGGGAGGCAGCGGGCTGAGAGCCAGGGGTGGGAGGGGTAAGGAACAGGAAACCCCAAGCTCCAGTGGAGTCCGAAGAAGGGGAATTTATGTGGCCACCCGAGTGGACAGGGTCTTCCCTTGCATTTAAAGGCAGCTGCTGTTTTTGGAAGAACCTACTTATGTATTTCTTTCTCATACTCCTTTTCTATATCATCTCTATTCTTCTCCTGGACAAATGCGGGATCTCACCACCCCCATGTCCACCACTGTCCCTCTGCAGATCCTCTGAGGCTCAGCCTCTAGCTGGCCAGCACACTCCACGCCGCACACCTTCACAGACCATTTTGGCCACTGCTGGGGCAGACAGGAGGTTGCAGGGATCCACCTGGAGGGCTCCCGATCTTCTCCCTCAGAGACAGGATCATGAGTGGGATCTCTTCTCAGAGATAACTGCCATAAGAGAGGGGCAGCTGTCGGCAGCAGTAGCTTCAATTAGAGCTGGTATTGATTTCTTGGCATTATCCCCTCCCAATATGGAGTTGTTGTTCCTAAACTAGCAGCATTTCCATGTGTACAGAAGTAGCCATCTAGAAAAGAGAGGGTCCCACTGCGCCTCCATTACTGTCCTGACAATGTCCGCCTTGGCCAGATTCTTTACTTGCTGTGTACGTTTTTAGTAATAGCAATCCTGACCGTCATCTTTGTTATCATAGTCAACATTTTACTAATTTCTGCATCTCACTTGCTGCATACCTGCAAACTACACACCCAACACAGTAAAGCAACATCCAGAGAGTACTTTCAGTGTGAAGATGAGGACGAGTGTGGACGCCATTCATCACCTCTACTCAGCGGCACAGATGTGCACGACACAGGCTTCTGCAACGCTGAGCTCCGTGGGGTCTTTGCTAGGGAGTCATGGTTCCTTGCACAACAGGGGGTCTGTACAGTTCATGTCCCCCAAATCTAATTTCTTACTCTCTCAAATCTAAGAGAGGATTCTGTTTAGCTTTCATGAGCCATTGTTTCTTTCACTTTTAGCAACCTCTTGGATTTCTACCATGCCCAGTATGAATAGCCAAAAACCGAGTGCACACGATTTGAAGCAGGACCACTTGTTGATAACATAACTGAAAGCAGAAATGAAGCATGAAGGATAGAGCTACTAAAGAGAAAAAGAGACAAGAGGTAACCACGGTTCTTTTGTTTTTTTGTTTTTGTTTTTTGAGATGGAGTCTTGCTGTGTCACCCAGGCTGGAGTGCCTGGGTCCACAATCTCGGCTCACTGCAACCTCTGCCTCTCGGGTTCAAATGATTCTCCTGCCTCAGCCCCCAGAGTAGCTTGGATTACAGGTGCCCACCACCATTCCTGGCTAATTTTTGTGGTTTTAATAGAGACGGGGTGTCACCATGTTGGCTAGGCTGGCCTTGAACTCCTGATCTCAGGTGATCCTCCCACCTCGGCCTCCCAAAGTGCTGGGATTACAGGCGTGAGCCACCACGCCTGGCCTCACATGTATTTTTTAAATATAGACAACACACTCCGTGTCCTAAGACGCATGTCCACTCTGTGCGTCTGGATGGAGTGCAGGTCTGTTTAAGTCTACATTTTCTCTTTCAGCACCATGGACTTGGCTGAGCTGAGGGCACGTCTACCACCAGGCAAAGGCACCCTTTGGGCAGAGGAAGAATCAGAGGTTGGGAGGTGCTGGCTCCACAACTCAGCCTCCTTCCCAAGAAGCTGCATTTCCGGGAGCTCACACCTGCTGCCTCCTCCATAATCAGCTTCCCTGGGAGGAGGCTCCATGATTTCCAGAAGAGAGCACCACCCGAAGCAACCCTGGAGGACCCCGTGCGTGTAGACAAAGGCAGCCCACCATGACTGAAGCTGAGACCCGCTCCCATGCGTGTCCCTCACAGAGGGCCCTGTCCATGGCTCTTGGTTCAGGATGCCACCGGATCCGCCCCTGCTTCCCAGACACCACTGCCCAGGTGAGTTCCCGCGTCCTGTGTTCCCAGGTCCAGAGGCGAATTCCTGGAGAATTAGCCTGGATGTTGTGACTCTCCAATCAAGGCAGTGCCCCTCCTTTGTATCTTTTATCCGGACTGATCTAGGAATCCATACCCACTCTTGGGCAATCCTTATTCCAGCAAAACTGTGCCCTCAGAATGTCAGGGACTTATTTAATGAATGCCTTCTTAACATAAAGATTATTAATAGCATCTGCATACCAAATCCTTTCCTTTAATTATTCACTAGGTATGTTCTTCTCCAATAGAACGGCATAATTTCGAGAGGAGAGCAAGCACAAGGCAAGGCTTTGTTATTGCACAAACTCATTTTTGTGCTTGCAAATCCAGTCCCTATCCTATAAATGCCGACTCACGCTCACAAGGGCTGCTATTATGCTATCAGTTTGACCACTACTGTAAAGATGATTTATTTGATTGTGGTGATTTTTTTAAAATCAAGGTTTCAGAAGCCAAACATGTGAGGGAAATGACTCGTTTGCCTCACTAAGTCCTACTCATCTCTCAGGATTCAGTCAGGACAGCACTTTCCAAGGCTATGGTTTCTGACTGCCCAGATGACACTGGGGGTCTCGGCTGCAGGGTCCCCCAGCCCCTCCTCCCCAGGAAACACGTGCCTCATTTGTATTTCGGTTCTATGATTGTTTCTCCTCATATGTGGTAAACTCCTTAGGGACAGGGACCAGATCACAGCTGGACACGAAGACCCCCACTCAGGGCCTAGACCAGGCTAAGCCAGTCAGAGGCTGCTGTCCAGAGAGCCTGTGCTCCCCTGCATCTGACTAACACAAAGGACCTCAAGGAGGGCACCTTCTGGGTGTGGGAACCACATGGCTCCTTTGCTGTCCTCCTTCAGCTCCTCTCCAAAGCTGTCCTCCTTCAGGTCCTCTCCAAAGCCACCTGGACATCCCAGCATGAGGTGGCAACCCCTCCCCAGGTACCCCATCCCTCACGCTGTCTTGTGCTCATGACCTTGTGACCCCCTGGAGCGTGGCTCTCACATCTGCCGATTGCCTGTCAATTTCCCTGCCCCCATGTCAGACAAGTCCAGGAAGGCACCGTCTTGTCTGTTTCCTCCACTGTTGAGTTCCCAGTGCCTGGAAGCATGCCTGGCATACAGCAAGTGCTCAATAAGTGTCTGTTGAGCGAGGATTGGATGAGTGGGAATCAGGTGGGTGGTGCCTTATGTTCTAGGGCCCTGTGCCCTGTGACTGAGAGGAGCGGCAATGCCTTCGGGGAGGGGTGGGCTCCTGAGCCTCCCGCAGAAACGACAGGACGGATGAGCTGAAGCCAAGACCTGCTCCCACACGTGTCCCACACGGAAGGCCCTGACCACGGCCCTCGGGCACAGGACACCATCGGATCTGTCCTGGCTTTCCAGGCACCACCTCTCAGGTCAGTTCCCGTGTCCTGTGTTCTCACATCCAGAAGGAGAACGACCCACCGGGTAGTCTTGTGGCCTCCATTTCTAAGAAACAAATGACCTGTTTACAACGTTGGCACTAAACCATGAGTTTTTAGGTTTTCAAACTTACTGTTTCCATTAAGAGCAAGAATTAATCATTATATATTAAGCAAAAAAGGAAACAAACCAATGAGCTCGACGTGTCCAAAACCAAACTCTCTCTTCCATCCCAAACCACTGCTTGGTCTCTGGCCTGTTGACACACTGCTCTTCATCCAGCAGCCAAGACGGGGGATAATTCCAGAATCTTCTCTCCCGTACACTGTGCACTTCCCAGCTTCCATCTGTCCCCAAGCCCCCTGCGTCGGCGCCCTGCTTCCGTCCCCCGCCCCTCTGCACACTGCCGCATACACCTTCCCCTCTGGATTTCCACAAGGTCCGCTCCTCCGACCTCAGCTTTTTCCTGAAACAGATCTGCACGTGGCACCCAGCGTAAAGCTTAGAAAACGCAGCTTGGGCCAGTTCTCATCTGCTTTAAAGTGCTCTCATGGCTTCTCCTGGACAGGAAGAGACCCCAGAGCCCCGGACGTCCCCGCAGCTTCCTCGTCAACTGCAGGGCATTCCTGAAACACAGGCCAGGCGAGGCTTCTTGGTATTTTCTGAGCATGCAGTTGACTTAATTGAACGTCAGCGCCTTTTTAGAGGTTGTTCCTTCTCCCTGGAATACTGATCCCCAATCCCACCAACTTCTAAACACCTGAAGAAAGTCATCTTCCTTCTCTAAGATCCAGCTCAAATTTCTCTCCTGCGAAGCCTTCCACGGTCCAAATCAGTTCTAATAACTCCATGTAGTATCTCTCCATCAAGCTGTGGTTATTTGTTGACATGTTGCCTTCCTTTTCAGAATTCACACTATTAGAAATCAGCTTTTATGCTCACTTCTTTGAACGCCTGTCCAGCTATGGCTGAGGGTCCGATGCATAACAGATGCTCAATAAAGTTTGTTAAATAAAAGAATATATGAGTGATGGGGTGAATAGATAAATGAATGCATTATTTTATTTTAATGATTAGTTTTTTGAGATAGAGTCATGGTCTATCACCCAGGCTGGAGCGCAGTGCTGCCATTATAGCTATTATAACCTTTAACTCCTGGACTTGAGTGATCCTCTACCCTCAGCCTCCCTCCCAAGTAGCTGGGACTACAGGCATGAGCCGCTATACCCAGCTATGTTTAATTTAATTTTTTATTATTTTTTATTTTATTTTGAGATGGAGTCTCACTTGAACTCTTAGCCTCAAGTGATCCTCCTGCCTCAGCCTCCCAAAGTGCTGGGATTACAGGCATAGGCCACCATGCCCAGCTGGATGTATATTTTTAAATTACTGAATAAATATGCCCCTCTGAGAAGAATCTACTTCCTGCATGTTTGATCCTGTGGTCGTCTGTCTAATGCCCCCTCACTGGGAATTCATGTGGATTCACCCAGCTAAGTCAGAAAGGTTAACCATGTGATTATAATATTATCAGGCAGAAATAATCTTCCCTGGGCCCCTACCCTAGGAAACGAAAGTGAGAATATTGAACAACAAAACAATTTTCATCAGACAATGAAGAACAATTGCTTAGGTGGTAGGAAGCCACTAAAAGGAATTTCTAACCCTCATTCTAATATATGGGCAAGAACTCTATGCCTTTTAGCTCCAGAGAAATATAGCCCAGCCAGAAAATGACCCAGCTCCTTTTTTCAACGTGCTGCTCAGGTGTTTCTGTGCAGAAGGGGGAGGCAGGGCTGTGCTGTGGCCCTTTGTCTCTGCCACCTGGGTCCGCATGAGCCCCTGGGCAAGAATGTGCTGTCTCCGAGGACTGCTAATGCTGCTCCCCAGCTGTAATTGTGCGAGTGGAGACCACTCTCGTACATTTCAATCTGAGAGATATATAGGCATATAAAGCCCTATAGTATATAAATATGCTTCTCTTAGATATGTCTCGATATATTTAAGAAAGGCATACTTAAAATACACACACACACACACACACATATATATATACACATATATATATGTGTGTGTATATATATATGTGTGTGTGTGTGTATATATATATATATATATATGTATTCCTACTGTTTGTTGTCAACCAACTAACTAAACATTACATTTTGGGATTTCTTTCAATGCGTTGGTTTGACAGGAATGTTTTGCTAGAATGTACCACAACTGTGCCTGCCTGGTCCCCTAAAGCCCGTTTCTCTGCATTTCACTCAGTTGTAAATGTGTCAGCAGGAAACCATGACCAAAGACAAGGAGCTGCTGTAGGACCGTGGATGAATCACATGGATGTGGGGTTTTTGTTATCCTCCAGGAAATCTTATGTTGCTCCATTCAAAAGGGAAGAAAATGCATGAAAAGTATGAAAGTGATATTAAGCAGATGTTAGACTGGAGTTGTCAATCTTGTCTAAGCAGGTGCTAATGTGTTATAATTACCCTTCTGGCAGTTGATGTTTAGGATTTTGGTTCCCACCTCGTCAATCACAGCTGTAATTGTTAAGCTACTTACATAGCTAATACGCTGGGTAATAACCAGATAGGATTTACTATTTGACATTTACCGTCAATTACCTTTCTTCTGACAAACATCTCCCCTACACTAGTATCTGTAGAGTGGGCTATCTAGTGACTTCTGGATGAAATAAATAGAATTGCATGGCAAAAAAGGAAATAAAAGCAAAGCACAGCTCTGTGTGTCTGCAGCTCTTGATGGTGCTACCCCTGGTTTCCTAAGAAGGAACAATGCCCTGGGCACCGTGGAATCTCTATGCCAATGCCTATTTCGCACATACCAGAGGACTGATGTTCAAAGATGCTGCTCTTATTTACCCTCACTGTGGGGGCGGGAATAATCTTTGTCCCCCTCCCTGCACACGGAGGGCTGGGATGAAGGTTTAAATGCACGGCCACGACACGGCGAGCCAGTCAGCGATGTGTGGATCGGCAAAGAACATCACTCAAGTTTTGTCTGGGTCGACAATGAGATTCCCCCAAGAATCTTACTTTTCCACATCTGCACTAAATTTTCAACAACAAATGGAGAGGGAACGTGGTCACAAGTGATGCCAGGCTGTGATGTCACTGGCCTCAGTTCGAATCCATGTTCTGCCACTTTCTAGCTAATTAAGGAAATCACTTAAACTGCTAGAACTTCCATTTCTTTTTCTGTGAAATAGGCTTGCTGTGGGAATGGAGCGAGGCAACCCACAGCCAGCTTCAGCGTCATACCTGGCACAGAGGAAGGGCACGAGGAACGCCAGCTCTCCTGAGATGTAGCAGCCGGTTCTGCGGCTGACAGTGGAACCACCCAGCTGGAAGGTGCATCCAGCACCTCAGAGCTCAGCCGCAGAGGAGACGCCCTGCTGCTCGAGCAGTTCCTGGGCCGGGGCCACCCTTGTGTCTGGATCCCACTGATCCAGGCAAATGAAGACCGTTCAGTACGGGTTGGATGAATGGAACGGACCCCAGAGGGCTGTCGTTACCCAGAGAGGGGTCTGTGGGGTGGACTCAGAGACTACCACCAGGATATGAAGGCTCCAGAAAGCCCCCAGATCCTCTGCTGCCCCAGGAGCTCAGCGTGGCTTCAAACATTGCAGCTCCAATTAGAGTCAAATTTTACCCACAGGTGCCACTGCAAATATCAAGAAAGAGTCCTCAGTGTGGAGCCGGGAGCTCATTTCCTTGATATTTGGTTTTTTAAGCGGGACTGCTGAGCCACACAGCTCCAGGGAGTGCCAGCCACATGGTGAGGGTGGATGTACCCCCAGGAAAGTCCCAGGTATTAGAGAAATGCTCCTTGGTGGCTATTCCTACAGCACCCAGCTGAAGACCCAGGGAGCTTCTCTAGAAAATGTGACATGGGAGATAATGTACATTAATCTAATCCTGAAGTACACACATGCACACATCACACACATATGTGTACACGCAGAAGCACAAACGTGCGCATACACATGCCACATGCACACACAATCACACACATCCTTATACGCACATGGACACTACATGCACATGGACACACACATCCATATACACAACTGGACACCACATGCACACAATCACACACATCCATATACACAGCTGGACACCACGTGCACACACACGATCACAAACATCCATATACACAGCTGGATGCCACGTGCACACACACAATCACACACATCCATATACACAGCTGGACACCACATGCACACAATCACACACATCCATATACACAGCTGGACACCATGTGCGCACACACAATCACACACATCCATATACACAGCTGGACACCATGTGCACACACACAATCACACACATCCATATACACAGCTGGATGCCACGTGCACACAATCACACACATCCATATACACAGCTGGACACCATGTGCACACACACAATCACACACATCCATATACACAGCTGGACATCACATGCACATACACACACAATCACACACATCCATATATGCACATGGACACCACATGCACAAATTACACACCACCACATACACACATGGATACCATATGCACACACACATGCATCCATAAACACACATGGACATCACATGCACACAATCACACACATCCATATATGCACATGGACACCACACACGCACACACACACATCCATATACACACATGGACATCACATGCACACACACTATCACATCTATATATGCACATGGACACCACATGCGCACACACACAATTACACACATATACATACACAGACAACACATGCACACACAACCACACACATTTACATATGCACATGGACACCACATACACAAACATATATGCATGTGGTCATTACATGCACGTGGACAAATACACACAGACACCACATATACACACAATCACATACATATATGTACATGGACACCACATGCACACACACAAAAACATGCACATCCATATGTGCACACGGTCACCACATGCACACACACACATTCATATACACACATCCATATAAGTGCACAGACGCTACATGCACACACACACACATTCATATACACACATGGATACCACATGCACAGACACATATACACACAGTACACACACACATACACAAATACACACATGCACACCCATACGTGTGTGCACATGTGCGTGCACGCGCACACACACACACACACACACTCCTTGACTTTCTCAGACCAACCAGTTCAACTTTTGGTCTGTAACCCAATGGGAAAGAGCTTCCTTTACGTGTTCCTCACTACCTCTGCTCTGTGATCACAGGTGTTTTCTGTCTACACACGCACAGGATGGCCGGGCAACTCTGCAGAGGCCAGGCCAGGCTAACGCTCACTGCCAGCTCTGCTTCCTCGACACCTGTGTCGGGTTCTGGTCCTACGGTTAAAGGTGCCAACGGTAGGTGGGCTGTTCCTCCACTACCCCTCCCTCCCTCCGGGCTGTGTCTGCCCCGAGCCCTGCACACACTCCTCAGGCTGGAACTCTGCTTGAAGCTGTGCCAACATTGGGATGCAGTTTTTGTTTTTTAATGAATGAAGGTATTGATTACTCCAAGAAAGTTGCAACTTTCCAACACCTTTCCTGTGCATGCATATATGTCAGGGTAGAGTGTAGGCAATGGGAAATGTTTTTCTTTTAAATAATTAGCAGAAAATGAGTATCCATCAATATTGTCAGATATACTCCCTGAATTAGAAACGCATCATCAAACTGGTTATTGCCTTTCTCTGACTGGTTGGCAATACACCAACTAGTGAGCTGCACCACACCGGTGACGGCCACTTTACTGTCTTGGGAACAATATTTTCACAAGTTGTTAACTGGTCCTCACTCCTTGCAGAAGAAAGAGTCTTGTTTCAAGGGGATCCTGCTTAAAGTTTAAACTAGAAAAGACGCGGCCCTGACAGCCAGGCAGCATTAAGACTTCAAAGCCAAGGAAAAGAAGTGGGACCTCGTCATTTTGCAATAAAACGTGAAGCCGTGTAATAATGCCCTTTTAAGCCACTTGGGACTTTTAAGACTTCAAATAAAATGCTATTAGCCCAAGCAGATAAACAATCTAAGCCGCTGTGTGCCTGGGGTGATACCTTTGTGATTTACAATGGGCAAGGGAAATCCAGCAGCCTAGGTGTTCGGGGAGAATGGCAGGAATCCCACAATCTCCGCCTCCGTGGCAGGCCTTTGCATCCCACGCCTGACGCATGTCTCACTCGCGCCACAAACATTTCATTGGGGTGACTCCGAAACCAGCTCCAAGTTGCCATTTTGTGGCATACATGAATTTGAGGAGGAAGTTATTTAATGAGAGAAACGCCATGTTTTTAGTAGAGCAAGAAGAGAATACGGTTTCATTTTTGCCTCTGCCTTGGTTTGTAAGGGACACGGCCGCTGGTGGCAAGAACTTGGAGCTGTGGAAGTTCTGATCCCTTCTGGAAGGCTCCTTCTGACCTTGTGGGAGGTAAAGGAGGATGCTGCCCCGGGTATGCCTCTCAACCTAAGGGGTTGCTAATCATGGCGGCAAGCACTAAACATCCAAAACCCAGCTTCTGACCTCTGTGGGAGCGAGCCACCCAGCCCCTGGCCTCGCTTCAGTCCAAGCAGAGGCCCTCCTGCTGGGGCAGGAGGCCACCAGGCCCAGCGCAGCTTCTCTGCCATGGAACACGCCTGTCAAACCTGTCCCCGCTCCCTGGCACATGGTCTCCAAGGCCACCGCACGTGGCCCAGCGGAAGAAACACCAACCCAAATTAACCTCTGTGGCCAAGAGAGGCCAAGGCATGAGTCTCAACGAAACCCCAGACAGCATCCTCCGTTTCCACAAGAGCGGTGCCTCTCCTGGTCACCACTGCGACCCCTGCTTCCAGCTGGCACGAGCCACACACACTGCTCATTTTTCTCAGCGCCTGATCGTCTGTCTCACACTTCTGCCCCGGCCACCCCCGCACTGCACGCAGACTGAATAAAATATGCCAGATAACCCTGGCAGGGACACCGGCCACCAGTGAATTTAACTTTCCTACACATAATCCGCCAAGGATGCTGCGAGGCTATTTAGAAGGTTTTGTTGTTCTTGCTGTGCGTCTCTCCTTGCTTTAGCCTGAGAGATAAAGGGACTTCTCACAGAAAACCCAAGTCATCATCGCTGAAATGCAGGGGACTTTCTACTTCCAAATCAATTGAACACTTTTCTCAAGTCTAAGAAGTGAAATCTGTGTTCACTGTTACCTTCCAAATAATCAACAGTCAAATAAAAATAAAATGCAATAGCAGCAACTCTTTAGGATTAAGCTACTAAAGCTATTGTCCCTTTAAATTGGGAAAAAAAAGGGAAAATAGTCTGCAAGTTCTGCAAGGAAAAAAAATGTCACATTTGTATAGACCCCAAATCCCCTCTGTTTAAACAGGGTGATTAATATCAGTTCCTGTAGGAAATTAAATTCGGAGAAGAACAGCCATATGCAGATATGCAGATTTCTGGGCAGAATGGCCATCTCTGGGTAAGGGAGCCGGCTGATTAATCTGCGTCCTTAGAATACAAAATGAAACATTGGGCTCTCCTGGGCGAGCACAAGAAATGGCTTTTCCTCCCCATAAGAGAGGAAAAAAGGGCCAAACACAACGAGGAGGAGGGTCGCAGCACCACGTGCCAGTGTCTGTGAATGGTGAGGCTCTGATATTTAAAACAGCTTGTCGTGTTTGCAAAACATAGCTTCTTCGCTTTAGGCCTGGCTTATCCTGACCTTTAGAAAGTTCTCCCTTCCTCATTTCTGAAGTCATGGAATCGCTATCAGGCGTCTGCACTTATTAATATCAACACTCCTCCTCTTTAATCTCCCCCTCCCCAGGCATATATTGAAGTAAACTGTTCCCCCCATAAACCTCCACATGAGCTCAGAGGGGACAGGATGTGGTTTGTTTTATAGTTTAGTTTTTTTTTTTTTTTCTGAAAGACTAAATGCAGTAGACTTTTTTTTTTTACTTAAAATTATGACTCTGGAAATTTAATTTGCAAATATAAATTACCCCTTATAATCTAACCCTTTCATCACTCCAAAAAGTCACTGTGACCATAGTATCCGGTCGCAAGTGAGTATAAGATTTTTGATGATCAAATAATGCTTTTTTTCTTTTGGAAAAAATATTTACAGCAAGAAGCAAAATGTCATTTTTAGTGGGGGGTTTTTTGGTAGTTACTAGAAACCTAAGCCTGTTATTCTGAACCATTCAGGGTCTCTCCAATAATTGTATAGAAGTAGGCATTATACTATATTATTAAAGCTGTAATTTCCTGCTGAATCTGTCTGGATGTTTCTTTTTATCACTTGGCAATTTCTATCTAGTTATAGCATAATTAAGTTTCCTGACCCTTGCTCACTCTTTTAACAGGACGCTTAGAAATATCCTAGAATTGCAGATCTTCAGGCTGATGTCCTCTCTCCCCACACAGTAATGGAATAAAATTATTAATCCAGTAATTGTACAGAACACATTACTTTGCATTGAATTTTCCTCGTTCTCATTTTCTGTTAGTGACAATCAGCCAGAGGTACAAATCATTTCTGCAGGGAGCAGGGCCCTTGGAAAAGCCTCTCATTCACTCTCTGGGAGCTACCTGTACGGCTGTGATTATTCAGAGGCTAATACAGTGCTAGGCTCAAGCGAACAAAACAAAGTTAATAAAATGGACTAAGGAGCAAGATATTTTCCTGCCTGCGGCTTATGTGCCAAAATTAGAACCGACCGCCAAATGATAACCGCACATCCGAGTGCCAGACTGTAAATGGATTGAGAGAGCTCTCTGAGCCTCTGTGAGCCAGAAGGCGGCCGCCGGGCGCGTGTCCGCATCCTGGCTGTTTTGAAGGCACCTGAAACTCATCTACGACTCCTTTCACCAGGAATAAGGAAGCTGTTTTGGTTTTCATTGTGCAGGACCCTAAATCTTAAGTCCTTCGTAAATTATGTTCTACCATTTGCATGCGTGCAGATGGTGGTGGAGATGACCTCGAAATACCCATGACAGGGAGGGCTGCTACCCAGACAGAGAACTCTGCTCCACCAAAATGCCCCCAAAGAGAGCCGAGCTCACATTCCAGATTCTCTGTCTCCAGCCCCCACCAGGCACACCCCATGTCTTGGGAGAAAGACACCATCTCAAAATATCTTAAGTCCAGACGATCACTGCCCTGTCCTCCCCAGACCGAGCCCTTGGCGTGCACTCAATCTGCCAGGAGCCCCAGGGAAGGCCGTGGAGCACGAAGCCAGACAGCTCCGCCTGTTTAATAAAAGCCTCGTGCAAGCCTGATCACAGGGAGGATAAATGGCCGAGCACAACCCCCATCTTCATAAAGACCGTGGATGCGATTCTGAAGCAATAAGCCTTCCAGGGAAGGCGGCAAAATGATCTTTGACCATGAATGCTTACGTGTAAAATGTGCAACTTCATGATGAAAATTTGATACACACGGCATGTGAGTAGATGGTCCTAGATCGCAATTAACAGATATACAGGAAATGCCTTTTACCCAAACGCTGGAACGTGTCCTTGGCCCTTCTTTGAGTCCTCAGAACTACCTTCTTGGTGCTACCTAAGGGTAAACTTCAGTGCCAGACCGTGGGATTGACTTAAGTGTTGTTGACCGACTGACAGGTTTATAAAGCATGCCTGGCAACTTCCTTTCACATCTAGATAAACACGGAGACTTTTCATTCTGCTGCTAAATAGTAGAAATCAGGTAGTAACTATGCTGCTTTGAAGTGCACTGGCCATAGGTTCGTTGACAGCCACGTGCTGGAGCCCGTTTTTCCTGTGCCACACCATGGAAGGGCGACCTCTGACCTCACTGGGAAGATGTCCCAGAGCCAGAGATAATAATGTCCGTTTAGCTATATGCTAACTGCATTGGCTGAAATCAATGTTCTCAACTGGAGAT